>NW_020799095.1:114157759-114171044 GCF_003259725.1 Athene cunicularia
TCGTCCGCGCCTTCCCCCGCAGGCCGCTCCCCTCGCCTGGGCGCGCGGGTGTCCCCGCAGCTCCCTCTGCCCCCCCGAGCCGGGCACAGGCGGCCTGTGCGCCCGGGGACACCGCGGAGAGCAGCTTCCACAAGGGCGAGGGCAAAGCCCTGCCCCTGGGGAGGAACACCCCAGGCACCGCTCCGGGCTGGGGCCGCCGGGACGGAAAGCAGCTTGGCCGAGAATGGGGCCCAGGTGGGCTCCCGGCTGGACGTGAGCCAGCCGTGTGCTGCGAGGCAAGCGAGGGTGCTTTGGGCTCCTCTAGGCAAAGCAATGCCAGCAAGTTGAGGGAGGTGATCCTGCCCCTCAGCGCTGGTGAGGCCACGCCAGGGGTGCTGGGGCCCACTGTGGGCTCCCCAGTACACCAGAGACATGGACATACTGGAGAGAGTCCAACGAAGGGTCACGAAGATCTTTAAGAGGCTGGAGCATCTCTCCTCTGAGGAAAGGCTGAGAGAGGTGGGACTGTGCAGCCTGGGAAGAGCAGGCTCAGGGGGATCTCATCAGTGTGTACAAATAACTGAAGGGAGGATGCAGAGAAGACAGCCAGGCTCTCTTCTGTGGTGCCCAGTCCCAGGACCAGAATCAATGGGCACAAACTGAAACACAAGAGGTTCCCTCTGAACATTGGGAAACACTATTTACTGTAAAAGTGACTAAGCCCTGGCACAGGTTGCCCAGGGAAGTTGTGGAGTCTTCATTCCTGGAGATAGTCATCTGAACATGGTCTTGGGGAACTTGTTGTGGGTGGCCCTGCTTGAGCAGGGGATTTGGACAAGGTCATCACCAGAAGTCCCTTCCAATCTCAGCCATTCTGTGGTTATTCCACACCCCACAGCACTGTGCCGCTCCTATGAGGGATGGAGGCCCTCAGTAAGGATAAGGGAGCCACTGAATAAGCAAGGGAGCCCAGCTCTGTCCCTTCCATCCTTAAGGAGGGCTGAGGCCTCCTTACTCTTTCAAGTGACCCCTTCATTTAGGCCACATCCAGGAGTGTGGCTTCAATTCCTCCTGCAGAATATACAGGATGTAGGGTTTGAGGAAAGTCTAAAGTCTCTCCACCACACAAAGATGCCTCAATTCAAGGGTACAAAAATACTCCCCCTTCTGTCAAGAGCCATGTATGGACCTAGAGGGCATTCATTCTGTTGAGAGAAAAAAGGACAGAAGGGACCTCTCTATTAGAGATCTCCCCTAGGCAGTGGTCCAAACACTTGCATCAGTGATAGCAAGGGGAATGGGAACCCAGCACTGAGTCTGAAATCTTTGACACCAACCAGCAAAGATAACAGAGGCGGTCAAAGAGTTGCTGTCATGATCAATGGAAGTGCCCTCTGCTTACCATCCTTGGCCACTTAAAGACAGTGACCAGACCTCCCTGCATTCTGGTATTTCAACAGGATAACAGCCTGATCCTGTGCTGTTGATCCACAAGGTTTGATCTAGGTGTGGATCGCACGATGCCTCAGTGTTCCCCAACTCAGCAGTAGTACCTGTGGTTCCTCTGCAGGGCTGACATGGGAGCAGGAATTATCATCAGTGTGAAAGGGAGGTGAAAGGAGAAGGACTGAGCTGGAACTTCATTAATGAAACAAGAGAGTACTGGTTTGTGAACTCCGTGCAAGGTGAAAAGAAAATAGGACAAAAGAACTAGAATATACTGTGTTGGGATTTTTTCAAGATCAGAACAGAAACACAGGTTTTTTTCTGCAGGATCATTAGTTAACTATCTTCACTATTGACGGTTGAAAATAATATATACTACCCAAACAAACCACAACTGTCTTTCAGCTTACTGAGTCAAAAAAAGCAAATAGACATTTTTGCTCATATAGTAAGCACCTGACATCAGGACAAAAACTACCTCAGATTTTTTAACATGAATTTTAGTCACATGAGATATCACGTTTTATATGAATACCTGTCTCCCATACCAAACTGCCTTTATTACTTTTTAAGTTTTATCCCCTAATCACTTCTTAAGCACACACTAGTTGTTTCTATTAATGTCAGTCCCTTTGAATCATTGCTTAACCAGGTGGGGAAAAAACAAACATTCCCCTAAGACATCACTGATTCTGCTCCATCTGACTGGAAATTCATTTTCCTCTTCAGAGTCACACATTTTGAAATAAAAGAGTCTTAGGAGGCTGGGTTCATTCCCTTGCTTCTTGAAGTACAGTACTTCATTCATGCCCTCTATTAAGTCCTTTCCTGCAGTAGCTTTCCTGTGGGACGTCTGTTCCAGAATTTCACACTTGTGAGGGGCAACATCATCAGACCTGCAAGTTCCTGTTTTGCAATAAATACTTTTCATGGCTTTCCATAGTTTTAATGGCTTCCATTCATAACTGAATTTAAGAACTAAGCTACTTATATTAGTTGACCTTCCTTTTAACATTTCCATTCTTTCCATATCTCTCTGAAAAATCAGGCATAGCAGGTAAAGCCTTACTGAATAGTTGGCATTTCTTTATTCCCATATGTATGCTGAGTTGTTTTCTATGCAGATATCCTATTTCTTCCATAGGCATAGCATGATCTAATCAGCAGACTAAATTCAATTAAAGATTTCTATTTCTTTAATGGTGACATGTATAAGTAACGAAGTATTTCAAGGGTATGTCTCCACAATGGGATGGAGCATGGGACAGAGCCCTCACATTTAACTCCAACCACAAATGTGTATATTGACCTGACCAATCTCTGCACAAACTTACTCATTTATGGATCCAAGTACAAGGATTGAGACAGTCAGATGGCAATAGTGTCATGATCTGAGCCTTCTTCAAGATCAGTGGGATGTGGTCTCCTTTAGTGATGTGGGCACACTTGAAAGCGTTGTGCTCTGTTAGTCCAGTTTTGGCTCTGTACAGAGTATACTGACGGTGCCCTATGCATTGCCCTTTGCCACATATTGATGTACTGTGCAGTCACCGAGAAACACTCACACTTGTAGCATTGTCACCTGATATAGTTGTCCCAAGGCATCCACTTCCACTTTACAGTTCATTCCTGTTTAATTAAGTGTACTCTTTGTGGGGATCACGTGGCTTAGGTCAGCCACCTGTGTTCCAACTGTCTCTTAAACTGACTTTACAACAATCTTCAGAAACTTTATTATTACTAGACATCTGAAGTTTAAATTTGTGTGGAAGCTCCCAATAGTTGACTTTACTATGAAAAGATGTCAAATATGTAACTATAATACACATAAATACACTCTTCATTCTGTAAAAATGCATTGCTTGAGGTGTTTGCTACATCGGCTCAGCATACTGAAAAATCTATAGGGAGGCATAGTTACAGCCCTCAAGCTAGTATTAAATTGATGGGTGAAAAGTAGGAGAAGCCCAGCCAACGTGACCTTCATAAGTGACATGACACCTCACCAGCAAAAAAAGCAGAAGCAGGGCACCTCTCTCCTGAATCCAAGGTTCAGCCTTTGATTCTATGGAACATGCTGGCTTCTTGTTTAACTGGGATTAGCGATCACACCCTTTGATGATACCAGGAAAAAAAGCTCAGGCACAGATCCAAGGGTTAACAGTTCCTTTTTGAACTCAGAGGACAGTAGTTCAGAAGCATAGCAGTTTCTGACATTGCCTTTCATCAAATGAGAAGCAATATTTTGAAACGTGTTTGCTATAATACTTAATCCTGGTGAGATTGCAAACAACTATTGTTGTATTTCCTATATCTAGATATCATTTGTTATACAGTTAACTGATTTTTTTTCAAAGGACAATATACCTTCCCTAAACACCTTAAAGTGTATACAATAGGAAAAACAAGCCTGAACCAAAATTCTGCATCCAAACACTGAGAAATTTTTATGGATTCATTGTCAGTAATGACTAGCAACATTTTTTTTAAGAGGTTACATTTCAACAACTGTACTTAACTGCTTTCACTGATCTGAAAGGGAGCGGTCAATGCAGGGAATTGTACAGGCTACTAAGAGATCTGTAGGAAAAATAAAAGCAGAATCAAGTACAAGTTATTTTAAAATATATATACGTACTTGCAGGATTCTTTACAGGCCACAAAACTGACAGTTATTTCTCTGATTCAAGGGATGAGAAATTTAGACTGTGAGGTGATCATATTTCCTTTATCATTCACTTTTTCTTGATTACCTTGCTGCCAGCATACAGTAGTTGAAGGCACGCAAGACTTAATATTATGATAAGGAGTGAAATGTACTGTGGGATATTAGGGTATTCCATTTGGGGCAATTCAGAGTACATTTATGCTTCTCTAAGCCAAATCTCAGTTCTTACCAAGGTGTCCTGAAAGAAAAGGCAATATCCATACAGCAACATAGTCAACTGAAGGGATCAGGAGCATCTAACTTTTTCAGTGAATAGGGCTTCCTGTTTTTCTTTCTGTGTTGGACTATGAGGTTATCCAGCAATCATGTCTCATGTGGTCTTGTTTCTATCTTTATTTCTTGCTAGGTTACTCTCTCAAATAAGTTTGATTCTCATCCAAATTCAGAAGTGTAAGCAGAAAGTTTCTGCATTTGACCATTAAAGCACAAGCTTATATATAGCAAAATTGAAAATGTCTTCACATTTTAAAAGGAACTAGTTCATTACAAGGAATAATATTCCAGTATTCCTGGAATAATATTATTTGTCTGTCATTTTTTTCTGCGGCTGAAGTAATATGTTACGAAAAGGAAAAGGATGGTCAGGTAGTATAAATAGTCCAAGATGAAAGGTAAAGAGAGACCATTTTCAATAAAGGGACCATTTATAGCAAAGAGAAACCTTTTACAGTGAAAGACTCTGTATGTTTGCAACTCAGGTTTACATTGGCAAATGCCATCCTGCAAATATTGCAGAATATGTCAGCCAGATCCTGATTTCCCCTCCCATCCACACCAAAGTGTGGTTTCAGTGGCCTTGCACATTTTATGGTCTATACGTGTAAATTTGTGCTTCTTGGCTTTGCCAGCTAATAGGATAGCAGGCTGGTCCTGCGCACACTTCACACGTTTCACTTTACAATATATATGCTTTCGGGGGAATTAAAAGATCAACACATTAATCTGAAAGTCCATATACAAGTTTTTCTACAGTACAGGTATAAAACTCTTACATGCAAAGTTGCATCTGTAAGAGGGCACAAGAGATGAAGGAAAAATGGACACAGGCTAATATTTCTAAACTGATGGGCATAATTGGTAGGTATTCTTCCAGTGTTCAAAGGTGTAAAACAAGAATATTATGGCTGCCCATGAGAATTCACACATACAGCTAGAGGACACTAAAATTATGACAGGATAGTTTCAAGTTCTTTAAAGAAAACCTGAGGAACAGAAAGCCATTTCTAAGGACTAAAAATACCACAGTTCAAAATGGAACTGAAGAAATAATAAAAAATACAGTGTAATTAAGGGCACACCAAAAAAAATTAGAGAATAACCCAGTGCAGTCTCCTGAAGCTTTTCTTTTCCCTAACAGGGTCTGGCCCTAGAAAAAATCTGTAAAGAATTATAAAAAGTGTCAAAGACAACAGAATTTGCTGATGAAGTAAAATAAGTACAGAAGTGAAATCCTGCAGACAATAGAGGAGTAGAAGGGAAGTGAGAATTTTTTCCCCTAGTAGGCTAAAAGGAAAAGAGAGATAAAGGATGAAATAGGATGTCTCTGAAACACAGAACGCAAACAATAATCAAGGGCCCTGACATGGCAAAACTCCTATGTAAATAGTTCTTTATTTCTTTAGGAAGGAAACAGAACTAAAGGTACACCCAGACCCAAATTCAAAGAAAATGGGAAGCTCAGAGGAAAAATCTGCAATAAGGAGATGACAAATATTTATTTACTTAACTGTAATAATTTCAAATCTTTACCATTACATGAGATTCCTGAAGGATGATGAGTTTCATCTAATACCTATTGATATGGAGCGGCTCTTTGTCAGTGTAACTGATAGGCGTTAATCCACTACTTGCAAATTAAATGTTTAAAAAAGAAGCGCTGAATCAGGAAAAGACATAATATCTTCTACTTTTTAAATTAAAAGGAGAGAATAAGTTAAGTAATGATCCTGAGCATTTTTTCACTAGAAGAGCACAAGCAGATGTTGGCTTAAAGGTGTTGGCTTTTCATCTGGGAAGCTCATGCAACAGGGGAAGCACTGATCAGGATCAGTTCACAAGGGGATAACAACCTATTTGAGTCTGTAAAATGATGGTGAAAGGAGAGTCAGGTTCTTTGCTCATTCTACCAAGTTTGCTTATCAATGTCTAAACATCCATAGATGACAGAGTGCTCATATGCCCCATTGTAGTAAAGCTATGAAATCATGCATTCAGCGTGCGATCTGGCTTCCTGTATCACAAGCTATTACATTTCATACAGTTACTCATGTATTAAGTTAATTATTTGGCTATCAATAAATAATAACTTGTATTTTGCCACAGCACATTTTCCAGAAATTCATGACCTGAAGACAGCATGAAATGAAGAATTCATTACTTTGACAGTTTGTTCCAGTGGTTAATCCCCTTCAGTGTTAACTAATGGGTACCCAATTCTAATTTGAATTTCTCTGGCTTTAACTTCCAGCCACCGGTTCACATTATGCTTGTTTGCCTTGATGGAAGGGACTTTATTGCTTTGTGTTTTTTCTCTAACATGCTCTCCCACTTTTGTCTGGTCCCCTCTGTGTGGTCTAAACAAGAGAAGCTCATTAACACTTACTAGAGGGTTAAGACCGGGATATCTTGTTTTTAGCTTTTTTCTGCACATTTTCCCACTTTCTACGTTAAAAATACAGGCACCAGAATTCTCTATGTAGCTCTTGTTTTCACCTCGGTGTTCTCATTCATTTCTTTTTTATTCGCACACTGACGATTCACATTAGTCTTCTTTTTGCTGTTGAGTCAGACATTGGAGCTCTTGTTCTGCTGCTGTTTAAAATAAACATTAAATCCTCTTCCTGAATTGGGGTATCCAGGAGCCAGTCTGCAGAATGTGGACACAGCCTGTATTATCATTTTACATTTAGTTGACCTAAAATGTCATTCATTTGAATGAGTCCTAGCATTCATTTGTAATCAGAATCTTGTACACTAGTAAATTATATGCATCATAAAAGTCTGTAATCTCATTATATATGTTTGTTTGACAAGATATACTTTCAGTAGAACTATTGTCACTAGCATTAATCATATTCCTCTCCATCAAGCTTTTATGACTCCAATCCCATATCAATGGTTTTTGTATTTCTCCTGGAACTGTTGTCAGGCTAACCAGATCATAATAACCTAGATTATCTCATTTCTCTCTTTTTTCTATAATATTTACACAGTGTTAAAATTCTTTAAGTCTTCCAACGTTATCCTGGATTTGTTAAAAATTTACAGAAAAGACTGAATATCTGTTCAGCTAATTCTTGTAGAACTCTAGAGTGTGAGTACACAGATTTAAATCAGATTTTAAAATTCCAAGTTTATGATATTGTATAATGCACTTAGCTATTAATGAACTGCAAAAATATCCACACATGGTGTAAAAAGATCAGACTCCTTCTCTCCAAACACAGAACCTCAAAAATATTTATGAATATTTTATTTCTTTATCATTAATAATTCCACAGACTCAGCCACTAATTGACTCTTCTTTTCTTACTAATGTAGTTAGAAAATGGTTACTTATTTGTGTGAAACCTAGCTATAGGGTTTGCCCTAGTGTTCATCAATATTCTACAATTTCTACTTCATATCAATATTTGTTTACTCCTTTTTCTACTTATTATGGTTTTTTATTTCCAATTATTTTTTCTATTCACCACTGTATCAGCATCAGATTCTAAGTATAGCAGTTCTTCTTTTTTCAGTGTGACACCAATTAAAGAGCTCCCTATTTTCATTCAAATTTTTCTACCTTTTTCCTCTCAAGTCACGTTACTTGTAATCTCAGCGATAGAAAACAAACTGTATGATTTCAAAGTATATACAGCAGGAAACTAAAGATATGGAAAGCAGTTTGCAGTTTCAAAGTCCAGTGGTCAACTGCAGATAATAATTATGAAGGAGCAAGTATTTAAAGGGAGACCAGGCAGTAAATGCTAGAGGATAGTGTGAGATAATACTGTAATACCGCTAGAGAGACTCTTAGCTCACATCCTCAGTTTTGCAATTCAAAACAGTTCAACTGGAACCTAGGAAAAGGAGATGTTTCCATTCAGATTTAGATTTTACTGTTCGTTAATCACGTTTCAGTGTAGCTAACTAGGAAGAAGCAACTGATTTTGTTCTAATTTAAATGTTTGGGGTAGGAACATTGAACACTGATTTCTTGAATTAGTATTCTTCCAGGGTAATATTATAATAAAAAAATAATGTAATAATATTATACCTGCCTTAGATTAGATGTGTTGTAAAAAGAATCACTAAAAGGATTTATCTCTGTATCCCAAACCTCAAAAAACTGAGATCTTATACAGTCGCAGAAACATTCATACTCAGAAGTGCAAAAGCACTGATAGCTTTTCAAGCCACTGAACAACTTCAAACGGCTGCCATTAAAAATAAAAATCCTTTCAACACTGAATATGAAATCTTTCCCCCAAATGCCCCATATTTCTATGCAGCAAGTTATCCATTGGCTCTAATACTCTATCAATATCCTGCAATACATCTGTATATAGCAGTTTTATATAAAAAAGGGGGGAAAAAAACATGAGAAGACTTCTTCACTAAAAAGAAGAGTGTGATATAAACCTTTTTTTTTTTTTTTTCCAATAAGATTTTTTATTCTCCACCTTCCTGTTTAAGAATCTGAAAACAGGCATTTTCTGGTTGACACTAAAACATGGGAGTCTTAAATATCTCTTCAGCTGCTTCCTAATGTTTGTTCCACAGGAAGGGAGTTTTAGTTCATAGCACAGTGATCTCTGTTGTATCAGCAAAGCAGATAAACTCAGCCTCTCTTCATCTGGAAAAGGGGCAGAGGAAGAGCACCAGGAGACACTGCAGTATTTAAGGATTATTGTGAAGGTTTCAGGGAACAAGATGATGGTCAGGTAAGCAGAAAAGGTCCTCTGCTGTTTACCTTCTGTGCTGCTTCCCAAACTGCTCAACAGTGTGTAAGAACTTTCAGTTTATTTTTGTCTCCCAGGTGTGGGTCAGTATTTCTCATAGCAAATTGAAATTCTCCTTAATTCTGTTATTATTCCTGCTCAGCACTTAAAATCTCATTCTGGCACTGAAGAGCTCTGTCTTGGGTATGTTACCATACATACAAGTGTCAGGTATTTCCTTCATGCAGAAGATGGCCCATCTCCAGCAGTTCTATGTGACATGCTTGGGCTCGCATCATACTGAAGGAGCCAACAGGACTTTTACTGATACTCCATGAAATTTGGCTACTTATACTTCGATTAAACAACAGTTTGTCCCAGAGACACCTTATCATATGAAAGGGCAGGCTTCTCCTGAGTCCCTGTATGTTTTTTGCTTTGCCTTGGCATTCAGGGAGGCAGAAGATACTTTTTGGGTTGAAAGGCATGATTCTTGGGACTTTTCCTAGACTGTCTACATTAGGAATAAGTAGAAGGCCTGCAGCAATAAGTCTGATGGCACTAAATCAAAGCATCTACAAAGCTTCTAAAAGTACAATTCTTCTGCGAGCTTCCTGTGAGCCCTTTCTCCCCTGCCCTCACACTTCTTTTAGAGTCTCTGTTTGGGGCTGAGCTTTTGGCACAGTCATCAACATACAGCTTTGTCAAGTTGCAAATTATAAACTAAAAGTGTGAAAATACAAAATTAAAAGCTTGTTTATCACAGAGCTTCTTTGCTGGCACAGGGCACTGAAGTGAGTTGTTCTGTGACAGGAGAGCTAGGTCTTTTTCATTGTCAGGGAAAGTGAAATCCATGCCAGGCAATGCAGTGCATCAAGCCCAGGAAGCTGCAGAAGTTTGCAAGAAAAAAAATCTCCTTTCATAGTTAAAATCCCAGAGTGTCTACAAAATCCCTGTGGCATGATGTTTAAAATGAGGATACTGCAAGAGTGGCAAATAAAAGTGGGCATGCTCCGCGAATCAGGGCAAACTGTGCCAGCTCTTTATAAAGCATAGCATGTTTTCACCCACATCAAACCAGCTCTGCTGATAGATACGGAAAGAGAGGGAAGAGAGGCTATGGAACTCTCTATTCCTTTCTACTCACCTCAGTCTGGCATCTCACAGAGGCTGGATCACACTGAGTTTCATCTTGCCCTTATTGAAAAATGACAATGTTTTGTGTGAAAGTTGAATTGCCTAGTGACAGTATTCAAATTCTCAGCACGCACCCAAACAGAACATGCTCTCACGTTACATAACATGCTCTCACATTACACTGTTGTTTACTTTAACAGCAATAATATGATTGGCAACAGTAAGATTGTGGCCTTCATTAGGTTCAGGAGTTAAGACACTGTTTGTCTTAAATGATAAAATTTTACAACTACTACTTCAGGGTATTTATACACAGATTCAGACAGTGCTGCAATGCACGGAGAGGATCCATTTGGAGCTTTTCAGCTGTAAGAAATTTTGTAGCTCTAATAGCATTCAACTAAGGCAGACATTTTTTCTAGTATTAGGCCTTTTTTGTTAAGTACTTCCTCTGGTAATTTAATAAATCATTCCTCATATCCTCATGTTTAAATTACATTCCCATACAAACCGCACCCATCAGAGTTGATGAGAGTGCTACAGTGCATGCTGTAACTTCCAAAGAGCTGGTGTCTCACACTCTCATTAGCAGAAATGTATCTAGAAGCTACAAATGGTTTTCTAAAGATGGTACAACATATCTCCCTGTGACTTAACTTCCTGGTTTCCCTCAAAAGCAGCTGAGAGAGGCACTCCGCACCTGCTTTCTCCTTGTGCTGACATCTGTTTCTGCATCCTCCTGTTTCTAACAGGAGGATGTTAAACTGAAGGGATTTTATTTATGATTGCAAAGATTCTTGGCTTGAAAAATCAGTTCAATTCCAGCACCTTTCACCTTCCACGCTAAGCAGGGAGACAAAGGGAGCATTCATAGGCATAACGCATGTGACATGGGGCAGTCTAATGGCATTAGAACAGTTCAGTGAAACATTAATGACTTTACAGTGATGACAGCACAACAGTGCTAGGATCTAATCTGCTCTGTGGTAAGTGGTTTTCCTAAGTGACCTCAAACACAAATAACCAGTCAAGACCCTAGCTAAAATCTTCTGCTTTATAACAAAACATAATAAACTATTTTTCTTTTGAAACCAGTAGCCATTCCCTTGTTTGCTGTGTTGCTGGTGTTTCTCCAGTCTGTTTCATATCTCAGGCTGTACTCACCAAGCTGAGATAAGACTTCAGCTATTCTGAGCACCTGATATTTCAAATACGTTTTTCCCATAATCTCCTGTGCTTCATGTCGCTAGACCCAGAAGCTGCTTGGACCTGAGATACAGAAAAAAAAAAAAAAAAAAAACAACAAACTTGCACAGAATAATAGGTGGTATGATCTTGTCCATAATGCCATACCTTTAATCCAACTTTATATTCACATCCTTTTCTTCACAATCATACCGCCTTGCTGTTACATATCTGTGCCCACTCATGTATTTGGGTGAGGTGGACATATAAGGTCTTAAATTAGATATCAGCAAGGTTCTTGAGATGAGGAAAGATGTGAGCGCTGGCTGTTTACACAAGATCTTATCCTGCCTCACTGACATCAAATAGGTTATTGCTATTAACTTATATGAGCATGGTAACCGAGACAGCAACCTCTTCTAGAATGCCCATTTCCAGAATCCTACAGAGGAAGGTGTTGGGCTTGAGGAGATAAATATATGGGGGAGTCTCTCTTCACAGTCACATATTAGTATCCACAAAACTATTCACAAGATTAGTAATTTCACTGTAGACATTCCCTTGTAAGGACAACTATGAGTTACGTACTTGAAGCAAAGCAAAGTAAAAGTACTTCCAGTATTTCTTATATCTCTGTGTTTTTAAATATATCCCATGTCATTTCCCTGAAGAAACAGGTATTCTTCAAAATGGTATGAAGATACATATTCTAAATTACATTGTCCCTTCCCAGAAAAATGGATAAAGAAACGGGCAAATGAAACACAAAGAAGGGAAAAAGTGTCTGTCTGTAGGTTTTCAGGGATGTGCCAAACCTCGCTGAAGCTGGATTTCAGTTACTTAGATGAAGACAGACTGGAGTGGGAAAAGATGACAGTAAGAAGTAGAGATACACTGCAGTCTGCAGTGTTCCTACAGAATGAGTAAATACAGTGAAGCTTGCCTACTTTAGTTAACTTCAGCACTTGGTTTCACTCAACCAAGCAGTGTAGTGTGCAGTGCAGATCCGCTAATTGCATAAATACCCAAAGGTCTGGGAAGACTGGTGTAACAGCCTTTGTGATCAGTACCCAAGTCAGCAAGACCAAAGGTAACATTCACAGCAGCTAGAGTTTATTAGTACACCAATAAGATCTGTAACTTCACTCTAGATGCACTGTAGCAGTTTTCTTACTCAATGTGGCTCTAAGGGCATTGTCATGAGAAGAACTACAGAAGTAAGGCAGAACAGAAGTGCATCCACAGAGTTCTATTTACTCCCCAGACTGCTTGTGAACTGATTTCAGTGGGACTTCTCATGTCAGCAGGGATTGTTCAGAAGACAAATCTGTCCTTTTTCTATCAAAAAAGCTTTGAAAATCAAATACACCAAAAAAAAATAGGATTGATTGCCTTCATTAGCCGCATTTCAGTTATATTATTAGCTATAAATCACAAGTCAGTCTCTTAGAGTTACATTCTTATTCATATCACAACAGCCTCATCCCTCCACCAGTTTCCATATTCATTTATTGTATGCTGGAAATTCCGATAAAACCAGTTAACTGTAGACTAATAGCATGCCTGTATCTTTCCCTGTTCCATACATTCTATTAGCTTCTTTTTATCTTACTTTCTTCTTTAAATTTTTTTTTTTTGGTTGTCAAATTGTATTGCAGAGCAGAGAATGCTTTTCTGGTTCTTACCATGGCTCATACATTAAAAATGCATTAGGGAAGATATCAGCTACCTCGATTTGCTTTAATATGTTGTCTTTCCCTCATAGACACTGAAAATAAGACTTATGAATGCATTAATCCTAAACAGAGTAGATGGTGGTTCCTTATTTATTAAAAATGCAGACCAAAACTTACTATTAAAAGGACGATGGGGGGGGGGGGGGGGG
>NW_020799095.1:114171094-114227489 GCF_003259725.1 Athene cunicularia
GGGGGGGGGAAGTATAGTTTGCTCCATATGCTTGATGTTCAAAATAATTCATTGATGATAATAATCATAGCAATAATAGGAAGCTGAAGAAAAAATAAAATTACCTTGTCTAGTTGAAACCTGGGAGGAAAATGAGTTTTCCTGAACAACCAAAAACTGCTTTCAGAAGCGGTTTTATCTCTGTGGAATTGGTGCAAGAGTCATGCTGTTAAATATTCCTTCTGTTCAGTACCTAAAAGGCTGGGGGAGATATTTTTTCACACTTATTCCCAGCCCTGCTCTATTCCCTTTGTGCTTTGTGGGATCAGTACAAAAGGTCTAGAAAGTAGGCTGGAAAAATCAACTCCGGGTTCTCCTTGAGAGAAGGGCTCCCCAGCTGCCACAGTGCCAGCACAGCCAGCTGTCCCCCACCAGCAGCTCATTCCTCCTCTCCAGTGTACTGGGCAGACCAAAGTCATGCTGCTCACTGCACTCCTTACCTGGGGGTGGGACAGCCCAGCCCCTAAGGACTGCAGCTGGTGAGGAGCGGTAAAGGACCCCCCACCCACCCTACAATCAGGTGCCAGAAGGTCCCTGCTGTCTCTCTAGATGTCAGGATCCCGTGTGCACCGATACCCCGCAGGTTTATATGTGTATTCCTTCTAATGCAACTTATTAACAGCAGAACACCATGATTGCATCCATGTCTATAACATTGTCCTGGTTTGTGTGCGTGGCAGGGGGTTTTGGTGTAACAGGGCAGGGGGCTATAGTGGTGCCTCCCTGGGAGAAGCTTCTCAAAGCTCCCCCAGCTCCCAGTCGGAGCCGCCTCTGGCCAAGGCCAGGCTGGTTTGCTGCACCTCTGTGATAACGTATTTAAGAAGGGGAATCTAGGAGGAGGAACGGGAGTTGTGAGGAGGGGTTGCGAGGAGAATTCCTATGCGAACACCGAGGTCAGTGGAAGAAAGGAGGAGAAGGGGGGAGGTGCACAGGAGCAGAGACTCCCCTGTATCCCATGGTGAGGCGGCAGGGCCGCCCCCCTCAGCACCCATGGAGGTCACCAGTGGAGCAGATACGGATTTGCAGCACATGGGGGGGCCCATGCCAACCCAGGTGACTGTGCCCAAAGGAGGCTGGGACCCCATGGCAAGAAGGCCCCACCGTTGTAGTTCAATGCTGGGAGGACCGCAGCACCCGTGGGAGCGACTCATGTTGGAGCTGGTTTGTGGAGGACTGTCTCCTGTGAGAGAGGGGCTGCATTGGAACAGGGGAGGAATGCCAGAAGTCCCTGAGGTGGAAGAAGATGCGGGACCGCCTGCACCCCCCATTCCCTGCCCCTGTGCCACTGGGGGGGAGGCAGTAGAGATGTCAGAAGCAAAGCTGACCCTGGGAAGAAGGGAGGGATGGGAGAAGGTGTTTTCAATATGCAGTAATGATTCTCACAGTCCTACACTGTTACGTGGTGTTGTTACTGTCTGTATTAAATTTTATGTTCTTTTTTTCTTCCTCTAACAAGCTTGTCTTTTGCCTGTGCCTTAATGGATGAGGTCATGCCTTCTTGACCTTATCTCAGTTTCCTGGGCCTTTTGTTGTCCTTCTTCCCAGCACTGGTGGGGAAGAGGGGAGTGAGAGGTGCCTTTGCTTTGTTCTCCCCTTCTCAGCACTGGGGGAAGGGGGGAGTGACAGGCTGTGTGGTACTCAGTTTCCCTCTGAGCTCAAACCACAACAAACATGGAGCTTCCTACAGAGACAGCACTTTTTGCTTAATTATATGAGCAATGAATTCACAGAATGGCTGAAGTTGGAGGGCACCTCTAGAGATCATCTAGTCCAAACCTCCTGCTCAAAGCAGGGTCAGCTAAAGCAGATTGCTCAGGGCTGTGTCCCACTGGGTTTTGAATATCTCCAAAGATGGAGACTATACCACCTATCTGGGCAACCTGTGCCAGTGTTTAACCACCCCAGAGTAAAATATGTTTAAGTGGAATTTCCTGTATTTCATTTGTGCCCATTGCTTCTTGTCCTTCACTGAACGCCACTGAGAAGAGCCTGGCTCCATCCTCTTTACTCACCTCCGTAATGTATTTATTCACATTGATGAGATCTCTCTGAGCCTTCTCTTTTACTGGCTCAGTAGTCCCAGCTCTCTCAGCCTTTCCTTTTAGGAGACATGCTCCAGTCTCTTAACAATCTTCATGGCCCTGTGCTGGACTGTCTCCAGTAGTTCGACATCTCTCTTGTACTGGACAGCCCAGACCAGGACACATCACTCCAGGTGTGGCCTCACCAGTACTGAGTAGAGGGGCAGGATCACCTCCCTCAGCCGACCTGCTGGCAACACTCCTCCTAGTGCAGCCCAGGAGGCTGTTGGTCTTCTTTCTTGCATGAGTACATCTCTGGCCCACATTCAACTTGGTGAAGAACCCTCAGGTCCTTTTTATTAAAGTTGCTTTCCAGCTGGTTGAGTCCACAGCTTCCACTGATACCTGGAGTTATTCCTTTCCAGGGGCAGGACTTGGCATTTGCCTCTTTTGAATTTCATGAGGTTCCTGTCAGCCCGTTTCTCCAGCCACTAACTTTTGGTGAAGCAGCCACTTCTCTCAGTTTTGTATCATCTTCAAACCTGCTGAGGGTGCACTCTGTCCCACTGTCCAAGTAACTTCGGAAGATGTTAAACTATGTTAGGAAGATGTTTATGTTGGCCCCCGTATCGACCCCCAGTGTACCCCTCTGGTGAGTGGCCTCCAGATGGACTTTGTGTTGCTGGTCACAGTTGTTTCAGCCCAGCAGTTCAGCCAATATTCAATCCAACTCACTGTCCTCTTACCAATTTGCGAGTGAGGATGTTGTGGCAGACAATGTCAAAAATCTTGCTAGACCCAAGGTAAACAACATGCACTGCTCTGCCCTCATGCACCAGACTAATCACTTCGTCACAGAAGGCTACCAGGTTGGTCAAGAATTATTTACCCTTCCTAGACCTATGCTGACTGCTCCTAATCACCTCTTGTAATTCATGGGTTTGCAAATGGTATTCAAGATTATTTGTTCCCCAGGGAATGAGGTGAGGCTGACCAGCCTGTGGCTCCTTCATGAAGAAGGAAGTGACATTTGCTTTCTTCCAGTCCTCAGGAACCTCCCCTGACTGCCATGACCTTTTAAAGATCATCCTGAGTGGCCTCACAGTGATATTGGCTAGCAATATCAGCACTCTTTCTTTACCCAGTGGTTGCCATCAGGTCCCATGGACTTGTGTGCATCCAAGTTGTTTAATTGTTCCCTAACCTGGTCCTCCTCCAACAATGGTAATTCTTCCTTGTTCCAGATGTTTCCATACATCTCAGGGACCTGGAATTCCTGAATGTTGGCATTACCAGTAAAGACAAATTAGTACATTGGCCTTTTCTGTGTCCTCTGTTACCAGTTCCCTACCACATTCAACAGTGGGCCGCATTCTCCCTAGTTTTCCTTATGCTGCTGATGCACCTGTAGAAACCTCTCTTGTTGCTTTTCACTTCCTTCACCAGATTCAACTAGGCGGGCTTTGTCTTTCCTAACCTGATCCCTGTATGCTTGGGCAATGTCTCTATATTCTTCCCATATCACCTAACTCTATTTCCACCTCTTGAATGTTTATTTTTTACCTTAGAGGTTTGTCAAGAGCTTTTTGTTCATCCATGCAGGCCTCCTTCCACCTTTTCTCACTTCCTGCACATGGATGGACCATTCTTGAGTCTGGAAGAGGTGTTCCTTGAAAATCAGCCAGCTCTCCTGGACTCCTCCTCTCTCCTTCAAGATGGTGTCGCATGGGATTCTTCCAAGCAGGTCCCTGAACAAGCCAGTGTTTTCTCCTCTGATGTCTAGGGCTGTTAACTTACTATTTATCTTCTCTCCAGATCCTGAGCTCCACAATCCCATGGTCATGGTAGCCAGGGCTGCTCCTGACCTTCACATTCCCAACCAGTTCTTTGTTTGTAAAAATCAGGTCCTGCAGAGCATCTCCCCTATTCATCTTCTCAATCACCTGTATCAGGAAGTGGTCATCAATGCACTCCAGAAATTTCCTGGATTGCTTTGCCCTGCTGTGCTGTTCCTCCAACAGATATCGGGGTTGTTAATGACTTCTGTGAGGACCTGGGCTAGTGAACATGATTTCTTCTGGTTACTTGAAGGAGGCCTGATCTGCTGCTTCTACCTGATCAGGCAGTCTGTGGCAGACACCCATAAGCTCTCATCTGGCTCGTGGCAGAGCTCCATGCATCCCTACTTCTCTCTCAAATACAGGGCAACTGTCCCTTCTCACCATCCCATCCTGTGCTTCTCAAAGAGCTTGTATCCAGCCACTGCAGCACTCCAGTGGTGTGAATATGATTTGCCCATTCATCAGAGATTTCCAAAAACGCAGGCTCCATCTACTGAAGAATTCAAAGGTGAATGTTTTGCTTTTTTAATTTCTTTTCCAAATAATTGGCAATAAACAGGAAGTCCGTCTCTCAGTACCATTGCAAAGTGCATGTGTTATGGTCAGCTATGTCCTATGCTACTGTTAGTTTTATAACAAATGTTTCTATCAAATGGTGCTTATCACCAAAATTAAATAGAAATGATAAATGACTTGCTAATATTTTTATGTGAGCCAGTTTTTAAATGGGTCACATTGTTCTCCTCTTTGCTAGCAACCTAAAATAGAAGTTATTATATCAACAGTGGTTTGCACATAATAGAACCCTATCTGAAATTGCATTTGGTAACATTTTCCTTGAAAATTAAGGCTATAGTAGCATGGTTATTGAAAATTATCATAGTTTACTTTTTATTTTTCTATTTAAAAGCAATATTCTTGATAGTAAAAATTGCAGTTGGAGTTCTGACTAGAGAAAATGATCTCTTGGTACAGGCAATAAGGAAAATGAATGTTCATGTTGAGAGTATAGCATTATCAGGGCTTCTTTTCCCTTCATGGGCCAAATTCTCTGTCAGAATATTTAATGCAATTGCACAGACTTCAGTGGGACTGCACCAACTTATGTTACAGAGAATATAGGACATTTTTTGTTGTTGTTAAAATTGAACTAAGTTGTAAAAATAAGGACAGAATTTAAGTAAAAGCATTGACAGCATTTTCTTTCACAAATCTTGGATTTGAGAGGCTATTTATAAAAGTCAAAAAGTGGTCCATTTCTCCCTGGCGCCTCTTGCAGATGTGCAGCTGCAGCTCTTCCACACTAAGGAAAATATGAGCTACGCACAGACACCAGCAAAAAGCCAGGCACATGCAGCCTACCCAAGGCACGTGGGGCCTTCCAAGAATCACCAGCATTTCCAAGGGAGAGTTTTTTTACACTCACTGTGAAACATTCTGGGAGAATGGAAATTCAGATGAGCCCCGAGTGCAAGTTGTTTGGCCCAGCTCAGATTTGTGCATTACTGCAGTGCTGCTGAGGACTGTGTTTGGGCAATGCCACATGCTGCTGTCAAGAATTCCTTCTCAGAGAATGGATTTCCCCACTATTGTGTAAGCAGCTAAGGCTCCCACTCAGTTCAGGATTAAAGGGCATCTCAGGGCTCCACTTCGGTGCCTTAAGTTAAAGTAGGGCTAGAACGGTCAAAATCATTTGCAACCCTTAAAAACATAATAAGGGAAAATAAAGAGGTCTTTCCACCACCTGCTGAGGAGAATGGAAGCACAGGAGAGAACAGACTCAAGTACAAGGTCCTGACTATGCCTGGCACCATGCGTTAGACTCTTTGGGGATTTCTTCAGAGAGGTGAACTTCACTTTCACTGAGATCAATGAAAACCTGTGCATTCAAACTGTTTCTCATTAAAAAAATACCTCTGAGTCTCTCCAGCGTGCAAGTGAGAACTGTCTGAAAGTCACAGGGAAATGAAGGGCTGAAAGGCTAAGAATTTCATGCTTCCTTTTCTTTTTATATACTCTTTATTCCCACAGATCCTATGGGAAGCATAGGACTTCAGCACAGGGACAGCAAGAAAGATTCAGGGCTGTTAAATTAGCAGCTTGTTTAAATCCCAAGGTAAACTAGTTGTGCTAAATTAATCTATGAACATTCACATCAGATCTAGAGCCTCTGAATAGTACGGATATTTTGAGATGATCTAATTGTGGTTGGAGAGAAAGGAGAGTATGGGCACGAGTAACGCTATACTGTGTGCCACAGTGGGGTTAGCACACAGCACAGTGCAAAAAGCTGACACAGGCAACAAACCCAGAACACCAAGGATCAAAGATGTCTCTAGGCATTTCTACAAATTAGTTGCTTGGAATAATCACAGGATGCCAGATTATAAATGCCTGCTAGGAAACTGAGGAAGATGTGTAAAGAAAAATTGGGGGTTTCTTGAAGTGGTGGAGGGATCAGAAAGAGCAGAGAAAGCTACTGCTGCCAATTAATAGATTAATAGACAGGAGCTGTCTCTTGTGGGAGTTTTGCCACCTCTTAAGCAGGAATCACAGGCAACCTAGATAGCTTTGTTTTCTAAACTCAGGCAGTTAACAGTAGTGCCTCTCACCAGAGTGAATTAGAGGATACAGGTACTGCCATCTTTAACACTGTATTGGGAAGCAGGGGACAGGTCTTGACAAATTGCAGGCAAAGGCTGCTCTGTGGAGCCGAGCAACAGCAGCGTTCAGGGTAACCCCAGGCTCCCTCTGGACAACTCTTTCTTGTGAGTCTGGCACTGGCGGACTCTGTGGGCTGGAAGCACTATATCTGTCCCCACTCCACACCTGGCCTAACATCAGCACTGTGAAAGCACACACAAATCATCATGGCTTTGTGAATTTAATAGCTACAATCAAACAAGAAAGAAATAGAGACTACCAATGTGCTGCTGCTAAATGCCAAATTTGTCACATAACGGTATATCCACCTTTGCTGGGTGGATGACATTTATGCACTGAAATGGAATTTTTATAAAGTTCTTGAGATTACACTTTTGGTTTTACTTCTCTGCATGAATGGTGGAAAACATTTTTTAAATACTGTGCTGCAGACAGAAGATAAAAAGTATTTTGCAGTTTGTGACTCCTTCAGGATGTGATTGATCATTGCCCCATTGCCACAGGTCAACCTCTGCCATGAAAAACTCCAGATAATCTTCAGCTGCATTTCCTAAACCATTAATAGGATGGACAAGGCTAAGATAACAATGCACAATTTATTTTCCAAAAGCTGCTGACAGGAGGAAATGGATACCAAATGAATTAACTCATTAGAACAGTACAGAACATTTGGAAATTCAAAACAGATTGCCTGGAATGATTTAAATCTAGCACGAGGTTAATGTCAGTCCCTTGCTTAGGTGTGTCAGTGTTGTAATCTAGCGCTCCAGTTATAGAAATGTTGATGGATGCACATGCTGGAGCTTGCGTGTTAGGATGAGCCTGGACTTAATTAATTGCATGACTAGAATACCACTTATCGTGGCCACACGCAGGTTTCTTATTATGTGCAAGGACCACATTCATATGCATGCACACACGCACACAACACACAGATATACCAACACTTTCTAATATAAATAAAAATTTCTATTATTTGCTTGTTGAGAGGCATTATTAAAAATAGCAAGTATCTTGTAGGTTGTAAATACATTCTGTCTTTAAGAAGCTGCATCTATATCCAGAGCAAAAACTTGTCAGTCATCTCAAAGGAGCAAAGTTTCTCTCTTACCTGGTTTATAACCAAGAGAAAATTTCTCAGAAATTGGGTTTTATCATTTGTCAGCCACAAGTTGTCAACCAAGCCTATTTTCTCCTGGTAAACTTCCACCTGTGCCTCTTTCAAAGTTATAGGAGTGTATTTTTAGAAAATTGTGGACCTTTATTCAGCATACCAGACTCTATTACAGCACTGCTAAAGTAATATGTACATTTGTAGCTGTCATTAATAGGGCATATTTAAGAGCTTTAGTTGCTTTTTATCCTTCATAGGGTATTAAAGGAGTCAGGGGCTGTATTACAGAAGCATTTGCCACCACATGTGTAGCATAAAGATTTATTGCAGAGATAGCTGGTAGCCAAAGCAGTTCAGGGTATTTCTTCAAATATCCATGGCAAAATTAAAAAACAAAACAAAACAAAACAAAAAAACCTAACACAATACCTTGTTAAACCACTGTATCTGAAAATGACTCAGACTTGATTAGTGTGTGCAGATAATGGGGAATAGGCAACACCATAAAAATGGTCCTGTTGATGGATATCTGAGGAGTCCACATACATGGTCTATGACCAGCAGCTATAAAAAACTTCTTGCATTCCTTTTGGTGCAAGAATCACTTGGAACAAGGATCATCCCAAAACAAAAGAAATTCAAGCAGACCACCTGAGAAGATGAGGAAGGAAGGAGGAAGGCTTATTTCATCTTCTGCACTGCCAATCATTTTTACATCAGCCCACATTATACAACACACCATAGCAGGGACTGTGAAGCATGAGTTCATCAGGAAAAAGTGGTCTTCGTTAGCACTGTCTGCTGCGCAGTGTGTGCTCTCAGATGTCTGGGGTGGAGAGGTTGCAGCCACTGACTTCACAGCATGTCTATCCGGCCTCAGTCTACACCCACCCTTGATAATCCAAGGTTATGAGGAAGAGAGGTTAAATGCTTTTGTGTGAAGTCTGTGTTTATGATGGTGGCATATAAAGAAGAATCCAGTTAAAATCAAATTAAGTAGCTCCCTTCTTAAGAATGACATTGTTACTGTGCAGTACAGATTAAAGCAAAATTCAATGAATTAGTGATCTGTTTTCATTTTGCAATGATGTTTTTCAATGTCTAGTGTCCATCAATATATAGTGATAATCCTAAAGAGAGCACGTGAGGATTTACCATGGATAATGATGCGTAATGTCTTTGGTGCTCAAACTCTTGTTCCTTTGATTGCATATGAACCATGGTGATATAAACTGGCTTGGCAGAAGGCACAAGGATTTTTTCTCATCTCAAAAAAAATCAGCTGTACAAGACTGAGGTAAAATTACAAAGGTAAAGTCAGAATTACTTTAGTTCAAAGGACTGTGTCATATGGTCACAACCCTTCCTTTCCTTGAGTATCTGGGTTTATTGTGATATTCCAGTAATCTTCAGAGAAGTGTTGAAAATCCCTTTTTTAAACTGTGTTAGTCTCTCTCCTTTAACTGAATTCCCCACAAACACATGCACAGGTGCACACACACGCTTAATCTTTTTTTCCTTATGCACCAAAAGGCTTTAGTGGAGTCCTAAGCCACAGAACTTCTGAAATCAAACATGTTGGTGTTTTGTGCAAACTATCTTGCAAACTCTTGCAGAACAGATGTGCAATCCCACTTCAAGGCAAGGTCCATGCAACCTGCCAGCTCTGTATACAAACTGAGAGTCTGAATCAGATACAATCCTCTTCCTTTATTTAGTTCTGGCTTCAAACAGCTCTCTGAGATCAACCTCATCCATGCAAACGTCCCAAAGAGCAATGCTAGATTTAGCTGACAGATGCATAAAATCTCATGTTGTCACAGAATTCCCCAGTGTCTACTCAGCACCAGATGTCAAAGAATGCAAATCTACAGCTGGGTCTGGTGTTCATTTGTACTCCAAACTCCCTCCTTCACAGCTGTTGTTTTCCACTTCCATGTACATAGAGCCAAATTTTCAGAAGCAGGAGATAGACCATGGCTCCCTATACTGATGTGAATATATATATTTCTTTATTTGCCTGGAAAACACCTGCTTGAGTTGAATAACAGTGTATTTGTGAGGGCACGCTCACCCACCAGTATTGAAAACAACCTTGCTCATCTTTAAAACACTGTCTCCTTTCAGCAAGTTCTCTGGAACCAGAGTTGTCTTTCCAAACATCCATTTGGAGGTACACAAAAAGATTTTCATCCTTGCTTAGGCCTCCTGGGCACCGTAGAAATAATAATCATAACCACAGTAATACAAAACCAAAGACATGTAATCATGGGGAACTGCAAAGCAGTCTTTCTTCAGTTATCTGGGGGGGCCTTTGCTGGCTGTCCCATGTTCCCCTCAGGAATGGAAGCTCTAGCCTCTCACTATAATTACTGTTTTAAACTTTTGTTCTCCCTTGTGTAGGTATTACCAGCCTGCACAGCTTTTGAAATATAGTCAGTGAGTGCCATTAAAATAATATGACTGCAAGACCTGAATTGATGTGAATTTTTCCATATTTTCCATCTAAATAGGGGGGAAATATGAAACAACAGGTAAAGGCAACTACATCAGTCCACATTTGTTTTCCTGAGCTTCCTTTAAATGAATTCAGATTTCCAAGGTTCACCTCTACTGGCCTCAAGTGTAGTTTAGATTTCATTTTCTTAAATGAAGATAAAATGCATATGGAGACCATTTCTTTCCCCTTATATAATGACCATCAATTCACTGAGTTCTCAGTTTTACAGATAGTAGTCATAATCTTACCAAATATTTGTTTACTTAAATTTCTGATTTTCAGCTAAAACACTAATTTATAGTTGAGAAAATTTCTTTCTCCTAGGGCTGAGATGATACCTTTCTGCGTTTAAAACAGATGAGTCTTGCACGAAGGGAGGCAAAAGTAGGTTTAAATTTAAATAAAAAGTCCAAATTGAACAATCACATAAAAATACCTGATTTTTAAGGAAAGTATAGCAGGCACTTTACCACTGTAACATGACTTTTATCAGACTCCATTAGTGTCCCAGAATGTTTCTCTCTTCCCAAACTCTTTTTATTGCCTTCAGCTACATAGGAATAATTTTATCTTGGTTTTACGTCCCTCAATATCTTGATGCCTGTACCAAATGCAATTCACCTAATAGTACTGTCTCCCCAAATTCATGGAGACCTGAGATGGTAAAACCATGCTATGAATGGTTGTGTTGTACAGAATTCTCATTCAGTGTCCTTAAAAAGTATAGACCAGCCTCACTAGAATTACCACACGCTTCACATCTTGACCTGGCTGGAGTGCAGCTACCCCA
The DNA here is from genome assembly GCF_003259725.1 of Athene cunicularia. Lineage (NCBI taxonomy): Eukaryota > Metazoa > Chordata > Aves > Strigiformes > Strigidae > Athene > Athene cunicularia. The sequence goes on from NW_020799095.1 coordinate 114,182,064, forward strand.
GCTCTTTCTACAGCATTGCTACCCAGTAACTCCAACTCTGGCCCTAGGGCAAGCGGAGCCAGGTCAGGTACCCACACCTGCCATATGAATACTTACCAATCTTCACATTGCCAATAAGTTTGAATCATACAGTTAAATAAATCTGGCTACACAGTACTGGGAAGTTGACTCCTAAAGTTGCATAAGCTAATGCCAGAATTCCATTATTGTCATGAAATGTTTTAACATATTTTGAATGATGGCTATGAAATATGGAAGTGGAAGAGAGATGTAGTGAAAGGCCCCAGCTGTGTCAATATTTACTAACTGTGGCCATAAGGCAGAGCAATGGTAATGAAAATGTTGTGCTAAAGACACTTTTGGGCAGTCTAGCAGTGTTTACTACTACTATATATATATATATATATAAATCAGTGTTTACTACTACTATTTATATATATATATATATATATATATATATATATATATCTCCAGAATGTCAATTTTTCAAAGTATCAATTTAGGAAAGCAGTGATTTAAAGTAAAAGTGGTGTTTGCTGGTTTTACACTAAGCAATAGCAGAGCTATCCACCTATCAGGTAAGAAGAAAGGAGGGCAAAGATTTTAAAATACTTTGTTCGAAGTGATGTGACCCAGCACAAATAGCCTCAGTGACATTTTAAGATCAAACAGTCCAAGCATCAATCACATGTACTTCAAATCATAAAGGGAAGTTGCGACAAGTTCAGCCTGATCTGCCCAAGCAAAGGAGCTAGTGTCCAGGATGACAGAGACTTTTACTTAATTCTGAGTTCCTAAAGTTTATCCTGCATAATTTTACAAGTATCACCAGGTTGTATTTACTTATTTATTTGACTTCAAATACTTTCTAGGTGTTTTATACAGTAATTAGAAAGACATTTATCAAATTACATTTTTAGGTTAGTGACTCTTCCTGAAAGAATGGAAGGGAATTAGAAATCCAGTTTCAGACATTTTAAAAAAACCCAAACAACTACCAGAGATGACATTTAAATATGAGAGTTAATGTTAAAATAGGAATGATAGGAACATTAAAAATGTTGAACAAATACTAAAGAAAAAGGAGAGAAGTGCTGAGAAAGGTAGGGAATTCAGGGAGGCTTTCAAATGGTCTGCACCATCAAAAATACATTAAATCTGAGACTACAAGATGTTGAGTCCCAAACTGTGAGAAGTTAGGAGGAAAATAACATGCTAACTGCCCTAGTTTTTTAATAAAAAGCACAAGAGGTGCACGAAGAGGGGGGTTAAAAACTTGCCTTCAGTTGTGTTTGGAAGGTTTGGGGGAAGTTCTGCCATTCTGAGGCAAACAGGCAGGTGGGCAGCTGTTGCCCAAAAAATAAATGTGGGGGGAAAGTAATGTCACTCATAAAAATCGTTAGAAGTTTCTTCCATTGCAAAGGTTTTCATTCACAGGAAACAAATAAAGGACATTTGTGCAGTAAAAAGCAGTCTCTCAAGCCTGATCCCTACCTCCACAACAAACATCACTTCTGTTAGAAAGGAAATGTACGCTTTCAGCCAGAATGTCTCTCCGGGAGCCCATGGGCTGCTGGAGATGGCTACCCCTGTGGAGCACACTAAGCCCCAGCAGGCCCAGCAGGAGAAACAGGACTTGAGCAGGCCAGCCAGCTGGTGGAGAATCAGGCCACAAGGAGCAACCATCACTGCTCATCCCATGCTCACTGTATAAAAGCAGATACCTTTGGATTAATTATATCATATGCTTGCTCTATGTTCATTATCATAGAAATTTATCTCAGAAGCAATGCCTTCTGCCTGGAAAATAAATGTTTCTACTTTGCTTCATTGCCTAATATCTGGAGGAGTCCATTATCTTGGGAAAACATTTTTTCCATTTGCACTGCCTCTTAAATATTTTATCATAATTTTCCTTTCTAGTTTTCACAGTAAATAAAACAAATACATGACAGACACAAGATGTTAAATAGTCACCAATGTATATAATTTAGTGTATACATTGAATCCTCACCTATTTTCATCCTGACTTTCTATAAATTGTACTGTATACTGCTTCCTTCAACTATATTAATTTGCTTTAGACTGTCAGTACTTAGTCCATCTACCATTCAGTCTCTATATTATAAAAGTACTTCATAGCAGGCTTCGGGAGGTACAGTTTTTAAATGATGTAGCTCTGGGACTTGGATCCTAGTTTTTGAAGGGTGTCTAATTATTATTTCTCTTCTGTGAGGATTGCTGCAGTAACATTTCAGTGTCGTACCTCTGCCACTAACTCACTTTCAGTTCGTGTAGAATCAAATGTTACTTTATCAGTCTGCAAAAGATGGTAGAAGAATTTTTTTAATAATCAAATGTAATACATTCTGTAGTTCTGCACATATAGCCTACATAGTTTATGTAATCCAGCTACACCGATTGAAAGCAGAGAGGTGGGGGAGACTCAAAGACATCCTCAGGGTGCACTGCCTGAACATATCCCTGAAAATTTACTTCTATAGCACTGTTTTGGTTTGCCTCCTCTCTGGTTTTGGGAATCCTGAGAAAAGAACGGCAGTAAGATCACCTGCTTTCACTTGCATGTATCATCAGCTGCATGGAAATGCCCAGGTATGTACAGGGAAACTGAGCCAAGACCTCCCTCACATGGGAGCAGACTCTGCTTTCTATACTGAACCACTCCGGACTGGGATGTAGGTAACAGCAGCGTCCTTGTTGCATATATAAAGCACAGTGTGCATGCTTGATGCCATATCAGTAAAAGGATGATCATTATAATAATCACAAATGTTGCACATCACAAATGTTGCACATTCAATTAAATCAAACCAGAACTTTGTAACAATGTAGGAAAAATACATCTAGGCTTATTATGGTCTGTAAAGTCCTGTTGTAAAATCTGGGTTGGTTTTTTGAATCTCAGGTTGAAAACACTTTGGAGAGACATGCTTCTGATGTTCTGAAATGGGAAAAAAAAAAAAAAAAAAAAAAAAAAAATACATTATATCTTGACTACCAATGCCAAAAAATAATTAGTCTCTCCGGAGAACCTCATCCTGTTCATAAAATCTCTCTCTTCTTTTCTCTGGTGCAAAACACACATTGATACTGAACAAAATGTTCCAGGAACTCCTCCAACCTTTGTGAAACAGTTACATTTACTATGTGCAGGATATATATGACATCAATTTTCAAAGGTCAGGATATGAAATATTACATTATTACAACATATTAACTGTACCCACTGACTATCGCCATCTGTACACCACTGACTAGGCATCACAACATTAACAATTTTTCTCTGCAAAATAAAAAAATACAGGTTTTGAGAATAGTCTTTCACCAAACTGCCTTCCCTGAATCTTGCAAGCTTTAGAAATTTGGTTTGTTTCCAAGGAGTAGTTACAAAAGAGGTGAGATTTAAGGCTGGCATCAGATCTGGGCAAATAAGCTTTTGTGAAAAGTAAATGAACTCTGAGGGGACTGGAACTAGGGAACTTTGGATAAAATCAGCTAATAAATTCAGTCAGACACAGGTACTGACTGGGGAGAATAAAAGGTCACAATATCTTAGTTTCATATTTTCCCTTTTTAATGAAATTCGTCAGTCCGAAAGCATTGAATATTTTGTTATGATAGGTTTTAAACAAAACATTTGACATCATGTTTTTAACCACCACTTCTAATTTTTTTTTTTTAATTTTAATAAGTTAATCAAAAAGTCTTAGCCCAAAATCTTAAACCAGCATTTTGATTTTTTGGGTTTTTTTAAAAAAAAAAAAAAAAAAAAAAAAAAAAAAAAAAAAAAAAACACACTTTGGAAGGCTCAAAAATGGGCTTACCAAAAGCCTGAGAATATAGATATATATATATATATATATTTCCCATTCATTTAGTTTCTCCTTTGAACAAAAACGTTTGCTCTTAGATGATTTTCTCATAGTGAAGCACAGGGTGGGTAATCTGCTGAGCTGTTGCTTGTGCTACAACTGCATTTACTTTTAAAACATTTTCTGAAATGTGCTTTATAGATACATTACTCTGACCTAAATTTTACTTAAACCCCTGGTTCTGTTGTCCTCTATTGGCCAACCCTAGGCCTTCAGAGTCAGCTTGTTAATAGAGAGCACTACTACTCAAAAATTTAACTTGAGATTAAGGCATTTGAAGGTGGTCCTAGATATATTGCATTCCTTACATTGAACTTCCAGAAGGAAGCAGAATTTCTAATACAATACTTGACATACCAGTTTTTTTCTTGGCTTTTCATATGGTTCATTTATGTCTTCACTAAGTGAACAGGAATATTTACAGGAATGTTTTCTGAGACTATTTACTGGAGATCTGTACATCACAAGCACACTTACTTCTTCAGTCGTACTGAGAGGTGCGACAGTGATGCAGTTATGGAGATGAATACTTTATATCCAAAATATATATTCAGCGAATACTACAGAATATTTGTTTTTTGCAAACCTGGACAGACAAGTAGCTCTATGTATAATATTGCAACTTAATTCTCTTTCTGTCAAAAGAGTGGCAGCTTGCTTTATGACCTACTGCCTTTGCATGCAACTAAGACATAGTAAGTACTAAACTGAAGCCCCTGATGCCAATTGCACCACTTCTCTTCCACATCACCCAAAGATAACATGACTTTATTACCACAGGCTGCCATGCTCATGTTTTAGTCGCTGTACTTTCTCTAGGTAACATATATCAAAGGTTCACACAATATAAAGGACAAGTTCTATTTTACTAAAGCAGAGAAAAGTGTATGGTTTCTGTGTAACGTCAGACAGATCTGGGAAAAGAGATTCCTTTTGCTTTTGAATTTCTACATTGAAAACATTTCCACACTGCAGTTCAGGATGAGACAATATCATTTGCCATAACTTCACTGAAACATTAGTCAAATTATCATCAAAGTAGTATACTTTCTTTTCAAATATTTATTTCACTGTATATCTTCTGGTTTTATTTATAGAAATTAATATGCACCCAGTCTATCACTTTAAATATCCACAGCAACTTATTCTTTAATATATCTTTGCAGTGTCAAAGAAAGCCAATAGCATGGTGGGTTACATCAACAAGGGTGTCACCAGCAGAGACAAAGAAGTCACTACCCCACTCAGCACTTGTCAGGCCACACCTGGAATACTGTGTTTAATTTTAGCTCCTGCTATACAGAAAAGATGTGGACAGGCTGGAGAGGGTCCCAAGAATGGCCACAGAGATGATCAAGAGACTGGGAAGCCTGCCATATGAGGAAAGGCTGAGAGAATTGTAATTGTTCAGCCTTGAGAAGAGAAGGCTTAGGAGACACCTTAACACCATGTTCCATTTTTAAAGGGTGACTACAAAAAAAGATGCAGGATCCATCTTTACAAGGAGTCACATGGAAAAGACAAGGGGTAATGGTTACAAGTTACTCCTGGAGAGATTCCCACTGGACAGAAGAGGAAAGTTTTTCATAGTGAGAACAATCAGCCATTGGAACAATCTCCCCAGGGAAGTGGTGGATTCCTCATCATTGGACACTTTAAAGATTCAGCTGGTCAAGGTGCTGGACCATCTCGTCTAGACCATGCTTTTGCCAAGAAACATTGGACCAGAAAATCCTTGAGGTGCCTCCCAACCTGGTATTTTATGATTTTGTGATTCTATGATTCCCTTCATCCCATGCCCAGTAATCATCACAGAACGACTAACTCATACTTCATTCCTGCTTTCCACCCTGAAAGGAGTAAAGGAAAAGAGAGGCCTTCTAGCACACCATGAGAAAGAAAATAAATCAGGATCTATTTCTAAAGTTATTTCTTCATGCCAAATGTTTCTTTAGATGTGGTGTTTGTTTAGATTGTCCAGGTCATCTGAGTAATTGAGGTTCTCTGATACTTCTATACCTCACCAGGCTAAGAAATATGCAAACTCTAAAGGAAGAGATCTTATAAACTTAATATTACTGTCACATCCCGCTCAGACGAGGGGGACAAGTGACTCAGATTCTCAAATCCCCAGTTGGAGCGGACAACAAGTCTCCAAGTTCAAGCATTTATTAACTACCTACAATGTACTAATTGAACACATGATAATTGGCTAAGTACAGAGCAAGTTGTGGCGAGCAATATAATATGCTTTGCATTTCTTAATAGAAAAAGGAAAAGAGGGAGATAGAGGGAATGGGGGAATACAGATCACCGGTCTGGGTTCCTGCGCTGATCCCGTCGGCGAGGGTTCCAGGAGACGGCCGTCTTTTTTGCTGGCATCCGTCTTTTTCACTTCACTACTCTCTCCAGATGGCCGGGGGGGGCGGGTGGCGCAGGGAGAGGGGGTCAGAGAGAGAGCGAGCCCTTTCTTCTCCCCTTTGATTTATACCCACTTTCCTTGGGTCCCTCCCCTAGGTCGACCCACAGACCTACGTATCCCATGTATACAGGGAGGGGTAAGGTGTTTCATGGGATGATGTAATTAGCATGATCATGACAGCCCTCGTTAGCATATTGAGGGGTGTCAACTTTAATATGCATTTCGTGGATAATGAAGCAAAGTTCATTCACCGGACACATGGCCCTTGAAGTTCGCCCAGGTGCCCCAGAGAAGAGCCGTCCTGTCTCCACAGGGCTCTCTCCCCCAGATACATCGGGCAGCCTTATCAGCTTCGGCCTCCACAGAAAGCACCCTGTGACTCATGGTTTTGTCTTGCGAGTGTCTGAGGCATTTCTTCAATCAGCCTCAACTTTTGCTTTCCCAGGCTGTTTGTCTTAGTTTCTCACAGGCCTGGTTTCTCGTCTCTCACAATTACTTACTTGCATTATCTATTTAAACCTATTGTTGTTTCTTGGTTTTGTAACTTCAGCTTAATACAAAAAGTACTTTTGAAATAGTATCCATGCAAGAAAAATCTCCCTGTCTAATCCAGGTCTTGCTTGAATAAAAGCAAAGGAACAAGTCTTTGTCCTCTTGACTTGAACTGCTCCATCTTTGCTACATAACCTCAGAACCTATATGACAAACAGTGCTATTATAAACAGAAAAAAAATCCTACTGATAGTAAGAAGGATGCAAGCTGAGAGTATTGGATTTGTCATGCCGGAACTTAGCACCATTGTATTTCATCTACTCTCTGACAGAGGCCTCATCAAGATGTCTCTGCAGAAAGCAATATCATCACTCTCAGTGCCTGCAAAAATTCTCCAAAGTGCATCTGATCAGTGTTTGTTCTCACAGAGTGCTTGGGATGGAGACCCATGAATGACTCTAATCAGAAATGTGTGAACAACAAGGATATTATCAGACATTCATTTATGTTGTTTGGTTTTCCCAGATCTCGTCGCTGGAATCTGCTTAGTCAGATAGATACAGTTGTTAGGGATTTACAGAAAATGCCTAAACACTGTATGGCATCACTTAATCTATATCAATTCTCTTGACATTTTTCAAAAAGGGTAGAATCTTAGCTTTACCTCTGCACTAAAGATGGCCTTCAGCTTTTGCAAGCCCTATTTGAGTGTCTGTGTCATACATGAATCTCCAGAGAGCACTTTCTCTTCTTCTATCCTCTGATTTCCAGCTGGTATTCATTGCAATTTAGCTTCTAGGAATTCCATCTATAAGAGTACAATGACTACACTGAGAGTTTTAAATTGTTTCTCTACCTGCATAACACAGCTGACAAACCTCTGCGTTTTATGAAAACACAAATGCTTGAAGCAAAGCATATGTGTTCAGTGCTGACTGTTTATTTTCTGTTACTATATTTCGCTGTAAATTTAGGATCTAAACACTCCTTTTGAATCCATGCAGGTAGAGGCATGCACTTACACATTTCTTATTAGTACAAAATTAATTTTCCTACACCTTGATCCACTTAATAATCTTACAAAGACTTTCTATGTAAAAGTTATTTATTTTTAAGCTAAACCTTATCTGCTTTACCTATAATGATTTATCATAAACATTTATGATAAGTCTTACATAGCTTAAGATAATTGGCAAACAAAATCTTACTAGGCTCCCTTCCAGAAACATAAAAACAAATCAACAATGTATGTTGGCCTGCATTAATATATGAGCACTTGCATCATTCCTCACTTAGTGCCTCTTCCTCAAAAGGATCTTTTCTCTACCTCTGCTGCCTTCCAGTGGCAGTGTTGCCTTTCAGCTGTAATCCACTCTTAACTGCATTTGTTCTTTGCTCTAGGATCTTTGGTATTCCTTTATCTATATTAAGTCTTGCTTTACCCTCATTTGCCTGATTTACTTTATGACAAACATTGAGAGTGGAGGTTACACAAGCTTCTCCCAGCTTCCCCCTTCATTTCTTTATTTGAACTGTTTCTTCATAGAGGAAATTGAAAGGAGCTCAGTTTCTGGAACACTACCAAATGTTCAAACATCCCAAAGATCCAGATGTCTCGAATTCTTGTTGTATCTAGTATTCCTTGTTGTTATTTCTTTGCCATTCTTCTCTTAAAAAAAAATAAAAATCTACTTCTGGCTACAAAAAGCCTCTTCTTCTCTGAGCACCTCTCCAAGTATGACATGGTTCCTCTTGTGATCCAGAGGAAACATCACAGCATCATTTATCAAAATTTATATCATGGCTGGGAAATTCTTTCAATACCATTAGTGATGTCACAACTTTGTCCCACACTTCTTTTTCCTGTATCCACTTAGTAACAACCACTTTAACAAGAAAACCCAATTTTAGATTTGTCTCTTTCTGATAACTTACGTGAATGACCATCTTCTTTCAGACTTCAGATAAGATAAACTTCTTGGAGAACAAGCAGGAAATTTTTCACTAACAGAAGAGTATGAACAGTATGACTCTCCTGATGAAGCTCAGACAAGGTTCATTATGCAGACAATACAAGCCATTAAAGCAGAAAAAAAAATTATCTCTTCTATCATTCAACTATGCCTGTGCCAAAACAAGAAGTAAATCACTGAATCTGTGGATTATGCATGAGGTATACAACATTGTTGAAAATTGATTTTTTTTTTTAAATTATAAAAGGGAATTTGCACAGGAGTGAGATGTGATTTTAAATTCTTAGCCTAATATCATTGCTAATTTTAATTGTTATTAGAATAACCTTTTTTTCCTCTAAGGCATTATGTAAAGAATCATTCTAGCCCAAATATTCATGGGAAATGTTTAAGGGCCATTACAGAACAAACAATGAATATGAAAGCAACAGCAGCAAACTAGGAAATATCCCCAGTTATGATCCAGGACTTGGCTGTTTAGCTATCAAGCAGACATTAACAGATGACAGATAAGTAATTATTCAACAAAGTTGGATGAAAAACACTTAAATGCATCCAAATAATAATGCAAAATACAATCTAAAATTTGATGAATGGGAAAAATTACACATAACAATATAATTTCTGTGTAATATTCTTAATTATGAAATATGAACATTTCAGCATGCGAGGTTTTAGCAGCAGTTTGGAATCCCATTTATGAAACTGAGTCCCACACATTTACATATAATTGGATCCATGCAAAAGATTCCAGCCTGTGCTGAGAAGAGACTTTAGCACGCAGTGCCTCGAGGGGAAAACAGCACAAAGGCCATTGCATCCTATATCTTCCCTAGACACTTTTCTGCTCAGAATCAGAGCTGTCCTGTATAACAATAGCAACAGCCAGAAGCTCTTATCACCTTACAGGAGGTGACCTTTTCAGGAAGGCAGAAAGGGTCTTTAAAGGCACACCCTTTTCCTCTCCCGACCTCAGGAAAGCCCTGCTCATTGCTGAAGGGAGAGAAATGACATTGATGAAGGACAATGCATGGGATCTCAAAAGTAGTGTCTGCAAGAGATACCAGCACATAGACAAAATGGAGTGCTTTGCAATGGATGGGGATTTGAACGTATCTAACTGAAATATATGAAATTACAGAGAAAAAAGAAATGGTATGTGTAAGTAGCATGCGAGTAAGGGTGATTCAGTGATGAAAAAACTATTACACAGCAAAACTAGAGAGGGATGAGCATTCAACTAAAAACAGTGGAAGGGTGGATCCAGAAAGATATTTATTAGTGCTGTTGAAGATGTAAGCAGATGCTGTGCTCACTGAAAAAAAAAAAAAAAAAAAAAAAAAAAACAAAAAAACCAAAAAACACCACCAGCCAGTAGAGCAAAAATATTTTAAATAAAATTTTCTAAGCAAGTATAGCTTTTGCATAAGGATGGAAATGGGAATAAACCAGTACATGTAACCAAATCCAGCATAAAAATCTTTATCATTGTGACAGCACGGACTCAAACACCTTCTTCATAAGTATCTCCTATAAAGTGTAGTACTAAATGAGGGAATAAGGAAGCAGGAGAATAAGAATACAACACAGACTCCAACTCAATAGCTAAGGCATTCTCTAATAAATGATCACATTTGTTCTATTCTGCATTATAAACTCAGAGAACTACTCAAAGTAGACAGATTTTAGGGTAATTTGTAAATCAATTACTTACTTGTTAACACTGTTGTGAAGAACACTTTGGATATTACACAAACATTTGCCCAAAACAACAACTAATTTGGGTTTAACAGCAGAGAAGTGCCTGTAGCCAAACAAACATGCAGGCCATATGTAGAACAATTTCACAAAACTAATAACTATATTGAGTTAATTTATAATCGTTAATGTGAAGTAAAACTATAGTTTAAAATATCCCATGAGACAGATAGGTGCTAGAATTTTTGCTGTACACTCTGTGTTGTAACTGGCAGGAACAATTTGGTCATAACAATTACATTTTAATTAGTAACAAAACAAGGAGATAATGTAAGAGACATAATGACAAGTAAGAACAACAAATCCTGGCGCTATAGTCTGAAAAAGAACAAGTAGAAAACATGAAGTATTAGTCATAGTCACAATACTTAATTTCAAAATATTTGAAGAACAAAACTGAGTATTGGCAAAAACATTTTCTTCTGGTCGAGCAACACAAATCTTTATGAAGACAAAAGGATGGAAAAATGTTTAGGCTGAGTTGGGTTAAATACAATATTCTTAGGTTATAAAAACATCTGATTCATGTTTTTTGTCATAAAATATTTTTTGTGTGTAAATACAGACTGATGGGTAATGGCTGGGAAAGAAGTCTGAATGCTAACTCATGAATTGCTTACCAAGTATTAGCTTGGAATTATAGTTAACTATTGCAGAATTATTCTAATAAAAGGTTACTTATATTGTTTGACATGGACATGAGTATTTTCTGTCATCCTTCATTGCTCAGTGCTTTGTATATTTCATAGGAATATAAGATTGGAAGCCCCCTCCCTTTAGTCACTAAATAAATTCCCTGCTGACAAAGAAAACCATGTGAATAGTTTGCTATCATTCAGTTATTATTAGATACATTAGACAGCTTCCTTTTCTTTTTTTAATAATATTGTCCAGGGAAGCTCTGTAAGTCTCATTATGTTAGGTTCACTGCCAGTGCTCATGAACAAAGGGGAAAGACATACAATAAAACCAAAGCCAGTTATCTTTTAACCACATGTGAATTCCTGGCATTACAGAAGTCAGTGGGTGCCTTGCCGTTTGTTTGGGAGTTTGCCCTGCAATTGTAGAAAGGGGGTGTGCTCACTCTTTAGGGCTTTTCTCATTTGACAATCAGAAGTACAAGAGCAAGAACAGGAATATAAAGCTAGATTCATGAAAAGATTAGGGTCCAAGATTTACACACTGAATCTAAAAGTCACCTACCTGAAGTCTTAACTCGGCAGCTCTTTGCTTCAGAAGGGCCTAAAGTTTCCAGATATCTAAATTATACTGATAAAAGATCTGGGCTACACACAGAATTGCTTATGTCCTCAAAGGGAATTCCTAAATGATAGAAGTACCATTGCCTTTTTCCCTTCTGAGGTCATATGTGACTGGTGTTCTTAGACAAAAATAACCCTTTTCTTCTACAAAACTAAGAAAAAAAGTACTGTATCTTTTGCCTTCACCTTTTAATGTCCTCATCATTTATTAAAAATTTAGAGGTTAAATCACTTATCCAGGATATATGACACTCAGAGTTAAATCTTGGGATGACCTGAACTACATCACCCACTTCCCAAGGGAATATATTATCACCATGTCTCAAATAAGGTAGATTGAAATTCTCTCAATTAGTCCTCTTAAACTGTCTCCACTTTGCATATAGCAATTTGAGGGTTCAAAGACTGGAGAGATCTGAACAGTCTAAGTCCATTCAACTACTTCATACAGCATGCAAAAGTTTCATCCGAAGAAACTATATAAAACCCACAAGCAACTCCCCCCATACTGCCACCTCCAAAGACTGAAGAACAAGTCTGAATATGGCAGTGAGTGTTTCACAACACTGAATTGGATCTGCCTCTCTGCTGCTTTAGGGATTTCTGAGAAAGAGCATCTAATTTCAGGAGAAAGATGGAGACCCCTAGCTTTTTGAAGGAGTGAGGCTTATGCTCACCCGGGATTTCTTATTATTGCATGCTGACAAGTGGCTCCCACAGACCCCACTCTCACACACCTAACTCTTCATATATATATATAGCATGATTTCTTAACTGTTGAAACAGTTGAACATTGGAAAGATGATCCATGAAAATTCTTTAACTGATGGAAGTTGCAGGTACAGAGAATAAGAGAAAACTGAATTTCTTCCTGTCACTCTTTAGCTTTACATTACTAATCTTACTGATCAAACAGGATATAATTACACCGGTGTAAAATTGGACTGTTGAAATATTTTCCTGGGGAAGTAATACTTCTGGGACTTGCATAAAAGTTCTTGCATTCATGAAGACATGGAGCTAATTAAACACTTCTGGACTCAAAATCAATATTTCTCTTACAAAGAATAAGTCATGCAGACTGTCTTAACCAATTGCAAAATAAGCAAAAAATGTCATCTTGAAAACATGTTTGAACTGACAGGTTAAGATAAAAGAAGCTTGCATCTGCTGTCTTCTGAACAAAATAAGGCTTTCACTCTCCAAAAGACAGTGATTTTTCTTATACATTCCATTGGGTTGCATATTGGTATTGTTGAGGTCACTTTCACACAGCTGCTTTGTGGCAAGAGGAAGGAGTTCACAACCTTCCTCCTTGGGAGTTTTCTCTTGTTCTACAGATGTGACACTTTAAAACAAAACTCTCTGTCATTACACCTGAACTTTGTGTCCCACGATTTTATCTCTGGCTGTGGACATCTTGGCTCTTGATCTCTTGTTTCTAGTTTAATTAAATGGAAAACAATTGCTCAGAGTAGCCAGCTATCTGGAATGTTTCCATACAGAGATCTGAAAACGGGAGGTTTTTTCGCAGTCTGGCTCTCAATTCTGTTGCTTTGAAGCACAACCGAGAAAAATTATTTTCTGTTCTCTGTCCATCACATAATATTTCAGACAGCCTCCTGTCACATTACCTGTACTGGCACGCAGAGTCTATTACAATGGTTACAAGACCAGACAGAGCAAAACTTACGGAGAAGAATAGTCAAGAATACAATTACACATGGAACATAGTGATAGATAATGGACCAAACAACTCTTAGCATAGCAAAGACATTAATAAACCCTCCCTACCCATGTTGAAATTAGACGATCTTTTGCTTTCCTGATCAATTAATCCTTTTCAAGGCTGTACCATCAAAAAAAAAAAAAAAAAGCAATTGTTAGCTACTGTTTCATTAAATCATAACTCTAGACAGACTATTCTTTTGAAAAGCAGATAAGGAGGTGGAGGTGATTTGTAAGATATAAATACAATAGCATTCCTTATGCCTACCATGTTAATTTAGTACACTGACATGTGCCTCATTTAAACACTTCTGAACACTTCTAAGCACTTATGAAAACAAACAGGAAATGTTTTCTCAGAAAGCAAAAAGGAAAGGCTGAAAGACTGTATTTCATTATCACCAAACCAGAAGGTGCAAAACTGGTACAATGCAGAAGTCAGAAGAGTTGCTGTGATCTAGGTTTCTGAGAAGCAATCTGTATATACCAGATCTTGGGATAGGTTGAACTAGATCTTTTTCCTGTAGTGATGAACTCCCCAAAAAAAAGATCGAAAAGATTTGTGCCCAGCCTTCTTGAGCCCAGGCTTTGTGACAGCCAGCTCAGTGGCCTTCTGGACCAAAGAAAACTGAACAGTCTCCTGTGGATCCCAGGAAGTCATTTAGGTTGGAAAGGAACTTTAAGATCATCAAATCCAACCATAAACCTAACCTAAGTCCACCACAAAACCATGTCCTTAAGTGCCACATCTACACATCTTCTAAATACCTCCAGGGATGGTGACTCAACCACTTCCCTGGGCAGACTGTTCCAGTGCTTGACAAGCCTTCTAGTGAAGAAATTTTTCCTAATATCCAACCTACCCCCCCCCCCCCCCATTTCCTTTTGTCCTATCACCTGTTACTTAGGAAAAGAGTCTGACACCCACCTTGCTACAACCTCCTTTCAGGTAGCTGTAGAGAGCAATAAGGTCTCCCCCAAAGCTCCTTTTCTCCAGGATAAACCACCTCAGATCCCTCAGCCACTCCTCATAAGACTTGTGCTCTACACTCTTCACCAACTTTGTTGTTCTTCTTTAGATGTGCTCCAGCACCTCAGTGTCTTTCTTGTAGTGAGTGGCCCAAAAATGAACACAGTATTTGAGGCACAGCCTCAGCAGTGCCAAGTTCGGGGTGACAATCACTTTCCTGCTGGCCACACTATTTCTGATACAAGCTGGGATGCTGTTGACCTTCTTGGCCACCTGGGCACACTGCTGGCTCATACTCAACTGGCTGTCAACCAACACCCCCAGGTCCTTTTCCACCAGGCAGTTTTCCAGGCACTCTTACCAAAGCCTGTAGCATTGCATGGGGTTGTTGTGACCCAAGTGCAGGACCCAGCATGTAGCCTTCTTGGATATCATACAATTGGCCTCAGCCCATTGATCCAGCCTGCCCAGATCCCTCTGTAGAGCCTCCCTACCCTCAAGAAGGTCAACACTCCCACTCAACTTGGTGTTTGCAAATTTACTGAGGACGCACTCATCCCCTTTTCCAGATCACTGATAAATATATTAAATAGAACTGGCCCCAGTACTGAACCCTGAGGAACACCACTTGTGACCAGCCACCAACTGAATTTAACTCCATTCACCATCACTCTTTGGGCTCAGCCATCCAGTTTTTTACCCAGTAAAGATTACACCTGTTCAAGTCACAAGCAGCCAGTTTCACCAGGAGAATACTGTGGGAAAGGATGTATTTTCTGTTTTCTTACCTATGGATGCTCCCTGCCCCTCTTGTAAGTCTCTTGGCTTGAGCAGCATCACCCAACTCATGCTTCAAACCTCTCTTTGCTCTTCTCCCACAGGCTCCTGTCAATGGAAATTTTGCTCTCCAGCTGTGGCCAGATGTTCCCATGGGGAGAAGCCACCTTCCTCCTCCTTCAGGTAGTCTCTCTGACTTGGTCACCCTTTTACATTTTTCCCAATGTACAAGCTAAGAACAAATAAACCAGGCATATTCTGTCCACAATGGTCCATTGCTCTCTGTCAATATTTTTCAACTTGTACAAGAAAAAGAGATAATAGGATTACTGGAAATAATCACTAAAGGTTCTTACAAGCTGAAAAAAAGTATTAAATGGCTGGAGATACCCATTCATATCCATTGCAAAGGGCAGAGATGTCTGCCCTCCCCAATTTTTGCAGTATCTTTTATATGAGCATTGCAGGTCAAGTGAAGAAAAGGCTGTCATACCATTGTACAGCATCTGCATTAAGGTCTACATTTGCACCAGTCCTGTTGATCTACACAGTTTTAATGGTTTCTTGTAACAACAGCGAAGTTCTGGTTAGCAGCCTTCGCTGTGTCTGTACCACCACTGTGGATCCACCAGTGGGAGAACTTTGACCACCAGTGCAATCAGAGCAGACCAACATTCTGTCCGCTTGGCCTTCATCTCCTTCTGACCAGATGTGCTGTCACTCAACCTATGAACATAATTCCTGCATTTGGGGGTTTTCAGTTCAAAGTGTTACTTCTCACCAGCTGCCATCGTAATACCAGAGCTACACAGTGTGTCCTACAGAACAATACAATGGGATTTTGGGACTCAAGTGGGTGTTATACACATGTCCTGGCAGACAAAGTCAGATTCAGTGCAGACCCTCTGCCAAAGTGTCTGGGAGATACCCTGAAGTGAATTATCAGCTGGGCCTGGATTTACATTTGGGTGAAATAATTGCCATCTTCTGAATGGAGGCAGACATGATGGCTCCTCAAAGAAAATGAGGCCCAGAAATGGAAACAAGGAACAAGTGAGACAGTGTGAGAATACCTTCATGTTCCCCAACACTAATGTGAGCCTTCGTCATATCCACAAGACAAATTCATACCCTACAAAAAAACCCTAAGTCTTAACTACTGCTGTTACACATCTTCTGTCTCACATCAATTCTTTCATCACTCGTAGAGGATGACAAAATTCCAGGTCACCTCCAAGGAGGCAGGGCAAGGCCTGGCAAATCATCCCATCCACCACCTCAGCCAGGAGCAGCTGGGGGCTATCTAACCCTCACTCTGACTCTGACTTTAATTTCTAGCAGAGGTTCCCTTTCAATGATGGGAAGAAAATAATGTGATGCCCCCTAATGATCAGTTCCCCCTTTGTACCCAGAGGGCCCTACAAAACGCCATAACAAAGTCAGCTTTTCAAATATTGGGTTTCCAAATGATAACTCCAGCCCTAAATTCAACTTAATTATGTTTAATTAGATATGACCTCTAATTCCAGTAATATCTTTAAGAAATTACTTTCCAAACATGGGTAGACCTTACATGAAAGGAGAATATCTTGTAGTTTTGAAGCTTTAGATTTCTAAGTTCTAAATTTACTTCCAGCCCTGAACCTAAATTTAAATATTAGGAGTCCCTTCTAGTGTTGTCTCCTATATTATTTGATACTTTTAAAATCGATTATTTTATAGTAATTATTGTTCTTAATATTAATTTTCTATCTTTGTAAATCATACAAATTGCAAATCCTAATGCAAAATTTAATTATATGAATGAATTTAAAGAAGCCCAGAAGTAATTTGGAACATAAAGCATTGGCCTATCCAACTGTTTGCTCTATTTGTAGATATCTAGACCCTCTAGAACACAAAAATTAAAGAGGTTCCTTTAAGCATAAAACCCAAATTATTAACCTTAGCTCCAATCCTAATATTTACATCAAGATCATCAGTGAGCACAACAGTGAAAGCAGAAGAAAAGCATATTCTCATAGAGAAACACATCATCTTTGTATTCCCTGGAGAATCTACTCATAAATTAGGAAATGTAAACTTTAGATTCCCAATTCCTAACACTAACCCTAACCTGTACAGCTTTATATATCTAACCTTCTACAAGACAACACAGAACGTTGATCCTTTCCAAAACCTGCCCACTTCCAATTCTTTAGTAATAAGAGGATGCAGAAAAGATCTGGGCTCTTAGGAAGGAATGTGTTGATAGGAGAGAATGCCTCAGCCCAAAACACAGCCTCAGTCCTGAATTTCAAGCAAGTTAAAGCCTTAACCTAACACATAGCCCACCACTAGCCCTAATCTTAGTTATAACTTGGTATGCATCCAAACAAAATAGACAAGCATTTGCCTTTACAAGTACCTGTTATCTTGTCTTCTGAACTCTGAATGCCACTGAGAATATATTATAAAGTGGTATCTTGAAAATCCACTTCCAAACTCTGTCTGACTTTAATTATTCGCAGAGTTAAGAGCACAGTAAGAGTACATCCAACCTTCTACCCTGTCATCACCTGCCCTCTTCCTAACTCTTGTCAGACCACCAGAATAAAGACATGAACAAATATCTTGAAGACTTGAATTCCCAAATCCCAGTTACAATACTTGCATAAATAAAACATATGTAAATAGTAAAGATGGATACAGAGCATTTACCCCTTTCTGCCATCTTCCTGATTCTTCACTCCCCTGGCAAAACAAAACAACTCCAATTGTCTCTCATACTCCAAACCCCACCTCAAAATGTACCCTGAAGCTTAATGTTGGCTAGCTCACCCAAACAAGCGATGGCCCTTTCTGAATTTTCCCCTTCTAGACATTTGGGTCCTAGAAGCTTTACACTCTGACTCTTACACAAACCATATACCACTTTTTAATTATTTCCAGCATACAAATATGCAGATTGCAAATTCCCTGCAGATTTACCTCTACAGATCAGTCTCAGACAGTTAGGAAAGACTGGCCCTGTTAATCTTTACTCTCCTCACACCTACACAGGACCTACAGAATACTGCAATGCTACAGAATTCTGAATCTGCAGAAACTCCAAATCTAAACCCAGTCCTAATTCTACTTAATGGTTGGGACCTATACCCAACACAAAGACATAATCAAATATTCTCTTTTGTCAGCATTTGTCTTCTTCCTAGTTCTGAGGAACTTGATATCTTAATAATGGCCATGTTGACAGAACCAGGGAAAATAATAAAATGTAACATTTCCTTAGTTTATGATTAACTGAGATCCAGCTAATTAGGATTTTTTAAAAATAAATATCTCTTTTTGCCAAAGATTTTTCACTGTTTCTGCCCTTAGAGAGTCTGCACTGTCAGCACCTCATTAGAATCAGCTGAATGGTGAAGAAAAACGTTTTAAATGAGAATATTTCACAGAAAAGTTGGTAACTACTGAAATCAACTTCTTCAGCTAATATATCAAGAAATATGTTAATCTTCTTATTAATTTTTAAACATAAATTAATATAGTGTTCTACAACCTCACAGAAATTCTGTGCTACAAATTTAAAAGTGCTCTTCACCAGAAATGATAAAAGGAAAGCATGATACAAAAACCGTTCAGTTATTAGTTCTTTTTTTGCAGCAAGGGCTACAGTTTCAGATAGTATTAACATTTTTAGCTGCATACTTGATGCAAGTTCTCCACCTAGTGGAATAATTTTTAATGCTCCAAAGGATCACAATTCCTTTTTCATCATAATTTTTATTTCTGGTTCATTTTAGGAGTAATGGCAATAGTTTCCTTACATAATATTTTATAAATATTTAAGCTATACAATAAATTTCTCCAAAATTAAACTTCATTTCACACAGTAACTGAAATATTCATAACAGCTTTGAAAGACATAGAGGCCAAGAGAACTATAAAAAAACAACCTCAAATATTTGTTCATCTAGGTTTTGGTAGTTGAGCAAAGTACTATTTTTAGAAAATCCTTGATGCTTCACAAATATTGACAACAATCATATTTTAAAGAAAATGTTGCCTGCTCATACTGCATCGACAAAACAAACCCATTCAGATGCCAGAGTAAAAAGTAGCAATTTGAACATCTTATCATGGGACACAGTAAATTCCAAATCACTTGAAGCTCTTACTTAGAAGCTGGATAGGACTGTAAAATATGTATTCTGGTCTGACCATGTACCTGTGTAAGTACGTACATCATGCAGGAATTCCGCGGGAAAGTAGAAGGAGCATTGCCATGTAGAAAGTCAAACCAGATGAACATAATCATCCATCCTACTTAAATGTATGAATCATGGTAATACTCCTTCCTGTGCTTACAAAAAAATGCCTTTTGGAAAAAAAAATATAAAATTAAGAAGTGTTCATACAAAATGCACAATTCACATCTCAGACCTATTAAAATTTAAGTTGTCCCCAGCTCCAGTACCTGTAATCACATCTGTAGTGCACAGCACAAAGAAATGAATGTCCCTTCAGGTAGGCTGGTCCTGAACCACTTCAGGAGACAAAGGTCAAAACAGAGGATATGTATTTCACCTCCGTTCTTGCTGGTGACGAGTGCTCTCCCAAAGCAATTGGTGTAATGCACTGTGCTCCTTGCATGACACATTACTTAATAATTGCATGGCTGCATTTCAGGCCACCTTCAGTTCACAGCAGTTTTTAGCTGTGACTTGACAGTAAGAGTGGGTTACAGTTATCCTGCACTTGAGATAATGAAGGTATAGATTATAGTAGAGAAGCCCACATCAGACAAAAGAGGTCACCCATCCTGACTTGATACAGATCAACATTATAAACTTGGTCTCATATAACACGAGCATCAGAAAGGTGCCTTGACTCCTTCAGTGCACTTACCAGAACTCGATTTGCCAGTATTGGAGATCATATTCCCTTGACCCGATGAAGTTCCAGTTTAATCTTTCCTCCTGTACTGGCTGACTCCACCATGGCACCAAGCCTTGCAGATGCAGGTAGGCTTACTTGGGTAACTTAGCTCTCAGACAGCGCACCATCTCACGTGCACACTGTGCTGCTCGCACAGCAGCAGCAGGCAGATGTCCCTGCTGCACAAAGGGTAAACTGAGGCAGCAGGAGGCTAAAACTTATCTGAGCAGGTCGCAAATAGACTGCAGTAGAGGAAGGAGACTTAACTGAAACCCTTTCCTGTATGCTAATAACACATTGCCTTGAAAAACAGAGCATTATCCTTCAAGCAGAAAAGCTGTACAGAAGATTTCTTAATGCTAGATTAGGCAACATAAACACAGTATCCTGCAGGGTATGACACGAGGCATGAAAAGACAGGAGAGTTTCCTTGTGATCATGGGATATGCACGTGTAATACTGTCTTTTACAGGGCCTCAGTTTCAACGTGGCACAAACCTTAGCATAGAATTTTTGTTCTATTTACTCTTAGAGAAAAACTAAAATATGTGAGCTATGTAACTTGTGGAGTTGGGCTGCTGTTTGTTCTTTTTATTGATCTTCCCCTAACTTCAGTACACTTTTTACTGTGATTCTAGTTCATGATTTGCCACCAAGAGCAAATCTCTCTCATTTCTGGAGATCAGAGTGCAGGCTTTAAAAGCCCAGCAGCTCTTGAGTGGAAACAAAAGGGATAAATCACAGAACTGACCACTACCACCTCCCCAAGCTGGAGCCTGTAAGGAATACAGGTGTATAGCAAAGGCTAGGAGAGGAGATAACAGGCCCAAAATGGCTGTGCTAAGAAAGGTCCTTACCTCCTCAGCAACCTTCACTGTAAACCTTTGTTTTCAATGCACATGGGGTTAATTTTGTGACCCCTCTTATTGGAGAGGGCTGCTCAGGGAGCTGGGGCCGCCTGACTGCACGCTGGCTTAGCCAGTCCTTGTGCCCTAGGCATACCTTCTGGCCCTTGGTGTGTTCCAGTAGCCATTGGCATGGCCGAAATCAAAGAATATTGCTTAACAAGAGCTGCCAAATACTAGGGTGCAAATACTCCTAGAACAGTCACAAGGAAAGATCAGACTTTGTTGCTAAGTCAGACCATATGAGCAATCTGGTTGAAGCAGGAGGGCAAAATTCATGACCCCTCTTCATTCTTCTTCTGCCTGGAAACCTCTTCCGCTCTTCAGTTGTAGCTACACTGGCCTTTTGCCAACACGCTGCTTTTCAGTTTTTCTTCTTCAGTGTCAGCAGTCTACTCCTTTCATCTGCTACTCCTCCTTATAAGTTCTCTTTATTTCTTCCTGAGAATCAATAAATATGACTGTCCTTCAGAGGCAGGAAGATAAACTGGGTAATGACATTCCCTGCTTACCAGGTTCCTTCCACTGAGACTGCAACAACAAGATTTCTGGTAATGAGATAGAAAACCTTTGCAATATTCTTCCATCCTGCTGGTCCACAAAGGAGAGAGTTCACATGCTATAGGTATATATTCAATTAAGTCCTAAATTTTTGTAGTCTGACTGAAATTAATTTGTTATCTGAATGAAAACTGACCTTATGTTCCTTGCTAAAACACAAATAACCAGGAGGAGAAAAATATATCCTCAGACATTTGAAAAAAATACCCTTAATCAAGGAGCATACCTAGATTTTTATATCAGTTCACACAAGGGTTGCTGAGAAACCTCTTGACACTGAGAAGCTAGTCATTTATAAGGATGTAACTACAAGGCACCGCATTGAGAGTAAGAACTAATGCAAGTGCACAGCTCTAGGGTTTTTTTTCCAATTCCCTTATGGAATTGCATGACGTTTTCAGTAAGCCATCAATGCAAACTGAAGAAATCAAAAAGAAGTTTGGGAGCACAGTTCAGAGCTCCTACCCTGCCAAATTTCATCTTGCTTACCACCTACTGCTTTGGTGCTGGGATTGCAACAAGTTTTAAAATAAATTATTATGGGAAGAAATACTTTTTACTTGTCCTGACAAAAAAAAAAAAAAAAAAAAAAAAAAATTGGAAAAAAAACCAAAACAAAACAGGAATATGGGAATATGTAACTGAGGCAAATGGAATTTTCTAGAAGTGATTAATACATGGAAATATTTCTAACAAAATAAATATTTAAGCCTTGTTAGTCAGACTTGCAGCTTCTGCACCGGAGCATGCAAACTTGGTATGTACTTTTGTTTGGAATAAAGTCACAACTATCTATAATTCACACTACTGCCAATGCTGGTGCCCTTTCGGATTTGGCTTTTTTTTTTTTTTTTGTCAGTTATATTAAATTAAGCTGGCATCTGGTTTTGACTTTGGGCTACTCAATACTTTCTTAATAGCATGGCAGTTTGTCCTTTCTTAATCACAGTTCATGAGAAGATCCCTTAAAATATGTGTGCTCTTACAAGAACACAGCTCACTGTCAGAAAACATATATTCATGTATCTACAGCTGAAGCAATTTTCTCCAGATTGGCATGGTGCAGCTACAGGAAACGAGGGAACACTTCTTCATTATACTATCATTATAATTAGGGTCATACTGGACACAGAGTAAGTATCCCTTGGGATTGGACAGTAACTCCAAATTCTTTTTTTTTTTTTTTCCCTAAAGATGATAAATGCAAAACATTTTAAGTAGCTGTTGTTCCTTTTTTATCTAGGGTACATGGACAAAATCTGTCACATTGTTCTTTTATGAATTGACCATTTACTGAGTACTTCAGAAATTCTAAAATGCCTTTAACAGACAGATGCTGTTTGTTGGCAAGGATTATATTCAGAGTTATGACTGTGGATATCATGGGAGACATGTTGTCTATTTATGTGCATATGACTTGGTTTTTTACTCTCATCTGTACCACAATCCCTAACTGAACATTTACAAGAGAATTTGTAGAAAATTGAAATTTTTCAGCTTTTATTGGAAGTTACCACAGATTCATCACTTGCTTATTACCTGCTAAAATAAAGCCCAGAACACAAAGAGGTTGACTTCATACTGCCCAGAGTAAAAATCATGGCTCTGTATATAGTTTATGGAGCAAGACAGATCAAAGTGCTATCTGAAGGAGCTCTCTGATTTGCTTTCTGAAGATGTCTGTCTTTCTCCATTGACTAGAGAGGGAAGTTAGAAGGGCTAATGGTTAAACATATACAATAAGAAAAGATGTTCTGGGAAAGGTTTTGCTGTAAATTAGGATAGCCTCAAGGAAGTAACTATATTAAACTCTGAGTTTGCTAGTGGGGCAACAATGGCTAAACATTTTTATTTGCAAGGCTAAGATAATTTTTCTTACAAAAACAGCAATGGAAAGCTTAGCTGGGCAAGGGGGTGGTTGCTATTGTCGTGACATCAAGATTGCGATATGCAGATTTTTTTGAATATTCTTTCCATTCACAGTTGCAGTCTTACAGTTAAGCAAAATAGATTGCCATCCTGCCCTTTGAATTAGCTGTTCAAATCCTTGTGTTTTCCTGCCTACCTAAGATAGGAAGAGATTAAGGGTGACTGACAGCAGAAAAAAAAATATGCAGCCACGTATATGTTAATCTTGCCATCTTTTCTGCAGGATTTGGAAGGAGAGGGATATTTATAACTGATCCTTTGTCTTGCTTTTGGACTAGCTGCTGATTTCCCAGCACCCTAGAAAACATTTCTAAAGGTCTGGGACAGAAAAATAATTATTTCAAGACAACTAATCTCTCCATTCATGTCATTCATATGAAAATAATTCTATACCCTTAATATTGGCCAGAATATTTGGTCTTGAGTCTTAGGCCAGGAAAAGACTGGGAGACTCTGATAAACATTTCCTTTATCACAGCCTTAACTAACCCAATTTAATGTAACATTTGAAATTAAATCAGTATACTTTTGCATGTTGGCAAACTTGGGACCGTAGCCTGTTTCTGGCCACAGGTTGCAAAGGTTTTTTTCAACATCAAACACAACCAAGGTCTTATCTGAAGGCCTTCTTGACTGAGAGGGGATCAGAATCTTGACTTGTATAATCTGGCCACATAACTGAAGATATTAACCTCGTTTATAGGAGCTGAGATCCAAGTTCTTTTTAATAATAAGTTAAAGCTTATTCATTTCTCAAAAAAAATACTCCAGATCCCCTCTAACATTTGTTCTACTTCATGTATTTTCAGCAGTGTCAGGTCCCACTCTTCCAGAGCCTAACATCAGAATACTGTTGCCTCTACATCTGAAACAGACCCTTTTTTTTTTTTGCCTATTCAAACCTGCATCAGGTACAAAACTAGAAAAATTATCTGCTACATATCCCTAACCACCATCATTTGTTATTACTACTTTTCAGCATGGCCATACTGGATACCATGACAATATATTCTGGACAAGAATGACAGGATTTACAGGGAACACAAATGAATGCACTTTGTTCACTTACAACTAAGTATGATCACTTCAATTTTTCACTTTATTAATATTTTACATACATAAAGGTCCTTTTGTCCTAATGGATTCCAAAGCAAACCATTAAAAAAGGAATATGAGTGATTTAGATATTACTACACGTAATTGGATTATATGTTCCTTGCTTCTGTGTTAAATTACTGTAGCAGTTCAGCCTACAGATGACCAAAGTCTCTGATTTCTCAGTTGAGAAACAGTCTTTTCTTTGAGCAACAGACTTGTAATTGTAGCACAGAATTTGTCAAAAGATCCTTTCTATCCTCTGCTGAATTAAACTCATAAAAGATGCAAGAACACATTTGTGCCACTGATAGTGACAGTACTAGCTCTGCAGATGTCACTGTTGCTGTCACTTTGCCCCACATAACTCAGGCAGTCTTGGGTATCTTTCCAGAAACTAGCACAAAGCCTGATTCAGCCCTTCCCTTTTAAACGTAGCCTTTATAGAACATGGAATTACAGCAAGCAGGAAAAAGAGGATGCCATTTGGAGAACAATTTCTAATTAATTTATATTTTCAATGACTGAACTACAGTTTCAGCAAGCTACTGGTCCTTAATTTGGCCCTCTTTTGCTGAGTGTCTCTAGACCCCTGGCTTTGGAATACATTTCTAGGTCAGTAGGCTCAGTGTGAAGTTCTGACCAGTGCAGACCAAGGTTTTTTAAAAAAACAATAATGAATTATATTTTAGAAGTTTTATGTTGTAAGGTTAGTTATGTTGTAAGGTTAGTGGGATAGCCACAGGTCCTCACAGCATCCTTCTGGAAAAGTTGTCCAACTGTGGGATGAGTCCTGGGTGAAGAACTGGCTGAAGGGCAAAGCTCAAAGTGTTGTAGTGAATGGGGCTACATCTGGCTGGCAACCAGTCACAGCAGTGTTCCTCAGGGTTCAATTCTAGGACCAGGTCTGTTCAATATATTTACCCACAGTCTGAATGCAGGAGTTGAATGCACCATTAGCAAGTTTGCTGATGAAACCAAACTGGGAGGTGCTCTTGCCTCTCTTGAGGGACAAGAGGCCTTGCAGAGGGATCTAGATAGAATGGAGCACTGGTCAATGATTAATGGGATGAAATTTAAGAAGTCAAAATGCTGGATCCTGCACTTAGGATGGAGTAATGCTGGGCACAAGTATAAATTGAGAGAGGAGTGACTGCAGAGAAGCCCTGCAGTAAGGGATCTTGAGATGCTGGTTGACAGCAGGCTAAATAAAAGTCAGCCGTGTGCCCTGGCAGCCAAGAGGGCAAACCACGTCCTGGGATGCATCAAACACAGCTTAACCAGCCAGACAGGAGAGGTGATGATCCTGATGTATTCTGCACTGGTACAGCCTCATCTTGAATACTGAGGGCAGTTCTGGGCTCCACAGTTTAAGAAGGATGTGAATGTGTCCAGGAGAGGGCAACAAAGCTGGAGAAAGAGATGGAAGGCGTATCCTGTGAGGAGCAGCTAAGGACTTCGGGCTTGTCTAGTTTGGAGAGAAGGA
Source organism: Athene cunicularia (assembly GCF_003259725.1). Classification (NCBI taxonomy): domain Eukaryota; kingdom Metazoa; phylum Chordata; class Aves; order Strigiformes; family Strigidae; genus Athene; species Athene cunicularia. The sequence goes on from NW_020799095.1 coordinate 114,208,236, forward strand.
GGCTGCAGGGTGACCTCATTGCTCTCTACAGCTCCCTGAGGAGGGCAAATGGAGAAGAAGATGCTGATCTCTTCTCCCTGAGATCCAGTGATAGGATGTATGAGGATGCTTCAAAGCTGCACCAGGGGAGGTTCAGACTGGACATTAGGAAGCATTTCTTTACCAAGAGTAGTCAAATGCTGGAACAGGCATTAGAGAGGGTCGATGTCCCAAGCCTGTCAGTGTTTAAGAGGCATTTGGACAATGCCCTTAACAACATGCTTAAACTTTTGGTTAGCCCTGAACTAGTCAGGCATTTGAGCTAGATAATTACTGTAGGTCGCTTCCAACTGAACTTGTCTATTCTATTCTTGTCTATTCTACTTCTAAGGGAAAGCCAAATTATATTTATAAACATTCTATTTTGTTCAGGATTGGAACTCAAAGAAAGAGGTAAAAGGAAGTAATCACATTATTGTTGCATTCCTGGGGTTTTTTTGGTTTTTGGAAACTCAGCAAGCAAGACAGGTATTCATGCAAGCTATGGTATGAGGGTCTTCACATGCCTTAATAGATCTCTAGTTTTAAAGTTGCCTCTTGTAATATTTAACTGGCCTGGCAGGAGAAGCTGCAATGTTAAGAGTATCATCTACCTGATGTGGATTGCTCTAGGAGAAGTTACCGTGAAAGATTTAGTTACTCACAGGTATAATCTAATTAGTACTTGACAGATTTTTGCATTGAGATAGGAGGACTCATATTAGCTAAAGAAAGAATATTTCAGAGAAGTCTTTGAGTATTATAATATTTGAGGGGAAATGGCACAGAATTACAGTGAAAATCCATTTTCACAGAATCAGATATTAAATTACTTAAAGAAGAACTAGAAATATGGAAATTAACTTCAACAGAAGGAAAAGGAAAGAAAAAAAAAAGTGAAGGGAGAATTCAGAAACAGTCTAATGAAAAACTAAAATTGACATACTGTTCCCAGAAAGCACAAAGGAAACTATGTGCCAGTGGAAAATCCGTTAGCTGTCAGCAACCAAACACAGAACAAATAAAACATGTTAAAATCACAGCTCCCTGTAAATGGACAGATAAGACTGTCCTTTAACTGGTTTAGTTTATCATAATGAAAGACAGATTTGACCAGGGTATCCTGGATAACTGAAAAGGGGGAGTGTTAATTCTGTGAAAGGTAGTATTTGGGACCAGTGGCTGAGGTACAGGATTGCAGAGTAATATAATCCAAAATGCCATGAAGAAGAAAAACAAGAGAACAGACACAAAGCAGAAAACACTCTCACCTAAAATACTGTGAATAAATTACAATTACTAATTTAGTTGGAATGATAAGAGATGAGGTTTTGTTGGACAGTTGAGCCCACGGGCAGATGATTTTCTATGGATATGCCCTGGAAAGTTTGGAGACTAAAGAAACATTGTGCCTGACTGTCAGCAGACATAAATATATTAGAAATTATAATGGGAAATCTTATTTTAATTGAGCACAAAGGCTACTGAGTTAGTCATTAATTGTCCCCAGCTGAACTGGGCACTTGATCAATAGCTACAATATTCCTGAAATGATAAACACAGTGCAGTAAAGTACAGTAATATGGCCGCAGTTCACTAGTGTGGTACCAAAATTGATCTTGCTAAGAGTGTGGAATATGTTCTTCATCAGGCTAGTACTTGTGGACAGCGTTACATTCCTATAATTCAGGCAGAATGAAAGAGAATTAATTGTCTCCCCAGAGAAAGTCCCTAATGTAGCATGTTGGACTAGTGAACCTGTTTACTGAAAATTTAGCAGCGATATTTTTGAGAAATGTTACTGCTTAGTAACTTGAGAAAACATACTAACCTAACTGATTTAAAGGATTATATTGATGTTATTTTAAAAAGACAAGATGTTGGTAAGTTTATAGATATGAAATTGCAGTGGACACAGCATATACAGGTGAAATCTATCCAGAAAAATAAAGAATTTGTATCTTGGATTAGCCAACACAAAGAATAGCTGTTTTGAATTGGCAGTAAGCCTCTTCTTGGAGATGTGTGGAAAAATAGCTTACAGAATACTCGAAGGAGAATATTTGAACATCTTTGAAGGTGTAGACTGAATCCCTAGTCTGCGTATGAGAAATATGGCTGGTAACCTGTAGAGAAGACTTAACTAATATCTCACGTAATATACCAAATGATCAAGGAAAACAAAAAAGAATGATGAAGTGTACCAAAATCAGGCTCTGAGAAGCCGGAGAAAAACATATTAGTATGATATCTCAAGTTCAGGCCTTTCAGCAGGTAAATCTTTCCACTCACTCTTAGATCCAGAGAAAGTTTACCATTAAGGGTTAGCAGTTGAACAAAGCACAGTCTTCTGTAGGCACAAAAATCCTATTTGTTTGAAGATTGTAATAGTGGATAAAAATATACTGTTTAACTTCAAGGTGAGATATGTATTCCAAATGTGGAATAGCCTTATTGTTGTCATATCATTACTGAAGACTATGTGGTTAGTGTAAGAAAAATGTTGCAGCCATCATAAGAACATTGAATATATCTGGAAATTGGTGAGCCTTCAGAGAAATCACTTTGCTTGATTAAAACTGGGCTGAAATTCATCCTCCTGTAAGGGATTTGAGGTGCATTGGCATATTATTAATGTAAGTTGTTAAACTTCTTCATCTGCTTTCAGAGTGTATTTGAAATTTTTACAAGTACCAATACATAAAAAAACACCAAAGAAAAAAAAAAAAAAAGAAGGCAGGGAAAGGATATATACTATCGAAACAGTTACCTGTGCTGGGAAACCTCGAAGAATTTTAAACCAAATAACTTGACTACAAGTTGCAGCTATCCATCCCTAGGTGCCAACTTGTATCATATTTTAGAAGGTAAAGCTAGTAATTGGCAATGAACCACTGACTACAGCTAAAATAAATAATTTCTTTCATAAAAGCTGGACTTTCTGAATTTGAATGAGGCTGCAACTGGCAAATGCTGTAACCTTCTGCAACAGAAATTCCTTCAGGAGTTACGGGGATGGCAGTTCCTTATCTTGTGTCTTCAGTTCTACAACGCTGAAACAGTGCAGAGTTGGTCATCTTAGAGATTAAAAGAGGAAAAGATACTTGGCTGCTGAAGAGACAAATGCTTTCTCCAGATTGTTTCTGATTATAAGAAAACTATGAGAAGCTAAACAAATTGCAAGAAGTGATCTGTTTTGCAGTAAGGAGATAGGCAAAAAGATGGGAAGGTATCTTGGTTAGATGTTTTTAATCTCTTGACAGTAAAAAACATTTGCCTGATTTAAAGTCTTCTGCATGAATAAACATTTAAGTATCCAGAAGAAAGATCTAGATTTTGCTTTTTCATTATAAGACATATAGTCACAAAAATAATTCTTTTTTTTTTTTTTTTTTTTTTTTTTTTTTTAATAGTATGACAAACAAATGACAAACTGGTTAGTTGATTATGGGCCGAGTACTCTCTTACAGAATTTAGATTATATATGAACATAATCAAGTGGGTTTTTTTCTGAAGTATCTAAAATCTCTTTGATAAATCTTGGCTCTGTTATAATACATATATTAATAAAAATATGCTTTGGAAGCAAACAATTCTTGATTATTTTCTTTTTTTCCTGATAAAGGTTTCTATTTGTAGCCAGTAATGAAGAAGAAATGCTCAATATAGAGAAGAAGAAAAACTACTAGCCCTAAATAAATTCCTTTTAAATTCCTTTTGGCCAGCTGAAGAACTACTTTGCACAGATGTTTTTTCTAGATAAAAGGCTAGCACAGTGCACTAAATTCCTTGGTGAAAATACATTTAATAACTTGAAACAGTAATTACTTCTAACTTGTTAGGAATTCATTACCTATGACCAGAGTGGTAAAATTTTAGAGGATAAGCTTAATCACTGTTTTAAGGGAAAGACTGAATTCAGTTCTGTTACAGTTTCTGGTTACATTTCATAATCCATTCAGAAAAGAGTTGCTAATATAGCTGTATCCCATATATAGAGAATATTTATATAGATGATCCTAAACTCAGAGAATATTTATATAAATAAGGTTTACATATGTTTATAAGCAACATAACATACATCTGTCTCTGGGATAACAGTCAATAACAATACAGTAAGATGTCTTGCTGAAGATGTAAATGATCTTCAGTCATGGTCAAAATATCATTGCAAACCTGGCCCAAATATAAACAAGAGATCTGGTCATCCCAACTCAGGAATCACAGTAGATGATGGTGGCTTCTGTATAAACCATTGGTTACGAAAGTACACTCTTTCAGCTGAGCTATCTAGTTTCAGTTGACTCCATATCTAACATGATCGCATTGCCCCCATTCCTGTGTGATTATCTGAGCTCTACAGTCTTTATTGATCTTGATAATACTTGAGTAGTGCAAGTGCTAACCATAATTTTTACCAAGACAACAGCAAATACATGGTAGAGCGGTAAATTCAAGTCGTAAGCTGATGTCCCAGTTCTTAAGCCAACTTTCTATGATATGGCCTAAGTAAATTTAAACTCACCATCCTAAAAATATCCTACTTCCACTTTTAAGTAAAGCTTTGGAGAGAAACTGGCAGTAATAAACTGCTTTGCTGTTTCTACATTATTTTACCAGGAAGATGTGACTGGGGGGGTGGTAAAAGTGACCTTGAAACTTCTTTGTGTATAATAAAAGTGAATTTTGTGATGTAGGCTTCTCAATTAACATAGAATATTGCAAAAGAAACACTGACTCCAATAACCTATGCTAGCCTAAATTGTTTATTTTGACAGTCACTCAAGTAAGTGATGTTTCAGCCATGACTGCTGACCTCCCTCAAGGTTTCTTCCAAATGAGCCAAAGCAAACCCTCCAAATACCTAGAAGAAATGCAATGTCAAAACAGTGTACTTCAGAATAACTGTCAACATCTATGACTAAATTAAATTAACCTGAACTGAAGATTAAACGTTGTTGTTCTGAAACGCATATCAATCTTTGTATTTATTGAGGGAACTACACCAAGATAACCTTGGTAATTTCTGTGGATTTGGGGAGGAGGACATAAACATATGGCTCCTTAAAATCAGTGGTCAGCAGTCAGTGTTGGCCCATGGAAACAATGAAAAGCCAATTTTGTGTTAAATTAAACATCAACAGTTTCAGTTTTAAGATTTAATATATGAAGTATTGACAATGAGAACAGTAAATCATGGCTTGGGAAAAGAAGCTCTATGTTTGGAAGCATCAAATCACAATAGTCATTTAACTGTAGTGTTGTGGACGTTGTTAATGGTCATCTCAGAATTTCTTTCTGCAGTTAGCAAGAACATCCAAAGATTGAAATGGTAGCCTGTAGGAAACAACTACAGTACATTTAGATTTTTAAAGCCAATGATGTTATTCAGATCACTTTCATTAGTAATAAAATAATTACTGTAAAGCAGGAATAAGTTCCACTGAAGACTAAACTACAGGGGTTACTATAGCAAAGCCTAGAAAGATTTTATGTAGCTATTACTCATACATACAATCATCTCAAACATTGAGGCTTCCTCAAGGGAGTTGCAGTTGCACTGCTTAGCCCTGAGTTAGTTATAGAGAAGTAAACAATTTCTCATCTCTTTTAATTCAAATTCCTGGCAGTATAACTGTGAGAGTATATGTGTGCTTCTATACACACCATTTTTAAAATTATTTAACTGAAAATAGAAGACATTGCAAATTGAAAAAACAATACCTAGAACAGGCTGTTACTTGTGAGACAGACATCATTGTTTAGTATATGCAAAGCCAGGGCTGATTTTTTTTTCCCTGATGTTCACAGATAGGTTTCTTGCTATATAAACTCTCAGCAATTTCTCTTTTAAAGCTCCAGTATCACTTAACACTCCAGGAAAGGTACATGATCCAAAATGCATCTTCGGGGAGGTGTTATGCTGCTCTGAACAGTTGACTGTTACAGCATTCAGAATCTATGGTTCTGTCATTACAGACAACATTTAAATCTTTGGAAACTGTGAAGATTTGAGGGTAAATCCAGTCCAATTGAAAAAGAAGCTATTAGTAAATTTTAAATGGTTTCCTTCCTTTGTTTCTCAATGGAGGCTGCCATCATGTAAACTACTCCACAGCCTATACTTAACCTTCCTGGAATAACTGCAGCTCTAGGAAATATTTCCATGATACTAAAAGCCATGCAGTTAAAAGAGCTAAATTATTCAGTGAAATATGTTTTCTATAATTCAAATCTTTGCAAAGCCTGCTACTTAGAGGAAGACTCTACTGGAATGGACCATCGCACTCTGAGAGAGTTGCAATTTCTTATGAACTCAAATTATTACTAAGGTCTCCTTCCTTTCTTAGTCTGTGCTTCTCAATTGTAACAAAAGTATCGTACGAAGCTTCCATTCCCCTTCCACAATTCTGTCTTGAGGAAAAAGAACTGAGAAACTCTCACTGACCTTGTTCCATCATTGGAAGAGGGCTCTGGAGCACTCATTTCCCCTTCCCTCCAACACTTCCACAAGATAGCCTACTCTGATGAGGGATTATGTTTGCCCTTGCACTACCTGCCTTTCAGCAATGGTTCCCTAATCATAATCAGATGCAAAACCCATTGTTGTTTGACAAAGAATTTAAACTGTTCAACTCAAGTCTAAAACCTGGTCTTGTTTCAGTACCTGGGGAAATTTGCCAGGGGCTTACCTGATTTACTTTCACAGATTCAGATTCTTAGTCAGCAGTCTAAGTTCAAGACATGATAAATACAGTCTGAGCCAAGTTCATCAGCTGTAAGTGAAATCTGAAGTCCTCGAGCTGATGCTCCTTGGTTAGTTTTTTAAGGCTCTTCATTCACAATGTGCTTCTTGTTTTATGCAATGTTTCTCCATGATGTTAAGTTTACCTTTATTGCATCACCTACTATTTCCTCCATGAAGAGGCAACAGTCTGTAAGAAGTATTAGTGTAATACTGAAAATGCTTGTTCTTAAACAGTATTGAAAATTAGAGACAGGATACAACAAAATACCAGATACAGTTAACTGGTTATTTTCGAAAGAGCAGGATAAGGAATGTGTATTTTTTTCTGACAGACAAAAAGATTTTCTCATAAATAAAGAAGATAATACACATGGCAAAATTATGTCAGGGATACTTTACTGCAGAAAGCTGTATTTATTTCCTGGAAAGCATGATTGCTGTTTTAACAGTGCTTCATGCATATAATTTGAGGTAGGTTTGGGGAACAATGAGTATATCTCTCTTTGTGTCAATTTTAAAGTTACTAAACTTCTGAAATAATGTTATTATTCCCATCTATTCCCCATGTGCAACGTGTTCATTTCTAAAGTGTTTTAATGCCATCGAGATACGTCTTCTGTGTCTTCCAGTCTGTGGCAGTACTTCAGTCAAAAGTACTTTGAATCCTCTCTAGCACATTATTTTGTTTTACATTTACTCTGAATATAAACCAGTAAATATACTGAGTCACAGCATTCTTTGGATTTATACAACTTCTGTTTATTAAATATGATACTAATCATAGTAATTTGTCACAAATAAACATATAATAGATTTTTCCCCTCATAAACTGCACTCATGAGAGTGAAATTTGTAATTTAATTTGTTCTCATTCAATAGACAGAATTAACATAATTTAAATTCTGATCAAAGTAATTATTTTAAAACAAGGCTCAGCAAAGTACTATTTCTTACTGGTTGGTTTGTTACTTCAAGTTTAATTTTCTCTAAAACTCTGCTAGATCATTACTAAGTTAGACTTCTGTAATTCTCTTTGGCAGAAAAGGCAGAGCCAAATTTATATATACAAAATGTATGGAATTTACTCACCTCAGAACATAAAGTCAGACATCTGCTTACTGCCAAGTATTTGATCTTTATCTGAGGTGTAGGATAGAATGTTTGCGTGCTTTAAGAGACACTCGTAAACTTAGGGCTTGTAAAGCTGAACTACTGAACTATTTCAAACAGTGGGACAATTCCATGTTCCAAATTGATTTATGTAAAACAAAATAAATATGCCTGTTGTCATTACAGCAAAATTTTCATGTAAGAAAGTACAATGAAATCTTTGACATTTTTTTTTCATAATTTATAAATGTAAATTACTGACAGAAAATTCAACTTCTTAAGATGAAACCTGAAAGAATGAGCCACAGAGTGGATGCAATGTTCAGCAAACCCATTTAATTCATGCTCCAAAAAGTCCCAATTACAATTTTACTTTCCACTAAAAGTGGAAATAGAAGCAGGCTTAATTCATACAAATTAGGGATTAATTTACTGGGAAACAACCTTATGAATATCTGTATGGCCCCTTTGTTTTGGAAACCAGTCCATTTATATAACTGATCTGTACTTATCTTTTCCTTTTCTTTTTCTTCTCTCCTTCCTTTCAGTGTCTACTGAAATCAACATGTTTTTTTCCAAATGAGTTGTTTTTATTTTATACATAACATTGTACTACTTAAAATGGATATTGCACCATTTGCTCCATTTTCATTTGACATAAACATTATAATTGTCGTAAGTTTTTCTCTTTGCTTCAACTGACATTATACTAGAGGAACTATACATTTTAATTGCTTTCACTTGAGGAAACTGCTTTAATACCTTGCTTTGAGTCATCAGGATACAAATATTTTGATATCTACTTAGTCTAACTCACATAAATTATATTAGTGCTGCCATACCTTTCTGGGAAGGTTGGCTGTTTCATTTCTTTCTGTGCCAAGACAAATTGCATTCCCAATACATAGCAGAACTTCATTGCATACCTTCAGCATAGTAAGTCTGATGCACCATGTGAGCACCCCATTTACCAAGTAGGCAAATACTGATTAACTCTATGTTACACAGAGTATACACAAGGGAGAGGATGGCTATGGCCTGACTGCTAATGCAGAATGAATTTATGCAGTGTACTCCTGGTCACTCTTTTTGTCAAGGACAGCTCTGATTTTCCCCATTATGTTGCTGGATTCATGTGCATGGTAAGAAGAGCTATGGAAAATTTACACATTACTGTTGCTCATGGAAATACTCATTTAGGCTCTTCCCTGTATGCTTTTCTGTTGCTTCTTGTCAAACAAAACTACTGCAAGCAGTACTAGGAGTAGGCTCACAGTCTCTACAGGGCATAAGCTAGCATGCTGACAGTTCTTACATGGCCTTAGCCAGTTGTTATATGGCTGATGATTTCCTAAAAAGAGCAAGTTTGGGTTTTATTTCTGAAACATTGAATTACTTTTCATAGTTTGTGGACCACTCTTTGCTCATACTAGGGAGTATTATATACTGTGTATTTTTTTCCTACAGCACTAAGGAGTTCTGCAAAGAGACCGCTCATTTTATCTTTTGAAAACATGGGAAGAAAATACCATGACTGAAATTGTTACCCAGAAAGCCATTTTGCCAATTTTCATGGGGTTTTTTGACCACATAAAATAAATTTAGATCATTCTGAAGAAAATGCAAATAGGATTGAGAAACATAGCAGGAAGAAAAAAAAAAAAAAAGAGTTAAATAGGAATAGGCCTTGGAGAAGAGGACTGTCAACATACCACAGGGCAAGCCTTATGTTGATGAGGGCTCGGCGCTGCCACAAACAGCAAGCTTTTTCTATGTTAAGTAATTATGATGACATGAAGGTTGTGACAATTAAACAAGCTTCACTGTTAAAAAAGATGGGATTACACTGGCTAGTGATATAATCTGAATTCAAGTTTTAGCAAACAAGAGCTTCCTTAAGTCAAGATGAGATACAACTCTTCTTTCCATTTGTGGACTAGCAATAAAGAGTTGAAAAATCCCTTTATAAAGTGTGTAGAAGTAAACTATAAAACTATAAAAGAAGAGACTCTCCACCAAAGAGAAATCTGATGAAAAATAAACTGGAGTTTGGAGCCAGAATTACTTTCCTGTTACAGTTATTGCCATGAAACATGACAGAGTCCTTGACTTCCAACATTTTCTACTACTTGACATCTCATGATCAGAACAACAAGATATTCTCAATAAACATACAGAAATTGAACACCTAATAATTTGCCATCCAAAATGAGTACAAACTGATGGGGTAGGGAGTGTTGCCCTGTTATAATTAACTCTCTTGGGGTTTTTGACTTTCTAGCATGTACTGATTACCTTTCTCAGACAATGTGTAACTGGATATAGGAACCTGCATGAAGAGCAAAAAATTAAACTTGTCCACCTCCTGATGTGTGGAATGAAAGAGTCTCTAGCTTATGATGTAAGGATACAATGGCACAACTCACGTGGGCAATAACAGCTTTGGTGTGACCTTCACAGCCTGAAGACAAGTGAGGAAAACTGTGCTGAAGTAACCTTAAGAAGGCTGGAGTTGTGAAAGTTACTCAATCAAATGAAGGAAAATACATGCAGAAGCACGTGCTGCCCTCTACATCGACAATGGCTGAATACAAAAGCAGCCTACGTATGTCTTTGTTAAAGTAAAACATCTTCTAATTTAAAATACTTAAGATTAAACTTATTTAGTGGAATGCACAATGAAGAATACTTAAAAGAGAAATAAACCTCTAGTTTCATGCTATTATGGTTTGCTAAATTTTAAATAATTTCAAGAGGAACTTAAAACTTTTAAAAATCATTTTAGCTATGGTTTAGCTACAAGCATTTCCATTAGAATCACCAGACATTGTTATTATCTCTTTAAGACAAAAATGTGAGGTAGGTTATCCTCTAATATCTTGGTGGAAAAAGATCATTTCTGCGTCAATGTCCTTAAGATTTCCTCAACTCAAATCCTTTAGCAACTCTGCTGACTTCCAAAGTCTTAGACAGTTCCTTACTTTCTACAGCCACCAAAAGACATCGATGGAGGTGTCTGAAAAACAAAAAACCTCATTATTATTTGAAGAGGAAAAGAAGAAAAAATTGGGAAATAAAAGTAGGGTTGGTTTTTTTTTTTTTAAAAAAAAAAAGCTGCTTCTTTTTAACACTTTCAGACAAAAATATTTTCAGTTTGAAAAAGATGTGATCGGGCTTGCCTACTACTGTTCCTTCTGAAGCAAACCTGTTTCCTTAAAGTTCTCTCACTTCTTGCTATGAGTAAACAGGAAGTTTTCATGATTTTCACTTCCTGTGAGCCTGTGCAGTAACTTCGTTTACCTTTCACTTTATCAAACCATTGCCCAAACAATTTTTAAAAGACATCTAAAGAAATTTAAGAAAAACTGCCTCTAAAGTAAAAAAAAAATCTTGAAAATTTGCCTTGATGCCAGTTTAAGTAGATTTCCGCACGCATCTCTCAACTTGTCTGTGTAGCACTAATAATCTATGCTTTTGTGATTCTTGTTACACATCATGCATTTTCTAATGTTCCTGAGGAAAAACAAACACACAAACAAACAAAAAAACAAACATCAAGACATCTTTTCAGTTGGTTTGTTAGCCATTTCAAGGTTATTTCAAGGATCCTTTTGTTTTCCTCGTTTTTATGGGAAAAATGTATTAAAATATTTTTGGTGCTGTTTTATCAAGCTGTTTATTTTTATGTCAAGGCAGCGCAAAAGAAGGTTATTTGCAAGGAAAAAACAAGGTGCAATCATAACAGTGGCAAAGGCTATTAGTAAATAAATAGGGATAAAGCAGAGGTCATGTAGATATTTCCATGGGTGGAAAAACCTAAAATATGGATACAATTGAGAAAATGAATAACTAAACTTTTTATTGTGCTGACTTGAAAATGTAGTCTCGAGATTATATTTTATAAACAAAAAGTGCTATTGAAACTGAATTTTTAATTCCCCAAAATTGTTTATCAATATAATTGAACTGGAATAAAACATTCAATAACTGTAGTGATTGAAGAAATATGGTATCTTTCAGAACGCATTACTTTTATTTTTAGCATTTAGCTAATAGCATTCAGCTAAGGCTGTTAGTTAGATACTAACTAACCTTCTAAATAAAGGTTTTAAAAAATAAACTAATTTCTAAATTTTTTCCACCAGATCAAAAGCAAGGGTCTTTTAAAAGTATGCAAATTGTAGTTAGTAAAATGGTTGTATTTCTGAAAGAAAAAAAAAAGAGGTTATAGAAGAGGGTGGGGAAACAGCCTTTGCGCATGTGTTCCAGTCATTAGCTGAAATCCTAGCCAAAGCTGCCTGGACTAGGACCCTCAGAGCCCAAGCCGCACATCCCTCATGGGAGTGTATTTCTAGGTACTCTACTCAGAAGCCCAGTCTCCACTTTCCCGCTTCTCCACTCCAAAATTTTAGTTTCTCAACTCTTTTTCCTTAAACCACCTGATCTTCAGTCCTTTTACCCAACTTGTCACTGGAGGTATTTCTTCTCATATTGCCCCTTATCCTCTGTCAGACCAGTCCCCAACTTCTCCCAGCCCAGAGACCACTTTCTATTCCCTGCACTCACTCTCCTCATACCTGAGTGGAAACGTCTAAGCATTTTAATTTCTTCAGTCCTGACCATCCTTCCCAGAGTCCAGCAGATACGTGCTGCTCTGACCCTCCTCTTTGCATTGTTCTCCACGTATACAGCCTCCGCTGTTTCCCACACTCTGGGCCTAAGTGGCATAAGAAATAATAGAGATTCTGCTGTGCTACTACCTAGCAAACTAGTCAATGCATAAAGTTTTACATCATTCAGATGTTAAGCCATGCTAACTTTCTTGAAGGCAAAGATTAAAAAAACAGTTGTGGTTTAAACCCAGATGGCAGCCAAATACCACACAGCTTTTCCTCCCATTACCCAGGGGATGGGGAAGATAATCGGAGGGATATAGGGAGACACATAGGTCAAGATAAAAAAAAAAAACAACAAACAAACCCAAACAATAACAGTAATAGAAAGTACAAATGGGTAATGCACAATGCGATTGCTCACCAGCCGCCAACTGATACCCAGCCTATTCCCAGCTAGCGATCCCAAAATCCCAAGATCTCACAATCGCAATCCTGGAAGCAAGAGAGAACTCCCTCCTTCCCAGACACCCCTCCTTTATATACTGAGCATGACATTACGTGATATGGAATATTTCATTGGCTATTTTGAGTCTGGTGCTCTGGCCATGCTCCCTCCCAACTTCTTGTACACCTGCACACACACTGGAAAGTCCTTGATCTCTCAACTGAGAACATCAGTGTATTATCAGCATTCTTCTCATACCAAATACCATACCAAATCCAAAACACAGCACTATTCTGACTACTAAGAAGAAAAATTAACTCTATCACAGCCAAAACCAGGACACCAGTGGAAGACAAGCTTATATTCTAGCTCCACAAGTGAGAATCCTATTATGAAGCCCAAGGGCTGAAGGACTGGGAATTAAAAGACTAATTTTCTTCCTTCTTTCCATGCAAACAAGAAGTATGCATGAAAATGCCCATTCAATGTATACAGCAATCTGCCAGATTGACCTGAAGAGGGGAACACAGATTTCTATGCACAGGAGGTAAAGAGACCAATTATATCACAGCCCTTGCTGATGCTTCCAAATGTCCCTGTCACAAAATGAAACATAACATAAACAATGAATGAGAACCTCAAATTGCCAAAATCAAGTATCCCAGAGTCCTGAAATTGAAGTGAAAATTGAATTATTCCAATGGAATCATTGGACTTGGCTATAAAGTCCAGGGTTAGAGAACTTCACATAGGCAAAATCAGCAATAAGTGAGTCAGAAACCAAAAGATAATTTCAGAGTTTCTTTCAGGGTGGTTGTTGTGATAATCCATGATAAAAGTAAAATACCTATAATTTCACCACAGACAAAATAAAAAGTTAGTAAACACCACTGCTTGATGCTGCACATCAGAGACTTTACATGAGCTTCTACCATTACCTTAACAAATATGGGACAGGGAAAAGTGTTATGAACCTAAAAAACCCAAAGTACTAGACTCCTAAAATCCTAGATTGGAAGGAGGAAGTACTATACTGATCAGCTGACAAATCTTTCTCTATGCCATTAACATAATGATTATTTTGTGATAATTTCACAGGATTTATCAATAGACCAGATTGTCCCTGTAGTCCCCCATGTTAATAATAGCTAAATTGATTCTATGATGGAATTTATAACACTTCAAAATATCCTAGATCTTCTTTAAATAAAGGGGAAACTAGGATGGCTGACAAGGGGCTCTTCACTTTTTATGCTTAAGAGGTACCTAGAAACTCTCTTTTCAAAGGCAGATCTTCATTAAGATTTATATACATTTGACTGTCTGCCTGCAGGATCTGCTTTGTATATTTCCACATGAGGTGGTATCCCATTCTCAACACTTACAATAAATAAAATACACTATATTTTGCCTTGTTACTTATGTAAAAAAAAAAATCTAATCTTTTCAAAATTATTAAATAAAATTCACAAATAAGATGAATTGTAGCATACAATTAATGTCCAGGAAAAGTACATACAGACAGATTAAATGCCAGACACAAGAAAATAACATTTCCTGCTCAACATCTGTATAAATAATTTAACAGCACAAAGGAATTATTTAAAAATTTTAAGTTAAACCGAAGAGCAGTGGAGATTGACTTCTAACAGTTAAATGACAGTACAATGCAAATGATAAATAAAGTGTAGTTGTATTCAGATGTTACACTAGGGTTCTGCTTTTCTGTTTCAGTTTCCAGAAAAAAACTCCTGTCTAATGCTTAGCTCCGCAGAGTATCTAGATCTTTGGATGCCTACATGGCTCTCTCCTAAATAATACTGTTAGTGGTAAGGATCCTGACTAAAGCTTTGCTATAAACACCAAGTGAGTTCACACAGTCATAAATGACAGAAATTTAGAGAAAAACTGAGTGACAAAGAAAAAAGAGCAAACTCTAGTTTCCTTAAGTGTATCAAATTTGCCAGAATATAATCCTGATACTGTCATTTTAGTGAAATATTTCATCACATTTCTAAAGAGCAGGTTATATAAAGTCACAGATAACATGTATTATTCGAGAGGACATTAAGACAAAAGCAAAAGCAAAGCAAACCTCTGCAAGCATTATGTTTCAATATTGAATAACCACTGCTTCTTTAATATCTCCTGGCTAATAATTTTTTTTAATAAGTGAGATTGAGTCCATGGTAGCCTTCTATTAAAGTATTAATGCTTAACAAAAGAAGATATTCATTTCTCTGGAAAATGGGAATTTAGGCAGGTGATGACTTGCGGAAAAAATCACTCTATAACTGTGGAGTTATAAAGTAGGTATGTTTATTCAGTGCTGGGCGCATGGGGGATCGCTCCACCACAAGCATGTGCACTGTTTGGAGCTCCCATCCGGCTTATAGTTTACAAAGTAGTGCATATTCATAGAACGCCTATACAGATACATAGTCTACCCCCGCCTCCCCTCGCTTCTCATGGTAATCAGGTCTCCTCCCCTTGCGCCTGTGCGATGAGCTCTTCAAGTTCTGGGCAGGGGTCGCAGATTCCTGGGCAGGGGTCGTATAGATGAAGTACCTCTTCTTCCTCGCTGATGAACTTTTCACCCTGTTGCTCTGCGCAGCCTCAGTTGTTCTCTGGCTTCTGACCAGACTGCCAGGCCAGTTTGTGGGGTAATCTGTTGCTGATACCCACAACTTCAAGGACCAGAGGAGGCTTCTTTTTGAGCTAGGAGATAGTAGCCTAGCAATGTTATCAGCACCTGGTATGTTTTTGTGTACAGCCCCATACGCCTCCTTTTTGTCTTTGTGCAAGTTCCCCAGTCTTGCACCATCAATCTAAGGTTGTTTAGACTCCCCATCTCAGTGAGAGGTAAAAAATGAAAAAATAAAATACCTATTTACTTACATGCCTCTTAATAGCAGTTAAACAAATGTATGTTAAACATAACTTGGAGAAGAATCAGTTTAACATTAATCTCTAATTGGAGGCATCTCATATTCGCAGAACAGCTGGTAACACTCAATAACTTAGGTATATAGTCTCTTATCCAGCAGCAAATTAGCTTGTATTTACCATGGGATAGCATAAGCAATGAATTCTTGCATGTTATCCTTGCAAGCCTCTACCAAACACCGATTCCATAAGAATCCCAACAGTAGCATCACAAGTGACTGAAATACTCCACAGATGTGCACATGCAAAGTCTCCCCAGCACCACTGGCTGCCTGGCTAACCAGAAGAGGCCTGGCTCTCTGTACACAGTGCAGCTCCTGACCCAAGCCGAGCAGTCACCAAGCCAGTCAGTGGGTCATAGCCCTGCCACGTGGGTCACCTGTAAGTTGGTTACCCGTCTGACTTACCAGGCTGCCAGAGCAGAAACAGGTAGGGCAGCCTTCCCTCTGAACTGTCAGTCACATCATCAGCAGGCTGTTAGATGGCTAAGTAGTGGTGTTAAGGATACCTTCCACTTCACTGGAGATTCTGTAATGTCTGTATTTTCTCCCCATCAGCAATCTGCAGTTTTACAAAGAGGAAATACCCTTTTCTAATCATATTTAATTCAGTCACACCAGGACAATTTTGCTTGTGTCAAACATGGAATCTAGAAGATCACATAACTTGGAAACTTAAGACACAAAATCATGGAATCATAGACTCACAGAATTGTATACTTTGGGTTGGAGGGGACCTTTAAAGGTCATCTAGTCCAGCTCCCCTTGACATTTGCAAAACTAGACCAGGTTGCTCAGAGCCACATTCAACCTGACCTTGAATATTGCCAGGGATGGGGCATCTACCACCTCTCTGGGCAACCTATTCCAGTGTTTCACCACCCTCACTGTAAAAAATGTCTTCCTTATATCTAGTCTGAATCTACCCTCTTTTAGTTTAAAACTGTTACCCCTTGTCATATCGCTACAGGCACTATTAAAAAGCCTTTCCCCACCAAATACACTTGAAATTTATTACCCTGGGATGTTGAGAATGGATTGCCAAGGCTTGACCAGCCCTCAGAGTAACACCCTTTGTGGCTCAAGCATGGAGGAATCCCTGACAGTTGAAGCATGCCATGAGTGATGGCAGGGCTCTGAAGGAGAAGGTGAAGGACACAGAAGCCTACACAATTCTCCCTCATCTTGCCAGCCGTGGGAGAGGTGCCTGAGAGTCAATACCTGTCTGCATGACTGGTCTAAGAGAATGGGCTTTAGCCTTCACAACCATGGGATCCTCTCTAAGGCGTGAGGACTGCGGGGCAGAGGTAGGATCTGTCTGACAAGGCTGCCAAAAGCATTTTAGTCTGTTGGTGTGGCTGTGGGACCCAGAAGGAATTTGCCTGAAAGCTAATATGTAAAAATTAAAGCTTAGCCACTCCTTGTTCCCCAGTTCAGCAGGTGACTCTGACAGTACCAGAACAAGGGAGGGTCCAAGAGCAGGTTAGTGGGAGCAGAGCTGCCCGATTTCTGTTAGCAGCAACCTTCACTTGCACTGGATGAGATGTGACCTGCTTACGGCCGGGTTTCCTGCAGCTTTATTTCCTTTTCATTCAGCCAAGGTGCTTGACTCCATCCAGATGCCAGTTTTCAGGACAGGGAACATAGAGCGTCGCACACGGGGGTATGTGAAAACAGAGCCCTAACTGTCATAGAAAACAAGGCAAACCCCTGTTTTTATGAGAAAACTCATTGTGGATAGGAATTGTTAACAAAAATTTATATTGAGACTTCACTTCTTGTACATAAAATAACGGGGAAGTGGCTTTCTTCTGTGTGTAGAGTTTTTAAACTAGGAGAAAATTTCACATGTTTCTTTCAATGTTCTGTACAGTCCAGGCAAGACCTATTCAATATTTTCATGAACAACCTGGGTAACAAGATGGCTGAGATGGAATAAAAATTTAAAAATCAGATGTTTGACAAACTGAGTGGCCCTGATCAAAATTACTGAAAATTAGGTAAAACGGTGCTTAATAAGGAGATAGCAAATGTATAGATATATTTGGGTGGTAACTGTCTAGAATAGGGATCTAGAATGAAAAATAGAATTCAGATGTTATTGGGGGGAAAAAAAAAAAAGTAAAAATCACACGCAGAGAGGAGCAAGACTGGAGATACTCATATGACTGTTTTGAGGTGATGAGGCTGGTATTATGGACACATGAGAACTACTATTTTGGACTCCATGCTTTACAAATAGAGTTGAGAAACTGGGAGAATTATGGAGGAGAAAAAAAAAAAAAAAAAGAGAAGAAAAAATGACTGATAAGGGAATGTGAATTTTTCATGTGGTAAAGGTTTAGAATATATAAAGGAGCTTCTTTCTCTTTAAAGCAATCACCTTTTTTACATGTCTACAGGGAAGAAGACAATAAAAAAAGATCTAGTTTTGGGTTGCAGGTCATGAAATATGGAAACAGGATTTGGCATAATCAGCTTTATTGAAGGCTTTTACAATTAAGTTAGACCCACACCTGTTAGAAGCAGTGGAAGTCAATGTTGTCTAAGCTGTTGACTTGACTCACCACAAATCAAAACCTTTATAAAGTTAAAAGCTACCAGACTGGTCCAACCAGCACAGTAGACCTGTGACTACATATGAGGAAAATGCAGATGGATCTTCAACAGTCCCACCAACTCACAGTCAACAAGCAGCTCTGCTGACGGGCACCCCAAAGCATCATCATCAGCCTCGGCACCTGACTGGAATGCCCTACCCCTTCACCATTGCCCTGCACCTGACGTAGCCTCGGCGTGGAACCGACCCATGAGCCAAGATGCCTCTGACTGCTCCAGGGCCAAAGGTCTGCATACACGGGGCACTCTGCAAAGCAGGTTACAATAAGGGAGACCTTGACGTTTCTTCCAAGTCACCAGTCCCATGTGAACTCCAAGCAGAAAGTCCTAAGCAGCAGCTGTGAATTTAGGCTGCCTTCCTGGCTCATTGCTTCCAGTCCAACGAGGGAAATCAGAAAGGAAAAAAAACCTTTAAAAGCCAGAAATGAAGTTTGATAAGTGATGAAAACAACGCTGTACAGAATTACTCACTGGTGCTCAGAGGCTTCTCTAGCTCAGATCTGGCTTCGCAGCCTTAGCTCAAGCTTTTTCCCTGGATCCTCTTAGCCAGAAACACAGTAAACGCTTCAACCAGCGGCGCTGGGGTTTTGCCGCATCCTTGGTACCTCAGCACCCCTGATCCTGGCGCGAAGCAGCGCCCACACAGGCCCGACCGCCTTCGTTCTCTTTCTCCGAACCTCTCCCCGAGCGGCAACTTTCTCCTCCTCCCCGCGGAGCCGCTCGGGGGTCACCGCGGGGGGAGACCCTTTAATA
>NW_020799095.1:114227539-114240436 GCF_003259725.1 Athene cunicularia
CTTGGGCCCCGCACCAGGCCTGGAGGCCTGACAGCCGCCTCCGGGCCTGGCTGACAGGCCGCGGGGCAGGTCGGGCTGTGGCACGCCCCTGGCTGCGGCATCTGAGCGGGGGAGGGGAGAGGAAGAAGGCGCTGTCACTGCAAAACTTGCACCTGGGTAATGCCCCTTCGTTGCATCCCCACAGCGGTGAGGCCTGAGAGGTGCCACATGCCATCCCGCAGTTTAGTGGCAAGGCCAGGGCTGCTGCTTTGAGGTACCTTCAGCTCAGGCCACAAGGATGCCGTTTCCAGCCGTGGCTGGAGGTGCTGTAGCAAACTGAGTCAAGATATGCTGTCAGAGGAAAAGTAGAAGCCCTGGCTATTTCCTTCTGATTTACAGGAACTATTGGTTTGGGGGCTTTTTGACCACTGCTTTCCCAGATGCTTCAGACTGCTTCTGTTGTCTTTTCCCTTCCTCACTCCTTTGCTTGCCACTTTTTAAAAACTTGCTGCATTCTCTTTGCTGTTGTGTAACAAATATTAATGCTTGTTAATGCTTATGAATGCTGCAGGCTTCCATGTGCTGATAGGAAGTGCTGTTTGAAGCCTCCTTGCCAATATATTCTATGCTTTCTCAGCACAGAGTGGATATATATAGCAAGCATACTTTCATCAAACTGTTGTCAGGACGAGGTAACTAACATAGTTAACTATTGTGCCTGTGTTGTGCATCTTCTTGTTTTCCTCATACCTGAAAAGATGCCTCCTTTAATAAGTTTGGTGACACAGCTGTCATTTTACCTGCTATTCTAAGGATATAAGGATACCTGCATAATTGTACTTCATACCTATGAACCAAATTATCTGTTGCTGTAGTATAATTATACATTACGGTTGCATTACACATGAGGTTGTTAAAACACTGGATGCAACTGCTCTGTGATTTTTTTTAAGCTATGTTTAAATTCTGGAAGCTTTTTTAGGCTAGTGCAGTAGCAGCTGTAGTACAAATGAGTCTTAAGAAACACATCACAGCTATAACACCCATGTCGGAACCATTAGGTTGTAGATAATAAATTCTGATTTTTCTTGAGTATTTAGGTGAGTGACAGTTCATTACACCAGAGGACATGAGATCACCTGAGCAAATTGAGGAGAAGGAAGAAGTTTGTCTTCGCAGGGTGATGCAAAATGGTAGTGCAGAATTCAGAATGGTTGTGCTTCAGAAGAGGAGGCCAGTTCTGGTGCATCTCTAAAACTGTAATCATTAAAATGGTAGAGATAGCAGCAAACAGTTGCTTTGGTACATTGATCGTATACTGATTAAATTTTTACAATGAAGTATCCTCAGTGTAATGCTCTGTTCTGCACTTTGCTTGAAATATGAAATAGAGAATGGATGTGTGTCACTTCTGAAGTTGTTTCAGCTGCTTAGGCGCTAAATATGGGAAGAATAAGATAGAAAAAAGAACCGAGGACAACAACTCACAGGTGTATTTTCTTTGTTTCTTAAATTTCCATGGCTTTTTTTCAGAGTTGATACAGGAAGCTAATTAAAGCTACTGCAGAGAGCATTCTTGAGGTGAATTAAATATGCTGATAGTGGTACGTTAGTTTTGCTCTTATATAGATCTCCTGTTAAGCTTTTCAGTATTCTAATATAGCTAGTACTGAAAAGCTAATTTATGTTGTGCACAGTTGTTTGTTGCCAAAATGACTGTGATGGTTTAGTTGTTACTGCTGTCCCTCACATGAAGGCAGTTGAACTCGCAGCTCTGCTGATGGAAATTAAGAGTGGATTGGGGCTGTCCTGTTCTGTTCCAGTGGTGGTCTGCCACAGCATTCTAGCCAGTAAAGATATGCCAGTGGCCTTGCAGGCCATATAATTTTCATAGCGATCGAGAAATTTATCTCTAGGACTTATTTAGAGTCTTTGGAACTGGATCAGCTGTCTGGTGACTCAGCAATTAGTTGTAAACAAACTGTAGGAGAAAAGTAAGACAGCATCAGCTGAGGACAGATGTTAGCATTTAGCTCCTCTGACTTTTCAGCACTACAAAACAAAGTGGGTTACATGAACCATAAACCAATGAAAAACCTCTGCAGTTATACAAGACACCTGCATGTGTCTTCTCTGAATTGTGATTCCACATGCTTTCATCTGCTTGAACACAGGAATTCAGCATGATCTCAGTCTCTTAAAATGACAGCCACAGAAACTGACTGTGGGAGACTGCTTTTTGCTCAATAGCTCTAGTACCCTTGTGTTGCTTGCTTCATTGGTGTCTTTAAAAAAGGCATGCAGTGGCTTTTTCTTCTGCTGGTACTTCAGGTATGGTAGCTTTAAGAACATGGGACTGATTCTGTTCTGGTTGTTACATTTTATATATTTAAAAAAAAAAAAGTTTTTTTCTATATAGTCAGAACTGATTTAAAATCTAGTTAGTTCTCTATTGTGGGAGAGACCTGAAATAGCATGGCTGTTTTTCAGTCACTCAACATTGTCATAAATCTGCGTGGTTTTTACATTTTATCAGTGGGATAGTAGCTGTGAGATTTCATGAAAATGGTATCTTTAAGAGAAAAATAGAAGCATTATGAAGTACTGACTGCCCTTAGAGTTAACCAGGAAAAATCACAGAAGCATAGAATCATAAGGTCATCATAGACCTTAAAGATCATCTAGTCCAACCATTATGGACCGAATGTTTTGATCTGGATATTTCTGAAATATTATAGGAGTTTTAGAAGCATTTTTGGTGCATTCTGCTTAGGGCTGTATCTCCAAGACCTTTTCCTTGGTGGTTGGTAGTGTCTGTTCCATTTTGATTGCTGGTAGGGTTTGGTGTGTTTGTCCACTCTTCCCTACACATCTGCTTTTGGCCACCAGCTGAAGTCGAGATGGACTTTGATCTCAGTTAGGGTAAGCAGTCTTAGCATTGCCTGTTCTTGCAGTTGGTGGCTGAACTTTGTCATTTTTTTCTTGAAAGTTTTTCTGTGTGATGGTGACATCTGCTTAAATCTTTTGGTTACCAGCAGCGTACCACATGGGTTAAACTAGGAATGATACACAAGATTTCTGTGAAGGCTAGAGCTGGAATTATATGCATTAAGTGGGACTCTCTTATATTACAGTATGTTTACTAGATTCTACCAGAGAATGCTACTGAACTTTAGTATACCTGAATTACCAGTGTTGCAATGGTCAGATTTCTTGCCACCAACATAACTTGTCAGTGGTATCCCAGCTAAATGTTTCTTTATGATCGGAGCTGCTGCATCTTTCATGAGGAAGTCTGTCTTCTGCTTTCTTGAATGTGTTAGTTCAGCAACCCTCAGAGCTTCTTGTGTAAATGAACTTTCACTTGCCTTTCAATTTCAGCAGATAGTTGCTTGTTATAAACCAACAATATCTCAAAGTTATTCTTAGTAGGGGAAGATGATGAAAGAAAATATAGTAGCTTGGTGATCTAATTCTCCTCACTCTCTAGAGTAAAGCAAACTGTCTAGTCAACCATTTCTCTTGTCTAAGAGATTCTCAAGTGTTGAAACTAAGCAATTGAATTGGCTTTATTTTTCAATCCTTGTGAAATGTTTCTAGTGTCATTGTACTTTGTTCTGGAACAGCAGCTGTTACTCGCTAGCAGTGTGCATTTCCAGAGTCTCTTGCCCTTATTTTCTACATGTTTGTACCAATACTTCTCAGCTAAACAGATTTTCATCCCATTAGAGTTTCTGTTAACACCCCATGATATCTTGAAGACTAGTTCGTACTGAAAAACAGAGTATGGATCTGTGCTACTGTTTTGCCAATTATTAGGCCTAGCATAAAGGACCCAGACAGCATAAAGATGAAACAATAACCAGATAGTATTTGATATGAAAGGGTCAGTACATGGGTGAGCACTGGGGTACAAACAAGTCAGCAGATTATACATAATCAGTGTCAATCCTAATGACCCCAACAAAGACACCCCATGACCAACAATGGGTGGAATAAACAGTGAAATGCAGACTCCCAGAGAAGGAATGGGAGACAACTGGGTTAACAAGCCAAACACATAAGACCAAGGAAGCCACATACTGAATCTCTACACAGCCCACATTTACAAAGGCCAGACCTGACTGGAGCCCAGTCCCAGGGAGGCAGGAGGTCCTTCCCCAACAGGGAACTCTGCACAGGGCATCCACCTCACAGACAGACACTGCCCCTGCCTGCAAGTGGTCCCAGCTTTTATCCCTAAGTGGGACACCTGACCTTGGGTTACTTAATGCAGACACCTGGGGCTCATTTACCCAATGGCTCTCCCTGCAAGGCCGGCACCACCCTGGAGGGAAGCTTAAAGGTAAACTCACCCCCACTTTGTGAAGGGCTGTGGGAATCACCCATATGTTAACCTTAATTTGGGGCTTGGGGTTGAAAGCCCAGCAGCTCACTTACTTAGGTCTTCCTTTGAGACCCTTTTGCTGATACTTTCATTCCTAAAAGAGCAGATACTAGGTGTTGTATATCTTCTTAGCCTCTTAGAAGTTAACTGAAATTAACAAAGTATAAGTAGGTGCCCATACAATACAGATGGTTTCATGAGACTGTTACTGTGAACCCTCATACTAAGTCTAACCTCTAATTTTAAAAAAATCCACCTTTTTCCCTCCCCTTGATTAAAACCATTTTATTATGATTGGCTGGAAGTTTTCTAAGTCTGTTGTGATCATCCAGGACATGAAAAGGTTTTTGTATAGATTCATGTAGCTTAATTTGCTTTGGAAGTAATTTTTATTTATTTTTAAAACCTACAGTTAGCAGTTGGGTCGTGCCATACTAAATGAAATGTGATAAAGCTGAACATCTCCTTTTGGTTTCTAAGTCTGCACTAATTTTTATGTAGAAAAGAAAAATCATTGTTTTAGATATGCTGTTGTAAATATTTTACAACAATGTTTATTTAAGTATTGAAGCTGAATCACTTTTAAGAGTTAAAAAGCCATTTTTATGACATCAATTTTCCCAAACCTGTGTAGCCATCCTGAAGGATTTTGGAGCTTATTTTTCTTCCCTTTTTGTCCATGCTTACACTGGTATGTAAAGTCCCTTTGCTCTGTAACTGAGAGCTTGGAATTTTGTAGTTTGTCCTTCCTAGTAATTTTATTTAAATTTTCCCATTTAATAACAGCATTTTGACTAACAAATAACTGGCTGAAAAGAGGTTAAGAAAAATCTTTTAAGTTACTGTCTCATTATACTTAGGCCTGCAAAAGGGTAATTTTGCTGAGCTGCATAAAGATGCTGTGATTGGAGAGGAAGGAGCTTATGAAACATATGGAAGCTGTGCAGACTCCTAGAGAGAACTAGAAATACCTCATTAGCCAGGTTACAGGTGTATATCTTGTGTCATTTGCACTATTTAATTACCTGGTTTAAATGTGCATTGGTTTTAAAATCTCTGTTATTTGAGACCTGTCCATTGTTTGAGACTGTCCTTGGCCTATTTAAAGATTTATTTTTGTTTGTTTTCTGAAGGAAGGTAAAAGAAGCAGCTCAGTTAGTATTGGGCTTTGTGGGCATCCAAGCTGACACAGTTGATTACACATGAAAGAGGAGGTCTTGCTACCCTTACCTTGTGGTGTATGGGTCTAATAGTCTACTACGAGCTGAATCAACCCACTAACAGCAATGGAAAACTACCTACTTTCTGGGTTAACTTTTTATTTAGTGGTTGAATGAGCTGAGTTGGTCGGGGGAAGTGCTTTCCAAGGTCTGGGGTGCTTTCAAGGAAGGAGACTGGACGTAGGAGAATCAGTGAGTGCAAGATAAAGGGGGAGTAGGTCTTCATTTCTGTGGTTGGTGGGCTGATTGATCACCCTGTCTTGTGAATCAACAAGAAGACAGTTCTGTGAGATGGCTGAGTTCTTCCAATGTTCATTTGCTGCCAAAACAGGTGGACCTGGTTACCACTCCTTGTCTCAACTATGAGCAGTCAGCATCAGAGCTTGTCTGAGCCTTCGAAAAGCCAGTTCAGCTCTCAGAGATGACTTAAAAAACAAAACCAAACAGATAGTAGATAGGTCAGAAAAGCATAAGAGCCATTTCGAGTAAGGAGGTGGAACTGTGGGGGAAGGAGTGAGTCTACCCATCAGTGGCAGCTAGTTGATTAAAGAGATTGTCTTCAGGATTCAATTTTGATAACTAGGTTGGGATGACAACTACTGCAATTCTTTTCCTCTTGTCACTTTTCTTGGGCTATAGTGGTGCTTATGTGAACAAGTAAGGAAATCATCTTAGCCCCCTCTCCCCACTTTTTTGAGGCATTTTTAGTTTTGAGCCACATCAGCTTTCTAAGATAAACATCAGTGGAAGGAACACTGATGAGTTTTATCTAGTTGTAAGAAAAGCCTGGAAGTTTTCGTCATGTTGATAGTAGTGCACCTCTGAGTTAGCAGTTGATGACTGAACTTTCCTTACCGAATTCACAGGGAGTCACAGGAACTAGAAGGGGAGAAGGAAGCAAGTCAGCTCTTCTAGCAAAAGTCATTACCTGTGCTATGGTTCCAGAACTGCTTTGTTAATTGCTGTAAGTGCAGCCTACTACTGAAAAGAGCAATCCTTTCCTTTTCTATTTATTTGGTAGCCTATGTCTCATGCACATACTGGTGTTTTGGGTAACTAGTTTTATAGTGGATTGGTTTCTTGGTTTAGTTTGTTGCATAACCTTAGGAGTGGGAAGGGAGAGGTTCCCTTTACCACTGAGCTGTTTGGGCTTGCTGAGCAGTAAAATAAACGCTACTGTAGATATAAGAAAGGGAGGTGTTGAATGGTGGCTGAGCCAAGGTGGACAAGAGCAAAGCTCTGGTGACCTTTGCCTAGGGAAATTGATTGCAGAATGGCACCCAGATAGGGGAAGTTGTTAAGGGAAACAGAGGAATTTGGAGAAACAGCTCAGGCTGCTGGTTTGGAATTCAGAGCTGGAGGGTAAAACTGCTGTAGCACAAGTTCCACTTCCCAGCACTGTTTGGGTATTAAGAATTGATGAAGGCATCCTAGAACAGGCACCTGCAAAGAAGTATGCCATCTCCCCTCTGATCACATAACCCATTGTTTTAATTTGTTCTTAAGCAATAGCTTTTGTTTACTGTAGTTGTTGAAGTGTATCCAAGCTCTGCTCATTTCTTGTTTTAAGATACTAAGACTTTTTTGTCTGGGGGTGGTTCATCTGAAGCTATATTAAAGTAATTGTGGCAGTAAAATGGAGAATGAGTTAATAACTGAATCTATCTCTTGTGTTCTACAATTGACTACCGTAACACATGCTCAACTACTTTTCATGGAGTGTCTGCCTCGTTTCAGACATAAGTGAATGAGCTACCTGGTAAACAGTCACTTTGCTCTTAGAGTTAAGCAGTGTAGTTACTTTAAACCATCTGTATGCCATGGAATTAGCTGCCATGCAGCTCTTAATTGATATTTGCAGCATCTGTTTATGTCACAAGGTGGTGAACTGCTCGGGAGTTCATATCCAGCTCCTGTTCCTGATACAGGTTCTTGACTGTGTCTACGATAGCACAGTCTGCTCCAGCTCTGGAAGTGAATGGGCCACAAACTACTGTTGTAAGAACTTTCCTGTTACAAACTTGCAATGTCTTAAAACTATAAAATTAAAAAAATACTATTACATGTAGGCAGTAAAATATTTGTAAATATTATCTAAAATGGATTATAACCTAAACTTAACAGGCATTACAGCTTTGTTTTAAATTTTTTTAACCCCTTTTCCAGTCAATAACAGTATAAAATTTAGAGACTTCCCGATGTTTTTTGATGGAAGGTTCTGAAGTAGCAGGAGTGGCCTTGAACAGAAAGTACTTACTCTCTTTCTCTGTGTGAAGCCATCAGTCTGCAGCCTGCTCCCAAAAGGCCTCATAGCAGTAACTAGAGATGCATCTTGTGCCAGTTTGAGACAGGCCTTACATCAAAGGGGCTGTGCTTGTCTGTCATTTTTGCTGTGCTGACACTAGTGTTTGTATGTTCTCTTGAACCAACAGGCTGGTCACCAGCCTTACAAGGAGAAGGAAATATCAGATTGCCACTTGAGAACTGGTGTTGGGACACATAATCAAGTGTCACTTTGATTAGATTTAAAAATATTTTTCTAATGCTTGTAAGACTTGTGCAGGAATATTGGATAGTTTTGAGGTTCTGGTTTATCCAGTGATACTGAAATCACTTTGGAAGATTAATAGTAAAAGCTGTTCTACATTCTGCTGTGATTTATAGGTGGGGGTTTTTTGTAAGTGGGATGGTGATTATGTTCTACAATGGGGCAGTTATTTCATTGGTTATCTGTATGTACGGTCAGTGTTCTGTGAGTAGAATTCTGAATGTTTTAAGTCCATAGAGTTTTGTGTTCAGTGCCCCAACAGCACCAGTATTCTGCCTGTCCTTTTCCCTGATTCTTTCTTACCTCCAGTGCCCTCCCCCATTCCTCATCCACTTCTCAAGTCCATTAATTTTGTTGGACAAAATCTATACCTGCTTCCAAGCTGCTTGTGTTCTGACAGCTTGCTATGATATGCCAGAGAGCTAAGAAAAGAGATCTGTTAAGGCCGATGCTGCAAACTTTGCCTTGGACTGCAGTTCCACGCCAGTCTAAGCTGTTGATCTGCTGGCTGCTGCATTTCTTTTCCCTCATTTGAACCAACTCTCATGCTTGTCTGACCCTGCATTAAGCTGTTTCTGTTTGCTTTGTCACTCTTCTTGTCTGCTGGGTTAGCATGCTAATCTGACAACAGAAATTGCTTCAGAATTTATCTAAGCCATATGGAGAAATGGGCTCAAACATGCTGTAGGGAAGAGAGTAGGGATAGCAGTACCATCAACTGGCTTAGGCTGCTGGAATTGCTGCATCACTTGGGTTATTAATCTGAGTGTCATCAATTTGTCACAACTCGTTTTGTGACAAAGCTAAATGCAAGTCTGCTGTTTCTGTTAGATTTGTTTGAAACTGGCCACTAGTCTTAGATTTTTAAGACCAAAATGACAGGTGGGCAGTGATTACAATTGCATAGGCTTTGTTTCCTCATGAAACCATACTGAAAAACTTTGAATTTTGTAGTAGAAAGGTCAATGTCACTATATGCAAACCTCTGGTGTGCATATCTTGCAGTGTTTTCCTTACCCCTTTGCTGTTTTTTATTACCAGATATGTCACTTCTGATCAGCTGTTGCTGACCTCTAGTATGTGGCTATAATAGCCTTACCTTCCTGGACAGATACAGCAAAGTACAGCAGGAACTTGGATGCTACAGTATTGTATGTTATGTGATAATAGTTTAGATTATAAATGTATGTACATCAAATGTACAACTGTCAAGTTTTAAAAGGCCGACAATAGGAAATTTGACTGAGCAGAACAGGAAAAATGACCCTTTGAAGTAAAAGAACAAGGAAAGATTAACTGTAAAAAGCATTATGTTTATGTTTACAGACCTAGGTAGTTTTAGTACTCCTATCAGCTGCATTAACTTTTACTTTTCAGTGCTTTCACATACAGGAGAAATTGCCCATTTGTTGACCAGTGTCCATGTAATGTGAAGTAGTTAACCCATTTGGGTTAGAAATTAGGATATGTGAGGGGGACAGTATGTTGGCTGGCTGTAATGTGAACTCAGCTGTGGACAATTCTGCCTGGGCTATTTTTTGGCCTATTGGGAACTAGTGGGCAGTAGCACATAGTGGTTGTAAGCAGCCATATCTGTACTGCTGTTACCTCAGCTGATAAATTAAGATATAGGTGGGAGTGAGGTGTTATTGAGGATCTAGTTAGCTCGGAAGAAAGCTGAAAATACTGAAGAGGAAGTAGATGTAAGGTTGTGAGGAGTAGCTAGACCTGTAGTTACTGTGGAGAGAGAATGTGAAATGATACTTTGAAGGTTTGTTAGGAAACTTTTTTGTGCATAATTTTAAAGGCATAACTCCTTTTTCAATTTTTTTTTTTTCAAATTTTGAAAATAACTGCTTTGGTTTTAATGCTTCTGGAACTTTAAAAGCTTTTGTATTATGAAAAAGTTACATACACTTCAAAGTAGGTGAAATCTAGTATCTCAAGTTCTAGTAATGAATTTTAAACAATATATACCATTCACTTTAATGTCTGTTGGTTCTTAACAGATTTATTTTTAAAAAATTTGCTTAAAACTTCTTTTTTTTTTTTTTAGGTGTTGGGAAATCATGTTTATTGTTACAGTTTACAGACAAGCGGTTTCAACCAGTCCACGATCTCACTATTGGTAGGTCTCTTTTTGTCCCCAACAGTGCTAATGGTTAAGCAGCTAGGGTAGCTTAGCAGGCATTTATGAGTTGGTTGTGCTGCAGCAATGTAGGATTTGTGCTGTATTAAGGCAGTATGAATAGTTGTTATCTTATAAAGCCCAGTGGAGGTCTTTTATTGGGAAGGTACTGAAACAGTTTAAAAAAAAGTTATAGCTGTAGTATCTCAACTGTCTCTTCAGAAAAGCTAAAAACTGGATGTGGAAGCAGAATTGACCAAGCTTGAAATGCAATGATGGTGCTGCAAATGACAGATTTCTAACTAGGGAACAGAATATTAGCCTAGCCGCAGAACCTTGAAGATAGACCAAAGCAAAGTTAACTTTAAAGGTGAGTAAGCAAACTTACTCTTTAGGAACATGTAACTTCTGGATAGAGAAGGATTGGAGTGTGAAGGTATTTCCTGTTAGGAAGGGACAGTGTTTTATCTTCCTGACTCCTCAATTGGATGTGGACCATTTGTGTTAGGTATGGTTTGATACTGAAACTAGATGAAATGAATACATGTTGACAGAATGCATTGCCTCTGATCTAACTATAGTAAAAGATACAAACATATATTTTGTGTGGAAAGATAAATAATAAGAGTAACATGGGAATAAATTATTCTGTGGGCAAGCTTAGTCTTCAGATCAGCTTCACTGTTAAGCATAACAGATGCTAGTCTTTGATAAGGTTTCAGAACCTTTGAACAACTTCTTGATGTTATTTCAGGGAACTTATCGGCTCTAGTCATGATGAGCCTTGCACAAAATGTATCCCTAGTCTATTTTTAGTTTGTGCCCTGGAATAGGTGCTTCCCATGTTTGGGAGTGCTGAAATAGATACTTGAAATATAAACAAATATTCTTCATGTAACAGAATATATGGGGTGGTTTGGTTATGGCTTCTCTCTCTCTTTCTCCAGTTTTCCCACACCTTGTGTGTGGCTAAATTAATTCAAATTCTTAGGCTAACACCAGTTTTCAAATATTTCTGATGTCTTGGCAGCAGATAGGCTGGCTGAATAAAGAGCCTGAGGTCTTCAGGGAGGCATGAGCTATTGCCATGTTTTCTTCTTTAGACATGCCAAATATGTGACACCTTATAGATCACTTGTGCCTTTGGCAGCCCTGTCACATTAGCAAACAGGTTGTGGGAAACAGCTTCACCTCAGCAGGGTGGTTATAGTGCCAGTTCTTTGCCTGGCATATAGCTAGCTGAAATCTGGGAGCAGAAATTGAAGCTAGTGGGATGAGGAGGTAAATCTAGATAGCAACATAATGAGGGATGTAGGAGTGGAGCATAGGAAGATGCTTGGAAAGGGGAAGAAGGAGCATAGGCTTGAAGCAGCATCCTTTCACTTAATTGATGAATGGGGCATGCATGTGTTTTGGCCAGGAGAATGGTTCTCTCAATTACCTAAACAGATTTAGAAAGACAAATAAAGAACATCTTAGTCATATGAATGCCTGTGCAGTGCAAGATGGGTTGGGTTGGTGTTACCTAATACACCTCCAGCTGATGATGCTAAAACTCCTGAGAACCTGTAGATTGAATAAAAAAGATTGCATTACATTGTCTAACTTTCTTCAATATAATACAAGTATTTTAGCTTATGGGAGTAGAAATTTTATTCCTGCTGTGAGCAACTCAGGAGAAGAGAAGGGAAACTAAATGTCTTTTTTCCACATGTCCAATTTTAATCTTGAATTGTGCAAAATTGAGCCCCAAAATTTTAGCATAGCTAGCCTAAGATGTTATCTCTAAGATATAAGAAAATCAGAGAGAAACTTTACCTCTAATGAAAACAAGATGAAGGGGAAAAAAAAGACAGAATACATAGAATCAGGTATTTTTCTGTCTTTGAGCTACATTCAGAATTGTGCATAATTGTACTTTAAAAGAATTAGAATGCAACAACTATCTGTTTGTTTTTCATTTGGGCACTGAAGTACGGTCCCGCAGGGCTTAAACCAACACACTGTTATTAAAAGAGAAATGAAGGCAGGAGGGAGAAGCTGCATGATGGGGAGGGGGGGAACAAACCAAAAAACCTCATCCCCCCCCAAAACCAAACACACACACACAAAAACCTAACCAAAAAAACAACTCTACAGCATTTGTATGTAGATATGGGTGAGAAAACCCACTAAACATTCTGGGGTTTTGCCCAGTACCCTTAGGATGTGTCCTTAACATAAACTGGAACAGCTTCCATTCCCTCTTTTTAAGAGCACAAATTTACCATCAAACTGTGCGTGTTGTTTCAAATTCAGAATTTTCTCTCAGCGGATATTTGGATGGAACAGGATAAATAACCTTTGAATTCTTGTATGCGGTTGTGTGTAGAAACTAAATATTTAATCTGATTGCTGGTTTTAAATCAGCAGCTTTATATCTGCATTTTGAGATCAAGTAATACCTGCAGTGTTGGCACTTGTAGTGGTCCAAGGACTTTCCCCTGGGCTTTGCAATCAGTTTCAGAGAGAGCATTGTCATTCACCTGCTTCCTCCCTTCTGTCCCTCCCCATCCATTCTTCCCATTTGTTTGCATATAGTTACTGTAGGTTATTTGGATGCTAAAGAGAGCACAATGTTCTTTGCTGGGGGGGG
>NW_020799095.1:114240486-114278531 GCF_003259725.1 Athene cunicularia
GGGGGGGGGAAGGAATGGTTCCTTCCTGCACCCTTCCCCAAAAGTCCTTCTGCAGAAAGCAACGCTGACTGCACCCCCACCCCCCCCAATATTTTAAACGAAGTTTGAATGGACATTTGGAATACTTCAAGTCAGGGCTGCTTAATTGCAAGACTTCAGTCAAAATCTAGACAGTGACCAAATTTAGACAAAAATTAAGCTACCGGATCTTTATTTTTTTCTGAAGCATAGATTAATGGAAACATGACAGCCTTTAAATATGTCCATTATGTGTAGGCATTTGTCAGATTTTAACTGTTGTAGCAATAGCCTCAATTTATGCTTAATTTACTGTTAAGGATATTAAAATTGCTTTAAAAGATGGTACAAAAAGCTGAATCTTTCCACTGGAGAAATTACTTTTGTTTATTTGAAACATGATTTTTTTTTTTCTTGCATATTAATATTGATCTTTAGAATTTCAAAAGCACTTTTTCATAAAGGCAGAAATTTTTAATTAATATAGTAATAAAATTTATTGAAGGTGACGTTTGTATGCTCAATTAATAGAGTATTTTACTGATAAATAATTGTAGGCTTAATTACTTCTAAACTGGCTTCAACAATCTGTCATTGGTAGAGTGTTAAAATAAATGTGACTCTTCAATTTTCTGTTTGCATTTATATGGACATGTTTTTCTCCCTCTGTTCTAGAACTACTAAATTGTTTGGAAAACTTTGTAGGAAATACCTCCTTGACACTTACTCTAATGCATTTTTAAAGCACCTTGAAAGTAACATTTTTCTTCCTTCTGGAAAGCTTTCTAGCTCTTTCAGGCAGCTGGAAAATTAACTAAAAGCAGATTGTGAAAGAGATACAATGTTGAGTTAACTTAAACTTACTTGTTTTCATAGTACATGACATTCTTCTTTATGATACATGCTAATAATGTAATCTTTTGTAAAATCTATTCAGGTGTAGAATTTGGGGCTCGAATGATAACTATTGATGGAAAACAGATAAAGCTTCAGATATGGGATACGGTAAGTAATAAATCATAGAACATATGGCTCCACTGGTTTTCCCTTTATTCTGGTTAAGCTCTCTATCTTCAACACCCATGTGAGACTATGTACTTTGTCTTGATCTTCCTTTGGTTTCTGTGAAGATCAAAGGTTGGCTAAAATTTCCTTTTTTGGTGTGATGTATTCTTGAAACAGTGCAGATTTTTGCTGTTTGCACTATAACTTTACTTCTTCAAGTAACACTGTCAGATTTGTAAGACTGGAATTCATGCTGCCTCCCTTTTTTCTGAAAATTTTGTGTATTATTAAGAACTTACATTTCTCTGTGCATTCATGCAAGGTTGGTTAATGTAACATCCTGTTGGGAAATTACGATGTGTCTACTGCCTTTAATCAAGAGTGCTCTGGAGGAAATGTTTGCATTTCCAACGTAGAAAAAAAGATGTGGCTCACTGTTTTCGTAGAAGACTTAAGAACTCAATTTCTCTGGAAGCATGAAGATAGTAAATACTTCAGACAGTCAGGAAGGGGCTGGTAAAATCTTAAAGTTTTGAAAAGCCTACCAAAAGCCAGACTGACTTTTGAGGGGGTTCAGGTTAAAAACATACATTAGCAAACTCAGCTGTTTTCTTTTTGCCAGTCACTTTACCATAGAGCAGTCAGCCTCAGTGTCTACACTTGTGATGCAGCAGCTTTAAGATGCTCATACTGATGACTATGTCCTTCAAATGGGCAGGGTTGTCTGTTTCCTCTTCTAAAAGCATTTTAGGATACCTTTAGAAAGTGACAGATACACTAGTCAATCTCATGTATGTGCTCTTTTTGGTATAGAAAATCAATGAAGGAGTGATACATTTATATATGCATGCCTACGTACATGCATGTGTATATGAGAATTAAACAAATGCAGTATTTTAGCCAATTTCCTAGGTAAGATCTGAAGTACCTTAGTAACTATACAAGTTCATCACCTGAAATGGCATCTAACAATTGTGCTTTCTTGGAAGTTCTCACTGAGAAGGTGTAGAAGAATGTGGTCAGACTGTGCTTGTTTTAGGCTTTTTCTGCTCCATGCATTTTTACTATTATAACTGTTGATTGCTGACTACCAAGGTGACTGGTTGTTTTTAAGTTCCAATAGACAAGCAATTGTCTGTATAAACAGTAGCTTCTGAAGCAAACTTTTTAATATGTGGTGTGGCTACATGAGAATATATCTACATTGGTCCTTATTTCCCCAAATTGGGACAGTTTCTCAGTAGACCAAATTATTCATTTCCCTACCAATGCAGACACTGTCTTTCATTGACTTTCAAACTAATTTTGTTAATGTGCTGTTATCTGCTCCTTGGATACAAGTGAACTTCAACTATTTTTGATTAGATTGTGTTTTTCTTGATGCCTGTGACTCAGTAGCTCTTCACAGTCTGTTTGGCTTCTTGAATTCATCGAAGGGTCTGATAGCCAAAATTTCAATGGAATTTCTTTTGATTATGACTTATAAACTCTTTTTGAGAAGGGATTTTGTCTGGATATCTTAAGTATATCATACCTAGATTAAAAATATTAGTTAAAAGCTTTCATACACTGATTGTGTGTATGCTTGTGTTGTAGTTAATAATTTATAAGTTGTAAGCAACAAGTTACAGTATATTGGCTGTAGTTAAAATTTTAACTGTATAGAATCTGATTTTTAAAACACAGGGTAGTTCTGTTCTTATCTTGATTTGTCAGTATATCTAAATTTCACTGTCTCGGTTCTCATCTTGCGTGCAAAGGTGTTGAAGGAATAGCAAAATAAGAAATATGATAAGGTAGAGAGAAATTTTATTTATGGGTGTTAAGGTAGGTAAAGATGTCCATAATGACCAAGGTTACTATGTCTGTATTGTGTATCTGTGTTGAGCATTTCCTGAATTTCTTTTGTTAGCGAAAACTGCTAACTGCTACTGGTGCTATCTCCCTATTTATTAAGCCATAACAGTTTCTGGTTTATAAGAAGCTCATTTTACACCTATGACTAAAGAAACAGTTTCAGTTACATTTTCGGTTAGTGCTTACTGAGTCACAGCACTAGCACTTCTCTGATTTAGTGCTAGGCTTACATACCTGCTTCTAACCCATCACTGAAAAGGAGGAATCTTGAGCAGAGATGTAAGAAGTGGAGAACTGGATAAAATCTGTTTTGACTGCTTAACAATGAATAAGGACTTGTTTTCTTAAGAGAACCAAACACTTAAATTCAGATTTTTCTGGCCAGATATTTCTATGCAGTGGTGCTCAGTTTATGTTGTCTTCAGCTACAGCTCCAAGGAAAGGTATGTCTTAATAATGGGAATATATGGAAGCTGCAGCATACCTCACTGTAAGAGTATGTCATAATTTACAGGGTCAGCTGAAGCTAACACTGTTGCATGTCTACATGAGATCCATTTCTGTGCTCTTGTACCATAACTTTGACTTTTTCATTGGCATCTTAATTTGGATCAGGAGTGTGTTACAGAAGTTAGCTCTGCTTACTGCAGTCTAGTTTTCCAGTGGGAGTACGCAAACTGAATTCTTTTTGGATAAGGCTGAAATGGAAGATATGCTCAAGGAATGCATGTGTGTCCGTTAGAAATTGTAGTCTGGTATTTGGTCCTGTGAGCTGGTAGTCTAAAAAAACTAATCTGATGCAAAAAAACACACCCAACACCACTACCATCACTCTTTCCCCCCCAAAACCAACACCACCCAAAAATCACATTCCATGAAAGATATTCAATGTGGCCCTTCAATATTTAGTGTTAGGTGTTTCAGTGTCAGCTCTACTTCTGATCGTGTCTACAGAAGCAAATAGTGTGTCCTGTTGTTCTCTCCAGCTGCAGGCTGCTCCTGATCTCCCCGCTGCTGGGCTCTACAAGCTTGCTGCTGTGTGCTGTGGCATGCCCAGGTTTTAGGTCTGCAAGTCCTTGGGTTTCACTTTTTCTGATGCATTTAGGTCAGTCAAGGGGAGTGCAGGTATTGGACCAAATTGTTCATTTGTCTTGTCTATCTTTAGTCTCTAGATTATTTCCTTTCCTATGTCTTTTAATCTTAGTAACATCTTTCAATAGTTGGATAGACTGAGATGTTTTTGTCAAAACTGGTTAGTTGGTAATTGCCTGCTATAAGAAGTTAAGCTACTGTTTTGTAGAAGTGTGGTGTTCAAGGTAATGTCAGTTGCATAAACAACTTTTAGGGAACTAGAAGTGGTCTACAGAAACTGGTAAGGATCAAAATGACCGTTCTGGGAGCTATTAAGCTTTGTGAGTTTAAACAAGCTGTGTAGATGAGGTTGTTTGTCTTGTGACCATGTAACACTGAGAAATACTAAAATTGCTTCTCCTCAGGAAAAAAAAAAACCTGCATTGTTGCAGAGAGATACTGGGCTTGTTACCAGGCTGAGTCAGTAGCCTTCATTTTGTTGTTGAGGGGGATGTTCTGTATTGTATTGACTGTTACTAACAAGTCATTGTTGATGAGTAAAAATAAGCAGTAGTTGAAAGAAGGAATTTTAAGTTCTCTCAAATGCTGCAGTGAGAGAGATCAGTGGTGACACTAATCAATACTGCTTATGTTCTCTAAATTGATATGAATAAGAATTTTTCCTGTGTATTTAAATTTTATTAATCATTATGTTTCTATAACACTTCAGTCTTGCTTAGACTAAGACTGGTCTTGCCCAGAATAAAACTAAATATATGAAATAATATTTTCTTTTTTATAAGCTAATTACAAGTAATTTCTTAGTTTCCATAGAAGTGAACTTTCTAATTAAATTGTTAGTGTTTTCCAGTAGTTGAAAGCTTGCACAAAAATGCACATTTGTGCAAGGTGGAAGGCATCATCACTGAAGGCATGTCTCTTTCTTCCCTAAAATCATTGCGTGACTCGTCTGTCCACTTTCAGATACTCTGAATACGCTAATCCTTCTTGGAAATTCAGCTTTTTCATGTATTTGCAAATTCTTTGCATCTAGTAGAACTGAATAAAGTTTGCTTAATTCACTAAATGAATATCCACTTCATCTTGGTGACATTGATAATTGCTAGGATGTAGTGCTTACCCCCCAAGTTCTTTACTAATTGTCTACTTCATGATGTTTTCTACTTGCTTTGGTAGTCAGAGCATATTTTTATGTTCATGGACATTTGGTGAATTCTTCTACAGTATTTTTATTAATTTGACTCTTACCATTGCACCTGCAAGAAAGTGGCTCCATCTTGCAGTTCATTTATGATGACTCAGTGCTCATGGCCCTGTTTTACTGCTGTTAAGTAGTATCAAGAACTTGGAGAGGATCTCTTTTGGTTCCTGAAAGTAGTTTGATCATCAGTTCACAGACTGGTTTGGCTGCTATATGTGAGCATTAACTTCTTCCTGGATTCATGGATGAGGGGGAACTTGTCCATTTAATAGTTGTTATTGTTGCAGTTTGTGTAACAGGGACCATCATCAAGAACTTCAGTGCCAGTAGCGAGGTTACTGTTCACATCCATGATGGTACTTTAGGAAGCTAAGGTAACTTGATACACCATCTATCTTAAGTGCTCACAAACCTTTATCTGTCATGTGCATAAATGTGTTTGGTTATTGAAATAGTGTATTATTGGTATTTTATTTTCTGACTGATTATAGATTTCTTGTCAGTTTATCTGTGTCTTTCTATGGTAATAGAGAAAGTTCTTGCTTAGGATAAGGCCTTAGGTGGAAGAAGGGCAAATCACTTCCTTAGTAGAACTCCCATTTTAATGAGGGTACTACTTAAAACCTAAAGGTTTCAAATATATTTATAACCTGAAATAAATCATAAGGGTACTTCTAATAATGGAAGAGTAAAGCTTTCTGTTTCTATGATGTGTTGGGAATTGCTCTGGATGTCTAAATGGCATGTATTCAATAACATCAGAAGAAAAGGCATATGATCAGTATTTAGACATATGTACAGTTTCACCCTTGGGGATCTTTAGTCCTCTTGAAATTTCAGTTCCTATTAGGATACTGACAAGGTTATTCTGAAGCCACATGTAACTTGGCTGAATTCTTCGCATAAATTCTGACACTTTCTTGAATTGTTGTGGGTTCTTCTTCATAAGCATCTTCAATTCTTGGTCAAGAACGTCTTTGGAAAGCAGCAGGAGTTTTTTATTTTTATACTACTTTTGTGCCTATTATTTGTACTACATGCCAGTAAATCACCTTAAAATTCTTTTTATTCTGGAGTAGAGACGTGATTGCAACAAAGATTAATGTATTTGTATAAACAAGTTGCTATGTGACTAAAAGGCTGTTAATTTATTTATAACTCTCAAAACTATGTTCCAAGGTATGTATTGCTCTTCTCTTTCTGGAACATTTTGTTCCAGGGATCAGCTTTGTGGAGTAGTTCCCAATTGTCATAGCTAGTGTGACACTTGTGTGAGTTAGCTGTTTCTTAGATGTCTTTTTAGTTTTCTATATAGCTTATGAAAGTGTAAACAAGTTTAAATGAGTAATAGTTCCCAGTGTGAATGAGGTGTTCCGTCACCAGTTTTAAGCATACTGTATGTGTATGTGCCTTGTAAGAGTGAAGGAGTCTAGAGCTACTAGCTGTGGTGCATTGGAGTTTCTCATTTTTCATGTAGATGTATACTATAAAGTTTCCTCCTAATAAAAATGATTGGTCAATTTGGGTGTTGAAGGCCTGCTGGGATGTAATCATATAACTTTGTCCTTGAAGAAACTTTCTAAATTCTTTAGCATTGAGAATAGAGAGTTCAGTAAAATGAATGGACTGTTTTCTAGGGAGATGTGCTGTTGTGGATCCTATTTCATTTTCTAACTACTTTCTTGTACTGCATCATGGCTCTTCTTTTTATTATTTTTTTTCCCTTTAGTTTACCGCAGTTAAGGAACTTTCAAGGAACCCTTTTTGATAGCAAAGACTTGCTTGCATATTTTGCAACTGACAGCTACATGACTGCACCACACACTTGGAAATGACACAGAGATTTCCTATAGGAATACTAACACTTGGAGTCTTTTCTCAAATGTGCCATAGATACTGTGTCAGTAGTAACACAGTTACATAGCTTAAATGTTCCTGAAAACTTGAGTGCCGGCCCTAAATCTTTGTGTATCTCTACAACCTAAGTTGATTGATAATGTTTCATATTGTGCTTACATCATTAATTTGAAACTGTGTTTTGGCCTCTATACCAAGTTATATTCAGAGAAGCAAATGGGATATATGTCCATGCAGTTTTACAGTTCAAGCAGGGATGAAGATTTTTGTACTATTCTGAAGGCTTATAACTCCCAGAACTATGATTATATATATCAGAAAGTTTTGTTTTTGTTAACCAATATGATATGAATTTTAAAAGCTTACAGTCCAGAAAACAGCTAAAAAGAATGTTCCTAGCACTTAAAACATCACTTGTTTATCAGAGGCCCACATTTTTTCATGACTAGTGAGCTACTTGTGTCAAAGATAGCACCCTTTTCTCTTGAGAGGGTGCATGTTCAGGCCTGTTCAGTATGCATTTATTTGGACCTGTAGGCAACCTTGTCTGAGCTAGAGTTTCTGTATGTGAAATAGCTGTCATGGTCTGTCTGTTACCAAAAAGATGTTTCATTTTCCCCTTTCCACTGCAGTGTAATTCTGAAATTCTGGGGATTGCGTTGGAGCAAAGGCTTGTGTTGCCTGTACTAGATGTAATACAGCTGTGGGAAATACCCTGTTTAACATTCATTTAGTGGCTACTGCCACTGTTGCACCCACACTGAGCAATGGCACAGGTTGCCCAGAGAGGTTGTGGAGTCTCCATCCTGGGAGATCCTCAAAAGCCATTTTGACATGGACCTGGGTAACCTCCTCTGAGTGGTCCTGCTTGAGCTGGGGGGTTGTAACAGATGACCTCCAGAGGTCCCTTCCCACCTCAACCATTCTGTGAGTCTATGAAAAAAAGCTTTTTAATATGGAAGAGAAAAAAAGTGCTGCATTTTGGGGGAATGTGGAAAGGATGGTAAGAACAATGTTAATTCCACATAAAATGGAATTATGGTATCAAAGATGGAATCTGAAGATACCAAAGATGGTATCTAAAATGGAATCTCTGGTATCAAAGCTGGTTTAAATTTATACTAAGCTTCCATATTGCTATTTCTGTATGTTGCTCCTTGTAGCAAGTAGCTAAACTTGTGTTGGTCCTACTTTGCAAGACTGATAGAAGTACAGTTGAAACACACTTGTTGGTTTGGGGTTTTATTAAGTCTATTTTGGCTAATAGCCTATGCTTTTTATCTTCTTTGAAATAGGTTGTTCCTCAGGTAAAAAAAAAAAGGGGGGGAGGCAGATCAAATTGTCAGATGAAAAATGCTTAAATTAATAACGATACTAAAAAAAGCTGTGTAGTATTTTCTACATACCTGACCATGCTATACTGACCTTCTAGATCTCTCATTCAAAAAGATACTGTTAAAATAAACAGTATATTATATAGATATAGAAGGTGATTATTTTTATTTTATGGATAATATAAATATATATTATATAAATGTAGAAAAAGGGTTTCTTTACAGAAACTCAAGGTTTTTTCTGTTTAGAATGAAAGGGAATTCAGTTTGTGTTGTGCTTATATATACCAATAGACAAATTCATTAACTGCTATGTAGAAGATTGTATCTTTGGTGAAGAAGGGGTAACATTTTCCTCCCTTTCTCTAGTATTTCCTTCAGGAAGCAATGATGTTTTACTTGCTCATGATGAAATTTAAATACTTAAAAATGTTACAGTATTTTCAAGATTTAAATACTGAACTTTAAGTGATTCTTGTAAGAACTCTCAGTTCTTACATTCTTGTAAGATCTGCTAGAACCTCTGGCAGTCTTGGGTTGACCATGATTGATTTACTCAGGGAGATGAACAATTTCGGGTGTCAAGGTGGAATTTATGAAGGTGAAGCAGGCAATCTTAATGTGCTAGACTGTCCACTTAATGTATTATCTTAAGCAATACATGGAATACACTGTTAACAATAACTTGTCTGTTTTCTAGTTAGGAGGGAAATGTTTTATGCATCTACCATGCACTTGAGCTAGTCACTGCACCAAGAAAAAGTTGCAGAGCTTAGTGCAGCTTCTGGGTAAGGAACCAAGAATTGCACTAAAAATTTGATCTTTTCACTGTTCATCAGTGCATTCTAGCAGATTGTCTGTGTTCTGTTACCTTAGTTTACATAAAGATGCACTTGGATTCTCGGCCAAGTGCATATTATAGTGTATTCTAATTGTGTTGAAACTATTCAGTATATTGTCTCTTTTGTAACTTTTTCCACTGGAATGGTGAAGAGAAAGTGTTTTCTTAAACCAAAGTAAAGTATTATTTTTGGAAGATAATGATGCTTTCTGAAGGCTAAACATGTTGAAACTTGTGACACTGTTCCTGTTCAGTGACAGAATCTTAGACTAAGTTCTTGAATTCAAAAAGACCTTATTAAGAAAAGTACAGTAACTGTGAGAAGAGAAAGTTCTCTGTATACTGATTTTTTTCTTTTACTCTGTACACTAAAGGGTAGCTTGTATTTGATAAATATTTCATTCTTTTCATGGTTTTAAATAAGGGTAACTTCCTATGGTTCTGCAGATAACTGTCTTATTTCATATAGGGGTTTTTCAGCATTAATATTAGTATTTCTTAATTGTGTTCTCTGTTATCTTTGAATTATGCTAAAGCCTCTGCTATTACTAAATACTAGAAGCAAATGTTTCTTCTAAGAACTGTCAGGTGCTAGATAGCACCTCCAAAAACCATGAGCATGGGGAGCTCAAGATCTGCAACTATGAATATGTATTTTTCAGGACTGTGTTCTTTGAGCATGTTCTTTGAAGTGCTGAGGTTTTTACTTTTCTGAGAACTATTAAATTTATGTAGGATCTCTGAAGTTTTTCACCAGGGCATATGAAGATGACTCTTGCATCCTGTAGCTGTTTTGACAAGCATTATTTATCAAGTACAGAGGAAATTGATTAACTGTGGAGTGGAATTGTGTAAAATTGAATTCAGAACTCTTTTCTGTTTTTTTCATAATAAAATGATTACTGAAAGAATTCCATCTGAAGACTGTTGAAAGCTGGCTGCAGTTTATGATATAACGGATAAAATCTGCATCCTTGGCCTTCCAACAACCTTTACACCAGCAGATGGTGGGCGTAAAGATGTCATTCATCATTTATTTACAATGGACTTTATTTATTCTAGTGTCAACAGCTGCCCCAGGGAGCGGGTTATTGAATTCAAATGTGAAGCTCTGGGTTATTTGCTTCCTTTCAAATTTGTCTTCAGAGCTTAGTTGCTAGGAGTCCATTCTGTGCTCTAATAATGATTCATGTATTGTGAAGCCATTCAGTAAATTGGGTTGTCAGGGATTGCCAAAAAAGGTTTAGAGGTCTTGTTCCGATTTTTTTTTTTTTTTTTTAACAGCACTATGCAATAGTTGCTGTCTTCTCCTTATGTGCCTTCTCTTGCTAAAGACTGTTTCCAGTTGTCCCCTCTCTGATTTCTTCTCCATACTCCTCCTTGTCCCTGCCCTCTCAAAAGTAGAATTCTGTGATTCTAAGTTTGTGGGTTTCAGCACCAAAAATTAAATCTGATATGAAATAATGAAATTTTGTCTTCCACAGGCAGGGCAGGAGTCCTTCCGTTCCATTACAAGGTCATACTACAGAGGGGCAGCAGGGGCTTTACTAGTGTATGACATTACAAGGTGAGAATACTGTGGAAGTATAACTGGATTAAAATTATCTGTCTTTGCAGAATTGTGCTATGGTATATAGCAGTGTTAAAATGTTTAATTTAGATTAGCTTTTTGAATTGATATTTGTAATTTGGCATTTTGCCAACTTTGCTTAAGTGCTCAAAATCAAGATACAGC
The DNA here is from genome assembly GCF_003259725.1 of Athene cunicularia. Taxonomy (NCBI): domain Eukaryota; kingdom Metazoa; phylum Chordata; class Aves; order Strigiformes; family Strigidae; genus Athene; species Athene cunicularia. Next base: position 114,251,427 of record NW_020799095.1, read on the forward strand.
CTATGTAACCTATGTACTTCCAATTTTCTCTATATAGTAGTTGAGAAAAAGTATACATAAAATCTCAGGAAGAATGAAACAAAACATATGTATAAACTATTTGACCATGAACTTCTGGATTATCTTTATTGAGAAAGACATTAAAATATTTCATTAATACCTTTCTAGTGTTTTTATTACTGAGAGCCGATTTTTTTACTGAAGTGTCATTCTGCAAAGGAGTGAAATAGTAAAACATCAAAGCCTGGTTACATAAAAATACCAGGAAACTTCTACCATTGCTGTGTTTATGAGATTGGGAAAACAGAGGTCTTGGCATGATTTTTGTAGCAGTCGTTCAGAAGTGACTGAGGTTTTCCTGCTGTATTGAATAAAGTCTCTATACAACTTATCTGCAAAACTGTGGGTACTGTGGCTGGTTTATAAAAATGTTCCGGCTCTAAAACCCTATTAGGGTTTGTGGCTCTCTGTGTGGATCTTGGGTCTTGTTGCTGAATTAAGCAACAACTTTTACTAGAGATTTCCTAGACGTTTTTCCTTTTGTTCCCATTTATTTTTAAATATCAGGAAGCAACGTATTCTTTCCGTTAGATTTCCAGCAAATGAATCTTTGATTCATAAATAGATGTTTTTTCTTTTGTGAAATCTTAAACATGCTTCACAAGTATGTGATTTAATATTTAGTGTGCACATTCTGTAAAATCTGACACAAATATGGCATGTTAATCTTAAAAAGATTCTGCTGCTAAATTCAGTTTATAAACCCACAGAAAATTGTCAATCATTTTCTAACTTCAGTAGAACAAAAATTACTATATGAGTATGTGATTATTTGTACTATTATTTGAATTGATTGAGGCTGTTAGGGACTTCTAAAATTCCATTCAGCAGATTTTATGTATATAAAATTACAGATTCTTACAGCTATAAGAATCCTCTTTACTGTTTGTAGCAAACATGTTTTCAATTACTTTTTAGGCAGAGTTCATTAATGTTCCTGTTTACTAAATTTTTGTTTGCCTATTCTCCCTCTCCACAAAGGGATTACTAGCTTTTATCCCTGGAGCATGTGTACTAATAAGTGAGTTGGTTACTCAGGTAGAGAAGCTGACTAACAGAAGGGAAAGAGATTTCTTGAAATACTGCTTTTAATTTTTATTCTCTTCTGTACTTAGGAGGGACACTTTCAACCACTTGACAACTTGGTTAGAAGATGCTCGTCAACATTCCAATTCCAACATGGTTATAATGCTTATTGGAAATAAAAGGTAACTAGTTATGATTTTTGTAAGTGGTGAAGATCTATGACTTATCTGTATTTCAGCTTTTTTTGTTTTCTTATTTGTAGGGAGTATTTTAACTTTAAATTACTTCCAGTCACTGGAGGTAGTTCTATAGCGAATCTAAAACCTTTCCTTTTCTGATTAAACTAATACAGTGTGCAGCACATGTGGATCAACTACCTTATGCTCTGAGTACCTTTTTTAGAAATTTTCTTTTAAAAGGATTGACTGTGAATTCATGAAGTCATGGATTATATGAATTATTTTTCTTGTTACCTTCTTTTTTACATCTGGAGTCACCATTTAGAAGCACCTAGATCTCTCTCATAAAGAGAATATGGCTCCTAATTTTAGGTGTTCTAAAGTACTTTGGGTTTTGGTTATGAATCACAACAGAGAAAATTCTATTTTAAAAAAAGAAGCCTGTACTACAGGATTCACTTTGAACTTTTTACATTTGAGAAAAATTTTTGTACCTCAGAGATTGAGATGTTTCAGAATTCTAAACCTGTTTTGTATTCTGTATATCTTAGCTGGGTTTGAGGGTAGAGAATGTTTTTTCACCATTTCCTGCTAAGTTCAGACTGCTCTTAGACACTGGGTGATGACAATACAACTGAAAGTGTTGGAAGTGTGTTAACCGATTTGTAAACAATTAAGTACTTGGTCTTCTGATCAGCTGGACTGTCCAAAGTTCTAAAATGGTTCCCTATTGATGCTGAGACTTTAGTCTGTATTAAAGGTGTTTATAAAAACACATCAGTGAATACATTAAGTCTTATATGTAATTTTTCTAGGTCTTGATGCAGTGAACTGTAGCATCATGTTAAGATTTTTTTTTTCTGGATGTAGGATTTTTCCAAATATCAAAAGCATCATCTCAGAATTTAATAACCCATTAGTTATGGACCTTTACCTAATTGACCCTAACTTGACTCTGTGCCTCCACAATTCTTGAAGGTAAAGATGCCAGTTGAAATAATGGTGTGTATGCTTGTCCCTTAAAATTTAATGAGCAGATAGATAATTTCTTAGATATTACTGAGAAACAGTACTCTGGCTTTGCTACTCTGGGCTGTTCATTTCTTATTTTATTCTTCTTTCCCCTTGTTCCTTCTGTTGTCTTCCCTCTGCCCCTCACCCTCTACCTGCCCCTGAAAAACTTGTTAAACTTGTGAAGCTTGTCCATGTTTTTATACGTAATCTGGAAAATGACTTAACTATGCTCTTTTTAATTGAGGAATGTGATAAACATAGTCTTCGCAAATTAATATAAAAATATAATGTTTTATTAAATGAAGCTTTGGTAAGCCTGTAATGTCCCTGACCAACTGTTTTTATGCTTATGTGAGTAAAAATATGGCACTGAGTGAAACAGTAGAGCCTACTGTTTACTTGAGATAAGTATTACATAAGTTTGCATACTTAGTTGACATCTGTAACTATTCCTGATTATTCTTAGCTATTGAACTAAATTTGTATGTCTTGCATTCGGCTGATGCAGACTATACCACATGTTTGTATGTTATAATATGCTACTTGCAGCTAGCTTAGTATTCCCAGTTACAACTAGGTTTTATACAAAGAAGAAATAGACTTAAATGATGTATTTGAAGTAACAGATTAAGGTGCTACATGAAGTAAAAATTCTTTAAGAAACTTTTGAAAGGGGACTATTTTCAAGCCTCAAAGAACAGGATGGGGGGAAAAAAACTTCAATTATATTACATTATCCTGAAAGTGTGTTACAGGAGCTCTTATGGTAGGGCATACTAGTAGAGATGGATGGAAAGAAGAATGTGTGTACTAGCATAATGTTTTTGAAGGAATATATTTTGTTCTTATGAGTCCCAAAAGTGCACTTGATATACATTTGTAGTACTGACTTATTGATGGATTTGAAGAATGTTGTGAATTTAATCTGAAATACAATATCTGTTTTTAAAAAACATTGAAAATACTAGTGTTAAAACATGACAAATACTGTACTTAATCTTTCCAGAAAAAAACATAGCTATATTGACCTAGTAAGACCAAATGCTTTGAATTATTGGAATGGAGAGAGGAAGACAACTGTGGTTAGTAGAAGCAGTTAAAGCTCTTTAAGAATATGTTTAGATATGAGTAGTGAGTTTTGACTGTTATCACTGCAGTTTTCAGTGCAGCTGCACTGTTTCAATTCAAAAGAGTTGTTTCTTTCTGTTCTATCATGGAGATAACACTCTAGTGATTCAAGGTTTCAGCAAATTAAGACATTGCTCAAGTTCAAAAATACAATGTCGGATAGCTACTTCAGGGACGTGAGAGTGAACTACTTGTTAAGCTATCTTGAGCCTGAGGCTGAGATACTGGGAAAGCTTACATGTAATGAACATCAGCTTTAAAATTGAGAAGACACTTCTTGCATCCTTACTGTCAAATGCTTTATGTTTAAATGATGTATTGAATTGTCCTGACTATATAACTCATCTGAGCTAGCATGTAGTTATAAAAATAACAAAAGCCTGCTTTGCTGCAGAATAGATGCCACAGTGAGTATCGTTGATTTTTTTAATACATGTATAATTACAAGGATGGCAGCACTGAAGCCCAGTATACTTTTTACTGCTATTCTAGCTGCAAGTTAAGCTTCTGTATTCACACACTATTTAGTTTTAAAATGTGTATCTGAAGGTATTTTTACATGCACAACTTAAATGAAACTTTAAATATATGTTATTATTTATGTGTAAATGTAGCATTATTATTGCTCAAGAGGTAATGCATTTACAAATAAGGACAAACTGTGTACACCTTTTTCCTAAAGAAGCTTTAAAAAGTAAGAGTAGGATACTTAAGTGTCTACATGACTTAGAGAAGCAGATTTGTCTTTAGCTGTCCAGTCCAAGAGTTGTTTCCTATTCTTTTCTGTAATATTTAACTTTAACTGCTTGGAAAACAAGAAACTGTAAAATAGTCACTTCATATTTTTCTGCTCTTAGAGGGCCAGGCCTGAAGTTCCAAAACCTAAATGCTAGTTTGTTTGGAGAGAACAGCTAATGTAGTTCAAAATAACATTTTTGCTTTTAAGTCTTTTTATCAGAACAGAAATTGACTGTATGAAGTTTTGTTACTGAATACAAATAATTAAAAATAACTTTAAAAATAAAGTTTGTAACATTAAGAAATAATTTATAAAATTCCCTTATCAGTTCAGCTTTACAGTGTGAACTGGTAGATAACATTATAGTAGAAAAGAGTGATATTTACCTAAAATGACAATGTCTGTAGTTAGCATTCAAGGAATAACTAGATAAATGCACATGCCTCCTGTTGAAAGCCTTTAAGTCTTTAAGATCTGTGTCAGCTAGGATTGATAGCTCAAGCAAGTGTGATGGCTGTGGCTGCTCCATATACTGTAAGTGCAAATCTTACAACGATTCTACTTTATTCATATGTACATAAGTTCTAATGGGGGCTCTTGACCTCTCAGCATGTCTCTGAGGAATAATATATATAGACAGGTTAGACCATGCAACTAACTTTTTTTTTTTTTCTTTTTCCATCTTAGTGATTTAGAATCTAGACGAGAAGTCAAGAAAGAGGAAGGTGAAGCATTTGCACGAGAGCATGGGCTTATCTTTATGGAGACATCTGCCAAAACTGCTTCCAATGTAGAGGAGGTAACTTTGCTGAATGCTGGTGTTTTAGTAAAACAGTTGTTTTGAATTGTACTTTGGTATTTGTACAAATACTATTCCTCTAGGTTTTAGATTCTTTAACTTGAATTATAGAACAGTTTGGGTTGGAAGGGGCCTTAAAGATCATCTAGTTCCAACTCCCCTGCCACAGGCAGGGACACCTTCCACTAGACCAGGTTGCTCAAAGCCCCATCCAGCTTGGCCTTGAACACTTCCAGGGATGCCCCATCCACAGCCTCTCTGGGCAACTTGTTCCAGTGTCTCACCACCCTCACAGTGAAGAATTTCTTCCTTATATCTAATCTCAATCTAACCTCTTTTAGTTTTAAACCATTACTTCTAGTCCTATGACTACACTTCCTGATCAAGAGTCCCTCCCATCCTTCCTGCGGGCCCCCTGTAAGTACTGGAAGCCACTATAAGGTCTCCCTTCTCCAGGTCTTTGTAAGGTCTTTATAAGGTCTTCTCTTCTCCAGGCTGAATAACCCCAACTCTTTCAGCCTGTCCTCGTAGGGGAGGTGCTCCAGCCTCCCGATCATCTTCAGCCCTCCTGGACCCTCTCAAGCAGGTCCATGTCTGTCTTACGCTGAGGGCCCCAGAGCTGAACATAGTATTGCAGGTGGGGTCTCATGAGAGTGGAGTAGAGGGGAAGAATCACCTCCCTCAACCTGCTTGCCACCCTTGGTGCAGCCCAGGATGTGGTTGGTTTTCTGGGCTGTGAACAAACATGGCTGGATCATAGTCAGTTTTTCATCCACTACTATTCCCAAGTCCTACTCTGCAGGGCTGCTCTTTATTGAGCACTCTTTATATTATGGGAAACACAATGTCTACGTTGTATCTGATTGTATAGCACTAATTATATTGTTGACACTCTAGTAATAAAAAGCTTGTTTAGTTTTTTAAATACTTGTTCAGAGAAAGGAGTACGTCTGTCTGCCCTGAAATCTAAAAAGACTAGAATAGATTTGCTAGTCTGAAGCAAGCCAAGCTATTGGTGTCCTTGGCAGATGTCAACCTGTTCTAAAGACCTTTAGTATTTCACAGGCTCTTCAGAGCAATCTGTTTCACTGCTATGGTATTTGTGGTATTGTCATCTTTCCCCTCTGCTACCTAGCAGGAATCTTCTTTGCTGCAATTCATGCACACAATTTCTCTCCTCTACAGAACTGCTGAAGTGGTCATTATCTTGGTTGCTATAGTCTACTGTGTGTTTGAATAAGTTGTTCAGTCTTTGCTGTTTTAAAGAACTTATGGGTTTTTAAAGTTTTGTTTATATTCTTTTTATTTGCTTATATTCATATTTCTGGACATATGTGAGTGTTTATATCTCACCTTGATTTACTGCACGCCTTTCTTAAAGGGTTGTTGTGGTGGGTTGACCTCAGCTGGCAACTAAGTGACCATCCAGCTGTTTATTCACTCCCCCTGTCCAGCAAGATCGGGGAAAGAACCAGAAGAGCCAAAGTGAGGAAAAACTCAGGGGTTGAGATAGAGTTTAATAAATGAAGGAAAGGTGGGGGGGGGGGAGAGAATAATGGAATGACAGTTACTCAGCTTCCCACAGATTGATTCCCAGCCAGTATCTGAGCAAGAGATACTTTGGAAAAACTACCCTTAGGCCAGTTCTGGTCAGCTGTCCTGGTTGTGTACGCGTGTGTGAGTGTGTCCCCTGCTGCCCCATCAGATTTTGTCTAGCCTAAGCCTAATCACTGCAGGGAGCAGAGCAAGAAACAGAAAACCTTGACACTGTAAGCACTGCTCAGCAGTAGCTAAAACATTGGTGTGTTATCAACACTGTTTTAGTCGCAAATCCAAAACACAGCACCCTACAGGCTGCTGTAGAGAAAGCTAACTTCATCCTAGCCAGACACAGTGCAGCTGTGGATAAAGAGTTCTAGCTGAGATGTTAGTGTTATGTAAAGCAGAAAGGTTGCTTCACATGTCTTTCAGGCCCATACTCAGTTTGTATGTCCCCACTGACCTTTTTTATAATAGCATGGCATAGTTCAGCTGCTCATACTATGTAATCTGCCCATACTATTTTCCAAAACTGTCCTAAGTGCAAAATGGTGGCCAACTGATGAGGTATTCTTTTAGTGGTAAAGCTTTCTAGTTTTGAAATATTTAGTATTTTTTGAAAACTTACAGTAGAGTAACAAACAGCTCTCATTGACTTCACTGTCATTTGTTACTACCTGATTCTACTATTAGCACCTCTCTCCATGTCAAAAAAATACATGGTAGCGAATGAGTTGTCCAGTACCTAATGCATCTCTGATCATCAGGAGGAAAATGAGCACTAATTTATTTGTCAGAAAAGTTCAAATAGAATCCTCTCCTCCTGATGATACGAGTGAATGATTATATGCATGTACTAATTTTCTAATTCTGTTGGAAAATCCTGAGGGTATAATCCTTTTTAGTGACAATCAAATGCACTCCTTACACGGTATTCTTAGTCAACACTAAAACAAGTGATGTGGTCTGGAATAGCTACAGCTGAAGGAGCAAAATCTTAATATTTGGGCCAGTAAAAATAAGTGAAGAGAAATAGCAGGCACACAGTAGGTGAAAGAGATCATTTTGTGGACAAAAAAAAAAGACTATTTTCATTTTAATGCTGATTCTGGGCTGTTCAGTATCAAAGAATAGAAGGGAATGAGGAAAAAAAACATACGGAATGGGCAACATTTGAGGAAAGAACAGGAATTATGCAAAGTAGAGTCACATCTAGCAAACTTGACTTCAGAACTGGAAAAGAATGGTAGTTTTGTGACTGAGTATATAGAAACTAAACAGGAAGAACAACATTTGAGGTAATTCAACTAAAATTAGATTACATTTTAAGCAGAAGAAATCTGTGGCCCTGTGTCTATAAATGTTATCTTGTGTGGTGGCAATGGAGAACACTTTCACTGGCTTCTTTGGGAAGCTAAGGACTGAGAAATTAATACTGTTGAATTTTTACATTGATGGAAATACACTGGATACAAAAAGCTGGATGTTGCAAGTCTCTGAATTTGCATCTAGATTATTATATTGGATGTTTGCAAATGCATTTGTGTCAAAAGTATTGAAGCAGACACTTCTATTATTAGGTTTCAGATAAATTGTCTGAATATTTCTTATGCATTTAATTTGAGTCTTGGAATGCTCTTCTTTTCCAAAAGTACTAAGCTATGGGGTTTGGGGGGAGAAGGAATATCCCCTTAATTACTCAGCAGCATTTTTAATCCATGCTGATAAATCACTGATGACTATATTGCATCATGCATGGGTTATGTAGTTAACTGTTACAGTGCCAGAATACTGTAGAAATCTGTGAAGTCAAACGTGTCTGCCTAAGATACAGCATCAGCAGTGTGAAGGAGCGGGGGATTTTACTTGAGAGAAGGATATAGCCGAGGAGCAAAATGGTAGATGTAGATTTTGACTGGCTAGCAGCAAAGACATGCAAACAAAAGTTTACACGAATACAGCTTCAGAAATTCTTAAGAATTACGTGCACATATTAGGTCTCTACTCTGTATTTAACAGTCTTATTGAATGATAAAATTAATGTTTAATTTTTAATTCAGTTATCAGCCTCCTGTCCTTCTTACCCATTTGTAGGAAATATTTCTCATAAAGGGTCCTTTGGAGAAAGACGCTATTACTATAAGGCATGTGCATATGGAAGTGCATATATATAACAGGCTAGAACATTCCCAGATAACAACTGGTGTCTTGTTTCCTCTTTCCCTTCCCAAAAGAGGGATTTTACCATACTGAGATCATGTAGTTGCCTAATAAAGCCTTGGCCTGATGCATTTGTGCCTGTGTTGTGTAGCTTAGTGGTTGCTATACGAAACAAAGTAGTAATGGAAGTGTTTTTCTGCATAGGGTATTGAACGAAGTAGTGTAAGTTGGATTGCCCAGGAAAGTGGCAACAAAGAAGCTACACAGTATCTGGTAATAGGGCTTAAACTACTCTTCCATCTATTTAAGAAAAAGTTAGATCTAAATTTGAGGTATCTGTCCAAAGTAGAATTAGGAAGAATATCCATTTTTTCTGGCCAGACATGTTTTGCAGTTTAAAGGGGGGTGGGTGGGTTTCTCACTACACAGATGGTTTTCAAACTTTGCTTTTTGATTCTGAGGCAAAAGTAGTCGTGGCAAAAGAATCAAGACCATGAAGGGTTTAGAAATAATAATTTTGGATTGTTCAGAGAAGCCCTTTCTCAAATCGCTTGAATTTTGTAGTTCTCTGCAGCCTACCTCAGTATGTGGAAGCAGTCTATCTCCTAAACATACATGGCTGCTTGAAATACTAGTCAACAGAACTTTATTTTAACAAAAATGCTTTTAATGCATGTTTTCAGAGTAGAAAATGGGGTAAACATCTTTAGTTCTTTAGGATGGCTGCTTGTATCAGTGATTTCTGAAGTGGTAAGGGAGCTTCCTAGGCAATTCTAAAAATCTTCTAAGGTAATTCTTCATGGGAAAAGTAAATTTCAGAAGTATTTTGAATTAAATGACTCTGCTTTGTAAAAAAACAAGGTTGAATCAGTCAATTTTTTTTGAGCTGTTCACACTGCATTGTTAAGTGGTTTTAGATTATAGCAGATGGATTAATTCTTATATATCTTTTGGTTGACATCAGTTACCACTGTACAGTTTGCATCCTACAGGTGTAAAGAAACTATAGCAAGTGCTTTTTACCTGTTTTAATTATTCTTGAGACATTGTTAGCTCTACAGGTTACTGTGTTCTTCTCAGTCCCACACAGTTAGTGGATTATCTATCCACATTCCACGTTTTCTGAACAGCTACTTGGGTAGGGGCATTACCTTGTATACTACCAGGTTTGTTCTGCTACCTCAGGAAGCTTTGGCTGCTTACCACAGAAGCATTTCTACAGCATCTGGTTCAAGATCTGGCATGTGTTTCTTAATATTGTCTCTAGTCTCATGTCCAGACTAACACCTGGCCCTGCAGCAACAGGGCTAGTAACTGTGTGGCTCTTGTATGCTGAATATCAAATTCTTGACACTGGGGAATTCAGGAGGGGCAGTGTGGCGGTACAAACTGGTGGTGCTACATAAGTTAACACACAAATTGGCATTATAAAGCACAAGCAGAGAGCCATAGAAGTTTTCTGGTGCTAGTCATAGCTATTCAGTATAAAGACTACTTACATTTCATGCAAACGTAATACTGAAACACAGCAGCACATGGGTGTGTGTCTCCTGTGTTGTACCAGAAACGTTTAAGCGCCCAGAGAAGACTTTGCATCTCTAGTTGAAAATACATGTTTATCTGTGTCAAGTGATAAGACAAGCCTCTAGACTTTGTTTTGGTCAGTTTGACATTGTTTCTGACCCAACTTTATCTTACCTTGCATCATAAATGGCTGTTGTAGATGTTTGTAAGCTAATAGTGGAGTCTTTAGCAAGTTTTTTTTTAATATATAAACAAATTGGCTCTTGTTGTTAGTGTTATTTAAGCTGTTTCCCTTGATTAAACCTGATTTCCACCACTGTGTAATGCTTTAGTCAATCTGTAGCTGTAGCAGCTACATTGACCTGTTCATTGCTTGTATCTTAAGATAGTTTGTTCACTGTGTTCTTCAGGATTACATCTCGTAACCTGCATCTTGGATAGAAGCGTTTAGCAGTGGGGAATATCCTGTTAGCTGTTTATCTTGTGCGAGGCAGTTAGGGGATGTTTATACCCCGTTTGCACAATAGGTAGTTGGTAGTTGGGAGCAGGAAGTAGATGTAGGCTCTTCCTTCATAGTTTCTGTGGAGGCTTCTGAGAATTCATTGTGGTCACAGAGTTAAATCATTGTGTTTGATGTGGAATGGGATTGGGTGAGGAGTTTCTGAGTCATTGGGAGGATAGAAGGATTACTGGGGTGGAGGTTAAGCACAGGGTTATAATTTGACTGCAGTGGAAGGCCAGTTGCACTATTCTGTTCAGTGGTATCACCTGCATGAACCCAGGGTGACCACGCAGTCTCCTGCTATGCAGAGTCCTTATCTTTGTGTCCTTGGAATGTCACTTGTTTGAATCCACTTCCATGCACTGATTCTCAAGAAGTAAAGATACCTACTGTATTTGGGAAGCAGGAATAATTGTGCATTCTTCTTGCACTTCAGACTGCTACTTTCAGTAATGATTGATGTGATCAATCTTAAGCAAAAGAGTATTCTGGATACTGGTCAAACCAGTGCTAGATACCATCACTGTTCAGAAGCCGATCTCACTTAAGTTGTACTAGTGTATCACTGACTCGTGTGGGAGTTGGTTTTAGTAAGTTGTTTCCCATATGGAGGGGATTATATAGCCCTATGCCAAGCTTTCATTTTAAGACTATTGTCTCTGTTAGTCCAAGTTGTCCGCACATAAATAGAATGCAATCATGGATTCATTATTTAGGATTAAATCTGAATAGACTAGCGGTTTTGACTGAGCAATGGAGTACTTCTGCTACATGTAACTGGATGGTCATTCAATGGTTTTGTTTCAGCTGTAACTTAATTTTCTCTTTAGGCAGCTTCTTTCATACTTTTGCTTAAATGCATAATGAATATTCAAAACCCTTGTAGTTTCAACAGTGGTACTACTTGGTCATGGATAAGGGAAGGAAGATAGCCTTTGTAATATTCTGAAGGGTAAAAATGAAAATACCTCGGAAGGATGAGATTTTTAGCAGGTTCTAAATTTGAACTGATTTTTAAAGTGTTTTTTTTATAGCCCCTCACCACCCTCTGTAAACACAACAAATTGCTGGTAAACAGTTGTTTGACCTGGTGATATAGTTAGCAGGGATTTAGTTAGTAAAGCTTGAAAGTCCTGGGATATTAGTAGTTTTCATGGTAAGGTAAAGTGACACACAAGATGTAATCTGACTAGAACTTTCAAAAGAACAGGATTTCTAGTTCATCAGAGTCCCTAAAGAAACCCCAACAAAACCAACAGTTAGGTTTATCTTAACTTGTATAAAAAACAGTATTCCTTCAAGTCCCTTGAAATCAAAGTTCTGTGGCCTTTCAGCTGTGTCACGTTGGTGCTTTAGCTGGTTTCCCCCATGAGAAAGTAGAGAGGTGAAGCTCATGTCAGTTCAGCTGTGGGATAGAGAAGGGGCAGGACACTTGGCTCTGGTGAGGATTCACAGCTTTTACCTCCTTGTGGCAAACCCTTGGGACTGTGCCCCAGTTGTGCAGTAAGGAATGGTGGCTCTGCCACGGTTCTTGGGGCTTCTGGGCATCCCAAGGGATAATCAGAATAAAAAGTATCACTTAATTGAGGGTTTCAGGCTTTATAGTAAAGCATGAAAACTATGATTTGGCTGCCTGCCTGAGCTGTAGGTTCTGCTGGAGATATGGATTCTTAGTTCTGGTGGTTTTATCTTCTTTTTTCCTCAAGTGCTTTGTCCTTTGTTAAGCTGCCACTGCAGGACTTGTTGAGACACTTTGAGCTCTAGTACTGTGCATATTCCTGTTAAGCTTGTCAGAAAGATTGTGCTTCAGTGGGTACGTATAAACAAATAGCTGTCAAGTTCTATTTTGTGCCTATGCACCTTTACTTCAAAAAGTTGGGATGCTTTTGGGATGTAGGTTCATTATATAGCACCTTCCTACTGCTTGATAATTAACTCCTCTGTAGCCCCTTTAGTGGCCTAGCCTTCTTACTGAAGGGTCATTTAGCTGTAAAAAGTATTGTCTTACCGTGCATAAAGCAGCTGCTCAGAGCTTTGGGATCTAGCACTATTAGGTGTCCATCCAGCACCGCTTATATGCTGGGATGGAGAATGCTCTAGGGGTAAATCCATTTGTGGTCCATGTTGTTACTGTTTCCAAATTCATTCTTTAATAATCAAGTAATCTTGTATCTTACTGCTAAAAGGTAAGAGGAAATCAGGAAGGAGGAGGAAATTCTAGGTGTTGGCTGACCACAGAGGTGAGGGTCATGCTTTAGAATTTGTGAGATACTTAACCGTTAGTAGTAAGAAAGCATCCGGAAATAATGACTGACGAATTTGTATTTCAGAGCACTAAATTTAACTTTTATATTGCCACCAGAGGGCAGCATGTTACACGAGCTGGCAGTGGAGAACCTGATTATTCTGATTTTAAGCAAAGATGAACTTGTAAAATCTGAATTCTGAAAAGTATCACTGATTCATTTACAAGTTTTTTTCTGTTATGTTCAGCTTGTAGCTAAGTCCTCAAATACTTGTCATGGCATTAGCTTTCTGAGAAAGAAGTGACGTTATTGTCATCTGCCAAGTAAAAACTAAATGTAGCTGTTCTATAACTCGCACTCTGTTTATTATTACTTCTGCATACAGCTGCCAAAAGACAGAAGCGTCAGGAACTTACTCCCTTCTTATGTTTTTTTTTTATCAGTTATAGAATTCATTCTTCCTGGTTATGTCTGAAGGGTAGTAAACTTACATTGCTTGTTTACTTTGAATAATAAAATGTATGTTGAAGTTGATTTAATTCTATGTTCAGTGTGTTTAGGATTAATTTATCTTAAATGCAGCATCTGTATTGTTTGGTAGTTGGGGTTTTGTGGTTTGAGTTGTTTAGGGGGTTTTTTGAGGTGAGTACTGTGAGACTTGACTTAGTGATTCCCATGTAGCAGTATGATCTAGGAAATTCCTTATGCAAGTCATCTGAAGTGATATTATACTGGCATATTGTGACTCAGAAACCTCCTTCATTAGCTTTGCAGTAGGTGCAGATGTGACATAACAGACAGATCACATCTTATAAGACTCACTTTCCCACTTGTACAGAAATGTAATTTTCCTTGGCAGGCTATTACTATTATTTGAGAACCTAGTTATGGTGTGAACACAATTGAAAAACATGTTACATTAAAACAGCTCACTGAATAACTTGTATACAAGGGGGTTTTTTGATGCTGTGGTACAGATCCATTCAGTAGTCTCATGCATAAAAGCACCAGTAATTTGTGATTTAGAAAGATTAAAACCAAGAGTTAAACATTAGATGTAGATATTTTCCTGACGTTATGCTGTTTTCTTTCATTTTCCTGAAATGTAGTCTAGAATTTTTATATTTGGAAGTCTAACTTACTGTTTTTCCAAAAGTTTCAAGTTTCTCTTTCTTTTCCAAGAAATGGAGGTACTGTGTACTTGGGCCTTGCCATTTTTCAGGTGACTGATTATGAATCCAGATTGGCTTTGGTACTGCCTCTCCAGGGGTGGTGAAAATGAACCTGAACCAGAGCTGATTTGGGGTAGAAGTGCTCAAGTGTCTTTGTGTAGCGTTTTAGTAACAGCAGCATAACAGGAATGTACGCTGCAACCACAGTAGGCTTGGTAGGCAGCCAGCCAGGTCTGTGTGGGCTTCCTGGTTGAGGTCTTGTGTTGTGTGGAAGTGGCTAAACTGCACCTGGATCCAAGTTGGTGTGTGAAGGGCTACAGCTGTGTTCTTGCAGTCCCCTGCACATGGTCTAACAAATCCAAACTGGATTTGAGGGGAAACCGCTGTGTCTTTCTGCATCCATGGCTCAGTTAATCTGCAAATAGGATAAACTGCCCATAAATAATGGAGAGTTTATAGTACACTGTGTGTTCCAGATAAGGGTTAGAACATGCAGTATTAAAAGAGATTTTTAGAAGTCGTCAGTTATACCGAGTTCACCTTCTTATCCTTGTTAAATGGGGTGCTACCATGCAGTGCCAAAATCTGATATGATATTCTTAAACAGAGTAGACTGCTGTTTTCAGTGAAGTTCTCAGGCGGTTATTTTAAGTCCACTTACACTTTGAAGCATAAACTAACTGAAAATACATGGATGTAAGAAACAAATGGAAGTCTCAAGGGATGCAAGTCTCTCTTCATGGCTGATTAGTACTAATTTTTCAGAACCCATACCAACTGAAGAAAACATGAGGTAGACTTATTATGTGCTATATTCTTGTCTAACCATTGTTTTCAAATAGGAATTATTTATATGTGACCCAGTGCAGTCTGGCATTTTGCCAGCCAGAATAACAGTACGTGCTGTTTTAACACTAACATGAGGTACGCCAGAATCACTGATGGAAAGGTGGTAGTCAGACTATGTCTTTTCAAGACAGCCGAAATGATAGAACTGAGATGAATGGAATGTTTGAATTTTTCAGATCAATGGACTTGGTATGCTTTTTTACACTTCGTATAGTACACGTGTAATAACTAGGGGTGTGGGGGGGAATTGAGTGTTGTTAAATCACACTGTTTTCCAGTGCATTTTACTATTTTTTGTGAGGATAGATGCCTTCCTGTGGTGATCTGCTCTTGAGTGTAGTATCCAAAAGGTAACTGTATACTCAGTTGTGTTAGAGTTTGTAGTCTGTTAGAATTCTTGTTTTGTTGGTCTATTTTTTTATAATCTAATGTAATTCTCATTAAATTAATTCTAAGAGCCTAGGCATGCTTAGCAAACATCTAGAATTGTTAGAAGTGCCAATTGTTAAGTGCTTGTTTACATAAAGTTATCATAACACATTTTTAAGACTTAAAGTTCTGTTTAATGTCCCACTGAAGTAGAAGTAAGCAAGTATCCTCACAGATTCCAGCTGTGTGAATTTCCGTCATTTCTGACTTATACCTTTCAGTAGGCTCATGTATGAGGCTATTACAATAATTAGTGTGTTATCAGAAACCAAGATAAGTTCAAATTTTTTTCTTACATTGAAAACTTCAATTTCTGAGGAATTTGATTCAATTTGTTGTTGGCCAAAAGCCAATTTTTCTCCTCAACTCTAACGCGTGTTTGAAAAACGAACTCACTTCCTAAGTGCCTTGTGAATCTGCAATGATTAATTCTTCTCATTATTTTGCTGCAAATTCTCATGACCCTCTGTGATGATTCGATCACCCACTTAGAGTTTATGCATATTCATATCTTTCCACTCCTGCTGCAGTCGTTCAAGTCTCCTTCACTGGCTGTGGTGTGTGCTTGGTGCAGTAATTGAGCTGCAGTAGATTGATTACTCTGGGGAGCTGTAAGGCCTTTAAAGGTGAAAACATATCAGTCCTGTTAATTAGGAAACAAAGCTCTGGTGGCAAGTTCAGCAGTCAAATGCTTCCAGTGTAGAAATGAGGAAAGGTATGATTTGTTCCTTTCCATGAACCCTGTTTTACTTTTTTATATTTGAATTAGATCTGTATTTGCTGTATTAGGCTTGTGCAGAAGATAGCATATCTTGTATGATTGCATGGTGTTGGTATTTTAACACAAAAAAAACCCTGTATGTTTGATATTGATTGTAATTATTAGCTGCTGTTAATCACCTCTTAAATTATACATTATTTTAAGCATTACTTGACCTATAAAGTTAAATGAGAGATGAAGAATCGAATCATTGATTGTAAACTTTAACCAAAAACATTTATATCGTTCACTTTTTTAGACATGAATGTCAGTCTTTTCTCTGAATTCAAACAATAGGTTTTTCAGAAATCATAGTAAAACCTGGGGCCCTCTCATTTCTACTGTTAAGATGTCTGTTGCCTATCGTGTGCAAGATTAATTAAAGGGAATACGTTCTTAAAATTAGGTGAATATTAAATGATAGCATAAGGTTTCATCTAGCAGACAGCATCCTTACATCATCATTGTAAGTACCCTGTGGTTTTATGTTGCTAAGCACTCTAATCTAGAGTGGCCTATTACAAAGATATTAAGGGTAGGGGAAACCATCTGCCACACAATCTATCCATAAGGGTCAGAAATAAATAATTTAAAAGTAATTTATATATCTTAAAAACCACTTTTTCCCTGTAATTACTGGACAACAGATTGTAGAATACAGATGTTATGAAAACACCACTGTTTTTGTAAACAGCGTGTGATCCATTGCTACTTCAGGGTAGGTTATAGGATGCTGTTGTCATACCTGTTCCTGCTGAGGTCAGGAAGAAGTCTTGCTGAAACAACTGCATGTGAGATAGGATTCCAATTAGTGCATTTTACACCAAAGGGTATCTCATTCATTATGATTGTGGGTTTTTTTCCCTCTATTTTAGGCGTTTATTAACACTGCAAAAGAGATCTACGAGAAAATCCAGGAAGGAGTTTTTGACATTAATAACGAGGTAACTTTTAGTACTATGAATGCTTTTTGTTTGTTTTTAAATGTACAAAACTCACCTTCCCTAGAAGGCTGGGCAGTAAAATATTTGTCTGTTCCATTTGGATGTAGAATTGTCTGCCATTGTGATAAAAATGGATTAAAATAAGTGACCCTATCCATCCATGAAGCATCACAAAATAATATAAATCCCCAAAAGAGGAGAAAATCCACTTTCATCCACTTCTCCATATGGTGTCATCTGTTTTCAAAGATAATTTTCCACTATGTAAATGGGGGACCATGTTGATATGCCAGATGCACTCCATGAGCTGTCCAGTGTAGGGGAGGGATTGCTTTGAGAGTTACATAAAAGACTTTTGAAATGTTCCTGGTTTAGGTGGCTGGATTCTGTAGGGAATAAAAGATTAGCCATTTTGCCTATGCACATTACTGAAATTACAGATTATCAGGGCCTGTCTCTTTGCTTGTTTGGGGTGGGGGTGGGGAGGTGGAGCAGTGAGCACTTTTGTAATGAAAGAGCACAGAAAGACCTGTAATGCCTCTCTTGAATTTTGAAATGGTTGTGCTGTTGAAAATATTGAGCAGAGAGGTTCATGGCCATAGAAAAAGCAGTTTCAAATTCAGTGGTAGTAAATAGAAATACTAGATCATATAGAAATGTTATGATCATGTAAGCTCTCTGTTAATTTTCTCACATAAGTCACACCACATGAAGTTTAAATTTGACAGTGTGGTCAGTCCTTTCTGATGCCCAAGCTTCTTTTATCCTACATGTCCCTATGTCGCTGAGGTGCTTAGTGAAACCACATGTGAAAATCTGGCCACCACTCACTCTGTTCTGTATCTGTATTGTGAATAGGTGCATTCTCTGTCTGGGACTGTCTGACACTTCTCTTAAGCATGATAGTCCTTGCAGAATTGTTCAGAGAGTAGCAAGGGAATTGGCAGGACTCGATTTTAAAGGGCTTTACCTCTTTCTGCTTAATATATTTCAACATGAGAATTTAGACTATTAAAAATACTGCTCTTACAACTTAGAAAGGCAATAATTAGAAACTTCAGTAGTTTGCAAAGTATTTGCATTAGGAAACTTGTAGCTAAATACGACTTGCATAGTAATCCTTCAAAGACACGAATTCTGACTCGAAAGTGTGTGTGTATATGGTGTTTTGGTGAAACACTCTTTAAATTCAGTTTAGTGATGGAAAATTTTAAATTTTCTTTAAGATATTTCCTAAAGAAAAAGTACTCGGTAGTGCAATATAAATTGGATGGTAATCAGAGTGTCTGAAAAAGCATGCTCATTGTATCTGTCGAGTTTCATATAGTAGCTTGACTGCTTTAGTGTGCCTTATGGAGCTTTGATTGCAATATGCTGTCAAGAGCCAACAGTCCGTGCTATTTATTTGGCTTTATGCCAAGTCTGGCTCCTTGATTCCTCAAGAAGTTGCTATCAGCCCAGAGGGGGCAAAACCAATGAGCCATAGGGCATGCTTTTTATTAAAGAGGAGTCAAAGAGCGAAAAGAAACCACATCAGCTGCTGTCAATACTGAGCTAGTGCCAGAAACCCCAAGGCTACCACTGTTGCAGAACAACTGCCAAGCACTATAAATCTGAGATTTACTGTGACGCAAAGTTTCCTTAAGAGCTTAATTTCTGAAGCTACTGTATTACTTTTCTCAAAGTGCTGTATTTTTAGGTAAAATCCACTTGAGGGAGTGAGGGTTAAGATATAAGTGTGATTTTGATGAATGAAAGAGCTACGCTGTGTGTGGGTTCTTGGCAAGTAGCCATGTCTTTCAGGATCATAGAAATTATTGATGACACAGAACACTCGTATGCCCTTAGCCTCTACAGCTGATTCAACACAGAAAGAAATGCTGTCTAGAGAGGAAAAGTTTTATATTAAACTATTAAACTAGTGGAGAGTTTGGTGAGAAGGGAGAGGTTTTATGTTCCTAGCAAATGCTATGTACTTTTAAAGCCTTATGCTAAGTAGTAGTCAAATACAACTCTTGATCTGTGTTTTGTGTTAGGAGTTTAATGTACAAAGTTCAACATAGAGATAAAATTTAAATGAGAAGAAAAGCGTCTTCATTTATATTTAATCACCAAGGACATATTGCTAAAAAATTATATCAATTTTGCTATATTTATTTCATACATTAGCAGAACATGCTATGTGATCTTCTAAAAAAAAAAAAAAAGCTTTTCAAGTATGTTAGTGTTCTAAAATAATTATACTGTGTATTAAACTTCATTTCAGGCAAATGGCATAAAAATTGGCCCTCAACATGCTGCTACTAATGCAACACTTGCAGGCAATCAGGGAGGACAACAAGCTGGAGGAGGCTGCTGTTGAGCCTGTTTTTACTTTCTAGCTGCCTGGATGGGGCCTACTAACTTGTTTGTTCACCCCTCCTTCCCTCCCCCCTGCCCCGCTCGCCTCCACTTCAATTCAACTGAGACATGAAACTTGTAAGTTGGTTTCCTGTTGCAGAAGACTTTATCCTTCAAATTCTTGTATAACTTTGAATAAATGGTTAATGTTCACTTAAAGACAGATTTTGGAGATTGTATTCATATCTATTTACGTTTGATTTCTAGGTCAATTGATGTGATTATTTTTGTTAAATGTTGTCTTGTGCCCTTGACTACGAACTGAATTGTATTAAACACTACAAAGTCATCTGAGTATTTTAATCAGTTTGTGTAGTTAGGTTTCCCAGCTCCTGCGGTTACCTAATGTTTAATATTGTAGAGCTGTCCTCAAGTTTTTTGTCAATTTTCAAGGCTATAAAGAGAAGCAGAAGGACTCTTTTAATTCTGTATTTATCACTTTCTGTATATATAGTTTAATAACCTGCTTGGGTGTACTTGCCAAGCTAGAATTCTTTAATGCATTTGCATAAATTCTATACTACTTAGAGCTTGAAAACTACAGAAGCATTAATAGAAATTGCTTGGACGCTAAATT
Source organism: Athene cunicularia (assembly GCF_003259725.1). Taxonomy (NCBI): domain Eukaryota; kingdom Metazoa; phylum Chordata; class Aves; order Strigiformes; family Strigidae; genus Athene; species Athene cunicularia. The sequence continues at coordinate 114,271,474 of NW_020799095.1, forward strand.
TTAAGCCTTTTTGACATTGTTAGCATGTTCATCCTCCCCTGTCATTATCCTGAAGTCCAAGAGAAATGCTTAATATATATTACTAGAGGCTACATACGTGCTATCTATTTTAATGCCAAATGTTTGCTGTTTGTCCACAATTTCCACAGCACCTCTTCAGAAATGGATTAGCTGTTTGCCTTAACGAATACTGTAGGTAAAAACAGAGTACAAATGAAAAGTAGAGGAGGAGTTGATAAATTTAAAATGGCACATTATAAAAACTTCAATCTTTTCTTAATGTTCTTCTCTTGTTTTACCACTTGATTTCTAGGTATATTTTTCATGCAAGGACAGTTTTTCAACCTAAATGTACAGTGGTTGTGTAAAGTTTTCTTTTAGTGACAACTTGTAATCCTAAATATATGGTAAGCATCTTGTCTATTGTGAAGAGGGTGTGAAAATAAAATCTGCCAGTTTGGAAATCTTGATGAAAAACAAAACTAGAGATGCTTTGGTACTTATTATGTGGTGGCTGGGGGAGGGGAGATGTTTTGCCTCAAATGAAGGGGTTGCAACAGTGCAAACCAAAATCCTGTGTTTAAGTGTTTTTGTTAAAGTATACAGAATATTTATGACATTTTTCCTACAAATGAGGAAACAAATGAGTTTCCATCTCATGCTATTTAAATAAATTTCACATAAAGGGTGACACTAATGCTAGGCCATGATTCATGTATCTTAAAAAAAAAAAAAAAACAAAAAACAAACCATCAAACAGGGAAAGGCAGGAAATAACTACAAAACTTTTGTCTTACTGGACCAATACTGACTGCAACACAGCACTGGGGAACGTGGATCCTCATGTCATCCATTCTTATTGTCAGAACTTTAACATCAAAAGTGAATAAACTTTAGCCTGACAGGTGTAACATAGCAGTGGTTCTGAGATTAAATAAAGTTTAAAAAAATGTGTGGAACCTTTTGTTTGTATTTGGGGGAAGGGACAACCAATAAGGATTTATGTTAGTTGCCAACTTCAACTGGTTTTACACATTTAGGAGCATTATAAGCAATGCAATATAAAGTCTTAAGAGGCTGTGCCATTTACATACTTTCAACTGTTAACTGTTTATTATATGAAGTTTGCACTTACAACACACAGTTTCAGTTGAAGCTTGAAAATTCTGTTGCGTGATAGTAACATCATGGGACAGAATTGCATTGATGCTGAGGGAAAACTGGCTTGTAATAACTAGATGCTCTCAAGAAGGAATGAAGGAACAAGAGTGCTTGCTTGAATTAACTGCTTGAAGATTTTTTGCAACTGGCAACATTGAGATGAGATGGGAGAAAAGCATGCTTTTCTATAGCAGCTTCAGCTACAAATGGGAGTAAATTTCTTAGCCATAAAAACTGCCCCTGTTAAAGGAACAGAGGAGAGGAATTTGTATCCTGTCCCGAGAACAAAAATGCATGGTGTTTTAAGTGGTGAAGATTTACAACACTACAGGTTCTGACAGCCACTCATTTTCTGAAAGCATGGAAGATGTATAGAACTGACCCAGAATCTAGGAGTATTTTAGCAAAGAGTCACTAGTGCTTTTTTACTTGGGGGGGGGCAAGGGAATGTGCTGCAGTACTGATTTTTCTGATCCTGCTCGTTGGTCCTGGTTTACATGCCAGTCTTTTACTGTACATTATATTAAGAATCTGGTACTTTCAAAGAGGAGCTAGAAGAAAACCAAAGTTTCCTCTCATTCTGGCTGTGTTTTTCACAAGCTTTGTTCATAATACATGTATAAGCTTTGTACATAATCCTTTTGTTGCTAGTTAGAAATTTTGGCATTTTTGTGGGTTTTTTGAGAAGCCCCTGATGCTGTTTTATCCCATTAGAACTTGAAAATTACATAGCACAGAACCTAGCAATGAGAGTTTACTTCTAGAGCATGTGCTTTACAAGGTTATTCTTTCACAGGTTTCAGTTTTACTTGTACATGAGTGACTGATAACTTGCTGAGTTTCATGCTGAATTCCAGTTGCCTTGTCATAACCAAAGAATTAAAACATTTAATTGTTCCCCAGCAACTTGTACAGCTGTTACATGTAATGTAAAACTATCAATACTGAAAAATCATACCGAGGTGCAGTTTCCCTATACTCCCAGTTTAGCATGTGGTATAAACCATAGATAACTTACAAAAGAGTAAATTTGGAGTGACAAATCCTCGAAGAGTGACTTAAGACTTCTGTCTTATTTCTACTTAAAATGAGAAGCTCTGGGAATTTTGGCAGTCATTTAAAGATTAACACTCCCCCTCAATCTTATACCAGTGTGTTTCTGTTGACTTCCATCATTATGATTTATTCCTGTGCAAGATCAGACTCAGCAATGACTTAAGGTAAATGACTGCCAAAACACTGATAAGCTAAAATAATGAGAGACTGTCTGAAGCCCCTAGCAGGCAGCGAATGCTTCATCCTGTGCTCCAGAGAGGTCTCCTTTCTGATGTGTTACGCTTTTTGTGATGCTTAGTTCTTGTGTTGTTGACTAGTTGAAGAGCCTTTGACCACAATATTTATATATTGGTGGGGTTAGGAGGGCACTGATTAGTTTTAGGCTACATGGCATACATTTAAGTTGGGGAAGATGTTTCTGCCTTAAGAGTTTACCTGTGGCTGTTAAAGCACTAAATCTGTTCTTGGGAAGAAAAGAAAACCTCTTATCAGGTTTTAAGTTACAGTTAAACTGAATCTGAGTGAAAAAATGTGTATTAAAACAACAGAAATACCAGAAGACAATTTTGGGCATTAAAGGATTTTTTTTTTTTTTAAGTAATCATTCTACATGAGGGCACACCAATGTGCCTGCATTTTTCTTGAAGTTGTTACCAGTAGAGTATTGCTTTTGTAAATGCTGATGCCTCAGATAATGATTCCTCTCCATGGACTATTCTTCTGATGCTACTGATTGTCCTACAGCATTCTTCCTGGGGTTGATTGGTTGGTTGGTTTGTTTTTCCCTCTAAATCAAGTTTCTCATGTGTAATATCTCCTTTTTGTCTTATCTGTTGTGGTATTTTTTTCATTCAAGCTGAATCCAGTGAGCAAAGTGCCACTTTCCATCTTTACTGCTCCACATCCATTACACTTGTGCTTAAGGGAATTTGCCCAGTGTGGGGCATTTGCTTTGGGATGGAAGGGTGGGACAGAGGGAGATAAGGATGTGCTGTCTTGCTGCACAATACAAAACCATGAGGAAAGTATTGCTTGGGTTCTGTTACTTGTTACACATACCCCCTGTACTGTTTTGCATGTGCAGGGAGACATAGGAGGAGATAGGGGAGAAGGAGGAAGACTAACAGGTTTTATTTGGATATCTTAATAAATGTGTTTGCTGATATCATGTTTCTGATTTGTATATACTTAACGTTCCTCCCCTTAGAATATCTGGCTTTTCTTCTGCCATGTTACTGCAGTGTAACTTTAACAGTATGCAGTGGTGATTTATTTTAATATGGTACTGAAATCTCCATTTGTAAATAATCCAGGCTGCTGCTGTGTAAGTAGCTGATGAAATGTCTTTACTGGGTCTGCTGCGTATGAAAGAAACCACAACATTAGGCAATAAAAACTACTAACAGAATGTTATGAAACCAAGACCATGACAAAAAAGCAGCATGTTGTGGATCTATCATTTTTATTCTTGGGACAGATTTTATTATTTTTGGAACTATTACAAGACTTATGTTAAATATTGTGGATGATAAGAGGAAACAGACTCTTGGCAAACATGGAAAACCAATTACAGCATATTACCCTATTCCCCTTCCAATAAAGGAGGGGCGAAACTAAAAGTTTATTCTTTGCTTAGCAGCTGGAGGAGGAGGGGGGGGAAGTGTTCCTGCTTTAGGATTGGCTTGAAGAAAGAGTTTGTTACTGTAGCAGTCTTACCACGGGCAATCTAAACGGGAGAAGGCAAAACCATTGTGCTCCACAGGCAGTTTTACTCCAGTCTAAAACAGTATGATGCTGTCACAGGATCATCGATTAAATAAATCGCTATACTATCAGTATACTGTTCCCTTAAAAATACATTTTTTAAAATTGTGTTTGGTTGCAACCTTCAATACTGCCACATCTCCCTGTTGTGGTGATATTTCCAAAACCTTATTTTGACAAACTGGAATGTTCATCTGATACTCAGACACAGGATTTAAGAGCTACATCCCATGGCTCCATGTGAAAGAGAGGTGAAATAAGGTGCAGGGAAAATTACTCAAAAGTTTGTTCAGAATCAAGTCTACTACACTGTCTGTACATCAGTTTGAATTCCTATCCCCAATTACAGTTCTTGTAAAATTGTCCATAGCAGCATGTATGCAGATGAATCAATGCATTGGTATGTTTTGGGTTTCTTTTCCCCCTACAGCATAGTTTTGATTTTTAACATTCTTTTTTTAAAGAGTCAGAGATACAAATGTTTGTATTGGGTGGAATCATGTTGATGGTTGGGACTAGGGTACATTTGGTGTAAATTATAGCAGGATCCAATTAGCCTTTCTTACTTAAGCGAAGCCCAGTACCGCATATCAGACTAACTGGAAACTGATTGTTTACTTTTCTTAGACTTAGACATAAAAAACTGGGAGGCAGGAAAATCCTTAAGTGAGAGGACAGCTCCAAAGAGACCAAGGTACAGTTGTAACAATTGTCAATTTAACATTGTTTACTTGACTACTTTAACTTCGACAGTACGTTTTCCGATTAGGGCTTGGGAAAACATTTTCAGACGCAGGAAACGCCTGAAATAACGTGACTTACAAGACAGTTAAACAACAAGGGAACTCAGGAAGACAAACCCACGGAGTTGCCTATGGTCTCCCATGGAGATAATGCGGGGAGAGGCCGTGGGTTTAACAAGCCTGACCCAGCAGCTGAATGCTGCCACCTATGCCTGGGAGGATGTTGCTGCTCCAGAAGCATAAGTGCTGGGCCGGCTGTCATGACGGACTTTTAAATTTGGACACCCTCTTGCCAGGTGCACCTTGGTACTGCTAAGACCAGAGCTAAGGCAGTGCCCAGAATTTGAGGACACGTACGTGTGGTTTTCAAGAGGAGAGATGAGAACAGCAGTGGCAGAGGGCATGGGGCAAATTGGCTTGCCAGGTGCTGGCTCAAAAAATACCCAAATTGTGAGGATGGCTGGACTTTATTTACAGGTTGCTGGTTAGGTTCATGTCAAGAGTACTTAAAATGGGCAATACCAGAACAAAACATGAATTTGTGTTTCTGGTGTCCTTGAGAGCCAATCCAGCCACTTCTAAGCAAAACGTGACTGACTGACCTAGACAAACTGGTCACTGACGAAGGGGTGTATAAAAATCCAGCAGATGGGCTGTGCTGATTCTCCTTGCCTCACGTTGTTCAACTCTCATCTCACAAGTAAAATGTTCCTGCGCAGACAGTAAAATGTTTGCGGTGTCTGCCATAGCTATTGCTGTGAAGCAGAAATGAAGTTTGCATGAAGTATGTGCAATATTGTAATCCTGTCTGGGATGTTTTTCTATAAAGGCATGTAACTTCAGAGAAAAGGGCATCCTTACCACTGAAGAAAGTCTCATGAGTGTTATGTCACAGCACAGGCCTGCAGGACTGACTGATGTGCATTATAAATTACTACTTTGCCATTTTCTCTGGATTCCTATCCAAGTCTGATTCTGTTTTCTTTCCAGTTTTCAGAGTTCCATGTCTTGTCTGTTGTGCGTTTCTTCACATCTGTACCTCACTTCTCTTCCTTTTTGTAACTTCTCCCACCTTTTCCTTTCCTACTTGGAGTTTGGGGCTAAGTGTCTGTTTAGGGGGAATGATTCAAGAAAGGGAGCAGCATACTTACAGTTCCCTTTTCTTCTGGAAGACCTTTATTAACTATCACTGGTTAAAAAAATAACTAGTTTTTCCACTTTGGATGAAGTGACATTTGCTTATAACAATGCCGCTATATAAACTTAGCAAACACAGTTGGTCATTGACCCATCTGCTTAACTCTGTTGAGGACCTGGGAGAAGTACAGTGAAGTACGTGAGGAAGCTTGCTGAGCTGTGCCCAATGCAGCCATGCAGCAAAAGGCTGGATAACCGGGGTCTGGCAGCATGAACGCCGGGTACGGAGCATAAAGTGGTTTGTAAGGTTGAAGGTTTGCTCACAGGCCTGCGTGGAGGCTGCTAAATCCCCTCTCCTAGGTCCTGCACGAGCAGCAGAAGGCTTCAGTACCATCATGGAAAAAAATTCAGTTGCCTATTAGCAATTTCTTTGGCCGAGCACCATCTGAGTGGTGTTCTGTTGTCTGGTTTGGGTTTATTTTGATGATGTATGTAACTTTATTCCATCCTACTGGCTTTCCAGTTTAATTCAATTACTGTGCAAGGCGAAAAGCAGTTTTCCTTCAGTGTCAGATGAACTCTGAAGTTCTGAAGTTGTTAGTGTTACTCAGCAAATGTAGAGAGGATCCATTCAGGGTTGCAGCGGAGGAGAAGCAGCTACTGAAACTATTGCTTCATGAGCCAAGGAGTAAGCTTGCTTGCTGGAGGAAGGAGGAGACGTCTCATTATCTGGGTGCTGGGAGCCGCCAGTCTGTCAGAGCCGTCTCTTCCTGCTCCACAAGGACCGAGGCGTCTCTTTGAGGTACGCAGAGCAGCAACGCGATACTCCCCAGGCTTATCAACCGCTATCAGCTGGATCTGCTGTTTGTGCCAGACTCCACCTCTGCTTGGAAAGTGCTTGCCATTCCATGAGGTAATTCTTCCTCCCAGCACTGTGGCTTGTTACGACGGCCGAGTGCTCCTACCGTAAGCCAGGACAGAAAGTGGAGCACGCTTACCCTCCCCATCCACGGGCCATAACTTTTTCTCCATCCTGGCGGGAAAGGCTGTTGTGCTTCACACGCTTTCGCTCTCGCCGTCGCGACAGCGGCGGTGAGTCGGGCAGGGAGGGTGAAACACCACAGCCCGAGCCGAGCCACCCACCTCCCGCCAGCGACGGGGCCTGAGCAGCCGCCCCGCTCGGGCCCGCCGGCTCCC
>NW_020799095.1:114278581-114289231 GCF_003259725.1 Athene cunicularia
GGACGGCGGCGGGGGAGCGCGCCCAAAGCCCGGCCCGGCCGGGGAGGGTGAGCCGGGGCCGGGCAGGGTTCCTCCCGAGGCAAGAGCGCGGGCGAGCGCGAGGAGCCCTCCCCAAACCGAGGGGAAGGGGCGCGAAGTCCGGTCGGCGCCTTGTGCAGGCGTGGGGTCGGGTTCCGCGCCTGGCCACAGCCGGGGCAGCCGTCGGCGTGCTCAAGCCAGGCCGCTGCGTCAGCCCACCCCGGGGACTTCCCTCGGCGTTGCGTTTGCCCGTTCAGCACGGGCTTTTTTGCAGGCAGCCTTGCTGGCCGTGAGCCTTCTCCCCCCTGCAGCTCGGCCGCCGAGCCGCCCCGCTGTGGGAGAGGAAGGAGACGTGGGAGAGCCGTGGGAGGGGTGACAGACTTAGGCAGTAAAATCCTTCCCTGGGGCTGGGTTTCTTGTGGTCGCTGCGAGGGCTGCCCACCCCGTCGGGCCCCGCTGCCCCCTGCCCCTGCAGAATCCTCCTGGAGCCCATCCCAGAGCCCCTCCTCGGAGCAGCTCCCGCCGAAGCCTCGCTGACCTACCTGGGGGGGTACCTTGCCAGCTCTGTGGCCGGCCAGGCCATATACAGAAAAGGCATAATATAGCTATTCTGCTTAGAAAAAGAATAGGAAATTCGAGGGTTTTAACTTATTTCACCGCCTTTTATTATTTATAATGCTATCTCCAAAATAATTTCAACTTCTTGCGTTAAAAAGTTACTGCAGTGGAGGAAAAACACTTTCTCTTTAGTTTTGTACTTGGTGAAATGAAGGTGAGAAAACAAGCAATGAAGGTAAATATTTTGATCTTTAAGTGGCTGGACAATTGAACTTTCATGTCTGTAAATTTTTTCACTACATTAGCAACAAGCAAACGTTTTTACTGTCACATGTTTTACTTGTGAATGCAGCAAGAATCTGGATTGTAGACCCCTGCACGTGCCTTCTGTACTGATAACTGGCTTTAAATTTAGTATAAACTAGACTGGCCTCATCTAGAGAAAAAAAAACAAGATAGAGGAAATGGAAATCCCCCATAACATCAACTTTTCATTAATTAAAGTCTTCTGTGGATGATTCAGTATTGAATGTGATGCTTAGACGTTTCATGTTACGAAGAGAAAATAACATTTTCCTTTTGCTCTAACTCTTAAAACTCGATAAAGTACGTAAAAGTTGACAGTGGGCATAGTTGGTGTTTGCCAGGACAACTCCTTCGGTTTTAATTTGCTTTTTGGACAGGTAGAGTACACCAGGGGCATGCCTGGACATTTGGCCTTTCTGAGCAGTTTGTCATTGAGGAGGCAGATAACTGCAAACTCAAAGTGAAACCATTTCAGCTCTCGCAGATGAACACCTCTTCTCCTTTTTTTGACCTCCTGACATCCCCAGTTTAGGTGGGTTTAAATGGAGAAACGTATGCAATGCATATTTTTAGGTACACACTAGTAGTATATATACATCGAAATACTATTTAATAGAAAGACAAGCAGCATCTGAAAAGCGCATAAGCCTAATTGATTCCAGACACAACTGGCCTGGATTTTGTTTCCTCTTATTCCAGCTTTCTGACCTTGTAAAAATTATCTTGATTGTGTTATATTAAAACAAGGCCATGATCTTGCAAAAACTACCATGTGTGCTAGCGCTGAGAAAGTACTGAGTAATGCACTGTGTATGGAACAAATGTCGACAACATTGGGCCCCAAGTTCATTTGTTTGTTTTCCTTTGCTTATATCTAATCATGGTGAAGCAATAGTCTCACTTCTGCTAAAAACTGAATCTGGGTTTTCGTTTTTAAAGGAGGTGAAAAATGTGTAGTAAAACTTACAATTTGAGGCAAATGATAGGTTTTAAATTCTCACAGCAGTTTAAGCTACTGGGATTTTATGGCATCTAGACTAGGGAAAACAGTGAGGTTTTAAAAATATGTATTGCCTGTAATTTTTTTCAGTACTTTTGTCTGTGTGTGTAGTGGTATCTTTGTTTTTCAGAAGACTGTTCTAGGGATTGGTAGGAAAGTTTAAGGGCTTACTGGCTTTGATGATAACCCTTATGATACCATTGTGCCTTTGTATAAACATGTAAAAATGACCTAGGACAGCATAAAGTGTTAGATGTGCTGCTGTCTTTGGCACTGGAGAACTTCTGAGTGTAATTATATTTTCTGCTTGACAAAAATCCAAGGCCCAGGTACACTGATCCTTTTATTGCAATAACTGCTGCTGCTCCTTCTGTTTGAGAGTCTGCAGCTTGCTAGCCTTAAACCTCTGTGAAGAGTTGTGACAGAAAAACGTCTTTCCAGCATGGTGAACTGAACAGATGATCCCTCTCTTTATTTCTCTGAAGGCTCTTGGTTTTTTCAGGATCAAGAATAAACTACGTATTTGTGCCTTTGTCAGCCAGGCTCCCTTGTTAAGTACTGGGATTGCCTGTTTGGTAGCAAGGAGGCTTATAAAAAGCAGCTCCAGGTGGAAGTGAGTCTTTTCCTGCTCCTCCCTCCATCCTGCTGCAGTTCCCTTTCATCCAGGCCGTGAGAACCGCCTGCTCAGACTGAACTACAAATGTAAGACAGTTGTGGTCACTTGACCAAGATATTAGAATATCTGCCTTTACTTAGGTTAATTCATTGATGGTCTGGGGAGTTCCCGTGTATATAATGTAGCACATCAACTTATGGTGGTCATACAACAGGAAATGTCACTTTAAAAATTAAGCCTACCTCTAAAGAAAACAAGCAGCTTTTCTGCATCATTAAACTTGGTTTCTAAGAAGTTGGTATCAAATCGGATGCCATCATGTTTGGGCTTTTTATCTCAAACATTAGCAACGATTCTTATTTCCCTACAGAATGCAAAGTGGACTGGTGTGTGTAATACTATTTATTAAATAAAAAACCTGAGAGTATATGCACTGTTCTGACTCAAAAGTCATGTTGGTAACCAGCTACACCAAAGATTAAACAATTAATATTAGTGCTAACGCTGTATCTGTTGTCTTTATCTTCTAGCAACCATTTAATAACTTTTCTGTTAAGTTGTAGACAAGCTTCAGGTAAAACCCTCTTACCTTAGAAGCCATCATACAATCTGTGTTCTCAGTGTGAAAACTACGGCATGTTCTGGCTTGCATTTTTTAAGAGAGAAAACTATTGGTCTGTTGCATAAAAGTTGTGCCATTCGGTGCAGCGCTACTGAAGTGTGCAGCCTACGAAGTATGACCTGTGGCATTACAGATGCAGCACACATCCCCTCCCTCCTCTGCAACCACAGGATGAAAACACGAGGTCTTTCTGCCTTCAGTGAAATAAGCAAGTTCTGTTCATCTGCTAAGAATGTGCATGTAAATATAATGATTGTGTAAGTTGCTTGTAATACCCAAAGCATAAACACACTTGTGCATAGGGAAGGTGAGTTTCTGGCAGGTTTCCAGGGGAGTTCCCTCAGCACTGCAGAGCTGAGGTGTTCCTCTTTAAGAATAAGACAAATTTTAGATATTTACGCAAGAGAGACAGAAAAGCTACAGAATGGAGGGATAGAAAATTAAGCGTCTGCTGGTGGAGGTGGTGCTTTTAACGCTAACCTCTGGCTCTAGATTTATTTCTTCACGGTTGGCACTTAGTGGTATTGAACTACTTTCAAATCGTGTTGGCATGAATGACAAGTACACAGCATCTTGTGGAATCAGACTTAATGTGTCTCCTGTGAAATGTATGCATAAAGTGAGGTGTTCCTTTATTTGGGAGCTGGGATTATCAGAGTATATTTTGTTAAATTCAGTTTTAAATGTAATGTTGGTAAGGTTCAATTAATGGTGCATTGTTTTAAATACTTCAATGAGCAAACTCTACTTAGCCAGGCAGATGTTTCTTTTCTTGCAGTGAAATGCTGCACAAGGGATACGCATTTGGCCGTATTGTGAGAAACTGTGAAGATCATACAAGGAAGTTGAAGTCCTTAACATGTTTGCTGAATGTCTCTGACACTATTTGAATGTTCCAGTACCCACAGCAATTAATGCAGGCTACAGTGTGAGTGCGTTTTCCTTTTCCTCCATATTCTGCTGTTTCTATAGAGTATTGATTCATATTCAGAGTTTTTGCCCCTGAAGTGTTCTGGGCCAGTGAAATGAAGACCACAGCTGACAACTTGGCTACTCTGTCACAGGAGAACTTTTCCATAAGCTTTAAACTTATGTTTGAGACCTTGTTCTCAGGGATGGGTCTGAAACAGTGGAAGGAAGAATTTATTTTACTTTTTCTCTCTGTCAATGTACCGTGATTTTATGTATGTCCTTATATGCTTCTGAAACCAAATTTTCCATGCACGCCCTTCTGGAGAGAGAAAGGACAAGACAGAGAAGGAGAGAGGCAGAAGAGATGTCACCAGTCACTCTGCTGTAAGGCACCAAAATACTACTGTGATAAATCCGGTGTAAGAAAACACAAAGAATAATATGGATTGATGTAATGCAGAGCACGTTTATGAAACGTCTCAATTACACTGAGCTGGGAGGATGGCGACCGCTACGGATGATCAGTTCAGAAATCAAAATGAACTTAAATAAATGCAAAAGTGAAAGCAGTTGTCAGTGTCTTGAAGAAATCGAGGTGAATGGTTAAAGGGAGTTTGTAGACAATCGGTAACAAAACAGCAATGGACAATGCAATGCTTTTGCAAAATGCAATGCTCTCTTAGGATTTATCAATAGGTGGCATATGTAAGTCATAGAGAAAGATGTAAAGATGACTCCACTAAGTGCCGGTAAGGCCTCCACTGCACTACTGCCTTCAGTTTCATGGGGAAAGATGAGATACATTGGATCTGTACAGAAGGAAAATGACTCAGACTGGATATTAGGAGGGTGGGAGGGTGATACAGATTGGACATCAGGAGAATGGAGGGAGATACAACAACAACTTTTGAACTGTTGTAATGAAATACCAGAACAAGCTACTTAGGAAGTTTGGGTATCTGCTTCACGGAGGGTCTCTAAGCACAGGTTAGACAAACAGCTGTTGGGGATTGTCTGGGGCTACTTTATCCTGTCTTTGTGCGGCTGGGGTGGGGACCAGATGGTCTCTTCAGATCCCTCTCAGTCCTCTTCCTAGAAGTTTACCAAGCAGGGAGGGGAGTGGACCTGAGTACGATGAGAAAATTGTATCATCCTATTAGTAGATTCTCTTTTTCAGAATAGAAACAGAACTGGAGAGAAACCACACCTAACTTAACCATATAAGTAAATGGGGGGTTTTTTAACTATTGTTGACTTGCAATTTGATGAAGATTTACCAAAAAATACATAGAAAAGTCATAAAACTTAACACATTTAAGGCTTTTTTTTTTTTACTGCATTTGTAGTGTAACAGTTTAAAGAAACAATTTTAAATGCATCTTTTTCTCGATTAATGTTGAGTAGCAAAAGTTTATAACTATATTTCAAGGATATTATAAATATGTGTTTGGGGCTGTGGGTTTTAAATTGCCTCCCATTTTGAAACAAGTAAGACAACACGCGTAGGTATTTCTGACTGTCTCTGAGAATGTCACACCTGGGTGCTCCTTGCATGTGCCAACCCAGGAAGTAATCATGACGGATCACTCTCACTCCCCAGTCCACAGAAGGAACAAGTTTTTCAGTACCTACTCTGAAAAATCTGTCTTGAAGGAAACCTGAATGGAAATGTAAAAAGTCAGCGCCTCGCTTCCTCGGCAGGTGAAGTCTGTGGCTGCTGCGGCGTTTCCCTGCCTCCCTGCCTCCCCCAGGCTGCGCGTTGGGAAGTTCCAGTGAAATATAGCCGCTGTGGAAAGTCCTGCTCACGGCGAGGAGACGTGACCTCTCGGCGAGTCAGATCCAATTTTACAGGCGGCTCTGAGTCAGGGTGGAGCCCGTGAACTGAACTTTGTATTTAAGAAGGAAGTGATGTTGGCGGCAGCTTGTGTTGCTAAGCAGACGAGTTACCATATTTTTAAGTCAGCTGATAGTTTCGCCGGGTGTGTGACTTCATTCTTAGATATGTTGCCTTCCATTTATTAAGGACAAAGGTCAGAAATTGTCAGCGCTGTGATAGCTGTGTCTCTCCATATAAGAACAGGCATGTTCTACTGAGCTGTCAAAGGTGGAAATGGGAGTCCTTAATGCTGCTTCTGCACGGTGGAAACAAAACCAACCGTGAAACTGTCAGTTCGTGTCACGGCCCAAGAGCAAACGACCTCACGAGCAGGGATGTTGCAGCCTAGGTCAGTTCCCCGGTGTTGCTCCATTTTTATAAGAACTCACTACTGTTCTTGATTAAAGAGGTGGCCTGTTAACCCGGTGTCTTGTCCCCAGTAGTAATAGGAACTGTGGGGCTGAGGTGAGCAGTCAGGCACTGGCCTGTTAAATCAGAATTTAGATTGAAACATAAGCAATCCTGCCTCTTACTTGAGTAAACTAAGCGGTGAGTCTGTTCAGGAAGGAGACTGTGTTGTTGGTCACCTCTGTGTGGCTGGCGCTTCGGTGGGTGCTGCCTTCCAGCTGTCCGGATCATCATGGGTAAGTGGCGGTACCTGGGCAGCGTTTCTGAGACACCTGAAGGGGAGACTGCAGGCAGGTTCGGGCAGCTGCCCACAGCTGTGCGTGCACCCACGCAACCCACAGTGACGAGTCACGGCCTGCTGTCTCAGATGGCATTTCCACCCAGTCTTTGGTTACGTCCGTAAGTCAGCCTTGAGAAACCTATATGTTGTCACCCTTGTTCTGAGAAATATTACTGTCAGAAAACTTCCACAGAAAATAATTAATTTTGGGACTAGTATTATTCTTGTTGGGTTCCCGAGGGTGAGGCAGTGGGGAGCACTGACGTCCCTCAGAGAGCTTTGTGCCTATAAGTCCTGGCAGGTGAGTGGCACATGGACATGAGCTGCCGGGGCTCGCTGCCTCTCTGCTTTTCTGGTTCAGCTCCTCAGTTAAGGACTTCCCTGCCACAGAAGCGGCTGTTTGGGACAGTTCCAACTTTTGTCACTGGGGCTGGATTGAGTTTCAGAAAAAAAAAAAAAAAGGCAAAGCAACCCACACGAGTGTCTACCCTGGCTTGCCCTCTGTTCCCTTAGCTTGCTGGTGCCACAGGGTGGCTCCTTGTAGCACTTGTATTTCTAACGCTTTTAGCTTTTCAGCTGAAATCGTTAAGGTTGTTCTTTCTGGTACGAGTCTTCTGCTTCCTGGTACTAACCAAAATCCACGTGCTCTCAGTATTTCAGCGAGCTGTACATCGGTGAACAATTTCTTCTGAAAAAGGAATAATGATTTTCTTTAGAGTTTGGCACATCTTTATTGTCTGGGCTCTTTTGGCCGCTTCACCTTCTCAGTCTCATGTTTCCATTGCTGCCTAATTTTTGAGAAACTTTGAGTAAAACTTTCACTTGTGAAAGAAAAAGAAACCGTTTGTCTTTTTTTCGCTTCATTTGGCTGAAACAATGTTCAGAGATGAATGAAACGTGAGTATGTGTCAGCGTTGTGTGATTATGGAGCTGCTTCCCGCCAATCCTGGGACAAAATGTGATGCCTCTACTTGTCTGAGGCCGTGAAATGGCATCCCGAATACCAAGCCTGGAGTACTTGGACGGCAGCTACTCCAAACACATGCTTGGGCTCCTGATCCAGTTTCACATCTCTCCTTGCACAAACAGAAGTAAAAGAAAGGCTGTGAGATAAGAAGTTGTAGAGGCTTGGGTACATCTGTACAGAATTTCCTTGGGAGCTGCTGCAAGTTCCTTCATCAAAACAAAAAAGCCTTTTGGCAGAAGCCAGCTGGAGGGTATGACACAAGCACGGATACTTTCTGTTGGAACCGATGCATGGTTTGGACCATCACAGTGCTGAGCAGGTGAGGAAGCAGCTTTTCTCAAGCAGGGTGGGTTGCTGAGTTCTCCATGCAGAGCCCACAGCATTAGCAGTTCTCAAACAAGCCAAATACATGGACTGAGTTATCAGAAATGAGGCACGGACTGCTGGGGCCTGTGGCCCGAAGAGCCACCTGTGCACGGCTTCTGTGGGGACTCAGAGTCATGGGGTGTCATCGGCTGCCTTTGGAGGTGCGAACGTCTAGACCTTAAGATTACATTTCACTATACCTGGCTGTTAAAACAGATGCTGGTTCTTCAAAGTCTACTGAATAAATAGCCTTTGTTTGTATTTTCATGTGATACTAAATCATTTGCATTTCGTAATAGTGATGTTTTAAAACAGATGTAAATGCCGCTTGGTAATCTCTGTGCCGTACTTCTTACGGAGTACATTAGTTTATCTCTGCATAATTATGCCTGTCATACAGAGTGACTTGCTCAGCTTTGTCCAAACTATCCCCACCTTGAAAGTTTACCTAGTTAGGTAAAGTGTAGCAATTCATTGGGGTTTTGTTGGTACACATACCCTTGCTCTGCAACTGCTGTTGAAATTCTCAGCCATTAATGCAAATTCTTTCTAATCTGCGAGCCAAATGGCTGCCTACATCAGATGGATTACTTCGTCCCAACAGCATACAAAGGGTTGGGTGGCTACGAGTGAATTTTCATCCCTGTCATCTCTTGGATATTTTAATAAGGTGTTACCAATAAGGTTAATCATGAAGACTGCCATGTTGCTGTTTCCTCACTCTCCTACGGAGCTGCAAAGTGCTTGTTGATAACTTGGGGAGTTATGACTTTCTCTTTGGGGACTGGCTGAAGCACAAGTTAAGGTTTCAAAACTGTTTCCTCTGTAGCAGCTATGCCATGATGTATTTCATCCCTGTCTGGTACTGCCGTCGAGTACACGTCTGAGCGAATGTGTGCCACACCTGGACCACGTCCCACCTTGGGGTGGTGAAACCCCTGTGGCACTCCTCCTTACTCTCCATTTTCTATTGCTGCTGAGGAGTTGGAGAGCGGCCATCATTCTCCCTGTTCTATGAAAGTGCCGTTTGAGGATTCTGGTTCTTCTAATGTTGGCAAACGTTGGGAGGCTCCCTCCACATTGTTATTACCCAAGTGGTAAGCCAGCTGATTTCATAGGCCGCGGCCTGAGGATGATTTATGGGACCCGAGGAGCTGGTTCTGTGCCTTCAGCAAGGGGCTGGGGCGTTTTTGTTTTTACCTTGGAACAAAGATTTACCTGAGTACCCACACATGTACCCCCTCGTTGCTGGTGCCATGCTAAAATACTACTTTTTAAAAACCCTGCTGCATTTCTTTGATTGTCTTACCCTGTCACCGTGATATTCTTTAAACACTTTTCATGCTCGGAAGCTTTGCAATCTGATTTCTGCTCAACAAGAAACTGAAACAAGTTCTAGAGGGAGCAGTGAGGCTGCTGGCAGTTGGTCTCAGAATGAGTTTCTCTTGCCCCTAAATCTTGGAGAACTTAAATCTTTGAAAGCGAGGGGAGTTCCAGGCGGGTTTACGCTATGCCAGGGTCCTTGGCTTCCAGATTGGGGGTGCAGTTAAATGATACATGCAGAAAAACAGACTAGTGTTTGGAGGCTGTTTATTTTCTGGTCTGTCAACATACTGCAAGAGAAAACTGAAACTGATTACATTTAGTAACTTGGGAGGATACCTCTGTGTAGGGTTTGGTTTGGTTTTTTTTTTTCACAATGTAGAGAAATGCACATTAAAAATAGAACCATTGTAAACTGAGCAAATTTGGTGAAGGTATACTCAGGGCATGTGCTGCTTCAAAGCTTTTCTTTAAATACTATTTCCACTTGCTATTTTTAACTTTATGGAAGACCACGGTGAAGAACAGGGGACGTATTCTACCACACCATCACATGCTATCAGGTTTTCAACACGTTTTTCAGTTGAAAGCATGGGACAGCGTCACCGCCCCGGCTGCTGGCCCCTCTCTGTGTGACTGCGCGGGCCCAGCCGCATGGGAGGTGGTGACGCCTCTCCAGCCGCAAACTGTCCCTTCTCCCAATAAGGTGCTTTCCCCCTAAACCCAAGAGAGATTGAGTAGGCCAGATGTGAACAACACAATGTGGAAGAGTTTCAGACTTCCTCCGGAGAAGCCTGAAAGATTTCTGTGGCTGTAGTGGCCCTCACAGCCGCAGCACCGACGCAGATGCCTGGATCAAGGGAGCCAACGGCCCAAGAAGTGAGGGGAGCTTTTGACATCTGCGGTGTCCGTGTCTGGCTTCGCAACTGCGTGAGAAGAGAGCAGAGGGGAAAAGTGGTGCGAGATCCCGTGAAGACGCCTTCTCTCTTTCCCACAGAGGAGGTATGAGTGTGGGTCCCGCAAAGAGCCCCCAGAAAGGAGGGGTGGGAGGGAGAGGGGGAGGGCAGCCCTGCTCAGCAGCACATGACTTTGTTTTTCCTTCTCCGACCTGCTACAAAAGACGATGGTGGAAAATTGTCTTGTCAAATGACTCGCTGAAAATTCCTGTAATGCCGAGTATCTTTATACTGGGTTTACATTTTAATCTCTTTATACTTTTAAGGCGCTTATTTTAGTTTCCTGAGTGATGCAGGGAAGACCGTTAAGCGTGCTACTACTGGGAATCACTTTTGGGTGGGATTTGTCCAATTTACTTACTGAATGAGTTTGTTTCGGTTTGTCTCGGGAATTTGAATGTATAGCTTAGAAACACGACAGCGGCGGGGCTCGGCAGCTGCC
>NW_020799095.1:114289281-114295190 GCF_003259725.1 Athene cunicularia
AACACTTTTTTTTTTTTTCCCCCATTAAAAAAAAAAAAAAAGACAATCACGTTGCTTTGCATAAAACACGTTCTAGACGGCAGGGTTGCTGACAAACTTAACGGTGAGGATATAGTTAGAGCTTCTTCCGAGAGGTCTGTCTTTATAACAGCAGCGGAAAAATTCTAGTAATGCCTTTTAAAATAAGATGCAGTCCCGGGGAAAATTAACCATTTGTTTCTGAGGTTAGTAACAGGTGATTAGAACAATTACATTCTGTACATTTTCCGATCTCCAGATACTAGAAGCGGGAACGTTGCTTGTTTCTTCTTGTTTGGTGGTGTAAATGTGCTCAGGGTTTTGCAGAGATCCTTTTGATAGTGTGCTGTTTTCCTCTAGGATAAAACCACAACTGTTTGGAGAAAGTAATTATTTTTTGTGTGAGACATCATTTGAAGTTTAAAACAGTTTCACAAAACAGAATTTCCCCTACTGTAGCACTGGAGATTCACACATCCCCTGTCCTGCATTTCTGTTAACCTAAACTGTGTATTTCCAGTCTCTTTTGAGCTTTTTTTAAAAAAATAGGAAATATATAAAGATCATTATGAAAGCTGTAGAAGAGCGTTAAATGCTTGTGATTGCAAGTTTTAACTGAATTAGTGATTCACTGATACTAATTTGATAATCGTATTTGACCAAATATCTTACTAAATATTTAACAATGTAATGATATTTCTGTTATTACTTGTAAATCCCAGTTAGGTTATTTAAACAGTGGAAAAAGACTTGCTCAGATTTGAAACCCAGAACTATTTTATTGCCTCTACAGTAATTAAGGAAAGTTTTGATCATAGGTAAAGATCACGCAGTCCTTTTAGGAAAATAACAATTTTGAAGGATATAGTGTTGTCAAAATACCAGTCAGAATGAGGTATAGCAGAACACCCTCTGTTGCAATCAAAACTGTACAGTGGTGGGAGGTTTGAATTGTAACCAATTTCTTTTGAATTTGGTTAGTGTAGAAACCTGAAGTTAGGTCAAAGCAGCCCTGTAAAGACTTCCCATCCATGTAGAGGGATCGGTTAACCAGAGTGTAGCTTTTTTTCATGCGAGTTATTTGCTGTTTCACATTGAAAAGCTTTTGATGAACATCCACGGGTATTTTCCATTAATGCTCAAATATTAGGACTTTATAAGATGTAAAATTAGTTATTCGCAAGTAAAGGCGAAACAAGCTGGTGGTGGAGCTGAAAAAAAGGTGTACTGAAGAAGGTGATGAGCTTGCTCGGTGCGGGCTTGGCGTGGGTGGCTTCTTGGTGTCAGTGGGCCCATCCTGCCCTGGCTGTGCACAGGATGGTGGCCTAGGCCCTTTGCTGGAGGAGAATCTGCAGTGTCAGAATACAACACTGCTTTAAAACTAGCAAAACCAACCCAGAAGTGATTTTTCTGTAAAGGTGTGGAAGGCCTGAGTAATAGGAACTTTGCAGGTTTTCAAAGAGCTGCTGAAATCTCACAGTGAGACTCTGTGGTTTGCCATATCCATGGCACCCTATAGCAGCTGCCGGTTTGTTTTTTTGTTTTGTTTTTAGCGTAGGGTGTGATACGTTAAGGGTTGTTAAGGTGGGAGGAGGAGGAAAAAAGTAACCAGAAAGAAAGGATGGAAATAAACACATGCGTTGTCTTGAATCCTGTGCCTTAACTCTATCCTTTATTTCCCATTCATCTAATTTTTACATTAATTTTCAGAGGGAAAGCTTTTAGAATCTGCTGGTTGGTATTTGCTCTCACGAATATAGCGCTGTTCAAATAAATCTGTGTGGCTAGCAAGGATATGGGCAACTGTGTGACAAGTGGTGTGTGTCTGAACACCTTCCTTCCCCCGGTTCCCTTAAATTCTGACTTCCAAACCCTTTTGTATTTGTCTGCTATGAACAGATCACTAACTGCTCGGATTTATGAGCTGGTTAACTGATGTCCGTAAGTAACACGGGTGATACTTTTATGTTCCCTGTATACATGAGAAAACTGCAAATTTTAGTAAATAATTAAACTCTCCTATTTACAAATGAGTCTTTTGTGTGTAGGTGAGGCTTTAGATTTCACTTTTCCAACAGAGAAGTTACTGTATTAATTTACTGCATCTCTTTAGCCTCATCATTAAGACATTAACTTCATCGTTTCTCATCATTTGTATTTCTGTGAGTAGCTTGTTTGCACAAATGTGAACCACAGTATATTAATGGAAGAAAGTTGCAAATATTGTCTATATTTTGGCAGTGATAAAATGGCAAAGGGAAGCTCCAAGTATAATTTATTTTTAGAACTCTTTCGGAGGAAGGAGTGAGGTGCAGTATGGAGAAACATCTCATGTTTTTATTAGGATTCTGACAAGATACTGAAACCCGATGAAAGAGTTTTCTTTCTTTCTTGATTTCTTTCTGCCTGCAGAACCTAACTGTAACTTTCAGTGGTTCTCCTCTTACCCAAGATCAGCGGTCATGGAAATACCACATTGTAGTTACACACTAAAATTCTTCCTTGGAAAATGAGGTTGGGAGGCATGATAAAACAAAAAGGAGGCTGTGACCTAAAGGACACATTCCAAGCGCCTGAATATGACAACAAAGCTCTTAAGGATATTCTTAAGTATACAAAAGCTGATTAGCTCTTAGCTTCCAACATTGTGACTTTTCAAAGATGTAAACATGCACCTAGAAGAAGCCAAGTCAAAACCAAGGATCTTCGTGCTGTTGGGTTCTCTTGTTTCATGAATGCTGCTCAGTAGTCATTTCTAAACATCCTGATTATTTTGCTGCTGTGACGCTAAATGCATTCTTTAGAAAAAAGAAAGACACTACTTAATTGAAGCATTTTCATTTAAAAGTTGAAATTCAGTTAAAAGAGTGCTAATTATCATATAAGTTACTGCTGTATTGTAAAGTGTGACTTTGAAAGCTTATTGACATGTAGGAACTGACCATAAGCCCTCGCTGGAGTGATGTAGGGCTCACTTTGCTTTGTAGTGACCTATATAGCTATTTTGGGTGTGGTTTTGCTTGGCTTTCATGGGAGCTGGGTCCAACCTTCCCCTGACATAGACAATTGCTGTGATGAGAGGGCCTTGAGGGGAATGGTGGGGAATAAATAACTTGGAGAATCAATTGTCTGGAAAAAGTCATTGCAGCCAAAATGTCTGCCTTCTTCCTAATGGTTCTGAGAGGAAAATTAAATTTCACATATACGGTCCTGATCCTAGAGGTTATTCTGTTCAGGCTTCATTTAAATATGGACTGGTGATCATAGCAAGCGGCGCAGCAACTTACCTGCCTGGGAGTAGCTGGTGAGTGGAGAATCCACTGCTGGATAGTTTTGGGAGCACTTTAACTGTCCTTGAGATGCTTTTTAAGCTATTCAGTTGAGCTTTCAGTTTACTGTGAGAACTTCAACAGGTAGCTGGCTTTAATAGTTTTTCATAGTGATTTTTTTGCAAGAAATTGGCCTACCCACAGTTTATTTTGATTTCTGTGTACAAAGTAAGCATCACTTCTTAAAGCATTTTATGGAGGTGTATGTAAGATGTACAAATTTTCATTCATTTTATGCAGCAAAACCAGTCCTGCTCTGAAATCTAAACCCTTTCTTTCTTTCTGTTTCTCTTTCCTGCCCCCTCCCCACCCCCTGCCCCAGCTTTCCCGTGGATTTTGCTTCCTCTTCAGATTGTGCCTTTCCTATTGGGTTTTTAATCTCCTTTCCAATTTATATTGCTCTGTGTTTGCTTAGCGGAGTTGTGTTTTCTTGCCAGCCTTAGATAATTAGGATGTGTTGCGAAATAAACATGCATTTCAACTCTTAGTAATACCGCTTTCCACCCAAAGCGTGGAGGATGCCTTTGTTGGTGTGGGAAGAGCTGGTTGGCTGCACCAAAGCCTGATGAAGTCTCATGCCTGTCAAGGGGGCGGTTGGCAGCGGAGAGCCAGAGCAGGGGGCTGCTTGGGTGCTGCAGCCTGCCGGCAGCTTTCCAAACGTTCTTTGGGACCCTTTGAACAGGAAAGGCCTCTTGTCATTTCAAGTTTTGTTTTCATGAAAATGACATTCCCCCTTCATTTAGTAGTTAAGAAATACAGCTGTAGTAGTTTCTCTGTGCAAGGAGAAGTTGAGTGAGGAGAGTCTAGTCCCATCACACTTAGTGTGATATGGGGATAGCTGTTGTGGGATAACCCTTGCCAAACAGAATTTTGGGGTATGAGGAGGACACACCCTGTGGGGGATTTTGACGTTTTTGAAAGGAGTAGGGAAGGTTTGAAGAACATGAACTATGTGACCAGTAGTAAAGCAGATCAGAAACTGGAGCAAGTCCAAGGAAGACTTTAATAAAGGCACTTTTGTCCTGGACCTTAAAATAGGAAGCCTGTGGATTTATTCACAGGGTAAACAGGATTTGTTAAATGGGTAGTCTTTAGGTGCAAAGGAATACCGGTCGTTCTTTGAAAGAGAATTCAGGGGAAAACTAACTAAAACTGAACTGAAAGCTGGAATTTTAGAAGCTTGGAGATCAGTGATAGGACAAAATGAGGAGGAAAAAATCTTCATCACAGAAAGTATTGGGGTAGTGCTATTCCAGGAGAAATGTGAAATGAGCTCTCATGAGAGAGAAATGGAAAAATTCTGTTAAAGTCTTTGTTATTAACAACTTGGGTGAGCTAGTAAGTGGGAAGTCCGAGTTGACAGTAACTTACTATAATACTTCTTGCTTCAGAGAGGATTCATAGGTACAGCTGTTGAGATGGAAATCCAGAGCTGAAATGTTATTTGGTAAAACATCCTACAGGAAAGTGCACGTCGCTCTGGACTGTAGAGAATAATGGTTTCATATTTCTTTGCGTTGAAATTAAGACAGCTGAAAAGGAGATACAACTGACTTTTTCTTTAATCCTCATTCTATCAAGCATTAAAAACAGGAAGGTAATGATGAGGCTAACAGATGTTCAAAAATCACTCTGATAGGGCTGAAGTAAAATTGCATGTAGGTGAGAGACTGGTCAATTTCAAGGATGCATCTTAATTAGTCGTTTAGGGTATAACAAATGTTTCCAAAATCTTACCTATTCCTGGGTTGGAGAGCATAGCTGAAGTCCAGAAATCTGGCATCCCAGGTATCTTGCTGCTTAGTTCTGTATTTGAATATGCACTGTTTGTTCATGTGGGATCAGAAATACCTAAACAACTGTAACCAAGGTTATTAGCTTGAAATAAGATCTTAAAATGTGATATCTTTTTTTCTCTCAACTGTGTGGCATGTATCTGGGCAAGTCCTGTGATTTTTTTGAGAATGTGCTCAGGCTTGTGCTGCTGTTGAACTGGAGTGGCCGCTTTGGTGGCTTATGGCAAGGCAAAAAAGCAGGCAGGTCGTCATCTTTGGTTCTTGGTTTGAGAGGTACTTGGACTATGTTGCTAGATCCTGGGAGTGTCTTGCAGACTTCACAGGGGGGTGTGGTCATGTCAGGATGACTTAAACGAAAGCACTGTGTCATTGTAGCCATTGCTTATGTGAGTTGAGAGATTCCTTTAAACTCTGATGAGGGGAGTCTTGCTAAGAGTATAATTCTTGCCTCAAGTTGTTTTAACCATGAAGAATTAAACTGAGAGTTTATAGTGAGCAATTTAATATCTCTCTTGATTTAGGAAGGAGTCATTCAGAAAGTGAGTTAAATAGGGGTTTCTGGACTGCCTCAGGAGGTAAGTCTGGGCAAGACCTGCTAAGTAATTCAGTTTATTTATCAGTACCGTTACGAGGTGTCTGCTGTGCTTTGCATTCACTTGGCTCTGTGAATGGGATACAGCCTTGTTCATCCTGAGCTTAATCATTGTTCTTTCATTGGTGGGGAAGTGAATAAGCAGGCTTCAGCTTCACTTCCCCCCCCCCCCCC
>NW_020799095.1:114295240-114320619 GCF_003259725.1 Athene cunicularia
CTTAAAAAAAAAAAAAAAAAAAAAAAAGCTGGAATGAAATCTGCCAAGCATTCTTTACCTTCCTCTTCTAATTGAGTTATTCTTATCTTGCTATTATCTTTGTAAGAACTTCCCCCCCTCCCCCCCAACTGGAGTATTATACTTAAATCTGTATAAGTATACATATTACTATATTTTTTTGTACAGTAATTTTTTTGTAGCTCTGAAGATAGCTGAAAGTTATTGAATGTCTTCTTGTAGTCCATCTAATCGCTTATAAGTCAGGGTATGGTTTGAGAAATACAGTGAGCTAATTCAACCGGACATTGTTCTGAAAGGAGAAGTTTCCTCTCTGCCTTTGTCCCCCTGCACCCTTCCTCCCAACCGCATGGCTCTGCTACTTTGTTATAGCAGCAGTGCTTGTCAGGTCCTTCTGTGAACCACTTTAGTTCACTAAAATGGCAGAAAAATAACTCGGTAAAATGGAGAGCATTTTGCTGTTGTAATGAATCAAACTGGCTCATAAAAGGATCTGATGAACACCAGAGCTGGTACTAAGGACAAGGGGGGCCGGTGGCTTGGAGAGCAGCAAGCCCTTTTCATCTTTTCATTTTGGTGGCAGTGAGCAAGTGGATTGGCTCAGTTGCCTGGGAACCTTCATGGGAGAAACAGAAATAGAGTAATCATCTGTGAAGCAAAGGACACCAAAAGAAAAATGTGCTGGCCTGAGTTCAAACTGATATTAAAATTTGTTTATTCCAATGATGGTATGGATTGCATGCTCTAAACAGTTTGTTAGTATTAATAATCCAATGCCCAGAAATCAGTTTTCCTCTTGAGATAGGAGAACAAAAACCTTACAGATTTACTAATGTATAAATGGCTTGTTGATATTTCAAATGTAAAGTATTTAATCGTTAAAACAATTTATTCACAAGAAAGTAACATTGCTTTTTTTTTTTTTTTTTGGCAAGATTGAAGTTCTCTGTTAGGTTCATCAATCCTCTGAGTCAATTTATATGTCTCAAATTTTACTAAATCAGTGTTTAATCCTGTGGTTTCAGTTGTTCAGAGTTTCATCCCAAGTATCTACCTAATTCCTGTTAGTTTGAGATGGTGTGAGCTCTTTTTCATAGTAGATACCCGAGACTGTTAACTTCGGATCATAATCTAAAGCTTTCTCATAGCGAAATGGACACACTCTTATTTGTTTAAAATTGGTGAAAAAATTACAAGTAAAATAACACGCTGCTTAGTTACTCCTGTAATACTATACTGTTGCTGTTCTCCAGAGAGAGAAATGAGCAGTTTATACTGTGTAGTTCAGCAGAGGCATGAACACCTTAGAAAAAAATCAGGATTCTGACTGTAGCTCCTGCTCAAGCCACCTGCCAGCTTGAGGTGACTCTTTTAGCATAGTGGGAACGTGGCATGAGAAACTGCTTGCTTTCTGAAGAGCCTTGGCTGTTTTGTAAATTTATTTGTGTAAACTGCCTGCAGTGTGACAGAAACGGGCTGCTTAGCAGGTGGAAGAGTGAAATCTCATTCTTTTCCCCCCCCCCCGGTTTTCTCAAGATTTGGGCAATTGTATGTAATGGAAGGTAAATACTACCTATAGATATACCTGTCCCCTCCACTGATGTTGTGCATCATCTGGATTCCTCTCTGCAGGTTTTACATCTAAAAAACTTCCTTTCAGGAGCTACAGGGAATAGCGGGAAGTGCAGGAGAGGGAACTTAAAAATTCTGTCTCAAGGTACTGAGGATATTGCAAGCTGCTTTTGGTGAAAACTGTGAGGAGTGGTGGCCCTGACTAGCGTTGTGTGTGTTCAGAGTGAATATTGTAGTTACTAAAAGCAGCCTGTTTACATTAGGAATTGTATGTGCTAGCTCTAATGGGCTTTAGGAAGCCCAGAGCACAGCTGTAAAACATCTGTCTCTGGGACCAGATCTTGTCTATCTGATGAATTTTTTGTCCTGCATTTCATGTTCGGATTCAATAAAGAAATGAAACCTTTTTTTTTTTTTTTTCCAATAGGAAGATTCTTAGGCATCCTGCTTGAAGACTGGTTTACACTTGAAAGACTATCATGCCATTGTCTTGAATGCAGAATTTAAAATACTCAGTATTAACTTAACTCTACTTCCTCTTTAATCCGATCATCTTGCTTGCTATATGACCTTATAACACCTTAATTTAAAGGCTGCTTATTCCACTGGATTAAATTTGGAGGTGTCTGGAGTGGTGGGCATTGCTACAGGAAGGGTTTAAGAGGAACTGAGAAACTGTTGCCTAAAAAAACCCCAGGAGTTGGGGGGGATAGGAGCAGTGGGGGTATTTTCCCACTTGCTGATGCTGATTGTTGCAAAAGGCTTGCTGAAAGGTCAGGAGGAGTTTCGAGCACATAATTCTGCTGTACCATAAGAAGTACATTCATTTCCAGTGAGTGAATTTGGTGCTCTTTATCTCAGTTGTACTTGGAAGTGATAGAAGGCAAAATATCTGTTTAGTCCATGCATCTCTGAGTGTTTGGATGGTTTTCGTTCTTTTCAAGGCTAGTGGCTTAGGCAGATGGTTGGAAGCCAGGAAGCTGAGTGCTCCTCCAAACCGGTATACCAGGTTCCTAGTGATGTATTTTGAGGTTTGCTGTATTGGGATTTGTAATAGTTGCTGTTTACCTAGCAGTTCTCATCAGATGATCTTGGTTCTTTACCAAGTGTTAATTTTGCCTTGCTACTGCTCTCGCGGAGTAGACAAATACTGTCCTTAAAAGCGGAGTTGATCTGATACTTAGCACTTGAAAAAAAAATCTGTTTTAAGTGTTCAGAGTCTGTGTCTGAATAGCCTGCTATTTTTCAGAATTTATGTCGTCTTCCTTTAAATATTTTTCTCAGGAGTAAATTCTAAACAGTTATATTTTATGTATTGAGCTTAGGGACTGTAAGCTTCCCCTTTGTCCTACACAGTTTCCTGAGTAAGACCAGCCAAATAGTCTGTGATTATTATACATTGAGCCTAGGTTTAGGAGTAGAAAAAGTTCAAATAGTATACTTTGTACTATGTTATTAGCTATTTTGACTCATGTTTTCTGTGAGGTTTTTCTTCTGTCTCAAGTCAAGTATTTAACTTGACTAAACTAAACTACAACTGAACAATCTCTTTGAAGAGCTGTGGTTCCAAGCAAGGGTATGTAATTTGTTGGGTGTGATCTGGGTGTTCTGGTGAATTTTTCTGTACCTGTGAAAACTGATCGTTATGGGTCCTTGAAAATAAACCATTGGCTTCTGCTGCTTTGTGTCTGATGGAGGTTTAGCAGAAGGCTTGTTCTGCACGGGGCAGGCATACGCTGCTGGCTCCAAGCTTGGGCCGTGCTCAGCATAGAGTGGCAGCAGCACCTTTCCTGTGCTGGAAGAAGCTGGAGTAGGCTGGAAAGGTGTAAAGAGGCAGAGTTCCTCCACTGCTTACAAGAGCAATCACTGTCTCTTCTGTATTTGTGGAGGGAAAAATTAGTACCTAATTTAGGAGATGGGCATGGTCCCCACTTCACAGGTAATAGAGAGGGATTGTTTTCAGCAGCTAAGATGTTGCACAATGATTTGAGGATTGGAGCTGAGGATTTAATTCAGTCTTCCAGTAATTCCTTTAAGTGCTTAACCTAAATATGTTGTAGTTATTTTAAGTACCTTTTTATAACAGTAGTAAAGCTTCAGGCCAGTGCTTTGAGCTGATACTATCTCTTAGAACTGTTAAATCAGGAAAAGTATGAATATTTTCGGTTTTTTTCACCACTTAGTGTTGCTTTTAATTCTTTCTACTTCAAACATGAAAAAATGTTTTTAATACAATTTCAATGTACAACACAACTTTGTTTTGAGTTATTCCCAAAGTGAACTTAAAAACCATTGCAGGTACTGAGTAGCATCTAGAGAAGTGCTGCTTGTGCTGCAATATTTAGTATTATCAGTGTTTTTGTTACTACCTTTATCCACCTTTTTTTTACTCTCTCAAGGGATTAATACAAGATCATAAACTCTCATCGAATTTTTTGTTGTTGGAATGGGGTAATCTTTTATACGGGAATGGCAGTATTTCAGTATAGTGTGATACTCGCTGTTTTGAGTGGCCTAGTCTCATTCATGCTGTGGTCCTCTCAAATGTAATCTCGCTTGCATTCTTGAAGTACTGATAACATGGACTGAAATAGTTTCTTTGTGAAAGGAAGGTGAAACGATGTACTGGAAATTGTGTATTATCGAAGTAGCATATTTGTCAAGAGCTATTAAAACCATGTTACAACTACAATCTTGCTTTTTTAGTACCAGAGAATAGGTTTGCCGGTTGAGACCAGAGGTCTATCTCATCCAGAATCCTATTTCACAGTGACTACAGTGGAGGCTATCCAGAAACACAGTAAGCCCCTTTAGCCTCCACAACTCGGCAGCTCAGAACTAGCTTGGAAGAAGTGATAGGTAATACTTAATGAATTTTTCTTGCATGAATTCATCTAGTCTTTTCTCGGTCTGTGTAAACTCTTGGCTTCCATTGGGACTGTGGCAATGAGTTCTGCAGCTTAAGTACACATTGTATGAAGAACTGCTTCCTTTTATTTGTTTTATTTTGAACCTACCACCTGCTAGTTTTGTTTGATGTTCTCTAGTTTCCTTGTTAAAAGAAAAAGGGAACAATAGTTCACTACTTACCTGCTTCATGCTGCTCCTGATTTCATAGACTCTCTTACTCTCTTCCTGGTTGTCCCTTCTCGAGGCTGGAGATTCTGAAGGGCATTCAGATGCCTGTCAGCCCCCTTTAGTCCTCCAGTAATTTTACTCTTGAAGTGGAGGTGGTCAGAGCAAACACTGGCTCTGAAGCAAGATATGGGTACTTTATAGACTTGTGCATCCCATCTCTTATACAATTCAGTGGTTGGCTGGTTGGTTTGTTTTTTCTTTTTTTCTTAAATATGCTTAGCATTGTTTACTCTTCTGACAAATCTTGTCTTCCTAGATCTATTTATTCTAGCTCCCAAATCTCTTTCTTGACAATGAGATAATTGGGTCAGAGCTCAGCAAAATGTAGGCAAAACAGTTGGATTGTATTTTCACAGGTGCATTGCTTCCTATTTACCTACACTGAATCTCATCTGCATTTTATTACACCTTCACTGGGTATGATGGTCTGCTGCTGCCTACATAGTTGATTTTCAGTTTTAGCAAAATGAACTTGTTAATATTATCAGCAAACTCACTTCAAGGTTCACCACCTGTTTCTAGATCTTTTATGTGCATGCTAAACAACACAGATCTGGAGAAGAGTCAGGTGATGTTTCCTAACATTTTTATTCCTGTTTTGGACCAGTTACTTATCCTTGTGAAGACCTTCCCTCTTTTGCTGGTGTACCTTAGTTTCTGTAGGAACTGTTGGTGGAGGACATTTGTTCATCAGCTGGCACATGTTTTGGTTATCCAGGTTAGCTCAGACTTTTGACTACTTATTAATTGCTTCAAAGAATTCTCAGGTATTGGTAAGGACTTTTCTGTGGGAAAGCGTCAATGTCACTGTCATAGTCTGTACTTGGCTCCATGCCCATGAACGTAGTTTCTTCCATCTTCTGCTTGTTTGCCCCACTGAGACATTGGACTTGCTGGTCTGTAATTCTTGACAGTCTAAAAGTGTGACCGCCTTTCAAAACTGATGCACCGTCAGCATGAAAGCAGTGTTTGACACCAAGATGTTACGTGGTATAGTGGATAGACAGGGTACTTCATCATTCAGCTTTTCAGAACTCTTGGATGAATATGATCTTGCTTTGGTAACTTGCTACTCTTTGCTTTACCTTGAGCAAAACTACCTCTAAGGCTTTATGTGACAAGAAGGATGAAAGCCCGCCCCCGTAGCTTCTTCAATGATAGTAGAGGCAAAAAACTTTCATTTTTGTGGGGGTTTTATTTATTTATTTATTTCCAGTCTTGGTTATATGTTGTTCCAGTGGATTCTCTAGGAGGCTTCATGTACCTGGCATTTGTGAAAGGGCCTTTTATTACTTTAGTCCTTTCTGAACGTGCCTTTTGTTTGCAATTTTACTTGCTAGTTCTTGTTTTGTGATTTATTTCCCTCTTGATGTAAAGTTCTTACTGATAGCCTCCCCAGCTTGTGGTTTAACTGTGCTGATTTTTTTTTTGTCAGGTCTCTGCATTTTCAGTATAGTGTTTTTTTGTCTGTTGTCTGCAAACGTTTTGTCTGACTGTCTCATTTTGTTTCTCTTTCTGAGCTTCCTCATTTTCATGCATTTTTCTCTTGGAAAGTAAGCACTCCAGTAATGCATTTTTGTTGCTGTTGCTTTTTTAGGAATGCTAAGCTTAAATATATTTAATGGATTTCATTAGCAGTAGCCATGAGTCATGGTATAGTCAAGTCAAATATGACATGGACAAATCTGAATGTCCTATAATTTGTTGGATGTTGTAATAGTCCACAATCTAGTTAAAATGCAGCAGTGTTGCCCCGTGTGCTTCACCATAACTTTGGAGAAGTTGTTTGATAAATATGGTTTATAGGCTTTTATAGCCCGTTTTCTTCTCTCCAGCAAACCAGTCACCTTACCAAGTTGTACAAATGCCATGGAAATGTATTTTGAATGTCACTGATTTATTTAAGAGTGAGACAAAGTATGTGACTGTGTCCTTCAGTTACAATTCCACATCAATTGTAAATTGATGCGTTTGTTCAAATATACAGTCTAAAACAGTATCACAATCAAGCTGTAGTTATGGGAACCATAACTTTGACTTTTCTTTTTCTTGGCTTCCTATGTGAAAAACTGTACTGTGATATATTATTTAATTGTTTAGTACTGCAGTGTCTCTGTTTTATCATAGTATGTGACATGCTACAGTACCACTCTGTATAAAAACCTTTGGTGCTTGAAGCAGTGTTGGAACAGTAAGGGGTTTATTCATGTCTTCATGTATAGATACATAAGTACCATATTTAGAAAAACGTCTGCACAAATAATAACCACTTCGTACTGGGTCTTTTTTGAGAATTATGATGCTTTCCTTAGCTGAGAAGTACTGAGAAAGTAGTAAGTCTGTAAATCTAAAGTTATAGGCTTTGACTGTTATTTCTGTGTTTCATTTGATAACTTCTGTTAGAGAAGAGGCTATCCTGAAAGTTACTTAGACTTTCAGAGTAGTCTGTAATATGTACTCACGCAGTATTTCAGCATAAGCAACTGAATTTTGGGGACTTCTGCACTTCAGTAATGGAAAACATGTTTGCTGTATAAAGGTAGTGAAATATTTGAGACCCCATAGTCATGGAAGTAGGCAAACTGATTTTATAAAGAAGGAGCAGTTGCATTTCCAAAATGGATGCTCTGAAAGGTGGCAATTGTGAGTTTGTAACACTTAGAAATAAACAGAATTTTAAGAGATGTTACAAAATCCTTTCGTTTTTTCCTACCAAGAATCCAGGTGTCATGAAAGGCTTGTGTCCATGCCAATTGTTGAGGAGTCATGGTTGTGCTTTGATAAGTTAATTTTTAAACTTTTTAATGAAACCTACTTCAACTTCTAGATAGCATGCCATATGTGCAAGATAAGCTCATCAATTGTTGTTTTTTTTCTTTAAGTTAAATTGCAATCATTGTGCTTACAGGTAAATTTTTTGAGGGCAATGGGAAAAGAAACTGTACAGAAGTATAGGTTTTTGGTTTAAGAACGAACTTAAAGGCATTTTAGGATGGGGTCGTTTCTTTGTTCAGGTAATACTAGCAAGGCACCTAGAAGAAAGTGGAGGTGTGGTTTTCTGTCTGCAAAGTAAAGGTTGGTAACAAAATTAGAAGTAACAAGGGTTGAAACTAATCCAGCCTAGACACAATCAAAAGCAGTGTGTTGTGCAACGCTAAAATTCCCTTAGGTGGTGTTTAATGAGGGGTGCTGTAGCTATTTTTTCTCTCTTCCTGAACTATTGCATTTTGAACTTCTCCTAAGTTTACTTTCATGAAGAATAGAGGGGGAATCTGGAATTCGTTTGTTTAAAAGCTGCATAGTTGTTGTGTATTAGTACAATGTATCTCTGCTCTTGGAAGATCACAAGCTATCAGTCATTTAGTGCCCAGGTTTAAATGGAATAGGGGCTTTTGTAGGCTGATTTATTAGAATACATTGCTTATAGGCTTGTTTAAAAGTGTCACTAGCAAATTTGATACGAAAAAATGGCATGAAGACAGTTGGAGAAGATTTCCTCATGGTCTATGAATAGCTGATAAACAAAACGAGGTGCTGTAATGCTCTCGTTTCCTCCCTTAACCTCCTGGTCCCCCATCCCCCCACGCATATGGGATTTTGAAAGTGGCATTGGGAGGGGGAAGTAGGTCTTAATCTATTAGTATGAACAAAGCTATGGGTTATAGGTATCTGCTCCTGTTTCTGTGATCCTTGTCAAAGGCGTATGTCACTTTTGTTCCCCCCATCCCCCAGCAGTATCCTTTTAAAGATTTTTAAGATACCACTCCATCAAGTACATTTTTGACAAAGACCTCGAAGTAGCTGGGTATTGCACCATCAATGACAATTGCTCATTAAATTGTAACTTTGAATTTCTGAAAATCGAGACAACTGTATATTAGGCTTCTTTATTTTAAACTGTTAGAAGCTCAGTGTTTCAAGTCTGGAATACACAAAAAGTATCAAACTAAAAGGCAGGGCAGCCTTTCTGCAGGCCAAATAAGTCCTTCAGATAAGTTTACTGTTGATGATTTAATGATGTTGTTAGCATTATCTTATTTTTAATTGAAAAGGTATATGCGTTAACGAGTGGTATGAAATGAAATCACATGCTTTGTGTTCCACATTCCTGTTTTAGAGGATATATGGAGCAGTTATGCATTAGCAGAATAGAGTCCTAACATAGGATTTGTTGTAGGATAAAATCAAAACCAACTCTTTTGACCATAAGTTGTCAGTTCCCCTTGCTTTTTCAAAGGCTGGTGTACATATTTGTTCCTTCTGGTTTACCTTGAAGTTTATCAGGGCAGTAGGGCTGATCCAGCGTTAACTACAACAGCAAGCTCTTGGAAACTTTATGTGGAAAGTACTTAAAAATGTTCATGAAGATGCACTATCCTGATGTGGCTCTGATGCCTCCTTATCCCCTGTATGATTATTGATTCGAATCAGACAGTTGTATGTGATTGGAGCATGAGTTGATTTACATTTGCCCGTCACTCAGACTCATTTTCTTATTAATGAGATAGATAAGGGTAAGTAGAAGGAAATAAATTACTTGTTTCTGTTTAAGCAGAGTTTTTGCATGGTTAAGAAAGATGCTTTTTCTTTCCTCTCTTCTTCCTCTTTTACCCTTCTATGTCAACAAAAGAAAGAGTCAGGCTACCAGCTATGTGTTTTCAGCTGGGGGAGTAGAAGAATAATCCAGTTAATGTATTGGATATAAAAGAAGAATACTTACCTGAATATTCACGTAGAGACTACTGTAATACAAAGAAGATGTAAATTTGGAATAAATTCTGAAAAGCATGCAACTTCAAGGGGGAAAAAAAGCAACAAACCAGTATGACAAATTTTTGGGTTTTTGAGTGAGCAAGCAAGTTGGGGCCTTAAGGTGAAGGGTCTGGGTAGTTTCAGAATCTGGGCATGTCATTTAAGACAGTAGTGTTAGTCAGCTGTCTTGGAAGGAAAAATACAACTTCTGTGTTTAGATGGATGCAAATTTAGAATTGGTAACACTGTTGACACCGATGTTGCAAACACTTTGCATTTTCATAGACAGAAACCCCATTTGTCATCTCTAGCCTTTCCCAAAACTTGAGATCTCTGAATTCTGTTAGCATATTCTGTGTTGTGATAAGTCTGACTGTATCTAGCGATTCCGGTTATGGACCATCATTTATCCTATGTGATTACAAAGCTGTTGTGCATTAACTAATGGAATCCATAATATGTTTTAATACATGCACAACTGGCATTTTCTGTGTTAACTCTATGCCTTATATTGGGTTACCTTATGTCTTGTAATTTCTTATTAAAATCTTTGTGAAGTTAGTAACTTAGATCTTCTGTATAGTTAACAGCACCCAGAAAAGTGATCTGTGAAGGAAAGATCATTGGGTTTTTTGGAGATGAGCAAAATTTAGTCGTATCTGTTGTGCATCTTAGTCCAAGGCAAGGTTTTTCTGTAACATGAAATGTCATTCACTGGAATTAAACTGATTTCATACTGAGGCTTCTGTTTTAAGGTACAGGTATTTTCAACAGTGGAAGGTTAAAAATGATATCTTGAAATATGTTCCTGTTATCTTGAAATATGTCTTGAGTCAGCAGCTAAAGTCAAGTTCTGGGTTTGAAACCTGATAGATCCCAGCCTCTGGTATTCCTTCAAATAAAACTGTCTTTTGCTCAGAGATTGAACATTTGGAGTTAGTCATAGATGTGAGCTTTGTGAAGTCGCGAAAATGAGGCTCGGGTTACAGAGCCAGAAATCACTCTTTTAGAAGTTTAATTTGTTCGTTCAAGAGATTTGGCATAGTCAAGGGTAGAAACCTGTTCTCCAGAGTGGCATTCACTTTACTTGTATCCATGCATATATTTCATTTTTTGTTGGCCAGCTAACTGACCGCAGCAAAGTAATTATGTGAGGTAAAGCAGAAAAATTACAAAAAAAACCCTGTCCTCTTGTACTAATTTTTGTATATTAATTACAGGTTATTCTTCATTTATGACCCTGAAAATCTGCATTTCCTACTAGAGAACTAATAAGTCTTTAGCAGATAAAATCTCTTTCTCTGGTCTGTAATAGATAGAGCCTATAATGTGGATATTTGCTGCAAGCTTTAGTATCAGATTTTTGCCAGTCTATAAATTTTCATTTTCTTCTTATACTATTTGTTGAGTATAATTATGTTTCAGTTTATAATCACTACATAATTGCACTTGATAGACTGACTGGATCCACTGTATGTAAGGTAAAAGATCACCTGTATAATGATGCTGACTGATAAAGTTGCGTTATTTTCATTCAGCATTAGTATTGCAATTCTGTGATATCACAGTTGGTATCCCTTTAAAAACACTTCTAAATTGCTGGAGAAGCATCCTGTCTGATAGCTCTTGTACTCAATGAGTTCTTGGATGTTGAAAGATTTATAGTGAAGTCCAAAACATTTCAAGGCCAAGTATAGCAGTCTTGTCAGATACAGCTTTACAGCCTAGTGACTTATAATGAGAGTAGAATGTAATTAGAAATTGTCCATGTCTTTACTGAGTACTGATGAAAACTGTGGCTCAAAGGTTAATTCAAATAATAATTAATATTGGTTTCTGTCAGAACAGGGTGGTAATGAAATCTTTGTCGTACGATGATTCTGATTTCTATGAAGTGGGTGCGTAAGAAATAGAAGCTACAGTTTACCTTTTCTGATTATATTCCGTTATCTTACAATCAGCATGATAGCTTGATAAAGCATAATTTGAGGGCAATTTAAACGTACTCAGAAATATTACAACCTACAGTGAAAATCATCTAACACGTTGCATCTGTTTAAGGAGATATATTCATAGCTAGATTGCTGAAGTAGATGGGTCTACTACATATGATCCTTAAGGACTCTGTAAGAATTTTTTTTTTTTGTTAATAACTGAGCAATACCATGTGTTTGTGGAAAGTATTCTTAATAAGATTTGCTAGCATGAGAAATGTGGGATGTTACATTGATGTTTGTTTAAATTGGACTAGTTTCAACGAAAGCGATAGACCAGGTTTTGCTGGCAACCAAAACAAATTCTGTTCAGTTTCTTTTCCTGAGTTGAAATTTTCTATTGGAAAAAAATGAATGCTGCTAGCTTTTGGTTAAGCTAAACCCATAATTTTTAAGTTGCAAGTAGTCAGTGAGCTACTAGATCTGTGAGAGGCGTTTCATGAATACGTTGCTGTCTTCTGATTTTTTTCTGTATCTACTCTGATCCTGTTCTTAAAATCTGCCTACTGAAAAGCTTATCCAGAAAGTTATAGCTATAACTTGGTTTTATGGGTCCAAATAGTTCTGCGTAACATGCCTTTCTCAAACTTCTCCTTTCTATTCAATCTGCTTGTCTTAAATGTTACTGGACTGCCTCCCACAATTTTAAACTTGCTGTAATTTTTAAGGCTGTTTCCTCTGTTGCCAAAAAGGAAATTTAATGCCTCTGAATTAGATCTGACAAAGATCAGGTATTTTCATTCTTGCGCTTGCAAAAGTGATCACAAGACTGATTTTTTTCATTCATCTGGATAATGCTTCTCATACAAACTGCTTCAGTTCTTGGGAAGCAAAGAGAATCTACAGTCAAGATTGGACCTCTCAGGAGCCTGGGCTCCCAAGGGGAAATGATTTCCATGGCAGGGGTGGGAGTTGAGAAGGAGGGTGTTGTGTGTTGGAGTGGTGTTCTGAAACTGTTGAGAGATATGAAGCATTATGCTGATTTCTCAGAACTATTCCTGCTGTTCTTCTCTATACATTTTCTCAAAAGCCTGGATGAGACAGACAGTGTTGTGTTGACATTTCCACTAGACTGGGGGGGGAGCCCAAATTTTAGCAGTAGTACTGGAGGAAAACTCATTGTACAAGTTAAGCTAGATGCTTAAATTTTCTCTCCCTTATTTTATTGTAAGCAAAGGAATACTGGCTTGGGAATTGAGCTGCTCTTAAGACTCTTGCAGAAATGTCTGCAGCTACAGGGTTTGAAAACTGTAGTGAACAGACTTGATCAGGAAATAGAGATTTTTATCTAAAATTAAATCTGCATACAAATTTTCAAAAGCTAACGAAAAATCTAAAGGATAGCTGAAATCTGTCTTAGTGAATTAAAGTTTCATGTTTATGCTTAATGATTTAGTTCTTTAAGAGACTCCATTGCCTGTGGAGTTGGTCCAGCATGTGTTGAAGGTCTGCTGTAGTGGTAGTGGAAAAAAAATCTTTTAAAATCTGAAATACTGTGAATTTAGTGAAATGTAAACTCCTAATACAGAAAGGCTTCACTTGTAGCAAGACCTAAATGTGCCAGAATTTGTGCTAGTACTCAAAGGTGTCAGAGTACAAATGTGAATAGATAGAAATTTCAAGGGAGGTGCTTTGTTGAACATCCTAAAAACATTTTTGTTTCTGTATATTCCTGCAAACAGCAAATTGAACCACACATTAGGTTGTTCTTCCAATCCCCTTCTGTGACGGGTCTACAAATTGATATGGAGGTATCAGTTAAGACTACTCTTGTTTAACTAGACGCACATGCACTGGTGTAAATATGCCATCTCCAAGTAGCAATGAGACTACATGGTGGGGAGAGGGGAAGAGGAAAGGAGGATGGTCATTTCAGTTCATCTTTTTAATAGTCTTAAGTGGCCAAGTTGCTGGGGTTAGGTCTGCTTGAAACGTGCTGTAGACTGTCCTATAGCTTGCTGTCTCCAACCACTTGAAATTCTTTGGGAAGGGAATCTTCCAGAGGATTGTATCTGTGCTGTGGAATAAACAGTTGTCGTGTGAAACTGATGTGAGCCTTAGTTTTTCTCTGCCTCCACTAAAATACACTTTTACGCTAGTTTGTGCAGGATCAGCACAGAGGAGTACAAAGAGGGAGCTTTTCAGTACAAAGGCTGCCTGTTTGGCCTGCCCAAACCACCGTGAATGTGTTTAAAGGGGACTTTTATTACCATGGAAACTCTCAGACAGGAAGGAATTTGTCCTGCCATATCTAGAAAATAGTCTGTAATGGTCAGCTCTTGGAACAAAAGTGTTTCAACTAGTGGGATATATTTAAAAATTCTTGCGGCAAATAAGTTTTTTAAAAAAGAGTATGTAAACTCCAATCTTATTCTAATGGACTTTCAGTATGGGGATTTGGGGAAGATTGCAGACAAGTACAGTGTGAGCAGGGGAAGTGTTAGGAGAAATCCATGAAAGTTTTACTTCTCTGTGTCCAGAAGTCTTCCTAGGTGTTGAATGGATGTAGACAAAATATTCTCCATTAAGTAGCATGTTTATCCATCACAGCCGTTCATTGAGGGACTGTGCGTGTTCTTGGCTTGAACTGCTGGAGGCAGTCCTCCGAGCACCATGGATTAATTGCTTTTGGAATGTCTTAACTAAAACCTGTTCTTTGACTCTCTTGACAAATATCCTTAGTGTTCACAAATGGCCTTTATTTTCCTAAATCACACTGAGATGTAACATTTCTTGTCTAATATGAATTCTAACGCCAGATCCGAGAATATTTGCACATCCTTCACTGGAGCTGTACATTGGTATGAAAGAACTCCCAAGTCAGCAATCTTCCCTTTCAGCCAGCAGGAGTAGCTAGCAGTAACTGCAAGATTTTCCATGCTTTGTGTAGTGTTTGGTGTCAATTTAATTGTGTGTTTGATCACTTAGATGCAAAATATCGTTTCACATATTTGATAAAATGACAATTTCTTTTTTTTTTTTTTTCCCCTGGAAGTCATACCAGCAGAGACTGGTTTATCATTTTCTTTGATACAGCAAATGCCTGGCTTGTTTTAATGGTGTGCTTTTCAGGTTAAGTTGTTGAACCACCTGGCTGTGGCCTCAAGGCAGTTTGAATGAGTGGTATAGTAATAAGCCGATCCAATGGGTTGTGCTGCTTGAAATCAGCTGTACCACTCTTGCTTCTTCCCTTGTGCTGTCACTGCTGTTCAGCTGCCCCTGTGGTGATGATCTTCTGATGGCAACTAATGGTTAGATCAGCTTACCTCTAGTGGCAGACTGCACCCGAACGTTTTCTTGAGACATTTTAGATAAACAATAGAATGAAAGCATCTTGTTTGTGCTAAGGAACAGGAATAACTAAGGAGGAAAAATTGTCATGAAAACTTTACACTACCCTGTCAATTTTGCACTTGCTCACAGCTGCTGAAAATCAGTGTTCAAAGTCTAATTTTCCATGGCAGGCCAGGTAAAGAACAGTTACATATGTATGTATATATAATGGAGTATTTCTGTGTGCCTTTTACAAGCATTGAATGACCTTGTTTGTGTTATCTGGGTTAACACTAATCTGCTGCTCTCATATGAGGACTTCCGTCTTACATGTTGATCAGTTTAGTTTCTCGTCTCCTGACTTGGGGACCCAGAAGTATTGCAGAAGGTAGTTTCAACCAGGATTAAGAGAAAGAAACAAACAAGAAAAAAAAACCACACTGCTGCTCTTGTTTATAAAACTGCTTAATGGCTCTATTTCCCTCACAGGGCTTGGTGTTTCCCTCATCTAGGAACTGGGGGTAGGCTGCTGTCCAGACTGTGCCAAGGGATGGGGATCTTAATCATGGACAGTCATTTGTCTTTCCAAAAGTGTAGAAACTCCTGTTAGATGTATTTCCCTAATAGTTAACTAAGTTGAGAAAGGAAATACTGGTGACATCATCTGTGACTTAATACGGTTATTAACTGTGCAGGTGTTGTAAAGCTGTGAATCTAAACTGCAGTGGAATAATTGTACCATATGTCAGGGCTTCTTTCTTCAATTTTTATTTTTCCTCATTCACCATGTTTGTTTTTTCCTCTTTAAAAACATACTTCTGTGCCATTTTAGTTCTGTAATACCTCTTTTTTTTTAAAAAAAAAAACAAAAACATCCCTCAAACCTTGATTGGTCTTGATCTTAATTAATCTACTCTTTCCTTACTCACTTCTCCAGTACGCATGTATAGTTTTGTCTCCTTCCTCACTGTTCCAGTTCTAGGTTTTCTCGAGCTGGCAGTTCTTCATCTGTTGTGCTTTTCATGAAGGCAGCAAAAGCCCAGCTTGCTCTTTTCCGCTGCCTCCTGCTCCCCTGAGGAGCTCGCACCCTGTGCCTGCAGGTCCGTGTTGCGTGGCTCAGTGTCATTTTCCTGATGGAAGCCTTGGAAGCACTAAATCATCCAACCACGTACCGCTTCCTTCAGCTTTCTCCCCAGCAGATCTGTGGGCTGAGTTTGCAGTACAGCGCAATGGCTGCACACAGCTTTAAAGCTTAGGAGCGGGGATGGGCTTTATGCCCCCACCCCACCCCCTCGCCCCACGCCCGCACAGACATTTCCCTGCTCTCCAGCTGCTCTGGTTTCCATCTGTTACGGGGCCTTCTGGTGTGACTGTTTCCTCATCTGCTGAGCCGAGTAAAATGTTGAAGGACCAGACACTGCGCTGACCCGGGGAATTAGGGGGTTGTGGTTTTGGAGAAAATGGCTCGCATGCTTATTTTCCTTTCCTCTCAGAAACTTGGCATGCAACACATGCACATCTAGTATCTTGGAAAACTTTGTTAGGTGCATTTTCATTTCTTTGTAGCAAACATGTTTACTGATCTTAGTTGTGTATGTGACGTTGTTGGCCTGTCACACATGGCAGCTGCCCCCTACCCTGGGAAAAGCACTGTGCTTCAGCCTGTGATCGGCTCAGAAATGTACAGCGATGCTAAATGTTAATTTGCAGACAGTGGGAGAAAGAGCTGAAGCCTTATTTGTGAAGACAAAAATACGCAACTACTAAGAAGTAGCAGGGAGCCAAGGGAGGCGTTATGAAACCTTGGAGTGGCCATCGCTCTCTTGGCCCAGGGGATGGGGAACTTCACCCTGTGAGGTGTCTTCTTTTTTGGCAGGCAGGTGCCTGCTGCCCGTCTTCAGACTGCTATTTTAGGCTGCTCTTGTCTTAAGCACTTCTTTCATCCTGCAGTTGCTTAGATTATCCCTTTTGCAGATCTTTGGGCTGTTGCTGTCTCTTCAGTCATACTGGTAAGTTACCAACAGCAGCAGAGATGGTGGCAATGCAGGCGTGCAACTGAAGAGTATTCCTGTAAAGCAAAATAGGTGAACAACAAAGCACCTGTTTTATACATGAAGAGTTGTAACCACTTCTGTCTTGCTGGCGCATGGAAGCCCTGCAAAACTTATTTAATTATCCCTGATGAAGTATATATAACTGTCAGAGTTCAGCCCCTTGCTAGTCAAGTGAGTTAGCAGCTTCCCTTTTTCTGACTATTGCATCTTCTTCCTTTTGGAAGTATTCATTCCTGGCTTTTAAAATCTGTTTAGACACTGTCAAATTGGTTTGGATTTCAAAATTACACGTGTAAATGAGAAACGTACTTAGCACCCACTCTTGTAATTGAACAAAGCTTTTATTTCTAGAACCTGACTACTACTCAGCGTGTGGGAGAAGTGTGCTCTGACAACTTGGGCTGTTTTTTTTGAGGACTTCTGTGATCTCACTGAAGGATTTTAATATTAATTCATCACTAGTGTTATGGTTGTGTTTTGATGATAGTCACTTAGGAGATGGGTGTTAGGCAACCAGTTGAAAATTAGTGTAAAGTGATTTTTTTTTTTTAAGTGGTTCGTACATTCAACTTGAAATCCCAGAGCACATTAAAAGTGCTAATGCTTATTCTTTTGAAAGAGAGGTTTCTATGTATTTCTCAAATTAGCCCCCCTCTGCCCCCAGATCCCAGCTAATATACTATATGTAATTTAACCATCGATTTCTAACTGGGGATCATGCATTTATTAGCTTGATGTTGGCAGAAATTGATAACAGAAATTATTACAGAGTTTCTGATAGGAGTGATTGTTTGTCTTTTGGGAGGAAAGATGTACTGCATTATCAGAGATGTAATATATACTTCTGGATGGTTTTCTGTGCAAGTGCATGACTGTCAGTGCAGCTGCCACATGTAGTTCTGTGCAGAGTGAGAACCTCCATGCCCATGAGATGTGTTGCCTTCTTGAAAAATGTGAACAAAACAGTGACCAAGAAGGAGAGGACTCAGTAAAACAGGACTGGTTTTATTGATGGATATCAGTTGTGTGACTCAGCATCTCAGTTGTGAGCAACTACCATGTTGTTAATAGTTTAACTGAGCAGTGAGAATGGGTATGGAGATGTCAGGTAAAAGGCTCTGCAGTGTTTTGTAAAGAAGCTTCTCCACCCTGTGTTCTGCAGTTGGAGCATTACTATGGAAGATACAAGATCGGGATCAAGGGAAATCCAGCTTGTGTTCTGAAGTTTGAGAACAACAGGCAGTGTCTACTGGTAGTTTAAGGAGTTGTTTGGTATGCCAGTCTGGCTAGCAGGTTCTCAGATTAAGCAGCTACTATATGGTGCAGCAGAAATGGGAAATTAATTTAAATGGATGAATCAGTAGTTATCTGGGTTTGAATTCAGTCAAACCTGCAGATGCCTAGGTCAAAAAGTAGTGGAAACTGGCTGGACCGTCTCCTGGCTCCAGTGAAATTCAGAGTTTGTGGTAAACACTGAAATCTTCAGTCTAGTTCTCGAAACAGCAAAAAGATTTCAGAGTGTGTTCTGTAGCCCCCTTTCACTTGTATCAATTATGATAAAAGGTGGTATGTCTCGTGAAATAACAGATGAACAATGCTTTTCTAACAAACTGTAAGTGAATAGACTATATTGCCATCATAGGTTTTGAAATAGAGGCACTACATAGATTTCTATCTTGTAGATGTTCCTTGCATCACTGCTTTGTTGATGTATACTTCCTCCTTGCCTCTCAAATGAAACTCTTGTCTTTAAACTTGTTCTGGTTGGCTTCAGCTCTGGAAAAAAAGGCTTTCTTAGTACTGCTCTGAACCTTACCTGTAAATTTACTCCAGCTTTAATGCTGTTATTTCATTTAGTGTTTCAGAAGGTGTGAGAGGAAGCTCAGTTTTGTACTTGCTGTGAAAAAGACATAGGGAATGGGTGAGTGATGTGAAAAATTACCTGTGCATCCTCATGTAAAGCAGTATGTTATGACCATATTGATAATCTCAAATTTCCATATTATCAACAAGTGCTGTTTGTGGACCAAGCTATCAAGAGCATGGAGTTGACTCTCCTGGTTTAAATGAACTAAATTGAATGACATGTTGTCATAGACAGAAAAAAGTGATTTAGCCTGTTTCTTAGTAGAGCATCTTGATGTTGTGAAACAATTGAATAATCCCTTCTGTATGTGATACCACTTATAATCTTGAGATTCCTAAAGATGGGGTTCTCAACCCTTCCTTCACCACAGGCCCCCTTTAAATACCTTTTGTGACTGCAGACCACCAAGACTTAATTCAAGATTTAAAGCACCAGACTGCATCATATATTTCAGTTTTCTCATGAAGGGTCTTCAAATTTGGAGAGAAGAGGAAATGTGTTAACCTGTTAATGCACACACTCCTAGTATAATATCTTCATTACAGTGATTCCACATGAATTGAAAATAATAGCATCAACACTCCTCTTGCTCAGGTGGCCCATTTTATGGTATTTTAACATGCTGATTCTGAATTTGATGCCAATTTTTACATTAAAATTTGATGAAAATTTTTTACAGTTCTTCTCACTCCCCCCTTGTTTGTCTGTGTTCAGTCACCATGTATTTTTGTTTACGGGTCCAGGGCCACCACTTGGAGGAACAGACTTCAGCCCCGTTGTGGCCCTAAAGAAGGCTGCTGGGTTAAGAAAATGTCTTTAAGAGAAAAACTGCCTAGTTAAAGTGGGTCCCACTGAGATGGGGAGTCACCAGCAACCATACTAGGGCATCAGAGCAGGCGAGGGGGCTTGTGTATGAGAGGAACATTGAGGAGAGGGGGCTGTGACAAAAGGAGGGGCAGTGCTTGCCGTGGGCCAGACCAAATGTTTGGGCTGGATATTCCCCACCCCCCGGTTTAAGCCTTCATGGATCCCCTGTGACAACATCGTGGCCCCCACAGGGGTCTGCAGACCACAGGTTGAGAACCACTGCCCTAGAGAATAGGGGAAGTTTTATTTTTAAGCAGACAGATGTTGAAGTGGTTTTGCTGGGTTTTATTGGTGTGGGGTTTTTTTTAACCTAATGCCTCAATTCCTGTTTACTAAAAAGATTATAAATACATAGAAATTATTGTTTCATAGCATCTTCCATCCTTCCTAAGGAAAATCCATTTTATATGTAGGTGTCAGGAGGCGCTACTAGAGTACATAGACTGTTTAGCATTTAGTGTTACTAACACCTAACTGCTGCTTCTATAAATGCAGGTGCCTAAAAATGTAGGTATTGAATAATCAGAAAAATAAGTCTGATGCCATTTATGGTTTTGTATTAATCTTAATTTAATCTTAATTTTAAATAAACACTTTTCTAGTTTTTGGTAGCAACAGCTTTTGAATATGTTGAGAGTGCCGCCTGTGCTGTAACCCAAGCTTACCGTGAGAGGCATGGCCGACTAGTGAGGGCTGTGTTTGAAAGGGAAGGTGGCAGCTGGCTTACCTGGATGCTCAGAAGCAGGCTGGGACTCCTGACAATCCTGACTGCACAAATCCGGTTGACAGCTGTTGCTATTGCTACTGCCTTGCAGACATCTCTTGATTAAGCTGGTCCCAGTATCTCTCTTGCTTAATTATTCTCTTTTTGGTTTCTGAGTAATTAGCAGAGCTGTGCAGAATGTGTTGGGTGCTATGGAGATACAGTAGGTGCAGTTGGTGTTAAGTCCTTCTGTTAGGATCCATTAAACTGAGAGGGAAAGACCAGGGTTTTGGAGAAATACAACAGAGCCCCCTTAACAGTTTTACAAAGGCCAAGTGGTAGAAAAATCAGTCTATCAAGTCTTCATGTATTTTAGAGTGGTAAGACACTGAAGTTTCTCAAATAGAATTTTTTTCCTCAACAACTTCTCATCCAGGCTTGGCACACTGGTAAACAGTGTCCAAGGGCACCTGATTCTGATGTCTGGCTGTTACTGAGGTGAGATGTTCCATTTCTTGCTTTGCTTTGAAGCTGCAGTCTCAGTTGAGGACGTAACATGTACTTTTTTGAGGGGATCTTCTCTTGTTGTTGTTTCAACTGGGCTCAAAGATCACCATTGTCTGAAAACACAGAGGTATATGGATTGCAGGTGCTGAGCAGGGTAGGAAAGGAAGAATCATGATCTTACTGGTTTCAGATGTTTGGATGATGCTTTGTTCTTGGATACAGTAATTTAAAAGGTGGTGTAAAAAGTTGGTCAGGAAAGCTCATTGTGAAGGTTTAATTAGCAGCAGCAGGCAGTTCATCATCCCTTTCAAGTACCTCTAAGTACTTTTACTTTCATAACTAGTTTTATATAGTATATGTCACTGGGGGGGAGGACAAAGAGCTAGATTTTATTGCTTTGCAAGCATCATTAATGAAACAGTTACCCTAGTCTCAGCTGTAGGTACAAATAATATTTGCTTATACAGCATAAGCATTTCATCTGCCACTAATTCCTGTGACTCCTAAATCAATTGATCTCTAGCAGAGCCTCATCCAGTGCTGCTTCCTCAGCCGTGCACTGTATTATTGGGCTCAGGTTATCTACGTCTTTGCATGCTAACTTAAAAAGATAGG
Organism: Athene cunicularia; assembly: GCF_003259725.1. Lineage (NCBI taxonomy): Eukaryota > Metazoa > Chordata > Aves > Strigiformes > Strigidae > Athene > Athene cunicularia. The sequence goes on from NW_020799095.1 coordinate 114,316,601, forward strand.
CTATCAAGATAGTTCTTCATGTGCTAAGGATGTTATAATACTGCTATTTACTGTTTGCTTCTTAAGTAAAACACAGTGTAGGGGTTCATGCTTGTAGTTTTCTGATGGCTATTATATTCTGAATAAGTCTTTTTGTGTAGAGGAAATAAATTTGGAAATGTTGTTTAGCAATGGAATGTCCAAGTTCTTTGTACCTCTTGTAATTTCTATGTGTAGTTTGTAAGCAAAGGAGTATGTTTTTAGCTGTTTGAGTTTATTCACCTTGGACTATCAGGTTTTTGACCCTTGATGGAACGAAGATTTTCCTAGTAGTGTTTCTGTGTTGCACTGTAGCATAGATAATACACTAGCTGTTTGTAGGTCTTGTTCTGACAACCAGACTCCGAAGAGTAAGTGAAATAGCTCTAAATCTGGCCGGTTACACAAATCTGTATGGTAGCATTCTTCATATAGTAATTGATGAAGAGTTCCTGAAATCTGTTCTGTGATCTTTGCTACTTAAGTGGTTTTGCTTGTTATTTTTTAATGAGCCATTTTATGGGTCAGACTTTTACTTTTTCAGGTATTTACAAACACAAAATAAATTGCTAGTTTAACTAAGATTGCAGTATAAACTCTTCAAACTCTAGATGATTTATAATAAAGGTCCCTTCCAACCCAAACCATTCTATGATTCTATAAAATAAACCTTCCTATTTCTCACACTTGTAAAATAGTACTCTAATCTTGTAGCTTATTCTCCCCTTTAACTTGCTTACTTTTCCTACTTAAAAACAAATGAAAAGATGAAGCACAAACCCCCTCTACACTAAATTTTAACCTCACAGGTTTCCAGTGAGAAGAAATAAATTTTTGGTTTAGTTGAGGGGAGGGGTGTAGGAATGTGTAATTTTATTTTTTTTTTTATTTAAAAGGAGTTGGAAACTTCAAGCCTTCTGTAGATGCTGCAGCAAGATTGGTAAGCTTGAAAGGTAAATTGAAATGGAATGTGAATCATTAGGAACGGTGAAGATAGTGCTTTCTATTATAAAATTAAGTTTAGCCCTGCTTTTTGGGAGAAGGTAGGCAGACCTGCCTAATGTGAAATGGGACCAGTTTCAAGTTTTATTTTCAGATGAGTAAAAATTTCCTTTAACATCTTATCCATGAATGCAATGCTGCTCTTGTATGTCATCATCGGTCTCTGAAAAGCTTGTGGAAAACGGAAGGTAGCTCAAGAATTTCCGTGTTGGGGGTAAAAGGTTTTTGTGGTAGATGAACGTCAGCTGCTTCTACTGCTTGCAGTGGCTTGAAAGACTGTGGCTCTGGGTACTGGGTCAGTAATTATCTTTGACTTGCAAGCTACTTCCAAGGTCTTCAAAATCTTGATGAGAAGGGGAGTGAAATTGCATAGTTCTAAAATTTAAGATGACGGACTTTTCCCTGGAAGGCTTTTTGTTTGTTTGAACATAACTACATTGGAATAATTTTAGAAGTGTATATCAATTAAGTGGCACACTTGAAAACACCCCAGTTAGTTTTACTCTTTGTGAAGAAGGTACTGGAGACCCATTAAAGTTTTGCAGAATAAAATTTTGTTCTTTTCCTTTTGAATCTCTCCTGATTTTATAGGAAAAAAGCATGCTAGCTTAATCCTGCTTGGAAGGAAAAGCCACACTGCACATGATGTGTGATGAAGGTTGTACTCATCTGACAGTCCCCATTCCAATTTATAACTTCTGGCACCATTGCTCATGCTGTGTAGGCACCCTTTTTCCATGTCTAAGTGAACTTGAACACAGTGGTTTGTTTAAGTATGTTAGTTACACACACTGGGAGCTGTTAAGAGTTCCAAACTCTTCCTTTTGTCATTCTCCATTGTAGAGAACAGCTTGGTATAGTCATTTATGTTGTGGTCTGAATAAGCACTCATATGATCATTGTGAGCCAGGCATTATGTTAAAAACCAAAAAAGTCAAACTTCATTTGTACATGCAAGAGCCTGCTTCCATTCCACAGGCCAAGAATAAACCACCATTTTTGGCATATCCTTCTTCAGAAAAAACAATAGGATGTTCAAAATGCTTATCTGAATTTTGTTAAACAAAACCCTCAAACAAACAAATGTCCAATAAATAGTAGTTGTGGAAGGTCTTTTTGGTATTTGCCCCGTATCTCAGCTGTACCCCATATTCTGTGGGACATTATTAGACCTAGTTAATGGTCCAGACAGTAAATTAAGGTTCCTGAAATCTATTCACTCCATCTACTACATTGTGTCCTGCAGTGTACAGGCTTTCTTCACACCCATCCCTCCCTCCCCAACCCTTTTTCTTTGTAGGGGACTTTAAGTTAGTGAAATAATTTAACACTTCTTTTAAATAGTCTGTTGCATATAATAAAATACATAATTAGTCTGGTACTACAGGTCTTTTTTCTAACAGAAAGTTAAGATTTGTAAAATCCAATAGATCATGTGTGATTTAATTTAAAATACTTTATAAAACATTTATGTTACTTTATTCTTAAAAAGGTAATTTGTACTCCCTTCCCAATGTGATATATAATGTTTTTTTCTTTGCTGAGAAGTTCAAGACAGTACGCTTAAGTGTATTGGGCAAAAATTATCATCAATACTGGAAGCTGAGTGAGAGCTTAAGTTCAGATTTAGGAAGATTCAACTTGCCACATGTAAAGAGCGTAAGGGAGAGCTACCATTTTGTTCCACAATCCTGAAATATGTTCTCTTTAGTTCTGTGAAAACTCTGGCTTTTCACTTTGGATGTATAAGGTGTATTTATCTTCAGAGAAATGAGTGTGGATATGTGGTTCCTGTACAAGTGCAGACTGTGATCTAGCAGTATTTATGAAGAACACATGTACAGGAAAATGACTCTTAAGTACAAGTCATAAATTGAAATGATTATGGAATATACGTGGACAAATATACCATGTGTGGTATCGGTAGACTGTAATTTCATCAAGTGGTTTTTCAGACTTCATAAACTATGAATGAAACATGATTGTATTGGCCTTGTAACAGGTAAAGTAAAATATAGGGTCTGGCTACTTTAAAGCGCTCATAATTCTATAGCTGGAAATAGCCTTTTGGGATATGATTAAGTCTTAAAACCTGTCCATGATTAAAAAAATACTTTTCAGTGAAAATCACATGTTCAGAAACCCTGGGAAACATTTTAGTATCCACCTCATGAATTTTTACAATTCCCAGCTTTCTGGGTGTAAACACTGCGAGCTACTTCCAGCAAAAGGAAGAGAAACGGCCCCGTTTTACTTTGAGCTTCGTCACCTCTCCAATTATTTTGCTGTTCGCAGTGTTTTTTATGACTTGAACCGCGCCGGGCTTTGTTTACTTCGGGGGACGTGACAAACTGGAAAGGCTCCGGCCTGCCGCTGCTGTGGGGAGGTTGCAAGAGGCGGCCATGCGCGCCCAGCCCGGCCCTGCGCAAACCCTCCCGCTCGCTGCGGCGACCTCTGCCCTTTTGTATCCTGTGACACTCAGCCTGTCTTTGTGCTCAAGTTTATTCGTGATGGATACGTTTCCCTCCCAATCGCATATGCCGGGAGCCCGGCAGAGCGAACAGATAAATTATTTTCAGCTGCAGGCCTGGCAGGCCTGGGCTGGGGGGAGAATTACCAGTTTAGATCTGCTACATATCCTGTTCGACATCCTTCCACATGACTAATCAGAACTGTTGGGAATGACTAGTTACTTCAGACACCTCTGCTTTGTCCACTTGGGGAAGACTTTAGAGACTGCCTCACCTGATGAGCAGCCCTGGAAGAACACACTGCAGGCAGAGCAGGAGCACAGCACCTCCCGGCCTGGCCGGGCACACTGTGCCCCAAGGGATGGCATCGGTGTCAGTCTCGGCGGGACCAGTCCCGAGGGCCAACGGGAGATGCTGCTGCCAGCCTGCCGCAAGGGTGTCACCTCTGCACCTGCAGAAAGCGTTGCCAGGCGCTCACAGAGCACGGCCTCAGCTCTCCTTCCCCAACTGAGCAGCTGGGGCAGGGAT
>NW_020799095.1:114320669-114364926 GCF_003259725.1 Athene cunicularia
GAGACAGACCACAGCCGGACGGGGCGCAGCCTCCCACTCCCCCTGGAATATGAAAGGGGATGACTCCCGGCCTCTCAGATCCTTTTTAAATGCAAAAGAATGTAGGAAATTGCCAGATCAGTTGGTTAATCAGTGACAACTGCAGTAGGTGCACAAAAAGCACGGCCCTTAACAAGAGTAATCAGTTGCGCGGGGTGTTTTTTCAGCGCCTCAGCGGGTCGCCGCTGGCCCCACCTCTTGAATCCCCGGGCCGGTTTAGTGTCAGCTTTATAAGAGAATGTAATTGCTGGGAGATTTCTTGGTGACTGATGGCAACAATATAAGTCTTCTCCCTGACACCACCTCCCCCCGGCCCTGCCTGTGCTTTGTGTCGGCCTGGCCGTCGCACAGCCGCGGATCAGGGCGGCAGCTGGCACCGAGCGAGGGCCGGCCACAGCGCCTGCCTAACGCTCCCGGCCCCCCGACTCCGAAAACTGTGTTGGCTGGGTTGGGTGCGCTCCTAATCTTCAGGCCTCAGTTAGGGTTACGTTAAACCTTCGACTGTTACCCTTTATAACATTATTTGCAGGATAACACCCCTATCAAGAATTTAAAGAGTATTCCTGAAATATTTTTGTGACTGCAATTGTTTCTCTTGCTTATCTGGGACTATTTTTAGATAAACCTCCTCCTCACATCTGTATTTTAAACTTAGGATGAAAGAGAGGGTGGTCGTATGACCAAAAAAGGCCTCTCAAAATTCCAGGCTACATAACACTAAAACTGAAGTGTTTCTGGCTTAGGCTTGTCCCCTCTCCTCCCACCTCATGTTTGTGATGTGCTTAAATGCCAGAAAACCTTTTTGTTTTTATTCCTCTGGTTACCTCATTGAAAACCTCCAAGTACATACTTCTAATAAATGGCTATGAGCCTTCCCCTTTTTCTTCTGGACTGGGAAGAAAAGACATGCTGAGGCTTCTTATTTAATGCTGTAAGCGCTGACTTAAAATTAGCAGTGCCCCATGTTAGGAAGAGAGTTTGCAGCCCAACTGGTACAGCAAATGCAGAAGTAATTCGCAACAGGAGTGTGTGATGTAACGACAAGGCTTGGTGGGTTTGCATCAGAGTACTCCTACGTGATGCTGTTGTGGTCTAGTATCAGAGCTCCTGTGAACTTGAATGACGTAGGATATTGTTTCCAAATGTGTGGCACAGGCTGAACTCTAGCTGGTCATTCCTGCATCAGCTGCTTGACAGCAACAAGCTGCCAAATATTCGAAGGCTGTTGTGCCCTCAGTTGCCTCTAAAAGCCTGTTCTTTGCCAGAGTGCATCATGCATTAAAGGAAATAAAATGCAGTCTGGCTTCTGCTTAACTATTGTATGGGAAACTTGGGATTTCATGGATTTCTTGCCCAAAAGATGTTACTGGATAGTATTCATGGCATTTAGCTGACTGCACATATGCAAAAACTGTGACTTGAGGAAAGGTGTGTGAGGTTTTCACTCCCCCCTTCCCCGCTTTCCTGCCTCCCCAATTGTGAATTTAACAAGAGATACTGAGTGCCTTAAATTTGCCTCTGAAAATTTCTGTAAGCATGTGGTTCTTTAAAGAGCTAAGTGAATTTTACAAAGATAGATGTGAAATTAAACTTTTCAGAAATGTTTATGCTGTAATTTTCTGACTCTTCCCACTGAAGGCAGAATATTCCTGAAGTGCATGAGGTCATTCTTTTCATCCTTACAAGTCCCCTCTCCCTTTCCTGGGGCAGGGAGGAACAAGATTCCTGACATCCTTTGATCTGATATGAACTATACGGACTTAATTTTTAACACAGCTGTACTGTGTGAAGTGTATACTAGGAAAGCATTCTTTCTATATGAAGGGGGAAAAAAAAGTGTCTTTAGGCATTCAGATAACCAAGTTTTGTAGGAACTTAGTCAGAAATCACATTGCAATCACTTTACAGATCTGCTCTTTTATTTTGTCTAATCTATATGCAGGAGGTAGGTACCATGCATGAAGAGTTGTCTGTGACAACAATGAGAACTAAGCATTAAACACGCAGGAGACTAGGTGTGCTTCCCACGGACGCGGTCAGGCACTTGCATAACTGTCCTGGCATCAGCAGCGCTGTTCACTCTGTAGGTAAATGAGGTGAAAGGTAGAAGTCTCATCAGCCATCTTTCCCGATTAGAATGTCATGGCATGACTCTTCCTATGTTGTCAGGGTGTTACCTGTGTTTGAAGTTTTTGGTGACTATTTTCCTTCAACTTTGTTAAGAAAATAAGAATGTGACTTTAATTGCTGTCATTTGTATCATCTACTTCCATGTGACAAATGCTTAAATTACTACCCCAACAGCCAGTAGGAGCTTAGCAATTTTGAAAAGCAGTTTAAATACGCAATGTTTAAATGCAGATTTAGCAGCCTAATGTTTAATCTTACATTTTGAGGCTACAGTCTCAAAATGACCTTTGGCATCGCTTTGGTTTTTAGCGTGAGAGGGTTTTTTTAGCCTAGTTCTTCAAAATAGCACTGTATTGCAGTGTTTATTGTATTGTGTTGTAGGTGCGTAGTTCCATTATATGAGTAAACTGTTTTGTTTGTGCCTGTAAAGTACTTCAGAGTTTTGTCTGAAATATCAACGGGTAGCTGTAAAAATATCAGCTCTGCATGACACATCTCACTTCAAAGCTTGAAGCACTCAGTATTAGCTGCCTTCTCAAGTTGTGTTTATTCAGAATACTTGCTCCATGGCCATCAAGAAATGCTGCTAAATTTCTTGTATAGAAGGATTGATAGTTGAATTGAATTGAACCTGTTGACTGACAAAAGTTAATTCTCAGCAGCAAAATGTGAAGATGGCATTGTGGAGGGAACGAGTGTCTGTGTGCTGCCCTAGCTTGGGCAAGGTCTTGACTGTCTGGATCTGCTGCTTTGGGAGCAAGACTAAGGAAGTTCAGGTTTCAGTGTTTGCAGCCATGTATGTATGCAGGAGCCAGCTTTGTTCCACATCAGAAAGTGGGAAGCTGCCCAAAGCTGCTGAGTCCATGTAACTCTGAGATACTAAGTTGAGCAATGGTTAACTACTACTTAAATTTGAGATCTATCTGTTTAGAACTGGAATGTTGCAGACTGGAGTAATGTAAGCTTTGTCTGTTGAGACAACAGGGTTGTTAAGCAATTGACTGTGTCCTGGTAGTTGGGATCATACTATTGCTTTGAACAGAAACAGGTTGTCTGGGCAGTCTTAAGGAAATACATTCATTGGCTCTTTAGTTCAGTCTTTTTGGTGCAGTCTTTCATGTTTAGGAACAGAAAAGCTGTAGCATTTTATAGCAGAATCTGTATAGTTTGTTTAAGATGATTTTAAAAAGCTCACTGTCTCTTCTTACGGTCAGAATTACATTCACATACATATATATTCACACATACATACATACACACACATTCATCAATCTGCCTTTCTTAGGATTCAGATATTCTCTCTTTTGTACCTGGAAAATAGTCACTGCTTCACAAATGTCTGTTGGCTTTAACTTATGGGGTAGTAGAGAAGACAATGAACAAACTCATATTTTAAAACAAATTAACCTGAAAAAAGACTTTAAGCTGAGTTTATCGTTGTCAGTCTTGTTAGTATGTCTGCTTCCATGGGGAGGTAAATAGTGGTGCCTAGTGAGTATATAGCTAGAGTTATTGCTTGATTCAGGTCCTACCTTGGGGCGGGGGGGGGGCTTTTTTGGACCACCCTTGAGGATTGAAGTAGAGAAAGTACATTGATTGTGGTGAAAGAAGCAAAGAAATGACTGCAACTTAAAATAAGGCTGTGACTCTCATGACTTGCTTAACTATCTAGAAGACATCCTGCTAGTGTAGAAGGTTGAAAGCTTATTAGGTAATTCCAGTGTGGACTGTTTTCTTATCAAAATGTTGGTTAATTTATTTTGATCAGGTTTTAGCTGCTACTGACTTTCATTCTTCAGTATGTACTGTTAGCCATATATCACATCAGAGGTGTAACTTTCATTTGGAGGAATAGAGAGCCAACGTTGATGATTATTGGTTGCTGACTTTGGCCTGAATTTTATTGGAAGCCTGTCAGCTGAAAAACAGTAAACGAAGCAGTACGATTCAAATGTGTACTTGATGCTTGTAACCTTTTTTCTGGAGATTCTATGTTAGCTTATCTGTAACAGACAGCAAAGAGAATTCTTCTATCTAGACTTCAGTTATTTCTATTGCAAAGTTTCATTAATGCTTCAGTAGAGTAGAGCATGCTTTTCTTAAAAAAAATGATTCTTTTAGTAGGCATAATGTTATATAACAAAGAATGAAAATTCTCACCTGTTCATAACTGTGGCTGTAAATAGGCTGTAAATGTGGCTGATGGATGAGATACTCTACTTGGCTCAAGCGTGATATTGCCCAGATTACGTCAGTGGTTGGGAGGTAACAGTATCTGTGCACTAAGCTTTTTAGCATTTCCAAGCAAAGAGACTGTTCTGTTAGATGGAAACTCTTAGTACACACTGATATTTAGCTTTGCCAGCTTCTGATGGCAGTGTGCATCAGCAGTGTCAGAAGTCTTTGGGCAGTCTTAAATCACTGGAGACACCTTCGCCACCACAGTGGTCTGCTCTGGAGCAGTCTATTACCAAAAGCTTGTTTTGGTGAAGGAGGCTCCTTCTCATCTTGTTGGAACTTACACTATGTTTTAATAAGCTGATTGAGGTAGTAAATACTACATGCGGCTTCTGCTTAAAAAAAGAAAATGAAATAAAAATAAATAGATATTAGAGATGTGAAGGTGGCTCATAGGAATTTACCCCCAAGTGATTTAGAAATATAAGTGTTAATATCCCAGCTGAGCACTAAAGAGATTTAAGAGTGTGGTTTTAAAGGTGACATTCAAATGCTATTTTAAGAGGAGTGATAAATGCTTGTGCTTTTTCTCCTGCCCTCTGCTTTATGCTGTAGAAGGTCCTCTTGACAATGGCCACAAGAAGTGTAATAAATGTGCTGATATTTTCTCCCTAAAACTTGTGTGGGACAAATTGCCTTCGGTTAAAATAGTCTGGCCTGGCATTTTGCATCCAAAGTGACTGAAAGCATCCCTCCTCCGCAACAAAATACGAGATGTGAAATTACAAACTTGTAAATCTTTTCTTTGATCACTGATTAATGGCAAGTTGGTATCTGCAACTACAGTCACTACTAAATTACGACAAAGATACAAAATACTTGCATGGGCTTCCTTGACTATCGTTTTGAAGTTTATTTTGAGATATGACATACCATTTAAAATTCTGTTTTCAAGAAGGAAAGATAGCATTAGACTAGTTTTATTCATAATAAGCAGAATCCAAACAAAATCTTCCAAGTTCTTGTGGGCAGGGGATGGGGGACACATTTTAGAACATGCCACTCTTCCCTGTTAAAAACTGAAACAGAAAAAACCTAAACAGGAACTTTAGAATCTATTCTATTATTATGTGTTGTTTTTTTCTTTTTCCCCAAGTCCAAGTGTGTACCTGGTTCAGTTAGCATTTTATTATTTAAATTCTTTTGCCATTACTAATTCTCCTGAGTGAGTTTTCAATGTTATAATTCTGGAGAGAACAAAATTTCAGTGTGATCTTCTAAAGTGCTGCAGTTGCAGGTAGTAGCATGATTGCCTGAAGATGAATAATGAACGCCAATGATAGTGTTCCCTGTTATCATCATGAGAGAAATTAGGGTAGGGATTGAGAAATCTACCCTGTCATAGAATTAGGCTTTTGAATTGAATTTTCTTACACAAATTGAGAATATAGTTTTGCTTAAGTGGGAAGAAGCGTCACGTCTTTCAGTTTACGACTTCACTAAATTAAGATAAATTGTGTATTTTAAAAAAAATAAATTTTTCTTCCTAAATCTTGGAGTTTGGAATGTTTTTAGAGGGTCATCTCTGTGCATTTGAAAAATCTGTTCTCTGTATAACTGACTTTAGTCCATCATAGGACTTGGTGCTTCTGCTTGCTCATCTGATTACACAGCTCAAGGGAATAAGGTTAAGGACATGCTGCTGGTAACTAGAGCGTTTTCAGGGCTTTAGTTCGGCAGATGGGCTGCTTGGCTATATTCATACATCTGCCTACCTGCTGTGGCAGCTGCTGCTGCTGCATGTTGTGTTCTTTTGTTCTGTTCCACCCAAGAAAGGAGCACTAGGAAGTGTAGTGAATGGATTAATTTAAGGTTAAGGCTAGTGTTTTGCTTGCTTCCTAACTCTCTGTAATAATAAAGATTCTGATAAAGCTAATGAATCCTTTGTAAAGTGAAATAGATTTTTAAGATGTATTTCAGGGGCTGAAACTAGCTAGCATTGTCTAAAAAAGTCAAGTATGTATTCTTTATATTGCCTGACATTATTTACTTCAATATCTTCCTCTCTTTCTCCCCCTTCCCCCGCTTTTTCCAGGAGCAGTAACCAGACTTTGCCTGACACTGCGTGGTCCAAAAGAATTAAGGAAATATGGAATGACATGAAGGAGATTAGTTGAGGATTAAAGGCTTTGAGGACAAAACACCTCGCTGAGGTGAAGCACAGACTAGCATTCTAGTTGTAGCTCTGAGGAGCTGTGTGCTGGAAAAAGATGGCAGATCCAGGAATGATGAGTCTGTTTGGAGAAGATGGGAATATTTTCAGTGAAGGGTTGGAAGGTCTTGGAGAATGTGGATATCCTGAAAATACAGTAAATCCTATGGGGCAGCAAATGCCCATGGATCAAGGATTTCCCTCTTTACAGTCATCTCTTCATCATCCCCCTGCAAATCAAAATCAAGCCAAGTTGACCCATTTTGATCACTATAATCAGTACGAACAGCAGAAAATGCACCTGATGGATCAGCCGAACAGGATGATAAGCAATGCCCCTGGGAATGGTATAGCGTCTCCTCATTCACAGTATCACAACCCTCCAGTTCCTCAGGTTCCTCACAGCACTGGTGCTGGTGGTCAGATGGGAGTCTATCCCAGCATGCAGAACGAAAGACACGGGCAACCCTTCGTAGACAGTGGCTCCATGTGGGGACCACGGGCAGTTCAAGTGCCAGACCAGATAAGAGCACCATACCAGCAGCAACCGCAGCAGCAGCCGCAGCCGACACAGCCACCGCAGGCACCCTCCGGGCCCCCTGGGCAGGGCCATCCTCAGCACATGCAGCAGATGGGAAACTACATGGCTCGTGGTGATTTTTCAATGCAGCAGCACGGCCAGCCGCAGCAGCAGAGGATGAACCAGTTTTCTCAAGGCCAGGAAGGCCTCAATCAGGGAAACCCTTTCATTGCCACCTCAGGACCTGGCCACTTGTCTCATGTGCCCCAGCAGAATCCCAGTATGGCACCTTCTTTGCGACACTCAGTCCAGCAATTTCACCACCATCCCCCCACTGCTCTCCATGGAGAATCAGTAGCCCACAGTCCCAGATTCTCCCCTAATCCTCCCCAGCAGGGTGCTGTTAGGCCTCAAACACTTAATTTTAGTTCTCGGAGCCAGACGGTACCCTCACCTACTATAAACAACTCAGGGCAGTATTCTCGATATCCTTACAGTAACCTTAATCAGGGATTAGTTAATAATACAGGGATGAATCAGAATTTAGGCCTTACAAATAACACTCCAATGAATCAATCTGTACCAAGATACCCAAATGCTGTCGGATTTCCATCAAACAGTGGTCAAGGACTAATGCACCAGCAGCCCATCCACCCTAGTGGCTCACTTAACCAAATGAACACGCAAACTATGCACCCTTCACAGCCTCAGGGAACTTATGCCTCTCCACCTCCCATGTCACCTATGAAAGCAATGAGTAATCCAGCAGGTACACCTCCTCCACAGGTTAGACCTGGTAGTGCTGGAATACCAATGGAAGTTGGCAGTTATCCAAATATACCCCATCCTCAGCCGTCACACCAGCCCCCTGGTGCCATGGGAATTGGACAAAGGAATATGGGCCCCCGAAACATGCAACAGAATCGTCCGTTTATGGGTATGTCTTCAACACCACGGGAGATGGGTGGGCACATGAGACCAAATGGTTGTCCAGGTGTTGGCCTTGCCGATCCACAAGCAATACAGGAGCGACTAATATCTGGCCAGCAGCTTCCTAGTCAACAGCAGTCTTTTCAACAGCAAATGCCAACCTGTCCTCCCATGCAGCCTCATCCAGGGATACACCATCAATCTTCACCACCCCCACATCCTCATCATCAGCCCTGGGCACAGCTTCACCAGTCACCACAAAACACACCACAAAAAGTGCCTGTCCTTCAGGTAAGCTACTTCAAATGAGTAGAAAAATGTTTTAAATTACTATAAAGGCAATTCAGGATACGCAAGATCTGTGGTTTCAAAATAGTTGCTCCTGTTTGACCCCTGTTTGTTACTGATTATGTGGCTTTCTTGGTGCACAGAAGCTGAAGGTAAAATGAGGTTTAGGTAGCTTGCTAATGTCCTTACAGTAATTTTTACAGGATGACATTATGGATAGACTGAAACATGATACAGCAACAGGACAAGCTGAATACCTGCTTTTTTTTTTTTTTCTTTGAGGGGAAAATGGAAAGCATGTGTGAGAATTGTCATTTAAACTATTATTTTTTGTATTTGCAACTTGGAGAAAGAAGTGTGTGCTTGTTTTGGCCAAACTGAGGGTTTTCTTTAAATCCTAAGGGAATGTTTTGTGGTTTTAAGTTAAAGCTGAAATTTTTGCATATGAAAAAATTTCCGGGATGAACTTCTTCAGCACTAAGTAATGCAACTGATAAGTGATGGGGCAACAGTTTATGCAAGGAGAAGACAGCAGATGTGAGTCATAGTCTGAAATCAAATCTTCTGAGGCTTAAATGAAATCTCGAATAGGATAGAAGTTTTATTTTACTGAGTCTCTGATCTGCCAGGTTTCAATGAAAATGTATTGCTTCCACATCATTTTTCAATTAAAAGCTAAAAATGGTAAAACATCTTGATCCTCTGTAGCTTAGCAGGTTTGACTACATGCTAGTATGTTAAGCTTCAGCTGAAAAAGTGCCTTTTGGGATCTTCTCATTTGCCATTGCCTGCCTCTGGCCCTATCAGTCATCATTCAGGAGATTTTGGTACTGAATGAATAGGTGGTCAAGATATCAGAGGCTTAATTATTTTGTTTTTTTTTTTTAAACCAGTCCATAATTAATACCACGTAACTGCCCATAAATACTTCGAGACAATTGTTGGAATGCAGTCATAATGATACGATGCTACAATAAGCTTAATAAATCATAAAAACAGCTGTCCTAGCCAGTGTCCCAGGCCTGTGTGGAACGCAGCTGCTCAGCAGTCCCCTCCACTTCTGCCTGCCGGCTGCTTCTGTTAGCCGCTCCGCACAGCGTGAGGTGGGTCTGGGAATCAGATGTATGCGCTGCAGAGAGGCAGCTGACAAGGAGTGGTAGATGGAGCAGTTCAGCAGCTGGGAGAGGCTTCCACATTCTCTGTGGAGGAGAGGAGGGGGGAAGCGCTGGAGGTGCTGTAGGGTGGGGAAGTTCTGGGTGGGAGATCAGGGACTAAGCTGCACAAGGAGAAAGGACGCTGTCTGTCTGGGAGGGAGGAGGAAGCTCTCCTCTTGAAGGGTCAAAAAATATCTTCAGAATCACCTTTCTCTCCTCTGCCCCCCTCAAAATTGGCATGAAATTTTTATACCTGTGTTGGCCCTTCCTCTTCCCCTGCCTCCATGCACAGGTTTTGTTTGGAGAACCTGAATTACCGTTCTCACATGCACATGGAGTTGTGTGTTCCTCCTTGAGAGAGCAACTCTTGACAGTATCTCTTGTGTTATCAACTGTGTGGGTAAGCAGGATGAAAAAGGAAAGAACTCAAAGACTATGAAAAAACGCAAGGGAATGAGCAGGTATTTGGAAAGGAGGGTAATGACAGCATAGATAAATCAATACAGAAGGACTGGGGATCAGAAAAAGTAGTACGGGATATGTTTTTTAGCCTGAAGATGAGAGATGACACATCTAGCAGAAAAAACTTGAAAGAAAATTGTAGAAGTGGGTAAACTAAGACTTCTAAGACAGTAAAGGAACAAAATCCAGTGGCATTGGGATCTTGTACAACTAGTGATGGAGGGAGTGTGAGAAGGGAATACTTGAGATTGACTGTGCCCTAAAGCTGTGGTGTTCTTCACCAGCATTAATTTCTTGTTTTCATCTGACCATCCAGTAACCTTTTTTTTGGCAGCAAGAGGTGGTTTGGGAGGAGAAGGTTTACTTGTAGAATGAACAGACTTATTAAATATTCTTGGTACTTTAATCAGGGAAGAGGTGAAACGCAGACAGTTCAACCCTTAAACAAGCTATGCAACCTACTACAAAGTTCTGAACTGCAGATGAATAGCTTGAACAAAGGTAAGTGCCGAAACTGAACAATTAGAGGAAAACCACATGATAACTCAAGTTACTTGATTAGAATCAGTAATTCAAACAGCTGTAGCTAGCCAGGTAGTTTCTCTATTACCCTACTTCTGTTAAGTTTTTATTTGGTAAAAGTTACTGTTAACAAACCTTCCCATTAAGTAATTAGTTTGAGACCTGACTGTAGTAATGAAACTCTTGACAGGCAGGCATTTCCCCCTTGAAAACTGTTTGGATGAAATAAATATTGTGCAAGTCAATGAAAACTCAGCTCTTCCCCACCCCCTGGGGAAAAATGCAGATGTGTGAAACCCCTGCTTTCAAGACTGAATATGGAATTTGCAGCTCTCCTGTCTGTGTCACGGTTTTCCCTTCATGTCAGTTGGCAGAAAACTGTGCACTGAAGAACAGTTATTTAAATGACTGGTTTGTTTTTATTTGTATAAAATGAATCAACAAAATGGATATAGTCAGTGAAATGGAAATCACTATGTACTTTTAAATCAACAGAAGCCATCTTAGTAATTATTTTTCAGTGATTTGAAGCTAGCCTTATCATGGAAAGACTGTAATAGTTGTGGTTAACCAAATTACTGTTTTGTTTTTAGATATGTTGGAAGGAAAGTGAAGTTCTTTTGCTTTTAACTTGAAAGAAATTGCCGTGTTGATTCTAGGGCTTGTTATTTCTTTTTTGTGTGCAAAACTGCAAATTATTTTGGCTTGGAGATAGAGCTGGTGATTGACAATTCAGCTGGTTTAGATTAATAGCTGAAAACTAGACATGATTATTAGGACCTTGTTCACAGTGAGTTGCTGGATTCAGTGGAGTTTGATAGATTCATAAGAACCACCATAGTGTTGGGATATTCAGTCAGTGTGCTTAGTTTTTCAAGCCCTCTTTTTGAAACATTCTTCATCAAAGGCCTTTGGAAGAGCTCAGTGGCCACAGGGTGGGAAGGCAGGTTGTTCTGTGGCAGGGTAATCGGCCAAGGTGCAAAGCAGAGGGTAGGAATAGCTTGCTTGTTTTCACAGTGGAGGCATCTGTGTTGAGCTTGCAAGCTTGTGCTCTCCAAAACGCTCATAAGTGATCTGGAAAAGAGCGAAAAGTCAAGAGTTTCCTGCTGCTGTTAACATACTCACAGCTGAGTGCCAAAGTGCAGACATGGTGGAGAGCCTAACAGTCATGAAACTAAATAATTAGAAGTGCAACAGGAATGTCAGTCACTTGGGTTGTAAGCTATGTGAGTTAAGGCATGGCCAGGGGAGCTTTAGATTGATATAAGAAGTTTCTTCACTGAAAGGATTATTGAGCACTGGAACAGGGAGCCCAGGGAAGTGGTTGTGACACCATTCCTGGAGGTATTTAAAAAACATATAGATGTGGCACTTAGGGACATGGTTTAGTGATGGACTTGAGAATATTAGGCTAATGGTTAGACTCAATGATCTTAAGGGTTGTTTCCAACCTAAATGATGCTGTGATTCTGTGGTGCCTGGGCAGTGAAGTGGCAGGCAAAAAACCTCTCCTTAGGGACAGGGTCTTGGTGTCAGATGGCTACCTGAAAATGTGCTATGACAGTCAAAGAAATAAACCAGAAGGAATTGTTAAGGAAGTAGTAGAGAGCAAAACATAGCTTGCTGCTATGTTGCTGCATGTATGTGTAGTGTGTGGGTGTGGCAAGTGCTGTGCAGCTCAGGGTCCCTTCCTTAGGCTTCAAAATACAGTAGTGCTTGAAAAAGCACAGAGGGGGGGGACGTGAGAGGAAGAGGAGAGAGATGGTGAAAACCTCTAAAATTGTAAGTGAATTGGGTGCATGAAGAAGGTGGATGTGAAACAAGGGTTGTTAGTCACCTACTTTTGTCTCCTTGAATTCTTTTAAGGTACTCAGCAAATTATCAGGTGGTGAGCTCAGAACTGTACATTAAGATGCTGATCTCTGAGATGTTGTGCAGAAAAATGCATCATTTGATAAACATGAAGGCACCACATCTGTCTCAGCAGATCTGTGCCATAAGTAAGTGGCTGAAAGTTTGTCACTGGGGTGCATCTACTGTGTGTCTGTCTGGTTCTTGTACTTTTCCCACAGACTTTATCAGAGAGGGGATATCAGGTTAGACAGGCCTCTGGGGGTCTAATACTATGCAGTTGCTCATACATATTGTTATTTTCAGATTATTTTATTAGTGGTGGAGCAAGTGTAGGAGTTTTCTCTGCCAAGAATTGGCTATCCTGGGTGTGTTGTCATAAAGAACTTCTTATTGACCCACAGCTACTATGTGGGCTGGAGTTTTGAGTCCTGTTTATTAATCACATTCCACAAATGTGATCTACATTATTTATGGTCAAACGTAGGAATACATAAATGACAAACAGCTATGATATAGTCTCCATGCTCGACTAATGGTAGAGCTCAGTGGTGGGCACCAACAATGTTGAAGGATGCTGGGTTGCGGTGTCCAGCTTCTTGTGGAGAAGGAATTCATTTTGTGTGTGTTACTGGTTCACTGCCAGGTTTACTCTACTGGCCTTACTATCTGTGGCATGTGACTTTGCTTTAAATCATAACTCATAGCTGTGTTTGGTATGAACACATTCTTTTGAAATTTCCTTCCCTCCCTTGCAGGGGAAGAGGCAGAGAATGTCCTGCTGAGTCACCAGCTGGGTCGCCCCTGTCACAGACCCCTCCTGCATTTTCAAACCTCGTGTTGCTGCCTCAGTTTAATTTATACTTGGATATACTGTAATGGAGGGGGATATTAATGAAAACTACTATCAGCTGGAGTGGTTTGCTGTATTCTAACCTGGCAGAGAGTGCAGGTTAAGTCAGTTACTGCTGGCGCACTAAAATGAATTTGAGTTTCTCCTGGGTATTTTTTTTTTTAATGACTAAGAGTAGTAAGAGACTGACTCCTTAATCTGCTTACTGTCTTTGCATAACCAGTGATCTTTCAATGCATGTCCTATAATTTTATTTAGTAAGAAATTGTATCATTTCAGATGGTTAGGATTTTTCCCATAAATTAATATTCATAAGCAATGTCCCACATCTCCAGAGAGAACTGTTAGCTTTTTCATTCCTTGAGTGTTAAGCTTTTTGACTATTTTCCTGTTAATAAGTAGGACATTTTTTTTTTTTTTTTTTTTTTTTTTAACTTGTAAACACTATTGGGTACTATTTGTTTTGATGCAGAGGCTATTTCATGTGACTGCTGGCTGGTCTTTTGAGGTACTGTATGTGCTGCACATTCGGCAAAATCTTATGGCTGCCCGTGGAAATTCTAGTTTCCCTTTTCAAATGTTCATAGACCAGCAAACTAGTGTATGTTGGCAAGATTTCTGAAGGTGCCAGACTAAATGGAATTTAAAAAACACTAATACTGAACCTTGGTTGATTACAATTATGTATTATTTTTATATATAGATTAAATATATGTGTGTGTATTTATGTAAAATATATGTAAAAACCCAGACCATATCAGAAGTTGTGGAGAATGATGAAGGGAAAACTGAGACGAAAATCCATAGTATTAATCTAAAAATAAAACCCGATAATTTTTCTTAAAAGCTTACAGGCTTCTGCTGTATTTTGTTGAGGGTCATAAGAACTCCTGTATTTGGGCAATGTGTGCAACATAAATAACTATAATTTTCCAAATAAAGGAAAAGTAGACCATTAAAGCCACCTTTGCTTGTAAGTATTGAAGTTATTTTACCTCTGTGGAGAAGAATAATCTGTTACACTGACAACTTCATCCATCTGTGAGATAGTTCACATGCAGGCCTCTCAAAGGATATAATAATTAATATGAAATACTTTGTCCAACAAAAGTTCATGTTCTAAAACTCCTTGAAAATATTCCAGTCTAGTTAATATTAACATAACTAAAGGCTTATTTCTTCCTCACCCTTGCGAAGGCTATATGTACTTCTGTAAATACGGGGTTGCAGTGATTCTGTAGTGAATAGGGCTTTGGGCTAAAGACTTGCGGTTTTGAGGTGGTTTTGCTATGGATTTTTTAATCTTTTTTTACTGTTGAGGAGGTATAAGCAACTTCAAGAATACTTCTTCCCTCGGGTGCCATGATTTGACTGTGATGAAAATGATTTGTGCCATTAAATTATCTGCTCTGGAGTTTTGGGTAAAGCTGGTTTGCAGCATTAGCATAAAAACACAAGTCTGTCTCAGCATGCTGATTTTGTAGGCTTAAGAGTTACCAGACTTGTTTTTCAGTGTGAATATGTTGAAAGGTTCTATTATATGTTGGTGACCTGTATGTGTTTTTTCTTGAAATCACTGGCATTATCTGAGGAGTCACCTAATTCGTTTAAATTTAAGCTCCTACTCAGTACTTAACTACAGTATTCTTACCTGCAGATGGTCACTTCAGTGGGATTTGGCAATCATCTTATTTTCCTGTGGCTGAACACACTCTTCTATTTTACATTTATTTGAACAAATTGAAATCTGTTGTTTCAGAGAGTGGTTTTTTTCCATGACTGAAGGCTGATAGTTTAATACAAACCCTCATGTCTCTTATCATCATCACCCTACATACCTTACGAGGATGTCAAATTAAAGGAGAAATGCTTGATATTTGTTTTACATTTAGTTTTTATGTCATTAAATACAGTTGAGTGGCATTCTTAACAAGGAACAAGTTGCAGGCGAAGTAATAATTTCTTGCTTATTTATTACAGATCCTCCTCCTGGTCTTCCATCCTGCTCTTTCACATGGAATTTGAGGCATCTATTTGTTTAAAACTAATCTGGTTTTGCTTGTATCTTGAATGCAAGAGTCATAGACTTGCATAAGTATCCTCTTTTTTTTTGTCTGGGGATAGTAAATGCCTCGGTTCCCACTGTGATGGGACACCATCACTTTGAATTTCAATTTTTAGCTTTTATCTGTGGAGATTTTCTCCCTCAGTTCAGTAGTGAGCCAGTGCTTTTCACTTTGCAGTTTTGAGATTTGAGTTATAATGAAAGAACTGATGACCAAACAATTGCGAAACTCAAAATAATGGAATGGTATATTCAAAAGGGACGGTCTCACCTGAACAATGTATCAAAATGGATGTACTACGCCTCCTGTTCTTTTCTTTGTTATCTTTGAGAGGATTTCTTTCTAGGTGTCAATGTTCTTTTGCTTGTATGGATATATACATATATTATACAGGTGGTGATGTGGTCTGGATTTTTGGGAATGAATTGCTTGTTTTTTCTTCAGAGATGTCATCTATTTTTTGTAAACAGAGTATAAAGTTTGCTAGCTAAGGAGTGAGGTTAACACCCTTGAATCTTTCACAGTGATAAAAGCATCTGTTTGTACAGATCTTTCTTTTGAAATATTACCAAGTTTGCAGGTGTGGTTTAAAGATGGTGAAGCTGCTACTTGGGAACTGGTAGGAGTAGAGTAGGAAGCGTGGGCAGGAAGAGGTGATCAGGGAGGGGTCAACAAATGGCTGAGCTGATGGAGCAGTGTTGAGCAGTAAAAACAGAGAGGAAATTGCCAACATGTGTGTTAAAATAGGGACAGAGAAGTTTAGAGAGTCACCCCACCTTTCCTTTGCCAGCTGCTTGAGTCACCTGCCCCTTGAGGCCTTGCCAGAGGTAGCTGTTTGATACAGTGGTGCCTGTAAGTGCTCTGCATGCTGCTTCAGGGTGCACCTTTGTGTCATTGTGCTGTGGGTGGGCAGTTCACTGACAGCTTCCTGGCATAGTTGAGTAAACTCAATAACTCTCAATATCTAATCATTAAGAAATAATGTGTACAAATAAAGGTGACTGAGGTCTGGGATACAGAACTGTCGGTCCTTCCTTGCATCACGGCACACCTGGCCTTTTGGTGAGCTGGCTTATTGGGCCAGCTTGCTTCTAGCCAGGCTAAATTTCCAGCATCTCTTCACTGTGTGACCACAAGGTCACCCAAGGTGGTGGCATGGGAGTGGGAAAGCTTGGTGAGAGAAAATGGGGACTGTCTCTTCCTCTGGCAGTGAGCTTTCAGGCCTTTTAGTACCCTTACACAGGTGAAGTTTCTGTAGCACTTGCCCTCTGTAGCCAGCCCTTGAGTCCTTCCTCAAATTTTGATAAATGAAAACTTCTGTTAGAAGTCAAACCTTTGTCTTGTTATATCAAATTAGGTTATACCAAACAGGTCACATTCCAACTCCCATATTTTTTTTAACTCTAATCTTCTGTTCCTTTTTTCACACCAATACATATAACTGATTTGATTTCAGAGATGTGTTACTTTTTTAGAAAAGAAGGACTTTTTTTCTCTTCCAACTGAAGTAGTTACAGCTATTTTATTATTGAAGAGATGAAAGAACATCCCTGTTCTAGCAAAGAGAGCTTGGCACAGTTTTGTTAGATGTGTGTCATGTGCACTGGAATGAGGGAAGATGCTTCCAATATCTGTCGATGAATTGTTTTCCTTGAGCACTGAATGGGATTTCTTTCTCCAACACAGAGAGTCTTTAAAAAGCATGAAAAGTTAGAAATAAAAAATAAATTTCTTAGTCTTCTTTATGAGGAAACAGAACTGAGACATAGGGTGGCTTAGTGATCTGAGTGTGGGTTTGATTATAAACTCTGGAATGAGCATTCTTTCTAATTTTGCCGACCTTGATATATTACCTATTATATTAGAATTTTCTCAGCTAGTGGGCAAGGTTGGTAATAGTGTTGCCCCTGTTTATGAAGAGGAACATATAGATGGTGAGCATAAAGATTGTTATTTATTTAAAATCCAAGTTGGTAAAACTCCCAATTCCAATTGTTACTCCAATTCTTATCTGTTATGCTAAAACATGCCATTTCCCTGCTCTCCTTGTCACTCCTTGCAGTATTGCTTTTGCTTAAGAGTGAAGCTTAAGAAGACAAAGATGTCTTAACAGTTCAGAGCGTCCCACTTCTTGTGTAGGAATTTGGTAATTGTAGAGGTTAACCTGAGAGCACAAGATGTGGAAGAAAACAGGTGGATCTCTTTCTGATCTTCCACTGTTGGGTTGGGAGGAATCTTTGTTCCTTGTTTCTGTTGTTCCATCACCTGTTCATTCCTGAATCAGTACTGAGCAACTCTTCCCTGTACTCCTCAGCAGTTTTATTGTGTTAGCCAAGCTTAGGAGACAGCAGCTCATGTAGTATTACACTGAACAAGCACAAAAATTAAGAACTTCTGGGAGTGGGTTCATATTGCATGGGTTGCTGCTGTAGAAATTAAATGCCATGAATTCTTAACTTCTGGAGCTTGGCGGGTTTCCATGGATTATTATTAAAGTTTTCATTTTGGAAAATTGCAAGTATTTGTTTTCAGGAGTGCAACACTTACTCTTCAGTACACAGCACCAAATCTATCTTTGCTATATTGACATAACACGTTGTAGGAAGTGCCAAACACTTAAGTTTCATCTTTTACTTTTTTATATTTTGTGAAATACAAACTCTTGTTATTTTAATCAGAGAGGAAATTTTCATATGTAATGCAAGAGTTTCTGAAAGGAATGTATACCCACATACAGTAGACTTCTTTTTCAGAACAGACTGAGTGATTTAATCAGTTGAATCAGAAAATCATTAGTCAATTTTAATTGTGCTAATTGTGTTTTATTCTGGCTCTTAACTCCTGCAACCAAAAGAACTTAATGGCCACAGCAACTGAGAAGTTAATACTTATATAAATTTTCGGATTTAGTGTTCCTGTAAGAAGAGAGAGGACTCATAACAAGCTTCATAACAAACTTCCTAATATGTAGTAGTCAATATGAACTCTGTTTTTTCCACTCTCCTTTTACATCTCCTTTCTCTCCAGATGGCCCTCCATCCACTTGTATTCTGGTACTTCGTATCTTTTTTGGCCCTGAAAGACTCTGATAACAGTGATAATACTGTAATTTTCCTTACATGTGAGCACTGAAAGATAGGAAGTGCTTTATTTTATTTTTGGAAGAAATCTTTCTGTACCAGCCAATTGTTACTAAATATAGTGGGAGACTTTGAATTTAAAGTGACACCGTAAAAAGTTGACGTCACAGTTTACTTGTACAACTGTATATGAAATATATAGTTGTTATTATTGGGCTTTATAGTTGGCTATACTTATCTCAGTTTGTTAATGCGCTATTGCACGTTTATTTTGGCAAGCATTGTCAGCTGTGGACGTAGGGATGAATGCCTACAAAAAACTGGAAGACTAAGTCTATCTCTTTCCTAGCCTTCTTTGAAGTATTTCGGGAAAAGAACCAGGTAATTGTGTAACTGTCATTAGTCTGGGATTCAGGGAGTTTTTGCTGCCTGACACAGGTTGCTTGTTTCATGTTTGTATTGCCAGTGGTGTTGTCGGGTGTGCTTGAGAGGTGCTGTGCTTCAGCGGTGAGCAGGGGAAGGCAGAGCAGTTCGAGCAGTTCCCTGCTGCGTTGTACAGCAACACCAAAAAATGTAACTCAAACTGTTACTGGCAGTGAGGGATAAGTTATAAAGGGTTGCTTTAGACACAGCTCTCTGATTATAATACTACAATATGAAACAGAATTTAGACCTGATATTGCTGTAGACATGTCTGATTTGAGACTTGTGTATAGGGATTTTTACATTTTACTATAGGTTGTATATAGAATGGCTGGAGTGAGGCTACGAAAGATATCTGCACTAAAGATAAGGTGTTTAATGTTTCGTAGAACAATGTTGATCAAACTGGTTGGAGAACTAAAGTATGATTCAGACATTATAATTAAGAATTTTCTAAATCGGTGCTGCTGAGGTGTTTGTCCACAGAAAAGGAAGTGTAGGGGGTTTGCTTGGGACATCTTTTTCTTTTTCCCCGCCCCTTCAGTTCTAATGACACTTCCTGATTTAATTGTTAGTTTAGTTCAGTTATTGGAGGAGCTGGGAAAAGGCCTACTTGTGACATGCCATAGATAACATATTCAAAGGCTTTTTTTAATTTGTTACTGTGACTAAAGAACTAGAGCTTGAGAAGTATCTTGGGATTTTTAACAAGTCTGTAATTTCAAGCCCACCTTGTCATGCTGAGGTTAATAAAATACTGTAGTGGAAAGTCCATTTGGAGAACTGTCGTTTTCCCACCCCAAGAGAAAAATAGAGCTGATTACTGATGATCTCTTTTGGTTTTGTATCTTACATGGATGCACTGAGATTTCTTTGAGTTGGTGGTTTCAACTTGTGGTCTGTAAACCTCAGAAGTTCCTGCTTTTAAGTGGTCTGGGAAAGATGATGAAGGAGAGCAGGTTTACATGCTAAGCAACAATATCCATATGGGAAGTTTAAGAGAATTACATGTCCACTATGAGAGGCTTACAGATTAAAAAATTTTAAAATGAAAGAATTTTTGACAAGAGAGAGTTCTGTGTTGTAACATGGGTCTCACTTCAGATGGCACCTGCTCAGGCTGGTCTCTGAAATGACAGCAGTTACACTTCAGTGTGGAGCAAAGTGTAGGGGATCCCCTGTCTCAGCAAAGTAAGTGCATTGGGACTGGTACTGTTTAATATCTTCATTGACATGTCTGTGGGAACGTGGAAATAGAGTGTACCCTCAGCAAATTGGCAGACAACACCAATCTGAGTGGTGTGGACATTTCTGAGGGACAAGATGCCATCCAGAGGAACCTGGACAAACTCAAGAGGGGCTCCATGAAAACCTCCTGAGGCTCAACAAAGTGAAATGCAAGGTCCTGCACCTTCGTGTCAATACAGGCTGGAGGGTGAAGGGATTGAGAGCAGCCCTGTGGAGGAGAACTTGGGGTGGGTGAAAAGCTGGTCATGATCCAGAAGTGTGCACTTGCAGCCCAGAAGGCCAACCATATCCTGGGCTGCATCAAGAGAAGCATGGCCAGCAGATCGAGGGAGGGGATTCTCCTCCTCTGCTCCGCTCTGTTGAGACCCTCACTGCAGTACTGCATTCAGCTCTGGGGCCCCCAGCACAAGACAGACATGGACCTGTTGGAGCAAGTCCAGAGGAGGCCACAAAAATGATCAGAGGGATGGAACATCTCTCCTCTGAGGAAATGAGAGAGTTGGATTTGTTCAGCCTGGAGAAGGCTACGGGGTGACCTTACAGCAGCCTTCCAGTACTTAAAGGGGGCTTATAAAGAAAAATGGGGACAAACTTTTTAGCAGGACCTGTTGTGATAGGACAGGTGGTAAAGGTTTTAAACTAAAAGAGGGTATATTCAGGCTAGATATAAGGAAGAAATGTTTTATGATGAGGGCTGTGAAACACCGGTTGCCCAGAGAGGTGGTAGATGCCTCATCCCTGGAAACATTCAAGGTCAGGTTGGATGGGGCTGTGAGACACCTGATCTAGTTGAAGATGTCCCTGCTTATTGCAGGATGTTGGACTAGATGAGCTTTAAAGGTCCATTCCAACCCAAACCATTCTATGATCTCTTCAGGGGGGAGTTCCAATGGTGAGTTCTGTGTTGGCTGATCAAAATGGTATATTCTCACCTCACCTGGAAGTAATGGATTGTACAGGACCACCTTTTTTTTGCAAATGACATGGAAAGACTGAAGAGAACATGTACTAAAAATGTTTTTATTTGCCTTTGGATTTGAAGGGAACTGGGCATAACAGCCTTTCTGTGGAGCTGCAAATCTTGTAATGGAAAGTGACAGCATGAAACCACAGATACCTGAGCTGTTTGCCAGGTTAGTTTAGTAAGCCATCTAGAAAAAGACGGCTTTAACCTGTGATACGTACTCTCCATGTCTGTTAACTTCTTCCATCAGAGAACCTTGGGGTAATTTGAGTCAGTGGGAGTATGCTGTCAGGGCAGGCAAACGCAATCAGTTTCCATTTCACAGGGTGGAAATGGGCAACTGGGTAATGCACCTGGGATTACGCAGGTAGCCACAAACCTCCTCCCTCTTCTTTGCCTGCTGCCCTGGGCAGGCTCCTGCCATGGCTGCCTAGTGCTCCCTGGGTGCCTGCCTCAGGAGCCCTCCCTTGGGAACAGTTAATACTGCTTGTTCCTCAACTCCTGCACGCTTTCTCAAATGCCAACTTGACTTCTCCTGTGCATTTGTATGTCCTCAAAAGGGCAAAAAGCCTTTGGATGTAGTCTTGTGTTCTGCTTTGTCTTTTAAGTATATCCAAAATAATCACTGCAGCTTCAGAAACTAACTTTTTGCATTTAAAGGACTTACACTACCTATGTCTAATGGGATAATGAAAAATTCTCATGCAGAACTGTGAGGACTAATAAATAAAAGGATTATTAGCTGTGCACATGAAAATACCTATCTTACCTCAGTCCTAGAAAACCACCAATTTATTTTTGCAAGTCAAAAACGTAGAATTATTGAAATCTTGATCAGTGTATTTTCCTTTTAACTGGGGAACATGTTCTGTGAGTTGTAGATGCTTGTATTAATAAGTAAATCAAAGAAAACATTGTGGAGGGCAAAACATATATTAGTATATAAGAAAACCTGGGCTGCAAGTAGTTGAAGTATGGTCTGCAGGTTGCCTTGCTCTTTCAGTGATGAACTGCTTAAGTCTGATATACTTACTAGAAGATGTAAAAGATAAAAGCTCTTGTTCCTCTCTATCTCTTCTAAGTGTCTCTACGCCAACTTGTACAAACTTAACCCAAAACAAATCACTCTTGTAAACCACCTAATTGCCTTAATGAGTGGAGATGGGAGAAGGGGTTTACACTGTATTTAACTGGTCTGGAGAGCTGTCAGAACAGGCCAGGAGCTTCTGGTCTGGGAGCTCTGGGTTAATTTCTATGGAAAACAATTGGGGTTTTTCTGAGGGAAGAATTTGTTCTACTTTAATTTATCAGCACTGATTCAGATCTCTTGTATTAGGGATGTTGTGAGTAGGAAGCTCTTGAGGAAGAACAAGTTTTCCAACACATTAGGAAGAAGTGAAATTCTCTGGGGAGCCTTTTTAGTTGCAGTATTCCTGTTGCAAGTTAAGACACATGCTCAGCAATTAGATACCAGCATCTCCTGCACTAAAGCACTCCTTACAAGTATATCACTAAAACTTAAATAATGTAACTGTGTAAATGAACAACTGCTGACCAGTACTTTCATAAACTGCTTCTACTTTTGTCAAATCTCTGTCATCTAGTACCTAAAACTAAAAATGACTTCTGCATTCTTGTGGGAATATTGTCCAAACCAAGGATTAGAAAAGCTATTGCAAAAGGACACTGGAACTTTGTCTCTTTATTTAAAAAGTAACCCTTTCTGTTTTAAACAGGTGTTGCATTTTGTATGACATTCATGATATGAACAAAGATAACTTCTAGTCAAAGATGTTATAAGTACAAGCATTTGCAATCACAGAGGTTTTTCTTTGGAGTGTCAGAGTAGTCACATTCATAGTTATGACAATTTGAGGATGCAAGAGAACTAGGGCTTATAAAAGAGGTAATACTTGGGGTTCTGACTATATCAGCTAGTGTAATTATAAAAGCTTTTTTAGTACCCAACCTCTTTTTTCATGTTTGAAGGTAAAACTTCTTCAACCAGAAGCTTGTCTTACCAGCCCTGTTACTCTGCTTAATAGAGGTTTCCTTCCCCTAGAAAGTTAAGCATAAATGGTTAAGCATATTTAATTAATTTCTGAACTAATAAGTTCAGTATTTGTCATCTTCCAGATTACGTTTGTTAAAGTACATTCATTTTTTTTATCTAAGCAAGATTTTGCTGTTGTTTTTTTCTGTCACCTGTCATTCGGAGCAAAGTACTTGTAAAGATTGTCTGGGCCATTGAGTTGAGCCTTGAGCTGTCACTTGTAGCATCTTATGAACTACCTTTCTTAACCTTATCAAACTTCAGTTTAAAGAGCACTTGGCTTTTGCTCCCAGTACTACTTTTTTGAATTCTTACCCAAATCAGATTACTCTGAATGTTGGAACAGGCATCTGACTTACTATCCTGAATTTATTAGTCACTGGTTTTATACCAAATTTGCTCTGGTGCCAATTTTACCCATCTTAATTCTTTTTATTTCCTGTATCGGGATCTGCCGATATTTCCATAAATAGCAATCTATCTAAAGTTTAAGTTAAATTCCCTTTAGACTTTTCATTCAAGATAACTTATACCTGTGTCTGAGGTCTCATTGTTTGTTGATGTGGTTGATCAGAATTTTGTACAATATTGTATTGTGGCACAAGTACTTTCCTGGGTTTAATAGGAGCCATCTTGAGAGGCACTTCAACATTTTAATTTTCTTTTCCTCATTGTACATAGCACCAGTTGTTTACAGACATCGTATGTTCAAGTACAAAATATTTCAGTCTTCAGCTACACAGTCTTACCTTGTTTTATGTAAACATAAATGAATACCAAAAATCAGTGATAATAACATAGTACAAAAATTACAAGTACCGAAGCATTTCAAGTTTAGAAATGCGTATGAAATACTAGTTAAATCTGTAAGGACTTTACACTCATGGTCTTAATTTCTTTGATAGTGTTTTGAAGTTGAGGTGTCCACAAATTTCCAATCATCTAATTTAAAAGTAGGATTCTGAGTAAGTGCAAGCTGCTCTACTGTTGCACTAGCAGCTGAGACTATTCAGCTGTGTAATGCTTAAAGGACACCTTCCTTTGCAATAACATTTAAAAATACTAATTCCTCTTAGTCATCTGCAATCCTCTTCCCACAGCTTGAGCTCAGGGCTATAATGGAACCTATTATAGACAAAAGGTCTATGACTCAGCCATTGAGCCATGCAAACTCTTGGCTTCTTTAATTGGTACCATTAAATCTTTAGTAGTTTTTCTCTCATAAAATAGGTATCGTTGGTGTAAAATACATCACTGCTGAAGATATATTGTACCTTTTACCCTTTGATTTCCCTGAGTTGATCAACTATAGGTGTTTAAAGGCTGGTTAATTGGAGAGACTTTTATGGAATTACTGCTTTTCCCTAACTGTTTAGTAGTGTATCTGAAACAAAATGTAGGCAAGCCATCGCACAGGTTGATATGTTTTCAGGTTATTTTCCTCTTCTGTTTAGAGACCGGAGAGGGAAAAGAAAAACGTGCCTTTCTATCATCTTTTGATTTCTCTTCATAGAACTTCTTTAACCTGAGGACTGGGTATCTTCTACATGACAGGATGGAAAACGTTGATCTTGAGTATGTAACCAGGGAAGAATCTGCATGATTTAGCTGATTATTTTTTTTCTGTTGTATGTTGATCTCCTTTTTTTTTTTTTTTTTAAATTTATTTATTGGAAAGTGAACATAGAAACAGCTGTGATTTGGGAAGGGGCTCAGACATCAGTAAGGGAAATCTGAAAAACATTGGAAGCTAAATGTTTGAATACATAGGTATATATTTGTAAGTATCTATGTATGTAAGAAAAAAACAGTAGATTTTAACTCTTCTTTTGTTGCCTTGCCACATATTAAGTATGTGACATCTTAGAGCTTTTAAGTATTTATACTGGTGTAAGCATCAAGGCTTCTGAAAGGGGTGTGAGGAGGACATCCAGAAAACTAATTGTTTGTTACCATCTGCAGATGCCTGTCTTGTTTGTATCTATGGTTAGCAAGAAGTCTTTGGTTGTTATGTTTCTATATACTTTATCTGTTGAAAGTAAGAGTCAAGAAACAACAAAGTAAGTTATAGAAAATGTGAAACTATCTAATTGAATATACATTTTAAGTGATTGTGTTTACAGAATGATAGCAAGCTGCAAAGCTGGAAGTTAAAGATCTGAAGTAGGACTGTTGCTACACGTTCCTTGTACCTATGAAACAGGATGTAATATGTGTATGCAAACATGTTTTCTCTGTTCCTTTTCTTCTACCTGCAGAAGATTTTCTGTGATAGAAGCAGCTGTTTAATTTGTTCATTTTTATTAATTGAGATATGTCCTGATGATTTATTTACTGTATATTATCCAGTAAACCCAGTCTTGAATATCACTGAATCTCATGAAACAGACTGGTTCTTCCTGCAAACACTGCCTCTCTTCATATCTTGATAAAGAACTAATAGCTAAGTGAGCGCTTTTTTTTATGGTAATTTTAATCATAACACAGAAAAACCTCAACAACCACTAATTCATTCATCTTCTAAACTCTCCTACAATGTGTATTCTCCATTTTACATATGAGGAAACCAGAACAGAGGGACAGGTAGTTGCCTGAGGCATGAGTGATAGACATGGGATTTGGGGCTTGGTAGTGTGCATTATGCTGGGCTGCATTGCTCTAAATGCTGAAGCCAGTAGGTACCCTCTTTCAGTCATGCCTGGGCACTTCTCAAGAAGAGGTCCTTCTCCGGAGATCCATGTTAGAAATAAATGAGTATGTAATTTAAAAAAACAAAACCAAAACAAAACAAAACAACAACAACAAACAAAAACAACAACAAAAAAACACACCAAAACTTCTGGAAACAAAGAGAAAAGTATCGCAGTAAGTTTGGGCTGGTGGGAAAAAGGACAGTAAATTACCTTGCCTGACATTCACTGTTTTCATCACAGACCATTTCCTTGCCATCTTTCTTATTCTGTACTTAAGTTTTCAAGGTATCATGAGTCTTCAGTATAATATCTTGGTCATTCAGATCTGATTTAATCTAGGAGTCTCATCCATCCTGTATGCTGAATGAGGCAGCAATTCTGGAAGTAACTAGGGAGGAGTCACCCTAGATGTTGGAGATATTACTGTAAAAAATTCAGTACTAGGAAGTAGAATTTGTTTCATAAATGATGCTAACGACATTTATTCTTTGATTTTGAGTATTTGAAATACTTAATAATTTAGACTGTCATGTTTATAATAGTTTTTCTTAGTGTTACAGTGAACTTCAAATACTATTTTTCCAAGAGAACATTTTGTGTTTACTATTTCACTTGCAGGGTGACTCATTTGTCAGCATCTGAAGAAAGCTTTTAAGTTTCTGCTGGACAAGAACAGTTTAATGTTGGATAAAAATGAGTTAGAAAAGTCACTCCATCTTATTAGGCACAGTTTAAAATAGAAATAAAAGTGGTAATGAGATTTTTGGAGTTTTCTTTTTCTCTTGTGATGTGGAACTTCTTTGTGACTGAGGGAATGGCATTTAGAATGTCAAAATGTTAACTTCTAAATAATTTTAAATTGTGAATATCCTCGTAATAAGTGTGCTCACCTGGACTGTGAGATTGAAACAGCAACGAATAAAACACTTTGAGATTTGGAATAGTCATAAATAATAGAGATAGGATGACTTGAGCTACTGTGAATATCACATTATGATATCAGAAAACATTTAACAAATATGGCCTTTTGGGGGAAATTGGCACAAGGCCCTTTTAATCAGAATAAGCAAACTTAAAGATGAAAATAATATTTATTTTTTTTTAAGTTGGTTTAGACTGGTTTAACTTTCATTGCCTTAGTGGTGCCTTATGTATTTTACACAATTAGAAGTCCATGGGATCAGAGAATTCTATATGGTTTTTAAAATTTGTAGCAAAAAAGCCTTGACTACAAGTTGTAGTTTAAAAAATAAAAGGTACCAGCTCAAGTGATGGATCAGAAAGATTTCATCTTTTGATTGTGGATACAGTCTAACTTCACCTTGCAGAGGCAGGAGGTGTCAAGGGAAGAAAGTGTTGTATTATTTGACTAGTGGGGTTTGTTGCAAGTTATCAAGATAAAATATTGATGAACTAAAAGTTCGTCAGCTCCAAACTGAGACCAAAGTGTAGTATTTATGCTGGTAGTGTTTCCTCTAATGCTTTAAGATTATTTTTCTTAATCTGGTATGCTCTATCTGCAAGATATCCTGGTGAAATTGAAAAATATCTTGCTGCAAAACATGGAAGAATTCAGAATTTTTTTATTATTTAATAAATATAGGGATGGTATTGTGGAAGTACTGTGGGACTTCTTTCTAGGGATAGGAATAAGAACTCAGGGATTCAGGTCCTTTGTCACATCTGTTGAAATCTTAAACATCTAAGGCCATTGTGCTTTTCTTGAGCTATTAGAATGTGATACATGCTCTTTTTTCATGAGGGCTTTACAGATAGGAGAAGTGGTAAAGGCTCTCTATGAATTGCATCTTCTTTTCACCAGCCTCATAATCTGATGAATGTTTGTTATTAAACTGTCTGTTGATATATTTTTGCTATGTGATCTGTTGATATGATCTTAAACATGTGTGTTTAGCAAGTCTAGAATCTGTTGGAGGGGAACTCCTAAAACAAAATTGCTGGGGTTTTGTTTTCCTAGGTATATAAGGAAGGGATTAGGAAAGTGGTAGAGAAGTTATATGCTACCTAAAGACTTTGTGTTGGAACAAACACTGTATGCTAATAAATGCAGTTGCCTTTTTGGTTTGCTGGTGGTTGCTATATTTTACTGTTTTATGAATGTATGAAGTAAAGCCCTTTGATTGCTGCCCTCATTCACTTCTACAAGAGGGCTTGGTGGGCAGCTGAGATCCCCAGCCTGCTTCCTGAGAGCCAGCTTTCCCCAGAGGTGGGCTAGACCCGCTGAGGAACCTTGCATTAGAGTGCCATCAGAAAGGGGTGAGAGGCTGTCCCAGGCCAGGACAGGTGTGTGTGGCAAAACACAATGTGGCTTACCACAAGAAGGCCAACAGAACTGGCTTTGACTAGTGTCTTTCTAAGGCTTCTTAAGGCTGGTGGGAAGAGACTGTAAGATAACCAAGCCCAGAAGAAAGGACATGATGCATATACAGAAGTGTGGCACATAGTCATAGACATGAAGTGTATAAAGCTGAGTTTGAGGACTTTCTGGCACAGGCATGATGTAAAAATACATACACAGTGGTGCCAGATAAACAGACTAGGGCAATACACACTTATATCCGTGCTGCTCCTCTCTGTGCTCATCTCTGCTCCTAGTGTACTTCCTTACAGTCTTTATTGCAGTTTGGTCCTTTTGATTCATTGCTGGAAAGCATTTTGCGTTGTCTTTACAAGCAATGGACTAGGGCTCACAGGATGTCTGTCAAACAGGTGGTATTTCTGAAATTTGTATTTACTTGATCCTTAGGCGCTGCAGAGCAGGCAAGAGAAATACAAATTTTCTGTCCTGCTAGTCAGCTTCATCTAGTTAATAAAAAAGAAGCCAAACATGCTGCTTTTCTTTCTGTTGTTCTTTCCTTAGATTAAAGTGCACTTTATTTGATGTAAAGCATCATCATAAAGCGTACTTTGTCTGAATTCAGATAAAGCATACTTTATTAGAGGCTTTGCAAATCAAAAAGGTATCACTTCTGAATTTAGTTATACACCTTACATTTTTAGGGTTATTAATAGTATGTATCTTTTATGTAAATATGTAAGAGATATATGTGTCCTATTACCTTCCACCTAATATTTTTTACATATATAGCCTGTTAAGTTTTACTGTTAACTCTTTGGGGGGTTAAAGGGAGGGGAGGGGGGCAAAGTACCAGAATAGAAATGCTTTTGCTGTTGTGGTGTGTAATGTTTTTGCTGTTACTGCTGCTTGCAACAGTGAAAGCACAGATAGAACTTTTTTTAGTTGTCTGTGGTCAGAAGAAACAGCGCTTGTACTACATATGCTGGTCTTTGATTTTTCTCCTTAGTCGTAAACCTGATGCCGTTTACTCTGTGTCACTGTGATTAAATTTGATAATGGTAGAGAAACATCGATAGAAGTAGATGTGAGCTGATTAAGGTCCCTCTTAAAATAGTTCTCTGAGTGACTTTAAGTCTAATGTAGAAAACCAAAATTTTAGGGGACGTTTATCGATTGAATTACTATGGGGAGGCTGTAAGCACTAATACACCAAGTCAGTCAGGACTGTTTTGTTGGTTTTACTTTTTCTGGGTAGGGGACAGGGTATTAAGTGGAAACCATAGTTGGTACCAGAGCGTCATAACCGTTGGTGATGACAACACAGTGTGATGTAGGCACGGGTTACCCTTCAGAGAGGATGGGTCTCTATGTATTTGACATTCAGTAACTGAGTGGAGTGAATTCTGCTGGTGGAGGGAGGAGACTGCGTGTGCAGGGTAGTATGTTTCCACTCTTCCCTCAGGACCTTGGATTTCAAAGAGTGGCTGTGAAATGTACCCGAGAGAGGGTGGATGTTCACATTTTACTATTTCAGACAAACTGCTTCACTTTCACAGTGGAGCCGAAGGGCTGTGAGGAATGTGGAAGCAAGCACAAGAGCAATACTCAACCTGTGTATATGCTGAAATGTTGTTACTCTTTATAAGGCTTATGTATTTAATAGAAGTTTCAGTATTACTGTTTTGGTTGAATATGTGAAAGTGTTTCCTGCCCTACTCCCCCTGTCATGGAGAAGTTGAAGTATTGTACTAGGACCTCTGGAAACTATTTCATCCTGACATGTTCTTACTTTACCGCATGACTTTCTTGCCTGGAGATACACAGCAACTACTTTGCTTTAGAGAAGCTGGAAAAGACTGGTGGTAAACTTTGTTGGATATTCTATAATCCAAGGAATTCTCTAGTAAGCACTGAGTATCTTGATAGCTGTGCTTGGGCGTAACTTCATAAAGAAAATATCCACATTTTTAAATATAAGTTCTACATGGCAGAAGTGTTAAGAAAAAGATGCTTATGGGCCATTTTACAGTAGGACAGTTGCTGGTCTGCCTGTCATTTCCTCACCTGTAGTGTAGACTGCATAGTATAAACTCTGCAAAACTTTTGTGGTAAAAGTCATGCTGGCGTTTCTGGCATGTCTACTGATTGATAATGGAGTGCACACAGAAGTGAGGTTTCCTTTGACTGTGGCTGTGCAGGGAAGGCAGACTTGAGGTAGATTGTCAACACGAGCAATACGGGTTCTGCCAGTAGATTTTGGTACCTCATTGACTCTCCCTTTCTATGTGTCTCTATAACTAGAGCTAGTGAAAACCTGCCAAAGTTGGGAGTCCTTGGCCAGTCTACGTGGTGATGAAGGAGAGTGGAGTCTGGCTGCTGTTGTGTAATATTTAGGACCTGCCCTGATTGCATTAGGAGCAATCTTACACTGTTCTCTAAACCAGTATATATTACGAAGTAATCTGTAGCAAAATAAGTATTAATAAAATGTTTGTCTTGTGGACCATTGAATCAGCAGTTATATATAATTCATGTGGTAGCTATTGCTGTTTCTTATATGGAAGGCTAGTTTGGAGCATACATGCTTCATTATCCTAGGGATGGCAGTTGTCTGAGATTGATCAACACTGATGTCGATTTTGATCGATGGACAGCAACCTAAGAGTTCTCTTACAGCAGAAGTTTTAGTTGGTTTTGAGCTGTGAACAAACTATATCAGCACTCATTGCACTGGCTGACATTCCATAGCTTTAGTAATAATCCCTCACTTTATATGAGCACGAAACAGTGTTGCTACGTATGATTACTGTAAAATGGGATGTTTGCTTTTTAGATGGTCACCTTAGTATCATACATATTTTGTAGTCTGTGTTACTTCACAGACTACATGACCAGAAAATAATTCTAATACTGTAGCTGTGCTGAGACTTAATTAAGGAACTCTATATTTTGTATTGCATGTTACTATTCTTCCACATACAGTAACTGGGTGATATTTTCAGCTGCACCAAATCAGCGACGAGTGTACTTCTGCAGTGGTGGCTGAGGTCATTAAGATTAGTTTTAATCACTTCCACTCCACTCTTAGGACGCTGCTGGCATCAAAATTCCAGTTGGGTTTGATTCAGTTTTTCTGAAAACTTTGGATCAGCAAGTTTTAACTTTTTAATAGTTGCACCTGTTTTTTAAAGATGGTCTCCGTGAATAGTAACAGAGCAGGAAGACAGGTAGATAAGAAACAAAATGGTATTGCAGCAGCACTTTACTAAAACATGAACTTTTTTCACGCAAAGTGATTTTTAATTGTCAAGTTATGTCTCTCTAGGAAGGTATTAATAGAACTTTTGTTTTCCATACATTTTGATCTGTGTTTTGTAGAAGTATGACAAGAGATTTAGTAAATAGCAAGATTCCTGTCAAGTCTATTTGCAAAATAGATTTATTTCTATTTGCGAAATAGGTTTATTTCTATTTCTGGTGTGATTTGCCTTTGTTACAGAGAAAACCACTGACAACACTTGGATTATAAATGCAAGTTGTCACTTTGGAACTGCAATTTTTTTAGAGGGGTTTCTGAAGTACTGAGATAGTAGTTGTTTCTAAACAGCATGATATTGCCCAAAATATTTCAAGGTAGTACTAAGTATTTTCATATAGTAAAGTAAACAAAACCCATATATATCTTCAATTCAAAGTAGTAGTTCCACAGAAAAGGGGTCACCCACAATAAAGGAGAAGAAACCAATTGGTAAAACAGATATTTTGGAAAAAAACATGGGTGTGAGCGTAGTCTTGAGGATGTTTCTGGACTTCAGCTGCTATAGGAAAAAATACTGTACAACTGCACTGTTGTTGAACGTAGGTACTGGTATTTGGTTGCGGTTTTGGAGGTGGTGTTGATTACTGTTTGCTCTGGAGTTTTTACTGATAATGCGAGCTTTGCAGATGAACAGTGTCTGAACAAGTATGACGCATGCTTCAGATGGAGGGAGCACCAAGACAGGCCTAATGCTGAAAGTATTGATGGGGCAAGTTAAGAATAGCAGGGACAAAGCAATGTCATGATTGAGACACTGAGCAATGAGACATGATACGGAAACTTTACAAATGGTTTGTTTGGAGGATAGTCAAGATGAGTAGTTTGTTCTACATAATCCGGAGGGATGATTAATCCTTTCATTAACCTTTGAAAGGAAGAACCGTGGAGCAATTTCTGCATGTGGTGGCTTTTAACGCCTTGGGGGGACTGTGCTGTCGGGAAGAAACAGTGATCTCTGTGTCACTAGGTAGAGATGCTTCCAGAAGTGGTGCTGTAGTCTGTCTTCTGTTTTAACAAGAACTTTCTTTGGTCACCAGTTGCTGTTTTAAATTTTCGGAGGTGAAGGTGATAATTTAAGAGGACTACAGTTGTTGCAAATGAGAATATTCAGTAATGATTGACTTATCATAAAGTTATCCATTGTATAGATATATTGGAGATGCTTTTATTTTGGAGCCAGTGGGAACTGACTGAGCACTTACTCTGCTATTACACAACTTAGTTAATAAACCAAAGTTCAAGAAAATTAAGTGTCATTACAGTAGATCTTTTTGAAAATGTGGAAAAGACTAGGGAGTCTGGAAATACCAGTGAGGGAAATGAAAGTAGGCCTAGTAAAAAGCTGCTTTGTCGTTGTTGTTTGTTTGGTGCTGATGTTTAAATTTCACAAAGTTAACTGAGACATGTCGCATACTTTGCTGCTCTTGCTTTATACTTCTTAAAGCTCAATATTGGCTCAAGTTGCTGCTCTGCTAGGGAAGTGACACTCAGCTACTTTCAGTGCTTAAATACAGTTGATTGTGGTTCCAATCCTTGTTCAAGAAACAGAAAGATTCTCCTCCTTAACCTCCCTCTCTGCCACTAACCCTTACTGGATTAATCCTGCATCCTGTTCATCTTGCTACTTTACATATCAGGCCTGGTTTGAGACTTTTATCTGTGCTTTGGGCTGCAGAGAATGAGCTTAGCTCTAAATGTGTAAGCCACTGTGAAACACAGGCAGCTTCATTTTTAATTTTTAAAATTTTTGTGATACATATGTGGAAGTTTACAGCAAAGATTGAATTCCAGACAAGTGAGATTTTTACACTCCAGAAACAAATTTCCTGAAGTAGTGTTTTCATTTATTATTTGCTTTGAATATTGTTAGCTTTTACTGATAATGGAAAAGCATATTATTGTCCTGGGTAACCTGTTGAGCTGCAAATTATTTTAACTCCTCAGAGTTCCTGAAGAATCTGTTTTGCTCTAATTAGCTGCAATCTTTAGGAGTGTCCTGCATTGTGATATTGCATGTTAATAGCATTGATTAACTGTCAGGCATGGGAATTGATGAGGAAGTGTCCATTGTAAAATTAAATGGTATTACTGAAGGCTGTACCATGCTGCTGGTTAGGGAGGTGACTAGCCCAGTAGTCGGTGGTAGGAGTATTAATGTGAGCTCCAGGTTTTTTCGCATGATTAAAACAGGCCATCTGTTCTTTGTTAAATGTTTACAAAAACAGCTTTTCTCTAAAAGATTTAAAGAGATGTGGGTCTGGTAAACACACCAATATTTTTGAGCACCTTTTTCACCTTATTTCAAATAATACCAAAAATAATTCTGCTGCAATATCAAATAGGACGAATATCTATTTGTGTTTAATCTTCATTGCTTTCTTTCCTGTGGAAGATTAAATTCTGTACCAACATACTAAATTATGGCATTGTTATTACTAAAAGCAGCAGAAGTGATTTCTGTGAAGTATGCGGATAAATTTTTCAATCTTTTGGCAAAAACTTGTAATATACATTTTTAATTTTGTAAATGGAAAATGGGTTTCTTTCATTAGAAATTGTGACCCTGTAACTAGAGTTAATCCTTTGTAGATGTAAAGAAGTAGAACTATTTGAAATAATTCCCTTGTGGTAGGCTTAATCTAATATTTACTAGTGAAAGCCTGTTCTTCCTTTTCTCCCTTCTTAAGAAAGAGCAGACCACTGGTTTGGGGTAAGAAAATGCATCTTTCAAGCTGCTTCCAATCTCTTATTCTCACTAGATTTGTGCTGCTCCTACACAGCTTCACACTAGGGAGCAATGTGGGGTTGTCAGTTAAGGATAAACCATTTTAGCATATTGCAAAACTGTAGGCACAGGCTTCCTAGAAATATAAAGTTAATCACACCCATTTCTTTGAAAGAGTGCTACAATTTAAAAGATTGTGTGTGATTGAAATAACAAAATGTGCCAATCTGTAAAGGGGGAAGTGGCAAAAATAATGTGTTTTCAAGTAAGAGGAAATATAACTGAAGCCTAATTAGGGGAGAGTTTTCTTTTTTTAAGCTTAATGTTTTGGGGATTGTGAATGTTATGAAACAAAGCCAGAGTATTTTAATTTGTATGCCTGGTAATGCATGGAACTTGGTCCTGTAAATAAAACGCAGTAAGTTGTTTTATTTTTTGTGTTTGTTTCATGCATAATGTTTTAAGTCTAATTTATAGTCTAAGTTACTTTAGAGCATGTGAATGACTCTTGTGGATAAGCTTTTTGAGGTAGTAAGAATCTGAATTTTCATAAGATGACATCTTCCAGAGGGAGTTACTGAGTACTACGGTGTGGCAGCAATCTGCCATTCTCAGTGCTTTACTTTCTGTCCAGACCTTACATTAAAGCTACAAATGTCAAATCACGAAGGGCTGACATTGCTGTTGCGGAGACTTGGAAGGCTGTCTACCTTACATTCAGATTTGCTTATGACTGTGCTGAAAGTAGTTGTTCAGACTTCTAAAACAAACAAGCAAACAAACCAGCCAGCCCACGAGTCTTAAAAAGGAGACAAGGATTCATTTTTTGAATTAGATTAAGAAGGTAATACTCAAGCATGTATAAAACTTAATATTGATTGGAGTGACACGGTCATATCACTAATGAAGGTGCAACCTTGAAAATTTTATAGAATTAAATTTACATGGCATTACTGGATTTCTTACAGTTTTTAGTATTGGTTGGCTTGACTGTTTCACATGTTTAAGAGGAAGAAAAAATAAACTACCAGTTCTGATATGTTCTAGAAAGTTGTGTCATACATAAGCTTTTAGATAGTTGTAAAAGTCTCTCTTAATATGGCAAACAAATACTGTAGTGCCAAACACAAGGTAGAAATAATGGGAAGAAAAACTTAGCTTATGTTAGACACAGCAAGTGAACAGTATTTAAAAAGAGAACCGAGTGTCATGATGAACAGCTAGGTGAAGACATTGATGAAACTTGCACCTGAGGTCTCTGAAAAACATAGGATGCATGAGATATGAAATGGCAGGTAATACAGAAATATATTGACTACCTTGGGAAAATGTAGGTTAGAAGTACTTCTCAATACCTATGGATAAGAAATACTTAAAGGTGATCTGTGTAATACTCCTGTCTTTTCCTACATAAAAATAAGTGTTAGACTGTACAAGTACATAATGGTCTGAGGTATAGAGAAGAGTTTTTGTTCGACATCAAGAACAAATCTGAGAAGACGTTCAATTCAGTTAACCAAATTCAAAACCAATTAGATTTTAAAATATCTGTTTTGTGTAATGTGTAATTGGACTGCAGAATTTGTTGGCAACACTTGACTTCCTGGGATCAGTGTTTTCTATACAGATACCCAGTCTTCCTGAACTTCCCAGCATGAAGATATGTAACCATTATGGTGACACAGATTTCTACAAGAGGTGTTGGTTCATGCTTCAGGATGCCTAACACAAGGTTGCCTTGAGGTGGGGCTGATTGATGTGGTCATAATACATCAGGTTTGCATTAGAGCTGAGTTTTCACTGCAACTAAGACCCTGTTGCACTAAGAAGTATCTTCATAAACAGGTGGAAGACAGAAACATACAGAAGTCACCCTGGAAGTTCTTGGTTAGGCCAAGTAGACCCACATCTTCAGGCCTTCCCTCTTGTCCTTGGAGCCTCTTCCATGAACTGTAGTGTCTAGCTTGTAACCAGTCAAACTTCTCCCAAAAAGCAATAAAGTGTTGTCATCTTCTTGACAGCCTTGCT
This sequence comes from Athene cunicularia, assembly GCF_003259725.1. Classification (NCBI taxonomy): domain Eukaryota; kingdom Metazoa; phylum Chordata; class Aves; order Strigiformes; family Strigidae; genus Athene; species Athene cunicularia. Next base: position 114,356,728 of record NW_020799095.1, read on the forward strand.
TCTTCTGTTTCTTGGGTAGCTTCTGAGTATGTGAGTGTATTCTCAGGGCACAGTGTTTTTTTGCTGCTGTGAAGAATGCTGAAAATAGTTAGGACTGCACTAGTTCAGTTTGTTTACATGCAGAAAACTATATTAATATATTTGGAAAAATACACATGTGTTCACGTGCTCTTGTAATGATATTAAGAATTTTATTTCCTAAGTGCATTGGGTTTTTTTAGATCCAGGTGGCTAAAGTATATGTCTTGTGTAGGCCCATCAGCTCTTCTTATGCTCAGGGGTTGGGTCTGTAGTCATTTGTTTGCATGCCTGCCACTCCTAGGTAAGTGCAGTTTGAATAAAAAGTGGAGAAAAGGAAGCATGAGTAACATTACAGACAGTTACACAGGCACTGCTTTTCCTAGAAGTAATATTCTATTTTTTTATAAACCTTTCTTCTCCCCAGTTCAATGGATTGAACATCTCAAACGGCTAGACTTTGTGACCATGGCTAATGGGGAAGGAACTCTTCCACCTAGAGTCATCCCAACTTCATTTTTAGGGAAGAGAAACAGAAAGAGTGTGGGGAAAATGATCTCACTGTATATGCATTTGCAAGAAAAGCATCATTACGGTGTCATGCTATTACTTTTCTTGAATCCTACATCTATAACCATAGGCAGGCAGTGAGGAGAAGCAGGTTAGAGCTTTGGTATGCTGCAGTGTCATTGGTAGAGCGTCGACATTTTTTCATTGCAGACTTGTGGATCTTTGTGTAGAACAGAACCATTAAGAGGAAAAGATTTGCAAATATATCCAATATGTTTAGTCCAGGCACGTGACATTTGTGTAATTACACATAGGTTTTCACCTACTTTGGTGTAAACCTGATATGCTATACATACTTTGAAACAGGATGGTTTTGCAGGTTCACAAACACTTAAGGTAGTTTATCCAATCTGCAGCAGGAACAAATCTGTTTCAATTACAAGTAAGGAGCTGTGGATCTTTGACATAAAATGTAACATTCTGTTACATTTTAAAGTGGCTTAATCCTTCACCTGCTGGTGGAAATACCTCCTGTTACAGCTGAATCAGTGTAAATTGTCTTGATTAGTATTTTATAAATCTATCCAGTGAATATACTTTATTCTCCTTTGCATGTCTAGAAACAAACTTATAACAGTTTTTTTTCCCAGAGGACAAATTCTAGTGCAGCTGAATAATTTGTAACAGTTATTCATCCTGCTAACAACTATTTTGAAATAACAAATATTTTTAAATATCTGCAATAACAGTTGCTTTGCTTTTTCACCTAAACGTTGAAGATTGTACTATTTTCTGTACTTCCACTTCATATGCAAGCTTTAGAATAATTTTGCCCTTGCTCTACGAAGAATTTCTGGTTATTTTGATACTGTTTTAATGGCAGAAAGCTTTGGGTTTTACTGTTTTACTGTACAATATTTCAGATATGTTACTAAGTTAATCTTCTTAGTATTTTTTCCCTCTAACCTCTTGCTCCAAAAGAGCAAAGTTTTAGAAATCAAAGTTGCAAATCTACAATTTTATTTCTGTTTGTCTCTCTCAGCATTCTCCATCGGAACCCTTTTTAGAGAAACCAGTGCCGGATATGACTCAGGTTAGTGGACCGAATACCCAGCTAGTGAAAAGTGATGATTATCTGCCATCAATTGAGCCGCAGCCACAGCAAAAGAAAAAGAAAAAGAAAAACAATCACATTGCTGCAGAAGGTCCCAGTAAAGGTTTTGGTAAGGAAGACTTTCCTGGGGGACTTGATAGCCAGAATCTAAGCAGAAACTCAGTGGATTGCTCCCAAGAAGAGAAGAAGAAAAAGAAAAAGCCCAAGGCAAAAAAAGAACCGAAGGATCCTAAAGAACCCAAGGAAAAGAAGGAACCCAAGACCCCCAAAGTCCCTAAGACCCCTAAAGAGCCAAAGGAAAAGAAAGCAAAAAATACCACGCCAAAACCCAAGACCAGCAAAAAGGCTAGGTAAGTCAGAAAACTTCTATATGTGATCAGAGAAAAACTGTGTGTTTGTGGGATTACTAGAGCATCTATGCTAAATGGTGTGGGTGGAGAGGAAATCTTGTTTTGTCATTTGCCTTCTACCATCTACAACATCATGTTTTTGAGGAACTTAGGCACATTTCTCTTGTTTGGCTTTCCTGTTTATGGCTTCACATTTTTTTAAAACAAGCTTTAAAGGCAGAAGGCTAATTTTTCTTTTCAAGGCATAAAAGTCTCTGGATGTGTTAAGATTTCAAAGCTAATTCTTTCTCTTCTTTTCTCATCTGTCCTCATGTGTGTTTCATGTATTAAGAAACTAAATTGCTTCAACATTAATGTAGGTTTGACCAAATCCAGAGATGAAGGCTTAGAGAAGAAAGGATTGACGACGTTTTTCTCTAAATACAGTAGTAAGTTAGGTACTTAGCATTGTTAGAAGTTGTACCGCCCTTACGGACACTCTTTTATTCTGACACAACCCATGGGCTGTAAGCGCTGCTGTTAAAAAGGCCTTTTTATATGGATATTGATGTATCCTCACTGTAGGGATTATATTCATTTTGCTGTTTCATGTAAAGACAATTTTCCTAGCAGAAAATCTTTTTGGATAGACCAGATGCTTCAACACTCTTTCTTAACTGTTTTCACTCAGCATCATGTCCCTTTATCAGGATAGACTTAAAATGCTAGATACTAGTATGAGAAAGAACAAACTGCCATTAGATGTGAGTAAATACATCATAGATAATAACACGGATTCTTTCCTTACCCCTTAACCCCCTAAACACCATCATTATAAATGTTTTCTTGAAAGAAAACTGAGAGGAAAAAGACATTAAAGCTTTTTTTTTTTTTTTTTTTTTTTTTTTTTTTTCCATTTGTACCTAGAATTTCTTACAACTGTTCTGAATTTGTTCCAAACATCTGAATCTGTTTTTCAAGATGTGGCTAGCGTTATAAAATACAACTTCCAGATGGAAGCACAGCCAGACCTGGTTAATCCAAATCAGTTTGCAAAATCCATTTGTATTAGGGTTTAAAAATTGTAGTTAATGAATCAGCTTTGCATATATTCTACAAGACTGACTATTGGTTGTGTTTGATACAGCTATATGGCTAAATAAGGCATGGACAGTAAGATGTTACCTGTTCTTTGAGCAAGGAGGAGAAGTTTCTGGATTAGTAGCGACAGTGTTTCCTGAAGAATTTGTAAGAACTGGCTTGTAAAATCAAATGTCCTGAACAGGTTATATTAACTGTTCAGTAAATGACAGCTGATCAGCCTGTCCCTATTGCAGAAGTTACATTGGCTGTGTTCCAGACTGTCTTAAGGATGGGGTCTACATACATAGCAATTCACAGCTTAGAAAAACTCTTTTAAGTTGTATATCTCTCGGTATGTGTTCGTGAAACTAAATTACTGTAACAGCTAAGATGACCTTTTTTTGTTCCATTTCCCTATACTCTACTCATATGTTTAAAGGCTGAACCGACCATATTGCATGGTATTAGAGCATGTCTCAGTGATTTTTGCCACCAAGAAGTAAAAAAGCTTCTTCTGCAGGACTTCTCAATTAGTGCAGTTTTACAAGGTCTTGACTACAATGAAGCTTTGTTTATTAAGCAATGGTTGGAAGGAATCTGCCTCAAAAACACGCATGGGTTCTTGTGGCTGTGCTGGATATTGGACCTCAGAGCTGGTCTTGTCCCATCCACTCATCCTATTATCTCTGTGTGTGTCTTCTCTAAATCTTGAGACATGCCATGCAGTGTTTCTTTTGAAGAAACAAATCCCTGCTTCCTTAGTTGTATTTGTAGGAGAGTCTTTGTTGTCTTTCCTGTGTAACACTTGTCCCTAGGTGGCTAGATGACTCACAGTATTCTACTAAGTACTAAGCCCTGTTGTTTTACCTGTGAGAGAAATGTGATTGGAGCGGTATTAAGAGCATTTGCTGTTCCTTATGCTTACTCAGGGGTGTGGAGAAAGTCCTACTTTTCCCGTAATGGGCTTGAGTCTCTGTTACCAAATGCTCTCTTGAAAACAAGGTTGTTCTCATTTTGTGGTCTGTTTCAGTATCAAACTTCTCTGAAGAACTCTGAAACTGTATTGGGATGCTGTGCTGCCAAAGATTTTTTTTTTAAACCGGTGAAAGAAATTTGCTTATTTTGGCAATATCACAGACTGGGGAACCTGTCCAGTGACAGATCACTAAATCAAGTTTTTAAATAAATGAATAGTCCAAACCTTTAATCATCTGAGCCACAGTATTTTAGCAGCACTAACCACAGAAAGGAAGTACGACAGTAGCTGGGATGAGTGAGATTAATGCAAGTTTATACAGATTATGGATGATTATGTAGAAGTAAAGTATTTTGATAAAGTTAGTACCTGGCATATGTTTACTACTACTACTTATATTGCTCGGTATTTTGCTTCTAAGCATTGAAAGTAGCAGTGTGATTTTTTTAGATTTCAAAATGTGGTGTAGAACTATTGGTTTTCATTCTTGAATAAGATGATCAGTTTTAATAGAAGAGTTTTGCAGTCCTGTAAAATTCAGGAAAATTAAGTCAAGACACAGGAAATGTATTTATTGAAGAGCAACGGTTCTTTGGATAGAGCATAAAATGTCCTTGATAATTAATTTTGACACAGGCTCTAGTAGAGTATACACAGATAAAAAACTCTAGTATTTTAAGTATTTTACGAATTTTGTAATTTAATATAGCTCATAATTTAACCCTGTTATTTCAGTCCCAGTTTTGAACTAACACTATAATCCTTTTATTAAACAACAGAACCCCCAGAAACTTTATCCTTCACATCTCTTCTATCTTTGGTGTAAATTGTGACAAAATGAGCAGCCTGCCTCACAGAAATGCATCTTCATGGTCAGATTGGAGAATGGAGGAAACTGATTAATTTCCTGCTTGTTTGAATTGCATGTCCCATGGCATCTTAAAAAGACGACACCCAGATGGACTGCTAGTATGCTATACTACGTATTTGGTGATTTTTTGAAAGAAAGATCACACATTAATACTGTACTATTACACTGTAATGGATATTGGCCCAATCCTGCCAATACAGAAGGACAAATACAGTGGTGGCTGGAAAAAAGCATTTGCAAAACAACTCTATTGTGGATCAAACTAGTCGGGTTTGAAAGCAAATTGTAGATATACCTAGGATCACAAATGAAGGATTTTCACTAAATCATGCAGGTTAATGTTATGTTAATGATATGAAGCCAGCTTCAGGCACACGTAAAGCAGGCAGATTTTTTCCAAAAGTGGATGGACAGGGAAAGGCAAGTAGTCCTACTGAATTGCAAAGTCATGGCTCACATGTCTGTTCCCCCTGTGCCTGTCCCTGGAGGAGATGTGGACCACCTGTTTGAGGAGATCATGCTGCAGCACAGCTGATATCTCTCCCGCTGCTTCCTATGAAACCCTAGAGAGTGGCCACCGATTACAGTGGAAGAAGCAGTAACTATTTGCGGGGGCCAAATGGCAGCTCTTTGCAGGAGCTTGTTCCTCCTCCGATCTCCTCAGAGCAGTGTGCTGTGCTGTGCTTTGCAGGGCTGCTCTTATCTGCCTTGTCCTCTCTCTGTGGCAGGGGAAACTCTTTGTCCTTCCCACACATAGAGCAGCAGCCTGGGGTGCAGGGTAGGGTGAGTGGGTTTCTGCTCGTGAGGGGAGTGTTAAGTGTGAGTACAGCTACCTCTTTTAGAGGGAGGTTGAGACGGCCGTTTTTGGCGCACAGATAGGCTGTTTGTTGTATCGGAAAGGGGATGGCTCCTGGCCGCAGGAAGAGGCTGCTGCAGTGGAGCAGTGCGGGCAGCAGGACGCAGCACCCTGGGGAGCTGGAGGACAGGAAGAGAGGTCCTGAGGCAGTGGTGGTAGTTTCCACTCCCAAGCTCAGATCATCCTGAGCAAGGCAGGAAGGGGCTGCCTGTGGGAGAGAACAGGAAATCGTGCGAGATTTCCATGCACGCGTCCACTGAGGCAGTTCCTGGTCACACCTGTCCTCATCTCCCTTCTGAACCAGCCCAGCTGCCAGATATTTACCTTTGCCTTTGCTGCAGGCAGGCCTCATGGGCTTTGCTGTTACCAAAGCGTACTTAATTTGGCTGAGTTTTCAGGCTGGAAAAAACCTTGTTGTCCTATTGTTTTTCCTACTTTTGTGACCTATAAAAAATGTTTTTTTAAAAAAAAAAACATCAGGTTTTGATTACATGAGGAGCTTAAAAAAATAATTGTTCTTCCCAGTAAGACAGTACAGAAAGTTTCACAGCTCTAGAGGATGAGATTTTTCTTTTTATGGTTTTGATGCTCCACAGTGGATGTGTAACATTTCTCTAAGCCAGGTTCCAGTCATGACTTTGTCACAGAACAACATTCCCAAACAGTAGAGTAGGGATCAGTAACCCATCTGACTTATTTTAAATGTTTACAGAAATAAGCATCATCCAAATCCTGATAGCCATCATAAATTACACTAATAAACAGATCTGTCAGATACCCAGATGAGGTGAGGTAGGTGCACAATGTAAACATAGGGGCTAATTACTTCCCCTCTTAATCCTGCGAAACATGTCGTGCTTTTGGGGGTGTTTTTGAGCCAGATGGTTTGGCCCTGTAAGTTCCTGGAGTTTGACCTAGCTCTGTAGGTGGTTGCCTGACTGACACAAAACGCTTTGTCAAAGTTTGGATATTTGTTCTCAAATTGTAATTCAAGCTTTCGTTTCAGTTGTCCTACTTACCGTTTTCCTCTCCAGCCCATTTTCCTTCATCTTGTTCGCTTGTCTGACCTTCTTCAGGTTGTCATCTTACTGATCCCCTTTGGTCAGTGTGCTATGCACGCCTCAGGGATAAGAAGATGAAACCAGAAAGTAGTATTGGACAGCTAGATTGTAAGACATCTAATCTGAAATGTTTCTGTTTGTATCATTTGAATAGAAGGACTACCTTTACCTGACAGTTTTAAAATATTTCCATGTTTCATGTGAGGCAAATACCACTTTGGTTTCTCCCAGATTTCTAGTGCTTGTTTTGGGACTGGATACTATCTTGTCTTTAGTGGGACTTGGCTAAATTTTGATTTCATATATGTGTGAAAAGAAATACGGGACTTTTCTAAATGTGCATATTACAGTTTGCCTCCCTTGTTGCCCAATTTGGAAAGTACTATCAGATGCGCATGCAGGGTTAAGCACTGACGCACAGACCCTAATGGTAATGGCAAAGTCTCTGAGAACAGGTTTTTACCTGCCTGTACTTACATGTGGAAAGGTAATTCTGGTCCAGGCTAACACCGTTCCAGAGTGGTTTGAGTATGGTCTGCTGGAAAGTGGAAGGGCTGAGTCAGAAGCAGGTACATTTTAATTGTTGGAAACAAATCACACTGGCTTTGTGGGAAGATGGAGAGGGATAACAGTTGCTGACAGTCTGAGGAAGCTGATGCTTCCACCGGCCAGGGGAAGCTCCTGGGTGCAGGATGCACTGCAGTGCGTCGCCTCGCTCAAGGGGATGGTGCTGTTGTTCTCTGGTTTATTTGTACTTCACCTTCCTTTCTTTCCTTGAAAGAAGCTGTAGCTGTGTATTTAAAAAGAGCAATTCTCCTACTGAATTTAGAACTTAAAATTCCTGGTGGAGCTGCGCACGGGCTTTGTTCTCCCCAAGTTGGTGGCTCTTCCCTGTGTCTGTTTTTAACTGGCCTGGCAAGGGGGGAGATTTGGAACTGTGTCCGGATTGCTTCGACCGCATCTCTGTTACCGAGAGTGACTCGGTACGCCAAGGCACGGCTCAGGGGTATATATAGGTCATGAAATACACTTAGCTCAGAGTCCCTGTGCTACGAGCTGGGGAAAGGTCTGATGGAGGCTAGAAAGAAACCCTTGTCGGGGTGGACCTGCCGCCAGCGCTGGAGTCGCTGGCAGGGTCTTTGTCTGGGTCTTGCCGGGCAGCCAGCCCTGGGGAGCGCAGCGGCAGCCGCTGTGCCGGGGCCGGCAGGCCCTCGTTAGCGCTTCCCAGCCTTTCAGCAAATTGATATTTTATCAAACCTAGGCCACGCTATTCTTCCCGACTTTAAGCCTGTTATTCATAGGCGGCAGTGCACCCGGGGCACGGTAACGACTACTGAACTTAATTGTACGCCTCGCTCTGATTTATGGGGGTCAGGGGCGA
>NW_020799095.1:114364976-114430711 GCF_003259725.1 Athene cunicularia
GGAGGTTGAGGGAGCGCCCGGGCGCTGATTGAGGGAAGCAGATGGCTGCAGTCGGTGGCCGCCAGCCAGCGGAGCAGGTGCTGGTCACGTGGCCGCGGGTTGCCGGGGCGACGCGAGCGCTCTCGGCGCGCGGATGAAAGGCGAGGGGGCCCCGCTTCAGCTGCGGCTTTGTGCCATTGGTGGCAGCTAGAGCGGAAACAAACGCGGCCGGGGGAGCCCCGCGCCGCCGCCCGCCCGGTGGCCGCGCTCCTTCCGCCCTGTCAGAATTCACCCCGCACACACCCCCACCCCGCGGCTCTAAAATTTATTTTTTTTTTTTTAAATTGTCACAGCCCGGGGTGGGTTTTTGTGAGAGGAAGGCTGTGTCACGCCCTCTAATTTCACGATCGTACAAATCCATTTCCAAAACTGCCCGTCTTTTCACTTGTAAATTTTATTTTAAAGTCAACATTACTTTAAACGCAAGCTGCAAAAGAGGATAATACCACAACCAAGTTGTCCCGAAGCGGCATGCCACCCTATTGGGAATTTTAAATTACGGCTCCGAAGTACGCCGACTTCAAGTGGGCCAACGCACTGATCTCAATGAACAAGCTTAAAGCTGATGTCTGTTTGAGACGTTACAAGGCCAGGGATTATGAAGGAAAAATAAACCGCAGGCGGTGTGCAGGGTATGAAATTAAATCGTTGAGGGTGCAGAAGTTGTGTAAAAGCTGCTGACATAACGTATAGTGAGTGACCTGTACTCACTGTTTGTTGGATACCAGCACGTAACCCAGCTCTTAAATGTCTCGGCAACTTTCTGTAACCAGCCTGTCAAATCAGTAACGGGCCTGGGGTAGTTGACCCCAGAGGGGAAGAAAGACTAGAGGAAAACCCATGTGAAACTCAAAGGCTAAATGTGCCTAAAATGACTGACTTCTGCCACTGATTCTTTTTTTTTTTTTTTTGTCATTTAAAAATTTCACCCCCATGATGCTGGAGATTGTCACAGTGCGTGATTTGGTGATGATGTATTTAATGCTGGGTTGTGATATGTGTGTCCTCACCCATTTCCAGGTCTACAAGTACAGTGGGAGAAATGTGGTCCCAGCTCCTCAGGTAGCAGGCGTTTTCATGGGGGAGAAACAATCCCTCCAAACTTTTCTCTACCATCAGTGGATACCACTTTCTAGTATCATGTAGATGCTGAGATACCAGCCGGGTGATTTTTTTCACCCACACAAACTGCAGTTGCATGTGTTGAGGCTGTACGAGTGCTCTCAGAGTTGACAGAAAAGCACCTTTCCTGCTTGGAAATAGCAGGGATGGTACAAGAAAAAGAAGAATTTTCCCATTTGGTCCTTTGTTTTGTTAACGCTTCTTCTGGTTCTGCTTACCTGGTCCGCACAGTTAATATCAAGACAAGCACACATCTAATGCTGTTTCTCTTCACGTGTGTCAGGTTGCCCAGAAACCACTTTCAGAAAGTACAGGTTTTGAAGAAATTAGCTCTTCCTTTCCAGTCTCATTTTTAGTTTCTTGTTGAATACATGTTCAGTGTCACTGTCTTAAGATCTTGAAGGGAAGAAGCGAGGTGTCCGTTGTTAAAGAATGGGAAATGTATAGTGATGGCACATGCATCATTGGTTTTACAGTTATGTTTAAATACTTAAATAAGGGAAGGCAGTTGAAAATAATGAAGTCACTGAAAATAAGCATCTCACAGATCAACTGTTTTGTTAAGCACCTTTTACTTATATTTTTGTACAAATACTGATTAAAAATACCTCTGTTTCAGTAACAAGAAATCAGATTCAGAAACTAGTGCTGTGAAGAAAAAGGTTAACAAGGGAAAGGAAGGTTCTGAAAACTCAGATTTGGAAAAAACTCCACCGCCATCACCTCATCCTGAAGATGAAGATGACCCAGGGGTTCAGGTAATTCCATCTTTCAAAGTTGAATGTAACCATTCGCAATTTAGGTGCATAAAACAGTAGTTCTGACAGTCTTTGTTACAGCAATACAGGTACTCAGATCTTTTTTGTGTTGTTTAGAATGACGTACCAAGAAGGTGAGAACTGAAAATCACCATGATAAATATTTTACTCCAAGTATTCCCCATCATAATTTTGCTTTACAGTCCTGTTACCTGCAGATACGTGTATGGTGCTGCTGAGTTTTCATGTGTTCTTTTCTATCACTGTTGCAATTATGGCTGAATTTTCTGCTCTGCAGACTTAACGTACCATTATGAAGTCCTGCTTATAAGCCTCACGTTTCTTCTTGCGTTGACTTTGCAAACCTCCTGAAATCAAGAATGAGACATGACAAAGGATGTCAGAAATGTGCCTGTCAGGGACTTGTAACTACACTGTTTTAATGGGTGAAGTGCCTTTTTGTAGGACTGCCAGTCATTGGCTAACATGGATAATTTCTTTTGACCACTACGCACCTGTCACTTTCTGTCCAAACTTTTATTTCACATAAAGAAAATCTGGAAATAGAAATAGCATATATGATAACTTTTGTGTTCTCTGTCATTAGCCGTGTTAAGAAGTGGTCAGCTCCTGGCTTACTTCTGCTGGCAGTGGCCAGAATGGGCATTAAAAAGAATTCTCTCGTGAAGGGGTAGAGGCAAATTGTGATGGAGAAAGTATGGGACTTACAGGAACCCTTATGCTGGTGCTTCTGAAATCCTTTGCGTTTGTCTGTTGCGTATCAGGCTGTGGATGTCTTGCTTCTAGCTAGGACAGATGTCCAGACTGATGATCACTTGAGAATGGTCAAAGCAGCCTGGTGAAAAGGTTGGCAAACAGTGGTGTTCTAACACAAACACAGATTATACCTTCCTTCTTACTATTTTCCAGAAGGATTCAGAGTATAAGGAAATGTGAGCAATCTAGTATATTCTAGTTAAAAACAAAAACAACAACAAAAAAAGAGTGTTACTTCTGATTCATGCAAGCCACGTATTCTGAATCAGAAAAGTTGAGATACACTGCTCAAATGTTTGAAGAATAAGTTGTCTGTCCTCTGCCACAAGTCTCTCTTAGCCTGATTAATGACGCTGACAAAAAAATATAGAGGAAACTTTTGGAGCTGATGTTTCTTCGGATTAATTTACAGATGATTATATACTGCCTACAGTTCAATATATATGCATGTTTTCAGTTTAGTGGGACAAAACTTCCTCTTTATGAAACTTAATTGGGTGGTAAACTTTACATTTTAAATACTTATTTCTTTTTGTAGAAACGAGTTAGGGCATTTGCATCACTTTTTAATTAAGGGTAATAAAATAGTTGAGGTGATTTTTATTTTTTTAATACCTTCTCTTGCTGTGTGTGTTATACTGCACCCAAACTTATTTTCATAAATACAAGGAAGGGTTGCAACCATATATGCTAGGACAGCTAGAATTAATAAACTCTTTATGCATTTCCCAACTGAGATTGATATTATGCAGTTGTCTAAAACACCATTGCATTCTTTTTGTTAAATACTGAGTTTTCTGTAACGATATTATGTAGTAATGCACAAAGCCATGCGTTGTTATCCTTAGAGAGGAAAAATACTTACTTCTGTGTGTTACCATACATATTTGTTTATATTCCATTATTCAAGCCTATTACCTCTCTACCTATAAATCAGTTAATGAATAAAAGATAATCTCATGCAAGTGAATGTATGGACAGGTTCTGACAACAAAGCATAACAATTGCAAAGCCTTATGTGGATGTTACAGGAAACAGGAAGCTAACTAAGTCAATAAAAATCAAGTAGAGGATTACCATTGCATTTTAGGCATCCTTTCTATTAAGGAAATGGAAGAAGAGATTTTTGGCACCAAAAATAATGGTAAGACTTACCTATTGAACCAAAAGAAAACTGATATTCTCTCATCAGTTGATTATGGAAATGAGTGTGCAAATTTGCCAATTAGTATCTAATTTCAAGTACAAAAGTATTGTTAAGTTTTGTGGGAACCCCCATAAATTACCATGTTAAAGGTAGAAGTCACATCATCGTTATTTAAAAGGGTGATGTAAACTTAGCCTTTGCTCAAAAAAATAATTTTTAGTTAAAGAAAAAATGTCGAACTTGTGAAGTGCATCAGATATTTGTGCTTTTGAAAGTATGATTAGCTATCTGAAAGTAAATATTTGACTTTGTCTATGTATATTGAGAGACCCAGGAGCATAGACCTCTTAAACAAGCTACATATGTATTTCCACTGGTGAAGATGTGTGTTAAGCTGAGAAAGATGTAAAAATAAGCAGTATATCAATTCATGAAGTTGGTTTTTTTGTTGGTTTTTTTTTTAACAGTTGATATTCAACTTTTTTTTTTAATATATATACATTAGTCCGTTGAGATACTTGATGCTCACTTGACAGTTTCCTTCAACAGCATATGCTCTCAGCTTTTCAAAATATATAGCCTCATGCAGACTATCTGGGAATTTGAATTTTATTGTTGCAGAAAATGGTGTCTGGCACTGAGTGTCAAGTTGCAAATTCTGTCAAATGCATGCTTGTGTACTTTACAGATTGTTTTCTGCAGTTTTTCTGAAGCTTTCATTCTGGAGATGAGGGTATGGGGACACAGAAACCATGTTTTCAATTTGGGGTGGTTCAAGTTCTTCATTCTCCTCTATACTAATAGAGGATCTTTTCCCTGCTGTGCATCAGGATGTCTTTCTGAACAGTGATGGCTCAGTGGAGTGAGGAAATCGTATTTCATTGTATTTCCCCTACAAGATAATCTGGGTACAACTGGGCGGATGGGGAGAGCAAGAAAGTGTGTTGTCACTGCTTAGCAACACAGTGGGCCATGCTACTGAAGGGTGGTGTTTGGTTCCTGCATTGGCCATCTGTCAAAGTTTGTCATAGATGTGAATAGAGAGGTGCAACTCCTCTATTTTAGTTGTTTTCTGAGTTAGGCTTTTTAATTTTGTAGCGTGGTTTTAGTAATGTTAAAACAATACCACTTTCCAACTCAGAACAAGCATGGAGTGGTTTTTTTTTTTGCTTGCATTGTTTTGTTTTCAGATGTCAGAAGTAGCTAACAGTCAGGCATTTAGAACAGTAGTGTCTTGATTCCACTATTTCTGTCGGGGTGCTGCAAAAATAATAGTGTTTGCTACACACTAGTCTATTTGACGAATACTAGTGTATTTGACAAATAGGAAGTAGTTTTCTCAGTTATTCTGAAACATACCAGTTTTGTTTCTCATGAAAAATATCAATGCTTTCTATTTAGAAGCGACGCTCCAGCAGGCAGGTGAAGAGGAAGCGTTACACAGAAGACCTGGAGTTCAAGATTTCAGATGAGGAAGCTGATGATGCTGATGCTGCTGGAAGAGACTCTCCTTCAAATACTTCTCAGTCAGAGCAACAGGTCAGATATGAACAGACTGGAAAGGCGGCTGTAACTACAGCATTCAAAGATCAAATATGGGTCCTTTTCCTGAATGATAATCATCTGTGATGGGCACAGTGTGCCAGAAGGCATTAGCTTTTTACCTTCTTTAAGTATATATTAATTCATGATTTTGTTTACAAGCTGATGATAGGCAATTTGACACAGTTCTTTGAAATTAATGGTCTCTACCTAAAGGAAACAAACTGGACTGCTAGGAGTCTTGAATTTACTTCTCTGAATTCAGTGGTCTGGCTTCTGTGACTTTAATAAACCACTCAAGCTTGTCCCCTGCTGCTAGGCACCGTAAGAACCCCTTTATGAAATTACTGCCTTGTAGTACCCAGCAGGGCACACTTTATTCTCTGTGCAATGTAAATGATGGATAAAATAGTTTGAATAAGATGAGGGGTAATAATGTAGGAATGACTGTAGTAACAGTGTCATTGTTTTGTAGTGCTTTTTCAAAGAACTGCTTCACTTAACTGACAGCCTATTGGAGAATATATACATGTTCTTTGGTATTTCATTTGGCAGTTTGTTAAGCCCTGTGAAATATTGTATGTGATCTCCATTGTTAATTGTGTCTTACAGTTGCAATAGTATAGTAATGTAATGGAGAATTGCAGGCAATTTTGATACCTGTCATGTGGACACAGCCACATCATCTTATGTTTAGACTGGATGGTGCTGAAAGTGTATTGTTTTGGGAGAGGTGAACTGCCTGTGGATATAACTGTGTATCTTTGCATGTCAGCCTTACTGAGCTAGAGTTGCTTTAGCTCTTAAAAATGGGCTTAAACACATATACTTCAGTCCTTTATTATGGTATTAAATGTATCTGAATCCTTTAAGTTCTCATGCTAGGGGTAAAATGTCTTCCTCTGTGTATTAAAATGCTGCTGAAAAAAAATTATTTGAAGCTTTTAATGAAGAAAGTTTTTAGGTAACAAAGATGCACTCCCATAACTCCTGAATGGTATTTCTGATGTAGGAATCTGCTGATGCTGAAGGTCCTGTTGTGGAGAAAATCATGAGTAGCCGTTCAGTCAAGAAAAAGGTAAAACAAAACAAAACCCCTTCCCTCCGTATTTTTAAACATGCTAAGCATCTTTCTACTGAAGGCCCTATTAAGTTCTTAAAATACCTCGGATATTCCAAATTCAAAAACTGTTTTATTGAAAAACCTTATTTGTTCAGTCTTCTACTATTTTCTTGCATTTTTTTGGATGAGAATTTTGGGGTTTGCAAATATACATACCTGGGTGAAATCTATGGTGCTCTTCACTTCAGAGTACTGTTTCATGGGAGTTTGAGGAGTGAGATATCTCCCCTGCATCCTCAGTTTCTGTGTTTTCTAGTAAAGTCCAGGCTCATAGTTTTTGCATCTTTTGATAGTGGTTGTGCTTAGCAGCTAAAACAAGTTTACATGCGATCAGGAATGTTAACATATACTGGTGGTTAATATCTTCCTTGTCACTATGCTAAGATGGAGAAAGAAGCACTCTAGTCAAGTATGGTTCTCTCTTAGTTCTGCCCTGCTTGCTAGCTATGTTCTTATTTTGCTTACAGATTATTCTAATCTGCTTCAGAACTTGATTGGCCTTTGCACTTCCAAATTAATAAAGTCGAGTAAGAGGTAGAAAATAATTTGTTCAAAAAAAGGCATTATTATATTTTATAGGTGCTTTCATGTAGCTAATTCTCTGACTTGCACTGCAGTTGGGCAGAAAACTGTCTGATTGATACAGATATGATGCTCATGTTGATCTTAGTTAACCAGAACTACTACTTTTCCTCAAAGTGTTAATTTGCAAAGTCGAGGGGGGAAGGTTGCCTTTATTTTTTTCTTATTTTTATGTTGTGACATGGGGGTTTTTGGGGGTGGGTGGAAGGGTGTTTTTAAAATTTTATTACTACTGTCATAACATCATTAACAGCTTTGTAAACCTAAATTCATGCAATGTCATGACCGGCTGTGATTGAATTTGACCTGTTTCTGCAGCTTTCACAGCACAAAACCTCTAGGGCTTTTTTTGAAGTCTAGAGCTGTATGTCATATTTCAAACCATAGTCTTATTTTTCAGATAAACTTCATGTAATATAAACTCGGTAATTAGTTGTCCTGATGGTCTACTAGGCAGGAGAGGAGAATGTGGTCTTTTCATAAATGTCTTTACATTGGAAGCTGTTTTTCACCAATTATTCTTCTCTTCTTCCTCTCCCCTGCAAACAAAGGTGTGATTACTCATGGGGAGTGTGTATTTTGCTGCAGTTTGTGGGAAGTGGTTGGTCTGCTGCCTACATGTCTTTGATTGCAAGCTCTGCTGGAGGCAAGCTCTATTTTGAGCTCTTTCTTTAATGTTTTTTATGGATTGTATTTGCAGGTTTGAGGGGTGTCTCTTCTTTCCCTGCTCTTCTCCCCAACCCTCCTCTCCAAAATCCAAAAAAAAATGGATTTCAGGATGTTAATATTTAACATCTGAAGTATCCAACTGTGCTTTTATTAAAGGTCTTTTACACTCTTACTAACGTCATCAAAACCCTGGTTGTTGGATTACTAATCAAAGTAAAATTGCTGCGATCAGGACCAATGCATAAAATAAACATGAGGAAAGGCTTCACTAGGAAACCTTTCAGTGGATTAGGTTGTAACAAAGACGTTACGTTCAAGTAAAGGACATTAGATAACAAATACACTTTTGGAGCAGTATACTTTCATAAAATTATGCTGGTTTTCTCAAAAATAGCTCTAACCTAGTTTTGGAATTACTGGATATGATGCAGCCC
This sequence comes from Athene cunicularia, assembly GCF_003259725.1. Classification (NCBI taxonomy): domain Eukaryota; kingdom Metazoa; phylum Chordata; class Aves; order Strigiformes; family Strigidae; genus Athene; species Athene cunicularia. Next base: position 114,373,170 of record NW_020799095.1, read on the forward strand.
TGTACTTGAAACCATTTTTGAAATGTACAGAATAAAAGCTAGAAAACACTTTAGTTCATATTTGAAGCATAAAAGACAGCGGTTTTCCATGTTGTTCTTAATGCGGAATTTTGAATTCTGTTTAATACTCTTTCCTCTTGCAGAAAGTGTTAAGTACGTGTATCATTCTCTTTCTAAACCATCACGGTCCTGACATGTTCAGTTTGTATGTCGAAATCTTTCATTTTTATAATTATTTTCTTGGCCAGCTTCAGTTTCCTTTGAATTTCTGCTCCTTAACTTTGAAAAGGCATGGCTAGAACTAAATATGCTATTCAGCACAAACAGCACATGCTATGAAAAGATGTAGAGTTTGTAGAATGCTATACCTGTGTGTTATGCATCTGAATTTCTTTTTGCCTACCAGTACATGGTGAGAATTAGATGTAATTGAACTGTGTACAGATGCCTGCATCTCTTCCACAAACTGATTAGTTTACAATCTAGTGCTGCGTATCAGCTGAGGTGATTATTCTTTATATGTTGCTTTTCATCTGTTATTAATGTGTTCTATCTGCTATTTTTCTAGCAGTAGATATTTCTAGGGGGTTTTGGGTTGGTTTTTTGTTTGGGCTGGGTTTTTAAGTTCTTCTCTTTACACTTGAGTGAGTGGCTTGCTCAAATAACTTTTGCATTAGCAGGTATTACTGTATCACTTCTGTGGCAATGGCAGTGCAAGATTGTGTGCTCTTAAGTATTTGCTTAAACGAAGGGATCATTTATTTCTTCAGTTATCTGCAGAGACTATGGATCAGATTGTCAATTATGGTCACACCTGGGCAATGATAATTCAGAGTGTCCTGTGTTGCCTAAGTCTGCCATGCACTATTTTAGGATGTCTGCATAATCAGTTTGGGGATAATTTTGCATAAATGTTCTGTCTCACCTTTTTTATCTGGTTAATGTGAATTTACGTGTAGTGGAGGTTGGACAGTGTCGTCAAATGCATAAGCTTCTGTATCCTATACCCTGAACTGAGGTATTGCTAAACCCTACTTGAGTGCCGGTGATTATAACTTGATTAGAATTTTTTCTGGCCATAAGCATGAATGCCAGAGTATGATTTTTAAGACATTTTAGTCTGAAGTACTTTTTATTTAGGTGAATCTTTGATGCATGCTCATAAAACATATAATAACATAGACCAGTTATTACCTATTAGACAACTCAAAAGTATGTTTTACTCATGAGAGTTACAGGACTTACCAAGATTTACATTGTAAATTATTGTTATTAAGTTGGCAGTAGATAGAAAACGTACTTGACTGGAATTCTGTTGAGGGGAATTAAATTGGCTAATATGAAACCTTTTATTCAAAGGTGCTTAACAGTGCTGTCACTGTAAGATTGATGTATCTCAAAGGATTCTACTAATCAAAGAGACTTGACCATAATACATTTCAGAAAATAAAAAAAGTTAATGTCTTAAAATTAGGAATGACTTCTTAAAGAGCGATTTTGCCTCGGGGTGGTGAATAGAGTCAGATAATGGGATCTCCTTTTTTTGTAATACAGTTTTGACCTCTAAATATGAATACCTTCTCGAGAAATGCTCCCTTTAAAATTCTTTGTTTAATAAAAAAGAAAAATCTTAACGGTCTTCAAATTACTTCATTTGACAGTATCTGTGTAAGTGATAGAGAAGCTTCTTCTCTCTGTTTAGTGTTAGGGAATAGTTTATCTTCAGCAGAGGATTCAGGAAGGCCAAGAGGCAGCACCAGGAATTCCTTACCTTCTTTCATTTCTTCAGGGAGAACTAGGTGGAAGCTGGTGTTCGTCCTCTCTAGAAAGAAACTCAAGCAGACTCTACTGGAGTGGTATAAATGCTAAAATGATAAAATCCCTTGCTAGTCTGGAAGAGAAGGAGTACTATGTAAATCAGGGGTTAGGAATGCATTAACTTTTTCTTCACTGTGCTAGAACTGAGTTTAATGCAGCTGCTACTGTTCTTTCATTGCATTGCTATGGAAGTAATGTCTAGCCAGCAACTTTTGAGCAAGAATCTGAAAAATGACAATTCATCCTCTAGCTTTAGAGTAGTGTCTCTTTAGATATATATATATATTCTCTTATTTTTAATGTGTATATATATGGTTTTTTTATGTGTGTGTGTATATATATACATTAAAAAGATTGAGGTTGTTGACTTATACAGGGGTCACCAGTGTCCGTTTAGCACCACATACAATATTTATTACAGATGATGATGTCCCTGATGAAGTATGCAAACCAAAAAATCCTCTTCTATTTAAAATTGTTCCAGACTTCATTACTAAACACAAACCACTAATGTTGTGACATAAACTGAATTCTAAACGTGTGCCTGGTGCACTGTCCTTAGTTTGTCCTATGGCTGGCTTCAGGAGTAATTCAACACAGTATTACATGCCATATGTTATGCAGTACTTCGGCACTAGGGATGAGTTAAGGGTAGTCTCAACCCTTAGCACTGAATGCCCTTGGTTTTGCTGGTTTATATCACAACTTTAACCTTGCTTTAAATGTAGTTTTTGGGTGTTAATTTAATTTGGCTGCTCTGTATGTGAGACATCTTGCCTGAGTGAATTTAATTGCACCATTGAGTAAAACTAAAGCCATGAACACTGATGCACTAAAATTCTAGCAGAGGTATAAGGTTTAGTTTTATATGGCTTCTTGTTTGGAGTTATTAACTATATGGAGGAATAAACCCCCTTTAAAACTCTTTTTTAAAACATTACAAAACCCACAATGTAAAGTTGCCATGAGCCAGCCAAAAATAATACATATGGCATTCAGGAGTGCAGTTGCTAATTGGCTGCTGCCTGAGAAAATGGTACACTTGGCTTCTACTTAACACTGTGGGTTTGGCAGAAAGCCAGATTTGGGGTGAGGTTGTGAATGAAGCTGCATGTGGTTAGGGAGGAGTTCAAATGATTCATGTCTTGGAAGTTGTAGTAAGCAGTGCAGTATGTACTTGGGTAAGCTGCTGGAGGAAACTCCTCACCCATGTCCTCCCCCACTAACACTTTCCTACACCTCCACTTGTCTCTCTGTGTGGGGACTGTATTCTGTATTTTGGTTAGTTTTAATAATTAACTAAATTGGGCTGTTTAGTGGTTTAATTCACATTTCAACAATTCTTTTCTTATAGATGGAGAATGGAGAGGAGGTAGAAATAGAGGAATTCTATGTAAAGTACAAAAACTTGTAAGTAAAGTTATAGATTTGATTACTGTCTTTACATAATTTCCAAATAGTTTTTAAAAAACAGTTTTGTGAATGATATAACTGCTACTGTCTAGCTTTAAACATCTCTAATGTTTAGTCCCAAGCAGTGGCACATAAATGGGGAAATACCTTGCATTGGTGGTAGTGGGTTTGGTATTGTCTTAATTTGTGTTCTGTCCAAAACAAAATACGTAGGTAAAATTGCTCTGCTATTAAAACTTTAATCTAAGGCTCATTATGCAAGCAGATTCATGAGCATATACCTATGTAGGTGTGTAGATCTAACTGCAACCATAGAGTAACGTGACTGCAAACTACTCAAAGATAACTCTTAATGTTGTTTCAAAAACAAGATTTGTGTTCAACAAAATGTCTCAAGATAACAAATGAGATGGCTTCCAGTATTCCAGCAGATAGCTGCCTCTCCGTAAGAGGCATGTAATAGTGGTGAGAGCAGCATGTTGTTTCACTTCTGGGCTCTGAAACTGCAATGCAATCAGTATTTAAAATAAGATGCTTCACAGCTGGATAAGCTCATTTTTCTTTTAGAAAAATAGCATATCTTGTTTAATTTTAGCAAATTTTCCATCTGAGAGAGAAATGCACTTAAAGTGAGTTTCTTGCAGCTAACTGCAGATAGTTGACTTCACTGAATATGCTGCCACCTTTGTACCTTTTGCACTGTATTGATTTTTGCATGATGTTTAATACCTTAATTATTATTTGTTTAGTTTTATTACATTGGCATGTAATTTTTGTATTTATTCATGTCTTAGACTTCTTAGCAGTATAACTTTTGACAGACTCTAAATGTATAAAGTGGGATTAGGCATTTCAGCAGAGATGCTGTTACTTATTTTGTGTTTTCTTAAAGATGAATTGCTACCATGGAACTTCATTTACAAGGGTTTTTCTTTCTATCAGTATTAAAACTTCAGTTGACTTGTGACTTAACTGTAATGCTGTTCTCGCAAAAAACAATGTAAAGCATGTTAGTATTTGAAATGTTTGCGTATTTTTATTAACTTCCAACGACCTGCTCTTTGCTAGAATATGATGTTAAATAGTGACGTTTATGACAAACGTCTACATTTTAAAGTATGCTTAATAAAAATAATCTTAGCTTTGTGCCAAACACTAAATGTATGGGGTATGTATTTAAATTTTGAGTGGGAGTTGCCTTATTTACTGATAAATTTTTCTATTAGTAAGTGTAATTGTTTCCAGTAAAGACAATTTCTTAGTAACTTGTATGGTAAAGAAGATCATATCCAGTTTTTCAAGTGTGGCACTACAATGTGCTGGAAGGATATAGCTATACTACTGGGATACCTAGGCATATGCAATGGAAGCATAGTTTTGAGTAAGATTTTCTGTTTCATCTTCTAGTTCTTACCTTCATTGTCAGTGGGCATCTGTGGAAGAGCTGGACAAAGACAAGAGAATTCAGCAGAAGATTAAGCGGTTTAAGGCAAAACAGGGCCAGAACAAATTCCTTTCAGAAGTATGATTTGTTTCTTTCTTTCTTTCTTTTAGATATTTAAGGAATATTCTTATAAATTCTCATTCTGTATACAAGCAGAAGATTTTTGAACAACTGTGTGATATGTCAGTAGCGTATAAAGTATAACCATGCTTGATCCAAGTCTTGCAAGTCTATGAAACTGAAGTGATCAATCCTGACTTTATACTTTCTATTATAGTTTGTTTTTTTTTCTCAGAGTGAGTGGTTAGTTGTTTGCATTGTAAGCATGAGTCTTAGTGAATCAGTACCGGGTCTCTTTTCTCAGGAGCTGATTATGCCAGAAAAATGCATCACATTTTTCTGTGTTATGGACTGCTGCTCACTAGGGATTCTAAGCTTTTTATCATCAATTTAATTTCACTTAGAGCCATAAGCAGTAGTGTGGCAGGGGTCCTGTCAATAAAAGACCAGATCTGCTGATCTGTGTCTCTTAAAGCTTACCTTTCAGTAAAATGCTAAGTAAATTTTGAGGAAAAAAATTTTGAGGAAAAAAACAGGTTCATGTGCTACTGGATTTTATTTATTTTTACTATATAGTTCAAGCTAAACAAAACCTGTTGCAAATTTAAAACTTCTGCAAAGTCAGTATGGGTTTCTCATTAAGTGCATCTAATGGACATATTTTGATAAAATTTACAGGAATTAGGGGGGAGGACTTGATGTGTTGTGCTTCTAGGAGAGTATAGAACATCTATGAACGCTGTGTCAGAGCATCCAAGATGCTTTGAGATGGTTATAAAGTATGGTAGCACCTATAAAGAATTAGCTGCATTGTGTAATACTAACACCTAAGGAACTAGATTATATTAACTCTCAGGACTCCTGATGTTTGAATTTTTAAAGAACTTCATAAAAACATAATTTGGAGTAACAGTCAGTACAGTATATCGTGTCATTAAACAGCAGCATTTTAAAATTTAACATATGTTCTAAGTAAAGATGCCTGGAATTGCTGCTTTTTTTAAAATTACTGGGGTTTAAAATCTGTTTCCAGGTGGGGCACAAGTTACTGTAAACAGTGGAATTAGTTCTTGTTTTAGAAAAAGCTATCAAAGTTTACATAGCCTTTAGTCCTTTTGTCATCTTTTTCTATTGGAAGGGATCTTAAAAATATAAAATGAAACAACACTTTAGTATGCAAGAGAATCCTTTAAGTTGTTGAAGGCATAAGAAAGAATATAACAAATTGTGACTTCAGGTGAAACTGTGTATGCATGCAGTGTTTTTTCTGTTTTTAAAATAATAATCTTTGAATCTTTCTTATCAAGCAGTTAGGCAATTCCTGTAGTTAAAATAGTCCAAACGCACTTAGTGTACAGGGCTCTAATTTCTTTATTGCAAGCTGTAGTTTTCAAGAATGCTAAGTGCATTGCATGCCATAAGCCTTTTCGATTGCTCATTAGTGAATTGTAATTTCACACTTCATTTAAAATATTCTTAAACATTCTCTCACAGTAAAAGGTTTCACACAGTAATTAAGAGGCCCAGTTAACAAAGTCTGAGAAGTCTGATTCCCTCACGGGGAATGATCTTGCTGAATTGTAGCATTTCAATTAACATGTTGAAGTTTGCCAAATATAAATTCTGTGTCACCGTGACCCAAAATATTATTGCATGGTGAAATATATAATAATTTTCTCTCTCAGGGAGGGCTAATAGAGATATCTTTTATATTTTTGCCTCTTTCCTTGAACAGATTGATGATGAACTTTTTAATCCAGACTATGTGGAAGTTGATCGAATCATGGATTTTTCACGTAGCACAGATGATAATGGAGAGGTAAACAAAACTTTCAGTGCATTTGTAGTCATATAGACATTGTGTTTAGAATTTATTTTTTAGAAATGTGAAGGTATTAAACACTTCAGAAGTTATCAGTGTATATACATGTAGATGAGAACATACTTCAGAAGGACTTGGGGGTATTAGTGGATGGAAAACTGACTATGATCCAGCCATGTGCACTCACAGCCCAGAAAGCCAACCACATCCTGGGCTGCACCAAGAGAAGTGTGGCCAGCAGGTCGAGGGAGGTGATTCTCCCCCTCTGCTCTGCTCTCGTGAGACCTCACCTTCAGTGCTGTGTCCAGCTCTGGGGTCCCCAGCATAAGAAGGACATGGACCTGCTCCAGTGGGTCCAGAGGAGGCTGGAGCACCTCCCTTATGAGGACAGGCTGAGGAAGTTGGGGTTGTTCAGCCTGGAGAAGAGAAGGTTCTGGGGAGACCTATAGCAGCCTTCCAGTACTTACAGGGGGCCCACAGGAAGGATGGGGCGGGACTCTTGATCAGGGAGTGTAGTGATAGGATGAAGGGTAATGGTTTTAAACTGGAAGAGGATAGATTTAGATTAGATACAATGAATAAATTCTTTACTGTGAGGGTGGTGAGACACTGGAACAAGTTGCCCAGAGAGGTTGTGAATGCCCCCTCCCTGGAAGTGTTCAAGGCCGGGTTGGATGGAGCTTTAAGCAACCTGATCTAGTGGAAGGTGTCCCTGTCCATGGTGTGAATGAAACTAGATGATCTTTAAGGTTTCTTCCAACACAGACCACTCCATGATTCTATGAAAACATTGGCTAATATAGCAGTTTGCCTGAAATAAAGGGGTTTAAGTGAGAATTTTAAACTTCTTAGAAGTTACCTGTATCTAAAAAGATACAAACCAAAACAACAACAAAAATTCCCCTGATATGCATATCTTAGGTGGTACTTTAATACTATAGAAATATGATGCCCATGAAGATAAGACAGAATTTAAATGAAAATTGCAAGAATCTTAGCTAAGTGTCGTAATAGTTTAGATGTTATTTAGATTATCTGCTGCAGAAGAGGTCCTGAATTCACTTTCTTACTCTCTGATGAGTTGTTCTGCAGAACAAGATCACTTGTCTTCCAGGAGACTCCCTTTTGGTCCTGGGAAAATAGAAAGCTTCACTGACAGTGTCAGTGTTACCATACTGCTCTCTTGGTGAATGGTGATGTTTCGGTTGCCTGCTGGGCTGTTTCTGATGACACTGACAAGAAAAAGACTGGATTGTTTAAATATGTGGAAAAGCATAGAAATTATAGAAGTTGGAAAACTAATGTTGTTTTACTTCTAAATTTTAGTTTAACCTTAGTGATTTCAAATGTAATATGGTGCTTGTTTTTGTGGTAAGCCTGCATTCCCTGTGTTCTAATTTTACTTTGTTAGGTTGTCAAAGTGTCAGTCTGCTGTTTGCTTATCCTTCCGGCTAAGGATTCAGATATTTGTGTCTGGTAAAGCTTTTTGAATTGTATCTAGCCTGCAGATCTCCTGTAAAAAAGATTATGCTTTTATTCTTTTTAAATTGTGATGTAATTCCATTTTTTGTCCTGACAAAGCCTGTAATGCATTATCTGGTGAAATGGTGTTCGCTTCCTTATGAAGACAGCACTTGGGAGCTCAAGCAAGACATCGACCAAGCTAAGATCGAAGAATTTGAGAAACTGATGTCTAGGGAGCCAGAAATGGAGCGTGTGGTAAGAATTGGCTCCATATAGAGGATTTTATTTGAAAATAGTAAAGTAATGTGGTCTTTCAGAAACCACTAATGGGATTTGCTGTATTTGAAACAGGAGCGACCTCCTGCCGATGACTGGAAGAAATCGGAGAGTTCCAGGGAGTATAAAAACAATAACAAACTCAGGGAATACCAGTTGGAGGGAGTAAACTGGCTTCTTTTCAATTGGTACAACACGTACGTAAAATATTGCTTACTGCTGAATCCTTCTTTGGAAAAGCTTTTATAGTCTATCTGAAACAGTAACCTTTTAAAGTAATCTTCTGAAGTGAGGTTTTAGAATTATTTACATCTCATGATCTCATTTTTTGCTGCAGGAGTCATATACAAACTAGTTTTGGGTGGATAACATAATGTTATTTAAAACATGAATATTTCAGATTCTCATGTCAAATGCTTTTGTACATATATGTGTGTTCATGCACACCCCTGCTGCCCCGTCTGAACTTGAGAGGTACATAAAATGGCTATATTGCATCATGAATGGCTTATTGCATCATGAATTATAACATATGTTTAAAATGCAAAAAGATTATGATATCTTTTTCAGTGTAAACTTGCCATTCTAGAAATTTCTATTTTATTCAGTTCAGCTCCTTATTGATTTTCTATGTTGCAAGTTAGGAATAAGTCATTCAAACTGTTTTTATTATCATTTTCAGACGAAACTGCATTTTAGCAGATGAAATGGGGTTGGGAAAGACTATCCAGTCCATTACGTTTCTCTATGAGATATATTTGAAAGGAATCCATGGTCCTTTCTTGGTTATTGCACCGTTGTCCACAATTCCCAACTGGGAAAGGGAGTTCCGCACTTGGACAGAGTTGAATGTGGTTGTGTATCATGGGAGTCAGGCAAGCCGGCGGACCATTCAGTTGTATGAAATGTATTTCAAAGATCCACAGGTAATAGCTCCTGGTGATATTTTTTTTTTCTCTTTTTTGTATATGCTTTACTGTTGTTAATCTAAACATTGATTAGGTTTTTAATAGTGATATAGTAGATTTTAGCTAATAATGAAGGCATAAATTCTAATAAAGAGTGCTTCTAATAGTAACCAAGAGGTCAGCTGGAAATAGAAGGGGCACAAGAGTTACGGAGATGGTGTGACTCTTGTTCAGTTTCATTGTTTCATACAAGGTTTTCATTATTTTGCATTCCTGAAGAGAGCTGGCAGAAAAGATTCATAATGGAGAAACTACTTTAATTGGAACTAAGCTTAAAAATCAATCTTTGCCTTCCATTCCAGGAAAAGACCAGCTTGCAGAAATTAAACTTGATGATTCCTTATCAGATGTTAGGTCAGATAAATTTTGAATCAGTGTTATTGCACTCATGTTGAATAGTCCTTATAAGAGGAGTAGAGCAGGTACAGAAAAGACTGGGAGTAGAAATGGAAAAGTGTTTGGAAAGATGAAGCTGTAAAGAGCAACAGATTCCTATACTTAAATGCATGGCTTTGCTCATAGTAAGCAAACAGGATTGGGGAAAAACAATGTGCATACATCGAATGTTACTGCAAACCAACAGAATCCTACTCACTTAAGAGAAAAAAAAGTGGAAGTTCATCCTGATTTGATGTATTTTCAGCTGAGTTAAAGAAGTGATAGTGGCAAATTCATATATTTAGATTTTCTGTAAAGCATTTGATTTTATGCCACTGGATATTTTGATTAATAAACTAGAATGGTATAAAATCAATATGGCACACATTAAGTGGATTTAAAACTGGCTAACTGATATTTCTTGATGTAATTGTAAATGAGAAATGATTTGCATTTCCAGCATAGTTCTTCAGGGATTGGTTCGTGTCCATGAGCTATATAACACTTTTATCAATGACCTGAAAGAAAACATAAAATCATTACTGGGGAAGTTTTCAAATGACACAAAGATGGGGAGAGTGATAAATAATTAAGACAGCTCATGGATACAGAGTAAGTTGTATTACTCAGTAAACTGGATCCAAGCTAACAATACTCAGAATAGCTAAATATAGGGCTATCTGTGGACAAGGAGTGGAGATGATTCTTACAGTAGGGACAGCTTGGTTCTGGGAAGGCTGTAAGACAAATGCAGATCCTTTTGTGTCATGACACACGACCAGTTAAGCATGAGTTCATACTGTGAGACTGTGGTTAAAAGGGCTAGTGTAGTGCAAGTGTGTAGGAGGAAAGAAATCTTTGTTAAAAAGTTACAGCATTCTTCTCTTTGTCAGTAGTGTAGTGGGTATTCCAGTTCTGCCTCGTTCTCATTTCCTGTCCTCAAAAAGAATGTTGGAACACGGGAGTCGTTAGAGCAAACCTATGAGAGTGGTTGTGAGATAGAAAATATGGTTTTACAGGGAAAGATCTGAGTAAAAACTGTTTTGAAGGTGATGACTGTGGCACAACTTGACATGCCATTAGGGCAAACAGAAATAGAATCATGTACTTAAATAGAGTAGAAAAACACATAGTAATCTATAGAAGTTACATCTGTTTGGCCTAGGAAATAGTCATTTTCTCAGCAATTTAACAAAGAAACTTTCAAATCAAAATCATATACACTGTTGTTAAAGAAGATTGATTTGAATAACAGATGCTATACTGAGGTCTAATGGCGTATATTCCTTATGATGATAATCACATTTAGCTTCTTCCCTAGACATATAATACATAAATGAACTGGAATGGATTTGTACTTTTTCTGGTTTTAATATTATTTCTTATCAGAGATAGATATTTTGTATTGAATTTTAAATTTTGGTTTTATACAAATACTGTTTCCACTGAAGTATTTCTTGTGTTAAAAATCATGTATGTTTTGTTATTTAAGTGGTGTTTGTTCTCAGCGTGTTCTTCCCCTTAGGATGCAGCAATTACATAGCATGAAACCTGAAGAAACGTCATCAGAAGAATCCCACTTACTGTGCAGATTCTTAGTGGGTTTTTTGGCAATATTGTTTCGTTATCTAAAGGCAACTAAAGGGATCTAAAGCAAGATGCTGCAGAAAGTTTTATTCCCCCTGTTGCCATATTTTTAACTCTCCTCTTGTAATGACTACAGGAATCATTTGACCCCATTGCGAGTAACGACAAAGCCCTCATGGCACAGAAAAGTGAATCATTTTCTGCTAGCTTTGCTCCCTGAACTGGCTTAAGAAGTGAATGGGACAATTGCCATGGTTGGAGATAAAGGAGAAGTGGAGTGAACTTGTCCTTTTGGTGGCAGCTAGCTTAGATGTGTCATGAAATCACCTTCTGTGTTCCATTCTTTGTAAGGCTGTGTTAGCTGTGAAACTCATGATAGAAACTGAATTACGACAAAAAATTTCTTCATGTTCTGACAAAAAGAATCCTCGTGTAGTGTTCAGTCTGACATCCTCTACAGTACCATCAGTGGGTGTATGTTGGGGATGATAAGGGAGAGAAAGAAGGCAGGCTTTGGCAGTACCATTTGTAGTCCCCTTGCCAAATACATCAACCCAGGCATCGACATCCCTGGCTTTTTAGATCTTAACATGAACAGAGGCCTCTCAAGCTGAGTTGTTTCTCAAAAAGACATTAAGAAAGTCTGAATGGCTTTGAAGGTCATTAATGAGACAGCATGCATAAGCAGCACATATCCCATCTGCAGTAGTGTGATTTTCAGAGTCAACACCAGTAACCAGAGTCAAGTTGTTGTGAAAACCTAGAGAGCAGTCAGTAACAAAATACATTCCTTCAGTGGTGTGACTTCAGCATTAAGGACACCATGCTGCCAGAGACATCCCTTCCTGCCTTACTGCTTGTGAGGGTCATGTAGGGAAGGCTCTCCTGGTGCTCTTGAGCAGTATAACTGAAAGATTCTTCTAGGGACCTTCCCTGGTTGGAATATCTAATAAACCAGTTGCTTTTCTGTGTATCGTACCTCTGAGAAAGAGTCCTGTTGTAAGATCAGAAGAACTATGTATGCCAAATAAAATTAATGACAGATCCCTGCAAAAAAGTTTGTGAGGGAAATTTACTTCATAGTGTAATGAGGTCTAAAAAGAGAAACCACCTGACTCAGGCTTAGAAACAGAATACCTTGTCCTTGGTTGGTTTTAACTCAAAATGATGATATTCAGGACTTTCCCTGTCTTATCTGGTTCATTCCTTTTGGGCTCAGTGCATGTTGGTTTAAGAGTATTTTCTTACTTGCATGGTGTTTTTTCCTTCTACTGAGTTACAAACATATCATCAGCATAGGATTACCTCAGATTTCTGCAAAGAATGGTTAGCATGCAGCAGTTTAATGCAGTATTTCAGCAATAGTGACTTTGTCTTTCACTGAAGATGACATCAAAGTGTGTTTTACGAAGTGGCTGTGACTTAGTTTTCCAGATGCCTTCTGTCTTTAATTAGTTAACATGTGCATTCCGTGCATCTGTTCTCTTATTCCACAAAGTGGAGTCTGAGGTTGGGGGGAAAAGACCATAATAGGGTCTGGAGCACAGGTCTTATGAGGAGTGGCAGAGGGCAGTGGGGTTGTTTAGTCTGGAGAAGAGGAGGCTGAGGGGGGACCTCATCGCCCTCTATGGCTACCTGAAAGGAGGCTGCAGAGAGTTGGGGATGAGTCTCTTTAGCCAAGTAACAAGCGATAGGGCAAGAGGGAATGGCCTCAAGTTGACCAGGGAAAGTTTAGACTGGATATTAGGAAGCATTTCTTTACAGAACAGGTTGTTGGGTGTTGGAATGTGCTGCCCAGGGAGGTGGTGGAGTCCCCATCCCTGGAGGTGTTCAAGAGTCAGGTTGACGTAGCGCTGAGGGATCTGGTGTAGTTGGGAACTGTCAGCGTTAGGTTAATGGTTGGACTAGATGATCTTCAAGGTCTTTTCCAACATAGATGATTCTGTGAGTCTGTGATAATAATCCTTCATGGTTCCCTTTGGTGGAATGTGCATCTTTTTAGAAGTTCACTTCTTACACACATCCAGTTGATCTTCTTGGTTTGTATCTGCTGAGAGGTAATACATCAAAACAAGTCATGTCTCATTGTGACTACCTCTGTTGTATGAGTTACTTGCAGAAGAATTTCCCAAACAGAACAGGAAGCTGCTACCTATTAGGAAGATTTATTTACTCAAATGGAAGAACTTCTCTGAGTAAATGGATATGAAATTTCTGTGGTTTCAACATCAGAGAACTTAATTTGGATGTCACACTGAAACAGGATAAATTGATTCCTAGCTGCCTAAGAATTCACCTGTGACAATGCTATAGGTGACTTTCCTGATAGTTTCCACATTTAAATTTTTCAAATGTGACATTAATGGGATTACTTAGGGATTCTTTCCCATAGTTTCCCAAGCATTGGAGGCCTGAAACTGTTAAAGAACAACATCATTTTCCTTCTAAATCTTTTGGAGAGCTCTTGGAACTTTCTGCTTGTTTTACTCCCATGTTCTTCAGTGCAGCATTTGACTGTCTTTCGAATAATGTGAGCTCTTCTGGCAAGACCACTATGCATATTTTAATGTGAGATTTAGACAGCTTTAAATACATAATCTAGGGTCCCTGTTAGATTTTTGCTTCACCTGGATGTGCTGCTTTATGTAGTGATCATTTTTGAAGAGTGCTGCTTGCCATATTCATCAGTTTGCTCACGGAAGTGTTTTCCACAACTTCAAAAGAATCTCCTCGGCTGCATTCTTGTATTTTCACAGTTTTATCTGGCTCATGAAAAGGTTACAGCATTTCAATTTGCTTGCTTTCTAAACTGCCCACTTAGTGTATCTTCCTCTGCTTTTGTTAGGTAACAACTTTTTTTCTCTCTAAGATGATAGATGTTTCTGGACTATGCTGCGAGAGAGCACTGTTTGAGCATGTCATTACTTCCTCTGAAATATCTTGATGTGCATAGGCAGATTTAATGCTGAGTTCAGGATATCAGGTTTCCAATTATTTTATTGAGTCAGTAGCTGGTTCTGATCCCCACAGTTTGGAGAGGATTACATGCAGGTCATTTATAAAAGGATTCAGACTTGCACATGTTTGAAGGAAAAAATGGTCACCTTACTGGAAAATACCTGTTTCTTTTGAAATGTATGCAGTATACAACCCACAACATAGTCCTGCTTTGAAAACATAGAATGGCATTGAACTTGTGTGAGGCCAGTCCTTAGAGAGCAAGTGTTCCTGCAGAGACCCAGTGCCACTGGAGGCACCAAGTTATATTTTTCTTTGCAGAACACTGGGAGGAAATATAGCATAATGTCAGAAATATGTTTATTTCATGATCTTAAGTAAAGTTTATTCAGTGTTTTTTTTGAAACAGAGTCTTAGAATCAGCCCTGAAAAGAAGACCCTTAACTAACCAAAAAAATAGTGAATATGGTGCCAGACATCAAGAAAATTGTCCTATTGAACTTTCCTTAACACAAATTTACAAAAATATCAAGGAAGTGTATGCAGAGATAGACATTCTCCATGTAAGAGTTCAGAGATTTGCTTCTTTTCAAAGCTGTTTACTAGAATTGTAGGTGTTTTGGATACTTGATGTCTGCCAGGAAAAATTTACTGTTTAGTGGGAGCAAAATATCTTAATAGTCATAAAAATGAAGCCTTAATGTACTTTTGGATTATTTGGGAGGAGTATCCCATACCTTTGATTTAAAATAAAAAACAAAATTCTCTTGACAAAGTCTGTAAACCTTATTTTAATATTGCAGCAATACACTAATGATTGAATGCATTAGTATTATCCCTATGAATTATGACTGAAATACTTGTATAACATCTTTGTAATGAATATGCAGTGATTCTGTGGGCCTTTTTACAGGATTAAAAACATATCTAGTGTGAAACCAGTAGTAAACTTAGACGTTTTTATTCCTTCATTGAGTCAGCAATAATGACTTCTTTTACTTAAAATATCTTTCCCATTGTACTGTGCTGTATTTGTAAAGAATTAATTTTGAAGATGAAACAAATGTACTTCATTTCTTTGCCATGGAGTTTACTTTAACTTTTGATGTTCTTTTTAGGGTCGTGTGATAAAGGGGTCCTACAAGTTCCATGCCATTATCACAACGTTTGAAATGATCTTGACTGACTGCCCGGAGCTGCGTAACATTCCATGGCGTTGCGTGGTCATTGATGAGGCCCACAGGCTGAAAAACAGGAACTGTAAGCTTTTGGAAGGACTCAAGATGATGGACCTGGTCAGTGTGTACATCTCTTACATTTGCATCCTCTGTATTTTTATTATTCCTGATTTGTGGTTTCATCAGAAAGTAAAAAAAAAAAAAAAAGGTTTCCTTCTCAAATAAAATCATCAAGTGCTAAGAAAAACGAGGGAATGCAGCTGAGAAGGGCTTTAAAATACCTGGAAGCATATGCATACCTTGAATTTTGGAGTGCTCATATGTTTTATAAGTCTCTTCATTGATTTAGACCAAGAATAATGTGGATTCTGTTAAGAGAACAAGATAAATTTGTTCTTCCCTTTCTCCCTTTTCATGTCACTTACTCCATAGTCACTTCTCACATAGACCTTTCTTTAAAGGTATAATGTGTCAGGTGGCCAAATACAGGTGTGAGAGTTAAACTGCTCTGCGTTAATGTCAGCTGTAATGTTACTTTGTGTAGCTGTAAGGAGCTTTTTTCAGACTGGCAGGAAGGGAAAAGCAGTTGGTTTCTTCTGATGGTTACATAAATACTTGTTATGTTATGCGCACAAAATACATGCCTTAAGCACACAGAGAAAAATAAGATGATTGTTTTTAAAGACATTTACTGTTTAAAAGACAAAATAATTGGGAGGGGTGGGGGTGGGGACACGACTGAAGATTCTTTTAAAATGTGAGAGGAATGCAGTCATGCTGAGTTAATACCTGGAACGTAAAGCCTCTTATTTCTGGTAAGAGGCATAAACATTAGCTTACACAAGCACTGGTGAGCTATAGGTTACTTTTAGTTTCTTTTTCCCTGTTTGTTAAACAGTACTTTTCTTGAGGGAACCTTGAGACCTAACAACTGAAAGTTTATAAAAATGCTGTATGCAATTTATTTTCCTTTTTATGGTTGCTGTTAGAGGAAGGTCAAGCTGATGCCTGTAAGCTACAGATGGAGATACAGGACTTCTCACTTCAGTTCTTGTTCTACTATTAAATTCATGTTTGACACTGAGCTAGTTGTTTAACCTCTCTGGGCTCCTCCTCTAAAGCACTATGCAACTTTTCCTGTTATCTCTGCCAGTCTCATGCTCTGTTGTGTGTACGTGGAAAGTAGGACTCTACTTCAGGTTCCCTGTGTTAAAAACTGACACCAACCCTGAAGAGATTCATGTACTGAGATCTATTGGAGGTGTAGTAAATCCACTAGTAAATCGGTGGATTTATACTTGAAGCGGCAGGATAAGTTCAGCTGTTACTTTGACTTTTAAAGTTCATTGTATTTGTGAAAGAGTTGGAACATTGCAGGGTCAGTAAAATCTCTTCTTGTATCTGGAGGACTTTTGAAGGTGCTTAAGTAGTGAAGTGTTTTTCTGGAAGGCCAGAATACTAGTTAGAAAAGTCTTGAGAAGAGCTATCTGTATGTAGTTGGGGGATGGGAGGGGAGAGGAAGCAAAGATGAGAGATAAGTATTGGGGTAAAAAGAGAGGATTTTATGTATTTCTCCATGGAAAATGAATTTATATGGATTCCTAGACAATTATTTCTTAACCTTTCAGGAACATAAAGTGCTGCTTACTGGAACCCCTTTGCAAAATACCGTAGAAGAGCTATTTAGCTTGCTTCACTTTTTGGAACCAGGTCGCTTCCCATCAGAAACCACATTCATGCAAGAATTTGGTGATCTGAAAACCGAAGAACAGGTAAACTTCTCCTGCACACTTACTTTTCTACTAAGATACTGTGAAATTATCCATTTTATTATATATTAATTTCATTACTTGTTTTTACAAGCAGTATCTATTTACTTTTTGGAAGACCACAGTAGTTTTTTGTTTGTTGAGTTTTTTGCTTTTGACCAAAAGTCTTTTTGTCTTATCACTGTTTTTTTAATCCTTTGTCCATTGCAGAAAGTTTTCCCTCTATAAAATGTGATGTTTAAAAATGGGGGTGGGGTGTCTTGTAACAGTTGCTAGATGAAAATACTTCTTGAATTGCTTGTTCCCTCTAAGAGAATTAACTTGTCAGTTGACATTCTTCCTTAAGCATCAGTATCAGAGTGAGGGGACTGTCCTCTGTAACTTCTGTGCGGTTAACATCTGAGAGTTTTATCAATGACTTCTGTGCAAAGAGGAACATATCTGAAACCTAGTTGAGCAAGAGGCAACCAAATGGAGGGAGATTTTTTTTTTGACTGACTTGGAAACAGATTTCTCAAGCTGTCCAATAAAAGAAATGCTAAATCAATGTAAAATGAAAGACTCAGAGCAGCATGTTTTAGATCTAAAATGTGAAAGCTTCTGATGATCATATATAAAACTTATTCTTCTTCTATGTATCAAAATGTTTTAAAAAGTCAATAGGTAACAGTCAAATCACCTTAACATTAGGAGTTAACTGAAGCATGACATCTTAATTTATATGCCTTAGTTTGGCCCTTTGCACCCTACGATAATCTAACTTCACAATTGAATGCATTTTTGCATGCAACTTCGTTGATTTTGTCTGAAAATTCAGTTTCTGGCTTTTCTATCTCTTTGAGTTCTTGAATTTGTTAACTTTCTTTAAGAGCAACTCTTTTATAGGTAATAGTCTAAATTAGAAAACAGCTCTCCCCAGTGCCTTACCTCCTGGAAAAATCATAGCATGTCCTGAGGGAATCATAGGATATGTTTCCACAGATTGTGCAGGCACTTGCATGCCAGTCAGGCTGGACTCTGACCTGATTGGAAGTGAGCCAGCTCTGATCCAGAAGCCATGTAGTCCTGTTAATACAGTGTTTGTGCTGGAGTTAATATATCCTAACTCAACATAGCTTTCATCTGGCCAGCACAAAATGTCAGCAGAGCAGAACTAGAAATTTTTGAAGCCATACATGGAAATATTATTAAAATAATGCTATAATCCATGAGCAGAATTGGAGCCTGGCTTGCTTGGGCCAGCAAGTTTTGGAAGAAGTGCCTTCTCTGCCAACACGCCATTGGATGTTTTGAAATGTGATTTATCTTTCAAGTGATGGGAGAGATTATATGTTTAGTGAATTAGGTTTTCTCCTTCATTCCTTGCAATCCCATTACATGTATTTTTTTGTTTATCCCCCCGTAATAATTTATCTTCTTTCTTTTGAAGTTGCTTTATTACTAAGGGAATGATGTAAATTCAGGAAGAAGTGTCTTCTGTTCATGTTTCTGCTATACAGTTCTGCATCAGGAGATGTTGAACGTTTCAGGGTAAATAATCAGCTTTTCAACACTGAGCTGGTTTGTACTTTGATGAGAGACAACCTAAAACAGCCTAAATGCCAGCCTTTTGGTATATGGAATATTCTTGAGCTTTTTATGTAAGGGGACTTTATAAAATCTTGCCAAAATGTAGCTAATTTTTTTTTAATTGATGTTTTCCCCCCCTTCCCTGCCATCTAAGCCATGTCTTAAAGTACATGCTGCAGAACCTTGAGACACTAAAAATGATCAGTGTGTTAAAAATTTACAGATATATTTTTGTTTTGAGACCAGACCTAAATAGTATTCTACTTAATTTCATGTCAAAACTAAAGAAATAAGAAAAGATTAGAAGCAGATATATGGAGGGAAAAAATAGCATTGATCACTGTTGTTTAGTGGTTAGAGGTTAACTGTGGACCTTGATTTTTACAATCAGATTTGCTTATATAGCTGCACTTACTTAGGATTAGTTTGCATAACTGGTGTGCAGTGCTGTCTTTGCCTAGAAGGATAGTTCTAAGTGTTTAATAACATTCACTAAACAGAAGTGATGCACAATAAAACATCACTTTAGAAATTTATATCTCACTGACTTAACAAGGAAAACTCAGTCTCTACGTCATTGAAGAAACTTTTTTTTTTTTACAGATGCTCTCTACTTGTGATCTGAGATGCGTAACAGGGATTTTAGAATTAAGGAAATTGAAAAATAAGTATTTGAAGCCTTAGAGTTTCAGTTCAGTTATTTATTAAACATATGTTTCCTAGGTGCAAAAACTCCAAGCTATTTTGAAGCCGATGATGCTGAGACGTCTCAAAGAGGATGTAGAAAAGAACCTGGCCCCCAAAGAGGAAACCATCATTGAAGTTGAGCTGACAAATATTCAGAAGAAATACTATCGTGCTATTCTTGAAAAGAATTTCACATTTCTTTCTAAGGGTGGAGGTCAGGCAAACGTACCTAATCTTTTAAACACTATGATGGAACTAAGAAAATGCTGCAATCATCCGTACCTTATTAATGGTAGGCGTCCTATTTTTCTCCTCATTCAAAAAATGGTTGCAGAAAAGTTCAGTAAATCATAAATTCTATCCTAGTATGATTTTATTTATTAATTTTAAGTAGAAAAGTGAGATAACCTTTCAGGTTCTCTTGGGTATGGATATCTGCTAGTTAGGACAGCATTGCTTTTGAAGACTTCTGTGCTGCTTTTTTCCAAGGCTTCCTAGACCTAAGAAAGTGTTGGTATTACCAAGTTTTCCTTCTTTTACTTCTGACAAACAAGACTTAAGTTATCATGTGGATTGTTGGATAAATATGGCATAAATATGGCAATTTTTCTTCAGACTTACAGTTAGTGCTCTGTGGAAAGAAAATGAGGAACTAGCAAATAATGGCTTAAAATTTCTGAATAAAAGTTAGAGAGTAAGAAATTATGATCAGGCATACTTTTATGGCCACGTGTTGTTGGTTCGTTTTTATAATTTAACTAGTCAGATTTGTTTGAATGTCATATTAGACTTAATGATGAATACTCTTCTTTGGTGTGATGCTGTTGGTTTTAGATCAGGATTGTCTATGGCAGGTACTATATGATGACCCAGCTATAGCTGTCTGAAGTATGCTAGACTGTATGGTTTGCTCAAACCAAATCTTCTCTTTGAGGATGTAACAAGCCTCTATACAAGGTTGCATTCTACTACTTTCTTGTTTCCCAACTCCTCTTCCTTACTGTATATGATTTATGCTATAGTTGGTTTAATGCTGGTTATAAGCTTCATGGTGAAAGACAGTTCCAGAACCATATGTGATTTCAGTTTTTTTATTGTATGACTTCCATATTGCAGTCCTTGCATGTTTTTCTTGACACTTTTTGTTTAACTTGGGGGGAAATGTCATCGACAAAATGACATCTAATTATATTTCATGCACAAGTAATCATTGCAAAGATTTGATCTAGGGTTACTCCAGAGTACTTCAACCCAACCATGCTGGTGAGCTGCTCTGTTTCTAAACTCAGATGAACATGCAGTAAAGTAGCTTTGTGGTTCTGGTAGGATTTTCTAGTTTGCTTGTTGGTTCTTTGTTTTACACTAACCTATTTTATAAATGAGTTTAACAGAAAATACTTCAGGATGTTCAGGTTATGAGTTTCTGAACTTGATGCTTTTTACATATCTTGGTTTTCAGCTAGTTCTAACCTTGCCATTATTTTTCCAGATTTGCTGAAAGAAACAAAGTAAATGTTTTGGTGCTACTTTGTTTTGTCAGATAGAGTTCAGGAGTAGTACTTGCAGTGTTGCCTACAGCAGTGATTCTTTTCCTGTATTAAAAGTGTTGTATCATTTAGTGTCTGTTAGAGACTGCTGAAGTCCAGGTGGCAATACAGAAAATTTCAAGTGGTTTTTGATGACTGTAGTTTAACCTTAATAAAGAGAGGTGGGTTTTGTCTAGAGCACTTTTGCCTTTATAACATTTTTGTGACTTTTGAACATTTGGGCTTACGTGGTGTCATGCAGCAACATGGCAGATGGGTCAAGCCTTCAGATTTTAGGGGAAAAAATAAATAAATCCTGGCTATTATTACGTTGGAGGATGGAACTAAACAAATATGTCCTTTGTAGTTCTAGGACATAAAATACTCTTTCATCCTGTAGTTTTCTGAGCCTGAGATTTTGTTTTGTTGATTGATAATTAACATCTTTGTATTTAGCGTGATGGCACAAGTTTATCATAGCTCTACCAAGAGGTCTCACAGTGCTAGTATGTGTGGTGTTGCATGGTGTTCTCCTGATGAATGATTTGTTGCCATAGCCAGTTCTCAAGACTTAACTGCTTTTATAAAGGTGTCTCTGAATGCTTCTTGTTTTCTTCTAGGTTCACACGTTTTGTGGCAAGCAGTAGCCTGTGTATTTCAATATCCCAGTAGAACACTGCATCTTTTGTTTTGCATAAAAGTTGCAAGCAAGTCTTCTAGATAATCTTCAGTTAAGAACCATCGAAGGTTATATGATGGAAGTGGTATGGTAGGAGTTGAACGAGGAGTGGGTTTTTTTGTTTGTTTCTTGATTGGTAGATCTGTTGTGTGGAGGGGAGAGTGGTGGTCTACTGAGACTGTCTTTGAGTAGACTTCTAGAGGGAGGGACTGCATTTTGTGTTTTCTCTAACCAAGTTGGGCAAAGCATTGTCTGTCATTTTTCTTAGAGCTGGACTCCTTGTTTTCTCCCTAGTAACCATGCTCAGGTGTTGACACATTATTCCTGTGTCTCCAAGAGCCAGCAGTGCAGGGTGCCTCTATATTTATATGTTCTACAGCTTTGAACATTGGAAAGGTTTCTTACTCTGTTCCTTATCTGTTCTTGAGTCCTGGAAGCCTCTCCTAACTAGGAGTGGAAGTGACGGTTCCCTTCATGGACCAAGCACACATTCAAATACCTTCCTTTCACCTCCTACTAAAAATGAACTAGGATAGGAACTAGCATTACAGACCTACATGTAACTACATTAAATAACTTTCAAGAACAGGCTACTCAGTGTACATCACTTAGTTTCAATTGAAGCAGAAATGAAAAAGATGGGGCAGCCTTTTACAGGGTTTATCTAGGATAGGTTTATTGAAAGAGCAAATTTTTGGAGGTCATAGTCTGTTATGGAATTGGGTCTTGCTGAGACCAAACTCTGATTCTGAAAAGTCACCATTTATTAGACCTGTTTGTGGTTTTATTGTGGTGCACTTGGCTTAGGTGGTTTGCTTTTGCAGGTGTCGAGTTTGCATATTGGTTTACTTCGTAGTAGTGAAACTTAGATTTGGATATTACAGTTGAGTAAGAAATAAATGATGTAACCAAGAAAGATCAGTGAAGTTACTGTATATGAACTACTTGCCAGTCTATTATATCCTGAAATTGCCTAAGTTCAGTACAGAACCTGAGATTTACTACCCAAAATTCTACCCGTTTTACAAACTAGGAAGTTGAAGGGAACTTGACGGAGTATCTGACTGTACTATTTTGACATATTGGATCAGTAATGCTTGAAGTAGGGAATTCAAATAAGGAGAATTCAGGAATGTAAGACTACCTTCAAGTGGTCATATCTTGAGTCCATTAAGTTCTGTAAAAGGTAGTAGTGGAAATGTATTGAGTAATGCCAAGCTGTCAGACAGCCTGTTTAGGGTAGTATCTAGTTAAGACACCATATTACAGTAGGCACTGAACCAGCAATCACACGGGGAGGGTGCGTTTGCATGTTTGTTTACAGGCATCTATTTAGAACTGGAATATGAGTGAGATGCTCAGCAGAAGCCTGGCAGTAAGCTGTTCTTTCCCCCCTCCCCCCACCCTCCCAATTTTCTTCTGTTATTCAAAAGCAGTATTAAAGCTGAATATTATACAAATCAGAAATACTTTATAAACTATGCTTTGTTTAAAAAAATAAACAAAATGCAGAGGGACTGAAAAAGACAACTCCAAAGAAGAGTTTATTTGGATGTGAAATAAGCTTAGAACGAAGATTCCTAACCTTTCACATAGCCAAGATTAGTAATCTGATAATCCTTGGAATAGCCTACTGTTTGTAGAAGTGACATAAAAAAATTGAAGAAAAGCATAGAAGAGGTTGAAGAGAAAGTTTGAACTTGGTCTGTAGTCTTCAGGTAATGAGCAGGACAAGGAAATACTCCTGCTGTGCATATCATTCATAGGCAAAGAAAGAACTCTTCACTAATTCTGGAAAGAATATATACATTTGATAGCTTCATCAGACTCAACAGAAAAATACATTCAGGGAGAAAAGAAAGCTAAATAGAAGGTAAAATAGTAATTTCACAGCTGCTTATTTTCCCTGAAATTAGTTTTTTCATTGTCTGGATTTCGATTCTATAATTAATAATGGAAGGAGCATGTCCAGGTCATGCACGTGTTCAAGCCTGGTTTTGGTTTTGGAGGCACAGACTTTAAATGTGATTTGTATTACTTGTATTTTCCTGCAGAAACAAGATTTTTTTTTTTCTCTCATGTTGTATTTTAAAAAGGACAGAAAATTCTTTTGATCAGTTGGAATATGGTTTAGTTTTTCATTGTTTTTCTTAATTTTTCATTAATTTCTGTGCATCAAATAGTTGTATGAATTTATTTAGGAAAGGGTTTATTCCTATTTAAGAAGGAAAAAAAGAAAGAACGCTCAGTTGCTTTTTATTTATGCTGTATTTGTGTACATGTTTGCTTTAAATTTAAGCTTAATATTTTTTATAAATGTTTATTCACATAATGCTTAAAACATTCCTACAGTTTCTATAGGGTATTGAAGGCGAGCTCATTGTTTATTAATAAAACCCTTTGCAGTGTTCATGCATTGCTGTCCAATCTTTGCAGGTGCTGAAGAGAAAATTTTGGAAGAGTTTAAAGAAACACACAATGCCGACTCTCCAGATTTTCAGCTCCAGGCAATGATCCAGGCTGCTGGCAAGCTAGTACTGATTGACAAGCTGCTGCCAAAACTGAAGGCTGGTGGCCACAGGGTGCTTATCTTTTCCCAGATGGTGCGCTGCTTGGACATACTGGAAGACTACCTCATTCAAAGACGGTGAGAGCAACAATATAATACAATTCTAAATAAACTGTGCTTTCCTCAGTGGCCACAGTATTTAACCTGTGAGTAATCCATATTGAAAAGGGATGAAATGCAAACACTTTACAGTGTTTTCTGTAATGATCTGATTGAAGGGAAAAGCATACCTATAAGTTGCAAGGACTGAGATTTTTCTTTCAGGTAAATACAAAGTGACCTCACATGGAGAGCTTTAAACCTCTTAGTTTGCTACTCAGTTAAATATTTTGGTGTCCCTAGAGTTTTTTAGCTTAAGCCTGAATGTTTATTTCATTCCTAGAAGTGAAAGTCTGTTTTTTACCAAGAGGCACAAAGCAGAAGACAAAAGCATTATGTCTTCCACTGATGAAGTTAGTGAACACAGGAACAACCACTCAGTTTGTTGTAGCTCTTTTGACCCTATAGGAGCATATTTTCCCTTTAAATTGCATACTCTTACAAATAAACAACGTTATTGCAGTACAGTTCTCCTTATCATGCATCTTTATTTCAGGTACCCATATGAACGAATTGATGGCCGAGTAAGAGGCAACTTGCGTCAGGCAGCTATTGACAGGTTTTCAAGACCTGATTCTGATAGGTTTGTTTTCCTGCTGTGTACAAGGGCAGGAGGTTTGGGCATTAATCTTACTGCTGCTGATACCTGCATCATTTTTGATTCAGACTGGAACCCCCAAAATGACCTCCAGGTAATACTACAAGAGATGACAATTTTTCTTTGCCCTTTTGCTGTGAAATTTTCTTCACCTGTAAGAAAAGTTATCCACTGTTCGTCTCCTAAAAGTGTGAAGATTATTATTTATATTGAAAGCAGTAACTTTTAAAGTAACTGATTATTTCAATTTTTTTTTCTTCCTTTTGTCACCTGTAACTGAGTATCTGTCTTGGTTTCATCAGGCTCAAGCACGATGTCACAGAATAGGACAGAGCAAATCGGTGAAAATTTACAGGTTAATAACAAGGAATTCTTATGAAAGGGAAATGTTTGACAAAGCTAGCTTGAAGCTTGGCCTCGATAAGGCTGTGCTACAGTCTATGAGCGGAAGAGAAAATGCTACAAATGGGGTGAGAATTAATATATTATGTTGTATGATCAACAAATGCTATGTATGTGTAACACTTTTCTTGCTTGATTGTTTTAGCAGGAGAATGGTGGTTTTCAGATGGAGTACAGCATGTATTTTAAAGTAGGGTTAATTAAGGGCAAGGCTGCATGAACTGGCTTAGCCTATCTAATGGCTCACTTATTGCCAAAAGGGGGCAGGTGGAGTCATGTTCCCTCAATCCTCATCCATTCTCATCAATCCACCCTTTACATTACGTTGATCTTGGCACTTTTTTGAGTTCTAGTCAGCTTTTTCCAGTGTAGCCGTTTTGTTTTGGAATTGTTTTGCTTTAGCTTTTTGTTGGGTTAGTAAGATAAATCTGCTCCCAGGAAGAGTTTAGCAGTCATCAGAGCTAAAGTAAAGGGATTCCGTGACAATGAATTATTAAATTGTTTAAACCACTAGTATAACTTCACCCTAAGAATTTAGTTATTCATATTATTTTAAAGGTGACTTCAGCGTGAATGTTTAATTGACTGACACCACATTATCTTAGAGTTTCAGTTCTTAAAATGCTAAATAAGAGAACATTCAGTCTGATTTGCTGTCAGATGTACACACTGACTGATGTCAGAAAAAAAAACAAACCCCTTTTTGACATGTTTCAGGTGCAACAGCTTTCTAAGAAAGAAATAGAAGATCTTCTTCGAAAGGGGGCATATGGTGCCCTGATGGACGAGGAAGATGAAGGGTCTAAATTTTGTGAAGAAGATATTGATCAGATTCTCTTAAGGCGAACACACACAATTACTATTGAATCTGAAGGAAAAGGCTCAACGTTTGCAAAGGTGTGCATTGACGTTCAGAGTAAAATTAATAAAATGTGACCAGGATAGGTAGAAGTAGTGTTAAGTTACCTTCTGTGTCAGTTTAGTTCTTCAATGTACTGCCTCAGGTGTTTTCTTCACAAGGGTTAGGATAACTGTATTTCCAGTCATGATAGTTTCCAGGCTTATTTTTTTTCTTTCTTGAAACTACCACTTTATAAGTCCTAAGTATTTATCAGTGAAAACAGATGTTAT
This sequence comes from Athene cunicularia, assembly GCF_003259725.1. NCBI lineage: Eukaryota > Metazoa > Chordata > Aves > Strigiformes > Strigidae > Athene > Athene cunicularia. The sequence goes on from NW_020799095.1 coordinate 114,399,565, forward strand.
TTGTAGCATGCAGTTAAGAAACCAATGCGTGTGTTTTCACATTTACTAGGCTAGTTTTGTTGCATCTGGGAACAGGACAGACATTTCCTTGGATGACCCTAATTTTTGGCAGAAGTGGGCAAAGAAAGCTGAGCTGGATATTGATGCTTTAAATGGAAGGGTAAGAGCTTTATGATGGTTCCTAGTACAATTAAATTGAAGATTTTTTTACCCCCTCCTAAATTTCTGTATTTTCATTTTCATTTTAGAATAACCTAGTTATTGATACACCAAGAGTAAGAAAGCAAACCAGACTCTACAGTGCGGTCAAAGAGGATGAACTGATGGAGTTTTCAGATCTGGAAAGTGATTCTGAAGAAAAGCCTAGCACAAAGCCCCGTAGGCCTCAGGACAAATCACAGGGTTATGCAAGAAGTGAATGTTTCAGAGTGGAGAAGAACTTGTTGGTTTATGGGTAAGGATATACAGATTAAATATACTGATTGTGGCTAAAGTACTGAAAATACAGAAATGACATATATGGTAAATAACTCACCCTTCTCTTGGATACATTCACATAATCTCTTACTGTGTAACCTTTACCTCATTAAGCTGTATACATGCCAGTGCGATAGTAAGTTGCTGTAAGTAAGTTGCTTATATATGTGTTATTTAGCTTAAAGTATCTTGAGTGTCTCACAGATGGCTATGAGCTCACTGGTAAGATATGTAGTTTTGTGATGATGGAATATTTGTTTCTGGTTTCTCATAATGTAAAGAATTCCTGAGTTACTGATGTTTAATCTCTTTTTTTCTAATTGTTGTGGGGAATAACAAAGTGTATTTGAAAAGAACAATATTTTTGTGAAATCAAGAGTCAATCTAATGGTTTTCAACATAGGTTCTGGTATTTTGGCACCAAATTCAGTTATTTGATACTTTATATTTTTTCCCATTGGATTTTCCTGTATGAATTTTATCTCTTTGCAAGCAAGTAGCTATATTTGACCACTGACACGGTGGGCTTCAAAATGACTGTCTTTATTTAAGGAAATTGCATACAACAATTGCTAGTAGTGGACTTCAAGATCAAAATAAGAATGATTCCCCAAATTCCATGATTGTAGGAACTGGTTGAATTTCCTATTTGTAGCTTACTGGGACCATTAAACATATGTACTTTATTATTTTGAGTGTAGTTCGGTTGCAGCTTTACGAGCAGTGAACTTATTGCCTGTCCTGTAAAATAAACATTCTTAACTCTTTGGTGCTGGAAGTTGGATTCCCTGACGTAACCTGCAAATGCAAAATGCATTAGTGCTAACACAGGAGGTCCCAACTTGCTTGGTACCAGGAGTTAAGCTGAAAGTCACAAATTAAAATACCAGTGCCCTGGCTGTGGTATTGAACATATTTTTCTTATAGCTGGGGTCGATGGACTGACATCCTCTCACATGGGCGCTATAAACGTCAGCTAACAGAACAAGATGTGGAAACCATCTGCCGGACTATCCTAGTATATTGTCTTAATCATTACAAAGGGGATGAAAATATCAAAAGTTTCATCTGGGATCTGATCACTCCAACTGCAGATGGGCAAACTCGAGCTCTGGTTAATCATTCCGGTATGTCTACCACAATAAAATAATGATGCTAGTAAATAGGAAAGAATTGCTTCAGTCATGCTATGTATTTAGTTTAAACTATAGCCATTCTGACATGTTGTAGGATCTTGTCAGATTTTATGAGTAAGGTGGGCTTTGACTTGGTCCATACTTAAAGGAGAAATCTCCCTAAGACACTTCGTAGGATGCAGTGCTTTCTCCCTTAAATCAGTTTTGAATAAATATTTCAGCATAATTTTTAAGTGGCACCTACTGCTGAAGTTAAATCTCTTTGAAACTGCCAGAAATCAGAAAGCTTGTTTCCTTATGGCTATTCAGATTCATGAGAGTTTTTACAAGAAATATTTATGTAACACCGTTTTCTGGCGAGTGCTCTGAATTTTTGAAATCTTCACACCTAAATTTGCATGAAAGTTTTGGTTGATTTCATTATTTGCAATCGTCTGTACTGAATTAATGTCGCTGTTCAGTTTTTGGTGGTTGTGCTGCCCACAAATGAATTAATATAGCAGCAATACTTAGCTTTAAATGTGTGATTGTAATGCAGTTTGGGGTGAGAACTTTTTTATTCAGATTGTATAAGAAATATTGGGGTTTTATGTAGGTCTGTCTGCGCCAGTGCCCAGAGGGAGGAAAGGCAAGAAAGTAAAAGCCCAGAGTTCACAGCCAATGCTGCAAGATGCCGATTGGCTCACAACCTGTAATCCAGATGTATTATTTCAAGAAGACAGCTATAGAAAACATCTCAAACATCACTGTAATAAGTAAGTATTAGTAATTATTTCATTTAGAGGGGGTTTTGCTACATGCTTTTGAAAAGTACACAACTTCTTTTGGATATTTTTAATAGAACACAGGGCCATTTAGTAGGATGTAAAGGCCATTATTACTTCTTAATTTAGGGATTATCATCTTAACAGATATCTGGCTACTTCTGTAAGATCTTCTGATCAGCACTTAAAACAGTTCTGAAGAAAATTGTTTTCTACTTACTAAATAAGAGTGGAATCAGATGAGGTTATTCTTTTTACCATATAAAGGAAAGACTATATCCCTACACTGTCTATTTCTCTTGACAATTAGCTATCTTTAAACAAAAGCTGTTTGTTTCTTACCCTTCTTGTGGGGTCTTTCAGGCTGGTGTCCTTAAAGTTCATTAGATGTTAAAGTAAAATATCCACTTCTTGGTTTCCAGAGTTTTATGTAGTAGTTATCTATGTGTGGGCGTATCTCTTCTTTTCGTTCTTTTTCTCGCTTCCTCTCTTGCTCTTCACATTATGCAGAATATTTCTTCTTTTCTTCTTTGTTTGAGAAAATTTTGCACTGAGATCTCTTGCTTCAATCAGTGCCCTGATTTGATTTTTGAAATTCTAAACATGTTACTAAACTGGAAGCCTTCGGGGATAAAGATCATTGTATTTTGGTTTGGATGTTTTATTTTTGCATGAATGTCTCTTAAGAACCTCCTAGTTTCTTTTAGCTTTTGTTTTGCAGTATCTTAGTTATTTTTGTGTCAGCTTCCTTTGATGGTGTCCTGGTTCTCCACCTCAGTTTTGCTTACTGTATTCTCTGTTTTAGACACAACCTAACCCTTGTCCCAAAAATAGCTTGCTTTGGGATTGGGGGGTGTGTTGTTTGCTTTTTGGGTTTTGGAGGGTTTTAGTTTGTTTTGTTTTTAAATTTATACTCTTTGTTGTATATATACCATACAGATGTAATGCAGTGTTACTGAAAGGCTGTCACTGCTTTTGTGTTTCTTATATATTTTGTGTCTTACTAATACTGTTTATTGGAAAGAAATTATTGATTTGAAAAGTACCTGTGGCCTGTCAATAGGGGGTGTGGTGTGAAGGAAGAAAGGCATTTAAGGGGTTTATTAGCTCGTTTCCAGATGCTAACCAAGCTTAGTTCTCAGCTGATGAAAATAGATACTTACAGAGTTATGTTAGCAAGGGCACTTCCAAATAAACTGCTTTCTGATTTTTTTCTAAACTGTTCCTCAGATCTGTTATTACATTTCACTTGCTCTTAAAGTAATTAAATTCTTTCCTGTAACATTATTTTAATCTCCCAGGTAACATGTCCTTATTACTTGTTATTTCAGTTTGCAGATCAGACAAATTCATTTTTAAAATATTGTTTCTGTAATAATGCAGTAGAACAATTACAAGCATCAGGAAGACTGATAAATGTGCAAGAATGTTTTCAGTTGCTATCGTTTCTCTTCACTTCCCAGATCCACCAGGACTAAGTGAATTGTAGAAGCAACATGTTTAGCCCAGGTAAAATCAAACAGAGGTGAAAGCCAATTACATAATCAGAGCAATTTCCTTCAAAAGGTAGCAGTAGCAATTGGCTTTATAAGAACTGGTGTCCTGTCCTTATGTAACATGTGTGCTGGTTTAATGGATAGGACTCCTGAAAGGTGCAAAGAGCCTCTGGTTTTTGGTTGATGTTGGTTTTTTTCCTGCTCCTCTTCTTTGGCTTTGATGTAACAGCTGTTATTCCTTAATACTAAAATGATAAAGACCCTCAACAGCTTATTTACATAGCCACACAGGGAGCAGGGACACCTTACTGGTCCCAGTTATCATGCATACAGAAAGAAGCATGTCTGACATGTTTTGAATTGCAGACATGACCTTCATTCAAATCCCTGCTCTTCCGAGGTTTGCTTGAATAACACGTGTAAAACCGTGTATTGCTCCAGTTGCATCAGATCTCTAATGAGGAGCTCTCAAAACTGGTGGTGATCTAAATTTTTCATGCGAGTGGGTGATCAGATTACTACCTCCCTGGTCACCCTTGCTGCTCCAGGAGCAGCAGCAATTCAACAGTTGCTGTGATGGATTTGGGTACAGTGAGAGGGCAGGTTGAGTAATCTCCATTTTAGCTGGTACTGATTTTACTTCGTGAACTAGGCAGCAGGGGGTGCCCTGAATTGGGTAAACATAGGAGCGCAGGATTATTTTCAGGTAGATACTTTTTTCTAGAGATGACCTCTTTCCTAGTCTCCTTGAAAAGCCAGTCTGCCATACTGTCTCATGCCAGCTTCAAGTGTGACCACAACACCTGACAGTGCTTCCAAAACCAACTGCAGTATTGCAGAAATGGGGGAAAATAAACATGGGAAATGAAGATTTTTCACTTCCTTGTAGCAGTTAGGTTGTGCACAGGTAAAATTAAATAGCAGTTTGAACTATAAAGAGTAAAAATAGTTAATATCTCCCAAGGGAAATGGGGGATTATTTTTTCCCCCCATTCTCGGAAGCAAAAAGTTGTATAATCTGAAAAACCTGACATTCCATATTGAGGGTTTATTGTAAGGTAGTAAAACCAGATTTTATATCTCGTTTATTCCTACAACTTCTGATGTGCTTCCAAAAATGGTATTAAGGCAGCAGCTGAGGAAATTTTATGAGATAATGAAGCAGAACAGTTACTGAAAGCCATCTGCTCAGTTGTTTACAAACTTGCTTCAATACTTCAGAGGCAGTGGTAGAGTACGTGTCTAAACTTCACAAGCTGCACTAGGTAGAACTAAATGAAATGCGCCGGGGCCGGGCTGCGCTGGGTCCCTCTCTGTGCAGTGTAAGCGGTTGCCAGGCAGGCCTGTTGGAAGCCAGCAGAAAGCACCACACAGAGGTGATTATGTGCCACCATCTGTCACGCTTCAAGCCTACCATACAGCATGGCTAATCAGCCTTGGCAGGATGATGGATGAACAGCAGCAGCTGCCAAAAGCCACTGTTGGCAAACAGTCCTGAAGTTAAGAACTTTTTCCCCCCTCTGCCTTCCTCTCCAGGGTCCTGCTGCGTGTCCGCATGCTCTACTATCTACGACAAGAAGTTATAGGGGACCAAGCAGACAAGATCTTAGAGGGTGCTGACTCAAGGTTAGTGCAAGTGCAGGTTTATTTTTTGCTTTGTGACGCTGGCTTTTATAAAGTACAAGTACTATAATAATGCAGTGTTTAAAGGTTGTCACACTTTATCTCTTAAATGTCTGTTCTTAAGCAGCCTTATTATTTTATCAAGCGCAGTGGGTAGTTTTCTTGGGGGAGGAATCAATGTGGGAAATGACAGAAGCAGATTTTCAGTTCTGCTAATACTGAAGGATTATTCTCTCTCAATTTTAATTTTTTTTTTTTTTAAATAGACCTTAAATGAACCATATTTGGATAAACATTGGCTTTCCATTCCCATAATAGCCTAATGTTGGGGGGTTTTTGTTGTGGTTTGGTTTTTTGGGTTTGTTTTGTTTTGTTTAACTACCTTAATTATTTTTGAAGAAATTTCAATTTCTGTGTTGGGTTTTGTTGGGCTTTTTCCCCCTCAAAATTTGTATTTACAGAACAATGTGAACCCCTCTTTAAAAAAAAAAAATCTTTGTCCAATAGTACCTTTGAGAACGTATATAATGCTGTCTTCACAGTGAAGTAGATATATGGATACCTGAGCCATTCCATGCCGAAGTTCCTGCAGACTGGTGGGATAAAGAGGCGGATAAATCCCTTCTAATTGGAGTATTCAAACACGGTAAGTGATGTCTCACTCTGAACAAAACTCAGTTGTAAAGCTTTCTGTTTGTAGGACTGTTCAGTCATAATATTAACAAGTATTGTTCCAAAGAACTGTTGGCTTGTATCTCCCTTTTTTTCTTGCCTGCATTAAAAACCTAATATGAGCTGTAAATATCAGATGCTGTTTTTAAATGTTTGCGGAACATTTGAGAAGAAAACATTACTTTCTTGGCTGTAAATAAAACAAAACCATATTTGTTTAAATAATAGCCAAATAGTAAGATAGATCTCCATAAACTTTGCTTCCAGCACTGCTTCACTTGCTAACTCTGCCAACCAGTGTCAAAGTGGACGGTGGGCTTAACCTCTGCTATTAATCTGTACAAGTGCCTCCTGGGCTTTGTTCCAAGCAATATTTCACAAATGTCAGTGTTGAGAACTCCCGGCTCCCTTGAGTGGGATGCAGCCTTGTTAACTTTGAAAGGCTGGGGATGCAGAGCTGGCATGATATATACAGTGAGCGATTCCTGATTATAATCCCAATTCTCTGGAGGTCGCAGAGGTATTCTCAGCAGCCCAGCCTGACTAAAGGGGAGAATGATGGCTTATAAAACCTTTCATGATTACAGTTTGGCTTGAGGCTCTACAGCAGTTAGGAGCAGTGTGTTGTAGTACAAATCCTAATTGAATTGTGCTGTTCTGCCTATGTACAGCAGCTCTGTTTTGTGGGCTCAGCTGAGGCAAGTCTAGTCTAAAAATCATTTTCCTGCAGTGCACTGTTGGGATCTGCCATTTTCCATCTAGTCAACTTGGGCAGTAAAAAAGCAAACAGCAGTTTGAAAACCATAGAGGGAACAGTGTCATTTTACTGACATGCATCATCTTAAACCTAGTAAGACAGGTTCGTTGGCCTTATGGATAACCCGTGTATACAGCATTTTTGCAGCCTACACTGAGGCTTCCAGCGGGGCTGAAGCTACAGAAAATGTGTGTGTGTGTGTGTGTGTGTGTTTCCATTTGCATCTGCATGTTTCCAGTAGGGAGTGTTGAATGTGGAGAACCACTTTGAAAGTCATATAGGAAACTTAAAGAATTTTTCCACATGTAAAAAATGCTTATTTTACCTTATAAAGATGTTAAATGGAACACTTTCTTCAGTATCTCACTGTTTCTTAATATTATTGATGTGACAGTGTTTCTGTGCCGATGGAATTCATCAGTGTGAAAAATTTCATTACAGGAATGAAAAAGTTGTTTCCAGCAGGGTAGCAGCTCCTTTACTTTATTTAAAAATAAATAAATGAGTCCAGAAAATTGTACTTCTACTGCTTAAACCTGTTCACAGCTGGAAATATCTTTTAAAAAAAAATTGCCTTCCGCTCTGCACACAGGTTATGAGAAGTACAATTCTATGAGAGCTGATCCAGCGCTGTGCTTTCTGGAACGGGTTGGCATGCCTGATGCAAAGGCCATAGCTGCTGAACAGAGAGGGACAGACATGTTAGCAGATGGCGGTGATGGGTAAGGAAGACATGAAAAAATTAATAAACTTTATTAGCATTGTATATGTTGGCATGAGTTCATATGTCATATTTTGCTTGCATCTTGCCTGAGGATCTGAAGTGATCATATGATGTAAAATGTACACAGAATTGTTTACACAGTTGAGCATGAAATATAAATGTGTAACTTGGTACACCATGCTGATGGCTTTTGTAGCTTTTTAGCTCTTGTCCAGAAAATCAGCACCCTCTCAGAAACGATATATTTCTTGAAAACATTTCTGTTAAATATTTTATAGTGGTGAATTTGACAGAGAGGATGAAGATCCAGAATATAAGCCAACCAGAACTCCTTTCAAGGATGAAATTGATGTAAGAACTTCCAACTTTCTATAATTACAAATATATATAATTATAACTGATTCTCCATGTTTATCTTAATGTGCATCTCTTAAGTTTGAGATCTGCCAGATAAAAACACCTTACAAAGATTGTTTGCTGCTGTGTTTGAGAGATGACATGCTTTTCTCCTGAAGTGATAACATGGTCAAAACTGAAAACTAAAATAACTTCTGTCTTCTCCCCAAGGAATTTGCAAACTCACCTCCAGAAGACAAAGAAGAGTCCATAGAAATACACCCAAGTAAGACTATAGCAAAGAAATCAAAAAGACAAAAAGGGACAATTTAGTGAAAGGTGGATTATTTGTACTAGCACGAGGGGATAGGTGGTGTTTTGAGAAAACACCACAGTAAACTTTTTACTGCCAAATCTTTTCATGCTTCACATCTTTCAAAACAATTATTTACTGTCTTTGAATAATCCACATTATGGCTTTCTGGGTTTCTAATTACATAGTAGAAATTGTGATGATAAAGACCGGATGTTTCATAATGCAGCCGTTGATGTGTTTGCCGAGATAATCTTGGAAGTTATAGATATGTTGTTTCCTCAGTATGGAGGAAAATTGCCAAGTTTTAAGTGAGAATAATAAAGTGGGAAATCACAAGCGTAGGTGTTTCCTCAGAGGCGGAATGATCTTCCTAGTAATATATTTAAAGATGCATTGCATTAATTTAAATACTTAGAGTCTTCATAGTATGTTTGCATTCATAACATTGAATAATAATGCTTGATGGTTATCTCTAAATGCTTCACAAGCATTTCTGATTTCTTGGATTTGGATGGTTTGGTTCTATTTTTTTATCTCCTACCAATGTAGTTACCCTGTTTCTAATTTGTTATGCACCAATATTAATGAGGCATATGTTCTTATCTGATAAGACAGGACTCCAGTTACAGCCATAGTAACTCTGAAATGTTTAGTGGTGGTTTTGTAGTTCACTCATACTTCTCTGTTCTCTAGACAAGCACAGTGAAAGCAATGCTGAGTTAGGTCAACTCTACTGGCCCAACACTTCAACCCTGACTACCCGTCTGCGTCGCCTCATTACTGCCTATCAGCGCAGCTATAAAAGGCAACAAATGAGGCAAGAGGCCCTAATGAAGACTGACCGCAGGAGACGTCGGCCTCGGGAAGAAGTGAGGGCACTAGAAGCAGAAAGGGAAGCTATAATAACTGAAAAACGACAAAAGTGAGTGTCTTAGTGATATCTTTCTTTAACTGTCATTTGAGCTTGTATATCACCAGTACTGCTCTTCTGTTTTGAAAGAATAAACTAAGGGGGTTTTGGGGCACCCAAACTATGTGTGAACTCTGGGCTTATTCAGTGGCCTCACTTATCTTGCTTCTTCCTTGACTAGATGGACAAGAAGAGAAGAAGCTGATTTTTATCGTGTGGTGTCTACTTTTGGAATTATTTTCGATCCTGTAAAACATCAATTTGACTGGAATCAATTCAGAGCATTTGCCAGGCTTGATAAAAAGTCCGATGAAAGCTTGGAAAAGTATTTTAATGGCTTCGTGAATATGTGTAGACGAGTGTGCCGAATGCCAGTCAAACCAGATGATGGTAAGTTTTAACTGACTGTAGAAATCAACATGACTGCTATGAGACAGTGGGGCTGTTGAAACTTCATGTCCAGCTGTAATGATTTTGAAATGGGTGTACATTTAATCGATGTTAAAAAATACAAATTGGTGTTCTTGCAGAACCGCCTGATCTTTCCACTATGATCGAGCCAATCACAGAAGAGCGTGCTTCTAGAACTTTATATCGTATAGAACTGTTGCGGAAAATCCGTGAACAGGTTCTCCATCACCCGCAGTTGGGGGAGAGGCTAAAACTTTGTCAGCCAAGCTTGGACCTGCCAGAGTGGTGGGAGTGCGGTAAACATGACAAAGACTTACTGATTGGTGCTGCTAAACATGGAGTCAGTAGGACAGATTATCACATTTTGAATGATCCTGAACTCTCTTTTCTTGAGGCTCACAAAAACTTTGCTCAAAACAGAGGGACAGGTAATGCAAATACTGTCTCTTCTGTAAACCCTCTGGCTGCTGGCTGCAGTCAAACACCACCTATTGTCCCATCCACACCAATACAAGAAGAAAAGACTACAGAACAAACAGAATCTAAAGTTGAAGGGTCCGAAAATCCAGCAGCCAAGGAAAAGTCTGATATCAAAGAGGAGACAGATATTGCAGATAAGGACACTAAACCGGACTGTGATGCTGAGGCTGAGCCTGGCTCTGTTAAATGTGAATTGAAAGACATAGAAATGAGTACAGATGTAGATCGAAAATCTATTTCTGAGAAAGGTTCGGAAGAAGACGAAGAGGAGAAACTGGATGATGATGATAAATCAGAAGAATCCTCCCAACCTGAAGGTAACACGTTGGTCAGATCAATTCTGTGTGCTTAGCATGAGCCTCACAGCTGTTGTAACTTGTGCCAGCTGGTTAAGGGTCACACACCAAGCCATTACGGAGCTTGGGATGGGCTACATGTAGCAGTTCATCTGCCCTTTCGTGCATCAGGTGGCTAGATAAGCTTTCATAAAAACCATCCAGCATCAGCGGGGTATTTCCCCACAAGGGATGATTTCCAAGAGAGCTTACTGAGCCAATAAGCATAGTCTCTGTGCCAAATGCAGAAGGCTAAGGCTCTGCTGTAGTAATTGCTGAACAAAAGCCCAAGTTGGAAATGTTGTGTCAAGCCTAGTTGTCTTAACCTATCTAGTTAGGTTGACATTGGGTGGTTGGGAACTTTTGTAATTAATGCCTGGTCATGGTTCTTATTCAGCAGGAGCAGTTTCTCAGGGTAAGAATTTTGATGAAGAAAGCAATGCCTCTATGAGTACCGCAAGGGATGAAACACGCGATGGATTCTACATGGAAGATGGGGATCCCTCTGTGGTTCAGCTGCTTCATGAGAGAACATTTGCCTTCTCTTTCTGGCCTAAGGTTGGTTAGGGGTAGAATGGCATGTGTCTTTTTCAATACAAATAAAATATGGGAAATCTGTTTGCAAAGCAACAGTGAGCTTTATATGTTCTGCACTTCTAGTGGGCAAAGGACTTTTTTTCTGTGAATAATTTGTGGAATAGCATTTTATTCTTCAATTTCATATAAATCAGCAGAGGAAATTAAAGGAAATGCTTTGCTGTAAATAGTGTCATTTAGTAAAACAACAAGCTACTGACAGACATGAGTTCCTCATAGGCTTCATAACTATATGTCAGCAGAATCACACCTCTCGCACCTCTATTGATGGAAGCAAGCTCACAATTTTGAATGCTCTGCAAACGAAATCCGTAAATCTGCATTGTTGAGAGCAGACGTTTTGTAAGATCACCTTTTCATTTTGGGGTGAGGAGATTGTTGAGAAAAGTATTGGTGACCTACATGATCTAAGCCATTATGTAATGTTGACAGATGTAATTGTATTAAGGTATCCTGCAGACATAAGCAGTAGTTTGAGATAGGATAAAGCTATGTCTTAGTTTTCTGCATTGTTAACAAAATATCTAATATGAAATGTTTTTAAAGATACAAAGCTGTAACCTCATAATAAATCCATATGTAATTTAGTACACTCCTTTGCAGTAAGGGGAGAGAGAGAAATAAAGTAGTAATAGTCTTAAGCTTACTAATCACCATAACAGGGCCATCTGGTTTGGGACGGGGGGGGGCAGGGCGAGGGGACCTTGCTCTTAATAGGCTTATTCCTGGGGAAAGCAAGCAGTCTGTTGCAGCTGCTGAGATTTGCTAGTGGCTTTTGCACTGTTTAGCTGTTCAGGAAGCTAACTGATGCTCATATTCCCTAACCAGCAGTATTTCTCATAGTTCTGAAGTTTCTTCTGCTTCAGGCAGGCTAACGTAGAATGTGTTTGAATACTGAAACAGAAAAAAATCAAATGGTAGTCATCATCTTTGTTTTCATCATGTATTTTTGGAAACGTGGACTAAAATTCCAGTCATAGTGTAAAAATAAAACAAAAAAACCTTCATCAGTATAGGTTCAGCATAAGTAGACTTATAAACATAATTAGAGATTTTTAGCGTGCACGCTTCAGTGAAATTTGAAATGATAATGGGTGTGGAATGAAAATTGACATTCATTAGATGTCCCTAGGTTGGTGCCCATTTCATAATGTTGAACTTTATTAATAGTGACGCTAATGAGGATCCACTTCCTAGGACAGAATTGCAGATCCAGCCTCTTGGATCTCAAGAACTGCAGCTTTAAGATACTGATTGCAGATGTTTTTATTTTCCCTTCCTAACTGCTGATTTTGCTAACTACTGAAGTTTTGAAGTGTAAAACAATAGTTTCTGTTAAATCTGTCAGTTAGTACATTGTTGTTGTACAGAAAACCTGGCCTGTCTTTCTCCTTCCCCCCAATACAAATGCAGCTTTTGAATTCTGGTGATGGTTTATTCCACAAAACTGTCTGTGTGTATTAGCTTCTTGTAAGGTGATCAGTTTATCTGTCCTGCAGGAATAGTTTGCTTTGAATGTATTCCTTAAGTTTTGGAAGCTGGACTGTGTCATTATACTCATTTGAGTTTAAAAGGCGACTTTCACACTGAAGGTTCATTACGTACTTTTCCTTTCTGCAGGACCGAGTAATGATCAACCGATTAGACAACATCTGTGAAGCAGTGCTGAAAGGGAAGTGGCCAGTAAATAGGCGCCAGATGTTTGATTTCCAGGGGCTCATACCTGGGTATACTCCAACAGCTGTGGACAGCCCTCTACAAAAAAGGAGCTTTGCAGAGCTCTCTATGGTTGGTCAAGCCAGCGTCAGTGGCAGTGAAGATATCACCGCTTCTCCACAGTTATCAAAGGCAAGGCTTCATCTTTCTCTTTCTTACATAAAACATTTTATCTTGCTTGCCCTTCTTTTGCATAATAGAAAAAAATAATTATTTAAATAAAATGGGAAAAATATGAAAGTATTTCTTTGCATAAAATGAAGGCTTTGTTTTCAGTTACATGTTTGGACTTCTGTTTTAAATTCAGCATAACAAACGGAGCTTTGCTGATGTTTGGAAATGCTTGTTTTTCATTAGGAAGATGCACTCAATTTATCGGTTCCACGTCAGAGGAGGAGGAGACGAAGAAAGATTGAAATTGAGGCCGAGAGAGCTGCCAAGAGGAGAAATCTTATGGAAATGGTTGCCCAGTTACGTGAGTCTCAGGTGGTCTCAGAAAATGGACAAGAAAAGGTTGTAGATTTATCAAAAGCCTCACGAGAGGCAACAAGTTCTACCTCAAATTTTTCATCTGTTACTTCAAAGTTTATCTTGCCTACTGTCTCCACACCTGTGTCCGATGCCTTTAAAACTCAAATGGAGCTGCTGCAAGCAGGTCTTTCACGCACACCCACAAGGCATCTACTAAATGGCTCTTTAATAGATGGAGAACCACCCATGAAGAGGAGGAGGGGAAGAAGGAAAAATGTAGAAGGGCTTGATCTGTTATTTATGAGCAACAAACGGACATCGTTGACTGTAGTAAGACAGCAAACTTTTTGTCTCATATTTGTTCTTCTGTGTCTAGTACTTTCTGAATATGAGTTTAAAGTGTTGTTACACTCTCCCTAATAGTAATGTACAGTTTTTACCCAACCAGCTTTTTCTTTGTGTTTAGTGCTGTTATTTTTGAACCAAATGAAATGTTCACATCAAGTTTTTACTCCTTCAAAAATACTTTTTTTAAAACAACATATACTTAAGCTTCAAAACATATGTTGTTATGAATATATTATGTCTTACTGTGTAAAAGTGGGGAGGTGTTGGGGGCCGTTAACTGGAAATGCACAAAAACTGCTCTGTCTTTAGCTGTTATGTTCTTTAATGTTCAAGGATACTAAACTTAAAAAATTCCTTAATGCAACAGTATTGCTTTACATACTATGAATATTTAAACCCCATTAACTCTTGCATATGCAAAATCTCCTTGAGCATTCAGCTTTAGTCTCTGAACTTATTTGTCCCAAGTAATTGTTCCCTTGAAGTGAGAATTAACACAGATGTTAATGTTCTCAGGAGGATGCAGAAGTGACCAAAGCTTTTGAAGAAGATATGGAAGCCCTACCAGCAAGGAACATTCCATCTCCTGGTCAACTGGACCCAGACACTCGCATCCCTGTGATCAATCTAGAGGATGGGACCAGGCTGGTGGGAGAGGATGCTCCTAAAAACAAGGATTTATTTGAATGGCTTAAGTTGCATCCTACTTACACTGTAGATATGCCAAGTTATGTACCAGTAAGTATGTGATTCTAAAAGCATTGTTGTATTATATTAATACAGAAGTTAGTTCTACAGACATCAAAATGAATTTCCTCACACTGAGCATAATCATTGGGGTTTTTAACTGTTGGTTTGCTATAGATGTTTTCAGCCACGCTTACTATAATATTTAAAAACCCAAGTGGGACCAGGGTTTATGGGTTACTTTTCCTTTCTTAATATTTGTATATAACAATGTGTTAAAACAGTGTTTTTGTCAAGCTCAGCAGAATTTCTTCATCTGATAAGAAGAAATATTTTTCTGAGATAATCTGAGGGTAATTGGTCCCTTCTTAAAATTATTGTGAGGAGGAGTTCCACGATTAGTGATCTTTGTCAAGAAAATGAACTAAAAAGCAATACATATCTCTTCTTTCCAGAAGAGTGCAGATGTGCTGTTTTCCCCATTTCAGAAGCCGAAACAAAAACGACACAGATGTCGAAACCCTAATAAACTGGATATAAACACCTTGACAGGAGAAGAAAGGGTACCTGTTGTAAATAAACGAAATGGAAAGAAGGTAAAAATTAAGTTAGTTTGCTGGAGGTCTTTAATAATGTCTTTAAATGAGGAAAGCAGGTTTTCTACTCTAAGCTTTCTTTTTAAAAGTTTAATAATTTGGCGCCTGCAGTTACTCTTACTGGAATGTGCCACACAGTTCCTGTAATTCCTTCTTTGCTCTTCTGATATGTTCATATTATCACTTGAGTAAATAATTCCTACTTTTTGTAACTGTATAGCACATTTTTTCCTTCAATCGGATACAAATTTCATTACTAGCGCTGTCTAAGCTGCAGCATTTTGCTATGTTTTTTTTAAAACAGGATCTTCTCAATTCTAGTGTCATTAGCTGGTTTCCATGTAGTTTTCCACAGTCTGAACAGGAAGTCTTTACTGTCCTCCTTCAGAGATGAAAGTTCACAAATAGAAAATGTCCATATGAATAGTTGTTTGGGTTTGTTTGGTTTGTTTGGGGTTTTTTTAAAGTATTAACCATGTCTTTTGCATTAGATGGGTGGAGCTATGGCTCCTCCAATGAAGGACTTGCCAAGATGGCTGGAAGAAAATCCTGAATTTGCTGTTGCTCCAGATTGGACTGACATTGTTAAACAGTCTGTAAGTGAAACTCTCATTCCATGCTTCACTGTAGATTATAGCATGGGAAAGATGAAGGCTGTGTAAATTAATTATTAAGTTTTTATCTTGTAGCTGCTTTTAAGCTGAGGAAATTGTAGTGTCTAGGTGGGAGTTACCCATCTTGGGGTGGATGGTGATAGGAAGCTGCTGCAGAAGGAATTTGAAGTACACTTGAAAGATCAGCTGCAGTAAGGCAGACTTCAGCTCTTGTTTTGCTATATTTCTTTCTTACAATCAACAATCCTTAATAAACACGGGTGTTCATACAGTAGGAACTATTAAGAAGATAGTTGTCATATTCGTAAGAGAAATAGAAGTCATCAGCTTGGTAACAGGCAACATCAAAGGGGATTAGGTTTTCTAACTTTTATTTTACAATAGTTGTTTGAAAATAAAGGGTACAATTCTGCAAATACTCATTTTAATTAAATATTCTAGACCAAAGTTCAGTGTGAAGTACAAAGGTATAAACTCATAACTGCAGTATATCAGGGTGGTGGTTTTTTAATGAAGCCACGGAGTTTCAGCGTGTGTTTTACTGTTGTGTTTAAATGTAAAAAATCTTTGACACTGCTTTCTTCAGTTTTTCTTACATGTTTCTTACTGCCATTCACTTAGTAGCTAGGTAGTCCCAATTTGCCAGGGTTGAAAAACAAACCACTTTTGGAGTATGCTGAAATCCCTTCTGTTTCTCCCATCATCATCAGTTAACTGCTGAATGCTATAAAAGCTGATTGTGAATAAAGCTTGGTTTTTCACATCCCCTTTTCAGGGTTTTGTTCCGGAGTCCATGTTTGATCGTCTTCTCACTGGACCTGTTGTGAGGGAGGAAGGAGCAAGCAGAAGAGGAAGAAGGCCAAAAAGTGAAATTGCCAAAGCAGCTGCAGCAGCTGCTGCTGTAGCATCAACTTCGGGAATCAACCCACTACTAATGAACAGTCTGTTTGCTGGAATGGACCTCACAAGCCTACAGAACCTACAGAACCTGCAGTCTCTCCAGCTCGCAGGCCTCATGGGCTTCCCGCCAGGGCTAGCAACAGCTGCTGCTGCTGGGGGGGATGCTAAAAATCCGGCTGCCATGTTGCCTCTGATGTTGCCAGGGATGGCAGGATTGCCCAATATGTTTGGACTAAGCGGATTGTTGAATAACCCAATAACGGCTACTACTGGAAATGCCACTACTGCTTCCGGTCAAGGAGAGACTGAGGATGGCGCTTCAAAAGCTGAAGAGAAGAAAAATGAGAATGAAGAGGAGAACAAAGACTCTGAGAAAAGCACAGACACTGTTTCTGCTACTGACTCTGCAAATGGATCTGTCAGTGCTGCTACTGCGGCGACTACCGCCACTGCCACCACTACCACCACCACCAACACTGGATTGCCCACAAACCCTCTGGCCTTCAATCCTTTCCTGCTGTCTACCATGGCTCCTGGCCTCTTCTATCCATCTATGTTTCTACCTCCAGGACTGGGAGGATTGACTCTGCCCGGTTTCCCAGCACTAGCAGGACTTCAGAATGCAGTGGGCTCCAATGAAGAGAAGGCTACTGACAAAACTGAAGGAACTGCCTTTAAAGATGAAGAAAATCTCGAAGGCAGTGATGCAGAGGAAAGCCTTGATAAAACTGCAGATTCCTCCGTTTTAGAAGATGAAATAGCACAGGGTGAAGAATTAGACTCACTTGATGGGGGGGAAGAAATAGAAAACAATGAAAATGATGAATAACCAGTACCAGTTACAGTTAAAGTGTTTTAAACTTTTGACAAGTGGTAGTCCTACTGTTTACACTCACAGTTAATGTCCATACTTAGTTTTTATAAGCTGTTCTGTAACATAGTGTAGCAAAAAAAAAAAAAAAGTTCAAGTCATGTTATACAGATGTGTCAAAAGGTATCTTGGTCATTAAGTATTGTGCAGTGCATTATTTATTATCCCTAGGAGAGATGAAATTTGAGAGGTGATCATGTCTTTTTAAGGAAATTGACATAATGCTCTGCTTTTTTTTTTCTTTTGGTACCATTGGTATTATGAATTAAGCAGCAATTTGTAATCAAGTGGCACTAATAGAAGGAAGTGCTGCTTAAAGGAAGGATGAAGTTATATATTTAATTTTTTTATTTTTATTTTTTTTTTTTGCTGTGAAGGTCAAGATGAAATTTACCATACATATCGTACTCGCGCTTCATTTTGACTATATGGGAGTTCACCCACTCACATGCGCGCACACACCCACACACACACTCTCTTTCTGACAATCTTCATGATAGTGTGAATGTCTCTGTCTTGAGACACAGCAATAATAAGGCAGCTGTTGAATGTGAAGAGTACCTTTTGGAAATTAACCCGCGGAGAAGGTTCTTACAGGATAAAGCTACAGTTTAATCGTCTCGTGATCTTGTAATGCACTGGTATAAACAAAAAGAAAAAAATCAGGTACCTTTTTTTAAATTAAAGGACTTTGTTACTTTAGCCACAAAGCTAAACAGCATTACCTCAACTCTAAACTAGCCTTGAAGTTTACAGACATGACTTTGTAAATGTATTGTTTTTCTTTGTTGTGATGTCTTTTTATTTTTTTTCTTTGGAAACTGCTATCATGTAAGATAAGATGTAAATTGCTGCCAACTGTAGTAATGATGCTTTTAATAAAAGTGACCCATGATATGCAGAGATGTAATTATAGAATGTAGTGTTTAGGGACATCAGAACTGATGTTCACTTTCTGTATTTGCATTGTGGCTTTTTACAGCATTTTTCTGCTATATTCTTTATAGATTAGTGGCTTTAAATGCTGGACTGATCGTCTTCAAGGGACTAGGCAGGAAGAAAAACCTTGAATTACCTTCATATTTTCCACTCTAAGTAACTCTACAGAAATGCACACTAAAAACCCTACTTTACTCCTTCAAAGGGCCATGAGAGGCTGAGAATACTTTAAAATGTGTTCAGCATGTGATAATGTGGTACACTAAAGAACAAAAGGGCAAAAGAAAAATGAGGCTTTAATAGGCACAATATCTAGGTCATTTATCCTTGGTTAATGGGTAGAAAAACACAATGCTGTAGTGACAGCAAGGGATACAAAGGCTCTGTGGTATCCTGTAGACCAGAGCTTGTGATGCCAGAAACCACTGTGTCAAACAACCTACATGAAACTAAAACTGACCCACTTTTCATAAAAACCAGTGTCTCTTCTGGAGAGCTACCGATTTGTACCCTTTTGTGACCTTTTGATATTCGAGATAATGTGCCATTTGAGAACTTCTGTTTTCACAGTGTTGTCACCTTGACACACGCATACACAACCATCTCGAGAGTGAGGATGAAAGGTTAGATTTTCAGTGGAGTACATGAAAAATTAGCTATTTGAGTAGCCAGCTGTGGGTGGACCCCCGTCTTGGGACTAATATTATCTGTGCCTTTGGAATGCTGAAGAGCTGCAAACCTTGCTCTCAAGTCCACTGTGAATTTGCACCACAGCTCAAACGGACAAGTATTGCGAGGCCAAAATTTGGTCCTGAGGGGGGTATGTGAAACAGGGTGAACTTGGTGTGAAAAGAATGTTTCATGAATGATGAAAGTGGATGCGAAATGAAGGCTTAGGAAGTGAGTTTTGTGTGAATGAATCACAGGCACACACTGCTGAAATGAATAGATGTCAGGATGTCTTGTACTGCCACTTAAATAGATCATACGGAGTTAATGAAGGTCAGGAAGGATTCCCTCCACCATGTACATCACTGAACAGTTGATGAGGTGTGTTATTTCTGCTGCTTTCTGAAACATCACGTGTAGGCCACAAGAAAAAGTGAAAGGCTCAAAGCTAAGGTGTATTGACTTGATGAGGTGTGTTACATACTCTGAATTTGTCTGAGCTGTTTGTTTAATGCCTCATGTCTTATTTTTACTTCTACCTATAGAATTCCCACTGTGAAAGTTGGTAGGTGCTTCCCGTGTATGTATTCCACATACTGGTACCAAATAGCTTTTTTTGAAAAATCAGTTTTATAATTCCCAGCAAAGATTTACACAGACTAATGATATCTCTTGGGAGGGCCCTTTTTAATTGGCAAGGGTAGAAATTATATTATTAACTGCCGTACTAACCCCTTTTCTTCTAACTCCCTTCTTCTGTCGAAATTGAGGAAATTCTGGTAAGCACCTGTTTTTGCCTATAGGTTTTTGGCATGGAAGCGTCCAAGTTATGGTGTAGGGTGTCTAAGTAACAAATAAGTGAATCTTACCCTTATTACAAACATTTCTCCATAATGGTATTACTCATCTACCTTTCCTAATCAAAGAAAAAAGGAAAGAAGTGTTGCAACAGAATGGTAATGGAGGAGCCTCTATACTCTGCTTTTCGAAGAGCCTTGCTTCCTACAAGCCAAGCAGACCGGTCACCTGTTGAAAAGAAGGTGACATTTGATTTCTGGAAGGGATGTGGGCCCCTGGTATGAAAAACGGAGTGGGGGGATTGCCATCTAATGTCCGAGAAATGTATTACATGAAAATATGAAGGTTTTTCTTTGATTTGACACAGAGTTTTTACATGTTAATTATTGCAAAGATTCATAAGGAGTTTTAAAGCGTGTCTGAATGAATAAAAGCTTATGTGAATAAGATACTTAGATCAGATACTATTCTGCGCTTGATTCACTCAAGGGGAGGACCCTTTACGTTTATCTCGATGAGACGCATTTTTTGTTGTTGTTGTTGCCACCAACCATTTTTTACTGGACCTCCTAATGGTCATGGAAATGTTAATGAGGTTATCGAGGAATACAAATGACTTCTTTTGTTCCTTTCAAGAAGAAAGTGTGTCAAAATATAGCAATAGTCTGCATACTCACACAGCCTTTTCTGTGTGCGTGGTGCCAGGGAAACAGCAAAGCAGCAACAAATCTGTTCAGGCTTTTAAAAGACATATTTTCTAAGACCTGGACTGTAAAGGAGAACCAGTTCGAGTATGAGTGTTGTGAACTGTCACTGATGAAATAGGACAAATCCCTAAACTAGTCCCAGGTATCTTCTGTCAGCTTCAGTCTCTTGTTTTGTATCAGTGTCAGATGTCAAAGTATACTGCTTATTGGAATAACACACACTTCTGTTGAAGACCTTTGCCACTGAGTACAGCAAAGAGCAAAATGAGCACTTTCTCATTGGAGAGAGGCTTAAGATTTGGGTGGCAGTGCGTAATAGATTGTATTTCTGATATTAAGTCTTCCCATTACATTTCATATCCTGGACGTTTAGGACTCCTGTCGCTCTACACCATGTATTTCAGCTACCTCTGAATCCTTAACGTCAGGCTGGGGGTCTGGTAATGTTGAGGCATCTGAGGCCTCTCAGTCCTGCTGCCTCCAAACTCTTCCCTGGGGGCCTGAAAGGTGCCAGCCTGTGAACATTTTCTGACTCCCCTCAACGGGAGAGAGTGTCAGCGGCAGGGTTTGCTGCACATGCTGTGTAAATAACCTGTTGTACCCCTCTTCGGCTTCAAGTAATGATGCCTTGGAGAGACCTGAATTTGGCTTCTTACGTAAATGGTGTTCCAGCCATCCATTCTAATCACTAGATTGAGTCAGCTGTTCTGAGGAAAACACATGAAGGAAACAAAATTTTAAGGATTGACAGTTGCTGTGATCAAAGTTCCGTGAGAGTTGTGGAAGCAATCAAAAACCTCCTTCTGAATATAAGGTGAATGTCCCAGCGCAGTCTGCCAGCAGTTTTAGGTGACAGATTTGATGCATAATAGCAAATATTTGGGATAACATGAACTATAGTGCATGTATATATATTACAAATTGCACATTTTCTAAAGGGGGATGAATCCACATCACTGACTGGTTTTGGTTTTCCAACTTTTATAGATTGCTGTCAGCTATTTGTGTTGCAGTAGCTCGTTGCTGGTAGTTATTTGTACTCCCTCAGTCTTTGCTTAAAAAATTTAGATAGCAGTAATAGCGGCAAGTCAGAGACTTCATTAAATCCTGATAATTGTAGTCTCGTTAAAAACCCAACCTATCCATTTTAGAAAGTTTGCTTGGAGTATGTAGATGCAAGTATTGTTAATGAGGGTCTCACCACAGAAGCTCCTTTTTTCTTTTATTTCCAACTTTTTATACATGAGCCTTATTAACCTAAGGGACAACATAGAGATGTTGGGCCATGGATTCATCAATCTTTTGAGCAGCTGTATCTGTAAAGTGAACGGCAGGCAAACTGTAAGCTTTAAAATGTTTAGTAATGGTGTGCTATGTGGGCGATGAGTGGTCAGCTCTGACACTCGAGCTTTTGCAGCTCTCCTTGGACGATGCTTTGACCTTCCAGTTTTTGGGAAGTCCCGGGAACCTGTGAGCTTTGCAGGCGTAGGAGTTGGGAGCAGCAGCCGCCTGGTTTGTGCTATCGGTCTCCTCCCACAGGGCTTCTGCTATTGTTGGGCCTGGGGAAGGATTTGCATATCTGTGAGCGCAGAGCTAATGTCGCTCCCTCCGCTCAGAGGCCCTACAAGGAAAGTCCACGATCCTTGCCTTTACTCCCCACCACCCCCCTCTTTTTTTTTTTTTTTTTTTTTTAAGGCCATTGTATTTCACTGCAGCAGTATTGTTCTGCACCAGACAAAGATGGCATATTTCTCCGATCCATAGTTTCTGCTCCTTCAGCCATGGCTGGCTACTGATGAGCAGCTGTGCAGACTCTGAATAGCCTAAGGCATTTCCTAAAACCATTAAAAATATGAATTTTCCCCAAACATGTGCCAAGCCCCTCCCAAAAATATGTGGCAGGAGGAGGGAAGCAAAGCCTTCGCTCTTTGTCCAGAATACGTTTTCCTAAAATCAAACTTCCAAGGCATGCCCACTTTCGGAGAAAACATGTAAGTTCTCTAAAACATATCAGTTGATTCCTGAATGACTTATATAAGTCCTGTTCAGAAGAGTGTTTTAAAAGAATAAACATTTTTTCCGTGTTTTCTTTAAGGGTTTTTGTGAAGGAAAGATGTGAAAGGTTTAAGCTAAGCTGTATAATTTTGTTCTATAAGCTGGACAGGTGCTCATAATAAATAGTTGAAGAAAATGTTCAAAATCAGTCCTGTTCCTCATCTGACATTTCCAAAATATCATTTTGGGCTGTCACTGTAAGGACATGCTTTTTCTTCCCAGTCATCTTCAAGTTCTCAACCAGACTGGCCATCTTCTGCTGTCTCAGTCTGCAGCAGGCTTGCCATCTGCTATATGGCTAATCAATTCACAAAGGTGCTGCTGGGCAGTGCAGACTCCCTGTCCTCTGCCAATATTTTCTGGAAGTTGTCAAACATAGCTGAATTTGTTCTCAGCTGTCACAAGCATCGCATTGATTCCAGCTTGTAGCACGCTAGTGACCAGTGGGGTATGCGCTTTGTTTTGCAAGCAGCATTTGCTCTTTTGTGCCCGTTTGATTAGGCTGGAACTATCACTGGAGTCTGAGGGAGTGTGTCTCTCGAGTCGCAGGTAAAAGGTGCTCTTTGTTTTAAGTTGCCTACTCACAAGTTTCAAGGGTGAGCCTGTGGGTGAGTCAGTAGACCAGGACTCCAGATTCAATTTCTAATTCTGTCTGCTTCCCCGAGGCAGTTGCTTTAATTGCAGTTTCCAATCTTCAGAATGGAGAATGACACTTGCCTTCTTCACAGAGATGTTGTGAGGCTAATGTTAGCAACAATCATGCGGTACTCAAACCACCCTGATTAGGACTGCCTGGGTAAGAGACTTCAGCTCATCCTTGAACATGACAATCTTCATTACATCTTGGGCTGTCGTAATACAGCCCCCCCTCAATCAATTGCTGCCACTTATGATGGAGAACCTGCTACCCCACTGTGAGATACCAAATCTGTCAGCTTCTCTATGCTGTCTCCTGCTTCCACTTAAAACTGTGTGCCAAGCCTTGGGTCTTGCTTCTCGTTGTTCCATTGAGTCCTGTTTTGAGGGCAGGGCTATGGCTACTGCTTCCACTGTGCAACTTGCTACTGCTCGACCTTGAGGCCGCTTGCTGTTTTGACTGTGTAGTACATCACAGAAGTGTGAACATAAGTCAGTGCACTGACTTCTTCAGGAGGAGGGTTTGTTGTTGTTCATGTTTCTTTAATACTCCTTTGACCATACCCAGATCTGATGGTGGAACCACTTGACTAATGCAGTTACCAAAGTTGCATGTTCAAACATTGGTTTTAAGTGGCAGGATTCGCGTCATTACAGCTTCTTGTTCTCCTCAAAAGGCTTCTGCTCTACATGCTGCTCTGTTGATGGGGCAAATCTGAAATTAAGATGGTAGATTGCTGAAGCTTTAGTACACTCCAAGCTACCAGCTTTCCTTTCTCCCTGGCCATGTGGGAGTGCTGAAAAGCCCTCCTCTAGTTCTTCCTTGGCTTTATTTACAGCTGCCTCAATAAGGGAGTTGGTGGATACATCGGGGACAGGCAGAGAGAAGATAATATTCCTGGTTTTTGTCTGGCCTTGTCTGCTTTCTGTCAGATAGCAAGAATTGGTTAGCTGATGTTTCCAGTGTCCACTGGTCTTTTAGCAGAAATTGGTAGTTTTAAAAGGGCCTTAAATCCAGCTTTCCCAGTACCAATTCCTACAAAGGAGTACCTTGTGTCATTGGCGCTCTACAACTGCACTAAAAAGGAGCATTTGGGAAAAGAAAAAGGCGTCTGCTGGCTTTAAGCACTCAGTGTTTCACTTGAGCAAGCTTTTTCATTGCCCTGTTAGTTTCCTATGCCACATGAAGAGTGCCATCATTTCTTACCTACTATGTATTTAATCCAAAGGAAAAAAGCAATTTTCAAGAAGTCACAAGAGGCAAGCTCCAAAAGATCTTTCAGCCTGTTTTCAGTACGTGCTGCTAAATACCTCATGTTCGTCAGCTCTTCTTGGCACCCTTCCTATGTAACAGCCTCTAATGAATTTGGATCAGCTTCTCTGCTGATGGCTAGCAGGGATCACGCTATATGGTAACAGCACTTAAGAATGTGTAGCATTTGACTACAACTACATTTCAGAGGTGGATGTTTTTAACCTGGATTTGGAATAGGATTTGCAAAACTGTTTTCATCAGTAGATTTCATTGTATACAAGCTAAAGGATGAGTGGGCTTTCTTGCACACTATTTAATGAAGTCTTCCTAAAGCAGTTGCAAGTTGGCGTGCCAAGAGAATCTTAACTAAATTGGAACAAATTATGCTTCTCTGCTATGCACTTCATTTATTCCTCATGGAGAGGTAGCCTTTTAGATCTCTTCTTGGGCCTTGTGCCTGTGGTGACCCAAGCAATGTTTGCGTGCAGTGATATCAGGTTTTCTTGCTGAACCTTTACTGTTTGCACTACAGAAATAATCTGCAAGTGATTGTGGAGCTGGTTTTTATGTTTGTCTTCACTCTTTCTGATAGGTATGGGAGAACATGCTGTGAGCAGGCAAAAGCAAATTAAATCTGCACTGATCTCTATGATGAGTGAGGGTAATAGGGTTGCACGCGAATGTCTGTGTGTCTGCTGCTTGCAGCAAACAAAAATTGTTACAGGGAAAATCGGAATCAGGAGTTCTGGGAGGAACATGGGGATATCTGTGGGAATTCTGTGATTTCCTTTCCTGGTTCAAGGTGGCAGTGATGTCCCTCCAGCACAAAGTGAAGACTGAAGGAGTATGTGACCAGAGCAGTAAAGAGTCCTTGATGAAGCCCTCCTTGTACTGGTGTGCTTTGTTAATGGAGACTATGGCAGGGGCAGTGAGATCTTCCCTCACCAACTCTGTTATCCTGGGGAAAATGCATGGACAGGGCTGGCTCTCCCCAAATCCTATCCTAGGTGGGGTTTCTGACAGAGAAGCCTCAGGAGGGAGGGGTGTGAAAGGTGACAAAATTCTCTCATAACCTAATGAAAAAGAATGACTTTGTCTGCAAGATGATAAATCTCTGGTATGAATCAGTAGCAAAATACAGGGCCCTTTCCTCATCATTCCCTTCACCTGCCAACAACCACTCAACCTTGGGCATGAGCAGTTAGAGCCTCCCTGTAAAATGTGTGTAGGATGGGAACATGTGGCACAGGCTTCTCGATGCTCACTAGATCAGAGCTTTAAATCATGGAGCATGTTTCTGTCTGGCACAGGCTGTATATATGTACTTGGCTGTTGGGAGGGTGGAAAAGGTGAGAATGCCATCCTGAAGACCAAAATGTCACCAGGTGACCTACTCCCTCTGGACTAACTCTCCATGTTCCTTGAGGTCCTGGCCAGCAGATTTCGTGGTTTTTACAAGCTCATTTTCAAGTTCTGGTTTTATGTCCTGTTTTATGGTATGTTTATTCCCTTTGGTTTTATTACCGGTTTACAGTTGCATGATTCTTGCGTTTGCTGGCACCGAACCTCATGTGAATCTACAGCTATCATCCCCACAGCTAACATGCTAACAGCAGCTACTGAAATCCCAGTAGCAATGATGTAACGCTAAGTGTTGCAGAGGAATCTTCAGCTGGGAAAAATCGGTAATCTTTTTGATATTTTTGCCCATTTGAGTCCTGGCCCCCATAGAAATAAAGGCATAAAGCTAAAAATGAAACTCTTGCTCTGAAGTACAGGCAAACTGACCACTCTGAATTTGTTTAGGAATCACATTTGACTCTAAGAAATCAGCCAAGCAATGCACAAGTAATTCAGGAAGATATAAATGGCTACATTATAATGAGCAGACACCTATTTTAAGCATGATCTATGTTTTTAAGAAAATTCATTATAATAAGTCTTACAATACCAAGCTCTTCAATGAATTTTTCATGTCTGCATACCAAGATATATATAAAATGATCGTAATCATACACCTTTGGGGCAATGCTGAGCACCAGCTGTTTCACTGATGATTTATAGGTTGCCATGTTCAAGGTTAATAATCAGGAGAAACAGGTTACAGTATGCAATGTATTTATGTCAGGTTAGAAGTTCAGTAGTGAGGATATGATGTTAGGATGATATGTGCAGTTTTAATTAGCTACATCCCAGTTTTCTAGAAAATCAAATGCAACTGCTTTCCAAAGGTAAAATCTGTGAAAAGTTACTGGTGCTAATTTTTATTTTCAACTCAGTTGAATTTAAACCAGCAAAATATCCTCTTCATCTTATGTGAAATCTGCATGCACATTGCCTAAACGGTCAATTTATAATAATTCAGTGCTAAGATGGATGGAGATTTTCCCAGGACAGAGAGCAGGATGGTTTAAACTGCAAATGCAGTTGCCCTCTATGCTTTGTGAGCTGCCATACTTTGCAGCCCAACCCAACAAAATAAGCCATTACAATCTGTCAGCGTACCAGCCTCAAAGCAGCAGTGGCGATGGTGGTCATGGGGCATCAGCCTGTGCAGCCACCCCAGCCACTGGTAGGGTCATTGCCAATGGCCGTGGTTGATTCCTCCCTGGTTCCAGCTACATCCACATGTCCTCCTGCAAGAGAACCATTATAACTGTGTGACTGCCAGGATCTGCTCTTCTGTGTAAGGTATTTACTTTAAACAACAAAAAATAAAGGCTTGGAGCCAACAATGGATACCACAGGCTTTTAAAGTTTCTGAATAGTCACCCCTTGGTTTAACTAGGGAACTACCTTGCAAACCAACAAGCCTAGAGCCCAGCAACATGGAAAAACCTTTGCCTCCACCTCAACAGAGAAATTTTCAGCACTGGAGTTTTCTGACACAAGCAAAAGGTGCAAGCTTTGCTACTAAGGCCTGGGGAGCTTTAGCTGCTTGCAAATACCAGAGTCCCCAAGCAGGGCCTTGGAGCATTGTCATCGCACTGCATTGCTTTGCAAAAACCTTTGCTGCTTCTGTTCAGTTTTTCTGAGCTCCCTCAAAGCTTAATGCTCATTCCCAGAAGTCAGCAGCTTTCTCCACGCACCGCTGTGATTATATTCACAACAGGGAACTCCAAATAAGATGAGGAAAGGGGCTAATTCATTTCAGAAATATGGATCTAAATCTCACCAGATTCAGCAATAGCAGACTCCGTTTTTGGATGAAAACAGTTGATCTATCCCATCTTTGTGTTTTCAGCTGTGTTGCCTGCCAGTCTGGGAGTGACAGGAGGTGTGCTGATGCCAGGGTACCAACCTTGGGTCAGGCCAGGCTTCATGCCCACAAGCTGCTGCATCCAGCTTTTCCGTCAGGACTGATCTGCAGCTTAGTGGGATTTGAGTCGTGGACCACTACGAGCTTTTGTTAAGGATTTCCTTGGTGCTGAGATGCTACGTGCAGCAACATTCCTCACCCACAGACCCCAACTGCACGCTTTGACTGTTGGATGTCTTGCATTCAAGGCCTGTCCCCACTTCCTGCTGTGCATTGATGTATGCTAAACCACCTGTTGAACTTATTATAACAAATGCAGCCTGCCCTCTAAACAAATGGGAAGAGGCACCCTGGCATAATAAAATCACCAAAGTGAGGGCAAGGAATAGGACACAGATGAAATTTCATTCTCATAAATTGCCTCTCTATTACACTTGGAGTATATTCACAATAGGGAACTCCAAATAAGATGAGAAAAGGGGCTAATTCATTTCAAGAGGATGGCTTTAAATCTCAGCCTATACCCATGCTATAAAATTAATTATGGCTATGATGAATGAAAGGAGAAGTTATACCATTAAGGAACATCACCATATCCTGCTTTCTCTAGTCCAGTAAAATTTTCTTTAACCAAGCAGTGGCATTCATAAATGTCAGCAAAGGAAAACATGAAGATAACAGGACATTTTGACCTGGGTGCAGGCAGTGGTGCCTACGGGTACAGGAAAAGCTGTTGGAGCCCTTACATGTTTGTGTGTAATTTTAAAAGGCCAGGCTGTCTTAGGCATTTCACAGAGCAACTGATCGGGTAGTGGAGAAATAGCCAATAAAAATAGAATATATAAACATTATTATTGAGAGCTGTGGTTGATGGTGGAGGGCGCTGGAATAATAGAATCACAGAATGTTTTGGGTTGGAAGGGATTTTAAAGATCATCTAGTTCCAACCCCCCTGCCATGGGCAGGGACACCTTCCACTAGACCAGGTTGCTCAAATCCCCATCCAGCCTGGCCTTGAACACTGCCAGGGAGGGGGCATCTGCAGCTTCTTTGGGCAACTTGTTCCAGTGTCTCACCACCCTCACAGTAAAGAATTTCATCCTTATATTTAATCTAAATCTACCCTCTTCCAGTTTAAAGCCATTACCCTTCATCCTATCACTACACTCCCTGATCAAGAGTCCCACTCCATCCTTCCTGTGGGCCCCCTTTAAGTCCTGGGAGGCTGCTGTAAGATCTCCCCAGAACCTTCTCTTCTCCAGGCTGAACAACCCCAGCTTCCTCAGCCTGTCCTCACAGGAAAGGTGCTCCATCCCCCTCATCATCGTCATGGCCTCCTCTGGACCCACAGGAGCAGGTCCATGTCCTTCTTATGATGGGGATCCCAGAGCTGGACACAGCACTCCAGGTGGGGTCTCACAAGAGCAGAGCAGAGGGGGAGAATCACCTCCCTCAACCTGCTGGCCACACTCTCTTGGTGCAGCGCAGGATGTGGTTGGCTTTCTGGACTGTAAGTGCACGTCTGGCTCAGTCAGTTTTCCATCCACCAGTACCCCCAAGTCCTTCTCCTCAGGGCTGTTCTCAATCCACTCATCACCCAGCCTGTATTTGTGCTTGGGATTGCCCCAACCCATGTGCAGGACCTTGCACTTTGCCTTGTCGAACTTCATGAGGTTTTCAGGGGCCCACCTCTTAAGCACGTCCAGGTCCCTCTGGATGGCACATCTCTTTCCTCTGGTGTGTTGGCTGCACAACACAGCTTGGTGTCATTGGTGAATTTACTGAGGGTGCACTCAATCCCACTGTCCACGTCACGGACAAAGATGTTAAACAGCACTGACCCCTGAGGAACGCCACTCGTCAATGCTCTCCATTTGGACATCGAGCTGTTGACCACAACTCTTTGAGTGCGACCATCCAGCCAATTCCTTGTCCACCAAGTGGTCCATCCACCAAATACATGTCTCCAGTTTAGAGACAAGGATGTCATGTAGCCCAGTGTCAAAAGCTTTGCACAAGTCCAGGTAGATGATGTCAGTTGCTCTCCCCTTATCCACCAGCCCCGTAACCCCATCATAGAAGGTCACCATGTGCCAGGCACAGTGTGCCCTTAGCGAAGCCATGCTGGCTGTCACCAATCACCTCATTATTTTCCATGTGCCCTAGTGTAGTTTCCAGGAGGATCCACTCCATGATCTTGCCAGGCACAGAGGTGAGAC
Source organism: Athene cunicularia (assembly GCF_003259725.1). NCBI lineage: Eukaryota > Metazoa > Chordata > Aves > Strigiformes > Strigidae > Athene > Athene cunicularia. The sequence continues at coordinate 114,429,339 of NW_020799095.1, forward strand.
TGATTGGCCTGTAATTCTCTGGGTCTTCCTTTTCCCTTTTTAAAAAATCCCAGGGTTAATACTTGTCTGTATTGAAGGTAGCATTAAACTCATCCTGACTCTGGGTTCTGGTCTTATGGCATCCAGGTCCTAAAAGAATAATTTAAATTGTCTTATTAAGTTATTAGACTGTATACCCTGAGTTATTCCTGAAGGGCTAGTACTCAAGAGTATTATTTCACTACTATGTCAATATATATTTGTCTCTCATTGGCCTGGCAGGGGCCTTTGGACGTCTAAGAAATCCATTGCCCTAAAAGAGGGCTAACTACCCTTCAGGCTCTTCTGGCCATATTTGCTTAACCTGTTCTTAAAGTCATTGAGAGATGGAGATCCCACAAACCATGCTGTGCTTCTCTCACATTTTCGCTTACTCTCCTTGCTTTAGTTTTTGCCTATTCCTGTTACTCCCGTTCTCTGTGAACATGAAGAACCAAAGGATTGCTTTTCCTTCATAGTAGTGTTTTCTAACTTGGAAATCTGTTACTGTGTTCCCCCTCAGTCTTTTTGTCTTCAGACTGACCCATGGTTGGCCCAGTCTTTCCTTGTAGGAGACTACTCCCTTCAGTCAGTCTTAAGGCAGATCCTGGCACTGGTCACCCTGTTTGACCTGCAACGGTCTATGTGGCCAGCTTGCTTCATCTGGGGCTTCAGCTCTTCCCATTCACACGTCCCATTATCCAGCTTTCCTCATTTCCCATGGTGTGCTGTAATTTCATGCTCAGCTTGTGATCCTCTGTTCCCCCAGAGGTCTCCTTAGTGGTCCCCTGACTGGTCATCCCTCTGTGTGTTATTTCTGTGTTAACTGCAGTACTGTGCTGTTTCTCATCGGACTGTATGAACATTTCTCCACTTCATCATTTCAAATAAAGTCTTTTTTTATGTGTAACATTGCTGTTCAAATTATTTCAAGACTCTCTGTGAAGGCATGATCTCTGTTCCATACTAAACACTGTTTGCACCAGGTCCTGGGAGGCCTCACAGAATCTACTTTTAACCATAAACTAAATCCTTTCATACAGTTTTGAATTTGATTTTCAGTTGCATTGCAGGAGTTGGAGCTAGAGTGTGCTTCCCCAATTTACTTAGGAGGATGTTTGGAAGACTGTGTCAAAAGCCTTGCTAACCTCAAGAATATCCACAAAGCCTATTACTTTACCACACAAGGAAATTAATTTGATTTGATGCAATATGTTCTTGACAAACTCGCCTTGGCTGAATCTCATCTCCTTGTTCTCATCCATGTGCCTACAAATAGTTTTTTTATTTTCCTGGGAAATGAAATTAAGCTGACAGTGGTTTATAATCCCCAGCCCTCCTTCCCCCTCCACCCC
>NW_020799095.1:114430761-114439361 GCF_003259725.1 Athene cunicularia
CCTCCCCCACCCCTGTGCATCCTCTTCCTTTCTCCAGCCACACTAGAGCCTCTGTATGTTGCTGCTGTGACAGTCTTGGGCCTTCTGCTGAAATTTCCGTCCATGCTTTCCTGTCCTGGTTTTGTGGGGTTTTTTGTTTTGGTTTGTTTTGGTTTATTTTTTGTATTCCTCCGGTGCAGTAATCCTCCCTCCCCATACAAACCCCTCGCTCCAGGGCTCCCACAGGGGATGGAAAGCTGCTGTTTTCCCTCACGTGTCATGACATTTGACCACTTCACCCTCAGCCAAACAGCAAGCGGCTTGCTGCTTAATTTCAGGTTCCAAAATACAATTGCTTTTTAAACTCCCTATGGACTCTTTCCAGGCTACTGCACAAATTAAGCCTGTTCCTACTCCTTTCCTCACCACTTCCTTTCCTTACAGAGTGGCAGCCTCTTCCTTCTTTTTAAACTTTTATATAGTGCTATAAATTTATGTGGAGATTTACAGGCACTAGATAAGACCCCCAGGCTGCCCAGAAGAGTTTGCACACTGCTGCTTGGCTCTGGTGAGAGAAGGTCTCCTCCACAGGCTCTGACCTCCCTCTTTCTGCAGCAGCACAGAAGCCAGACAGGAGCAAAGCTTCTCCCTCTTGCCAAGGTATCAGCAAACGGTGCCACCCCATCAAAAACTGCTACGGCCTTCTGCTTCTCTGCGAGGGTCTGCGATGCACAGGGATCTGTGTGTCTTCTGCATGGCTCTATAGTCTCCTAGTTTTCACCCAAAGCAGACTGGGAACTGCAGTTTAATTTCCTTTGGATGCTAATGAGCTCAGCTGTTCTGGCAGCAGCAAAACTGCGCAGGGGGCTCAGCGGTGGGCTATGCGCAACCCCAGAAATACCAGGAACGGCCTCTCCAAAAAGATAGAGAGAAGTCCCATGATGGAAACCAGGCCTTCCTTGCTCAGCCTGTGAGACCTGTACCCCACCTCTGTGGTGGCAAGGGTGAGGCTGCCCTGCAAGCATGGTTCCCTGCAGGCTGAGGGCATCTAATGACCATCCTGTCCTCCCCACTCTGCTGACTGGGGAGGCTTGATGAACCCATGGCCTTGGGAACCAATGCCACCATGCCAAAGGGCGGAGGACAGTCATTTGAAACTTGTCCCTGAGTCACACAGATGAATTGGGTTCCCATCCGTGTTTTGTTCTGAAGTCTACATGAACCATTTTATCTCTGAGTCTAAATACACCCGCTAAACCAAGAAGAATTTCATGTGGTTTTTGTCCTTTATGTCCACAGCTGTTGCTCCACCACCTTACTCAGCATCTAGTGACGCTGGTTTCAGCAATTAAAATGAACCCATGAAGACCCTCTGGTTAACAAATGTTAAAAGCACTCTGCAAATATTGTTCACTATGAATATTCTATCAAAAAAAACCCCACAATCAGTAGTGAGTGAAAATCGACTGCTTATATGCTCCTGCTTTGGTGCTTAATGTTTATAGAAATATCAGTGCTGAAGATGCATAGTAATACAGATTTCATGTTTTACAGTGGTCTGGTTATCTCGTCAAAGCTGAAGTAGCTGGACTGTAAAACTTGTCTAGTGAGTTAAATCCTCAGCAAGCAGAAGTCACAAGGGACATCTGTTAGTTTGAGTTTTAATCATTTTTGGCTTAGAAAAAATACTCTGCTTCTCCAGCACACCATAAAACCATCTCTGTATGGGTACTTTGTATGCTGTGTCATCCACACCACCATCTCAGCTCCACAGCCTTGTTACTAGGTGTTACGCGCGTATTAAAAAAACCTCCACCCACCCACCATACATCTTGGGGGGGGTGTGGGGGAGATCCACAAAAACCCTGGGTGGGTGCAGCCATGTCACAGGTCCTGCAGCTGTGCGTGGTCCTATACCTGCACCCTATGCTGCGCAGCTGCCCTGGCCACTCTGTGTGAACCTGAACTTCTGTGTGAACCCGAACTTCTGCATTTCCTGCCTTTGTGTTGTTTTGTTTTGCTCCATTGTTGGCCTGCCTGGCCTCCCCCATCGCCTCATCAGCGGATGCACCCTGAATTCAGCGTCTTCCTATTCTCAGAATCCCTCCCTTATTTTCTCCTCTTCAGGCTGCGAACAAACTTTTGTGCCTTTTCCATGTTTTGCTTGATTTTTCCAGCAGCTGACTCAGCATCTCCCTTTCTCTGCGAGGCAGCAGCCCTTTAAAGCCTCTGTTATCTTGCAAGCATGCCATTTGCTACAACCACCACCTAGAGCAGCTGAGATAAGTAAAGCAGTTGAGGGAGTAACCACCTCCTTGCAGCCCATGAATGCTTCCAGTCAGGCTGGGAAATAATAGAAATATTTATTCTCTGGAAAAGCTTCCCACAGCTGCTCTTGCTCCCTCTTTGTTTCACCCAGTGCTGCCTATCTCAGTGGTAAACAGAGATGGAGATGGGAAAGGCCTGAGCCTGGTGCAAAGTCCAGCTCTTCTCCTTAGCAGGATTTTTAGCGAGTGCCAGACTGAGCAGACATCAGCTTTGCCTCCCCTCCTCCACAATACCCTCAGCCCCCAGTGCTGCCAGAGGGACGGGGTGGCGGTGGTACCAAAATCTCCTTGGCAAAAGTCTTGGGTGACAAGTCCAGGGTTTTAGGGGGCAGCAGAGCAGCAGCCAGGGGCCATGTCAGGGCTGGGAGCAACCCTCACTTTCCTTGTAGGGGCCACTAAGCCCCAACTGCCACCCTTTTTCCAGAAAGATATAATGGAGAAGAGGCCGTGGCACAGGTGTGGGGAACAGTTTGCACAGGTGAAAGGCATCAAGCTGAAGATGACAGCGCTGGCACGCCACACGGGACAGGTTTGGCCAGGCTGGCTGAGCTGAGCCGTGCCAAGAGCAGGTGGAAACAACAGGCAAGGGCCAGGCTGCTGTGTATTCTGAGAGATATACGTGCCCACATGGAAAGGGGGTGAAAGCTGAGGCAGACAAACATGTATTCTGTATTTATAAACTTTTCATCATCCCATTTAGCTCCTCAGGGTGTAAGCCTCAGGAGAGAAACTCACATTGTGGTTTAGCTGGAAAAATCATGCAGCGCATATTATAAACACCCGCTAGACCTGCGAGCTCATTTTGTGGCCCCTTCCTTGGTATCCCTAATGAGCCCATGCGCAGGTTAGATGGAAAACTAATCTGCTCTTCTCTCTGGAAATACCTGTCATGCAGCCAGTCCCTGCAACAGGGAGGTACTTGCTTTCTGGTAAAGGCTCCTGCACCACAAGGTACATGGTTACAGGGGAATCTGCCACTTTTATATCAGACCAGCAGCTTCTACATCAGCTGTTTGTGATTAACCTTTCTCTTCTTTCTTTCTCTGCAAACTGGCTGAAGATCAAAGGCTTGAAGCGAAACGCCAGGTTTATCTCAAAATGTTGTGTCTGAGCCGTGGTTTTTGACAGGCTGGAAGTGGCTGTACAGAATCTGGGCAACAGTTGTTCCCTGTCCTGGTGTTGCACCCCTTTCTGTAAGGGGTAACTGGGGAGCAGACAGTGGTGTGTCTAGAAGCCAGATACTATGGCTTGTTTATGATGTTTGCGGAGGTTAAATGTGATAGTCTATTTCTCAGCCATAGCAGACCACAAGTGCTATCAGAGAAAGATCTCACGCTGATGTCTTTGTATAAATACATATTTATTATTGTACTGAAAAGTGCAGGGAGTTACTATAAGATAGAGCTGTCCTTCCCAGGGGTTGTATCAACTTAAGGACAGCCAAAATCATCTCCAAGACTTTGTGCCGCTGCCTACATGCCTGCCCATGTCCTGCTCCTCTCTGCTCAGTGCTGTGTCCTGCTGTGGCGCAGCCCCCAGTGTGCATTTTTTGGGGGATTCATTCCCGCCCTGCCGTCTGCTGGAAGAGACAGGCTCCAGTAAGTCTGAGCTGAGCAGAGCCTCCACAGGGCTGCGAGTCCCCACGCGGGCAGCCGGCTGTGCCTCTGGACCCCTCCGTCCCTCTCATCCAGATGCTTTTGCCCAACCTATCAGGTGGAAGCGGCTGGACCTTGACCAATTTTTAATTACTAGCGCACCGATTGAAACGGTGGCAGCGGTGGCTACCTGGAGTCAGTAGGAATTGACTCCTGTCACGCGGTGGGTGTAATCTGCTCTCACTGTGACCCTGCCGTGGGACCGATGCCAGGACACCAAGAGCAGAAACCTGATTTTCAGAGGCGGCAAAAGCCTGCAGCTTCTGCTAGCGGAGTGCAGAGTGATGACTCTTCCGTGCCACTGCGAATATGAGGCCGCGGTCCCCGGCCAGCCCTTGTGTGTGTGGGACCGCTATTAGATAGCATCATGGTATGCCATACTGTGTTTTCAAATAAAGAGAGGAAGGAAAAGGATTTTAAGTAAACAAGAATGGAGCAGTTTACAGAGCTGGGTGCTGCTGCCAGGCAGCCTTGTCAATAACTTGCACGCTTGCCTCGGACTGCAGATTATTTCAATGTCAGCACAGATGCCATTTCTGGAAACTCCCTGCAGACCAAGGACATCAGAGGAGCCATTTTATTGTACTTGATGGGTGAGTGCAGGAGGCAGAGGTTAATAAGACTGGTATCATGCACAGTGTATGTGGAATAAAAGCCGCAGTGTGAAAAGTTCGCATGAAAAACGTTTCATTTTCTCTATGCATGCTAAAGAAAAGAACATCATTTCCTCCAATTCCTGTTTTTAAATTCACATTCATGATTTTTGCAGCTGCTAACTTGTGTGAAGTTGCACCATAATGCTCTCCTGAGCATAAGACTTCTCACCTAATACGCACATACTTAACTGCCTCTGAAACTCAGTTATCTACACCAGCTACTTCCAGACTCCCTGGCATAAAATAGTTTTGCACCAAAGCTGTGTTTGTATTCTCATATGTGACAACACCACATGAGGTGTTTTGGTGTTATTTTGTAAAGTCTCTCTGTTCCTACACGAGCCACATTTGTCTGTGGATGTAAGGAAGCCCTCCCACCCGCTTTGGCTTTAGAGAGAGATTTGAGAAAAGCAACAGTTGCATATTGAATACTGTGTAAATTTAGAAAAAGAGAATATTTTTCTATGTACTCTAAAAATACTTGAGAGCATAGAAGGGTTTGGGATCATATTTTCAGATACTCTCACCAGAAGTCACAGTGAATTTTATGGCTGTGGAAGCTTTCCAGAACCCACACATGCCCAGCCCAGGCAGCATGCCGCTTTCAGGGCACCTTGTGAGTGCCATGACACCCAAATGCCCAAAATCACCATAAGCACAAAAGTCATTGAACGTGCTGGAGGGCTGCCAGCGTAACCCCTCTTTGTAAAGGTGACCTTTATGTCATGAAGAAACTTTTTTGTGCACCAGGCTGTGAAGAAGGCGTGTCTATTGTTCCTAAATAATTCCTGAATACATCTTCCCAAACCTTTCAGGAAGCCACACAGACAGGAGAAGAGGAAAAGGATTTGCTGTTGCTAACCTGTGTGTCTTTGTGACACAATAAAGGCAAAGCTTAGGAAGATGCTGGGAAGAGAAGGGTCTCTGATCACTTATTATCACGTGGTTCTGTAGGGACCCCAGCACAGCAAAGGTGATGGTGTGAGCCCCAGGTGATGACCTGGGTGGGGAAGGGATGGGATGGGATGGGATGGGATGGGATGGGATGGGATGGGATGGGATGCCCCCACAGGCAAGTAGGCAGTTTGTCCATGCTGTGAAAAAAAGTGAAGAGGATGCTGTGACGTCCCAGGCCTAATAACTCTTGACCACATTCACAGCAGCCATGAGTGCTTATGAAGACAAAATACTAACGTGTCGGCTGGGCGAATGCTCGGGCTCAGTGAATACTGAGACAGCAAAGGGACTTCAGCTATTTCGAAGACAACAAATCCAAACAAAAGATGCAGCAAAGCTGACTGTAACAGCATATGCCACAAAAAGTTAGCTCCTCGTCCTTTGTAGCCAGGATGGGCTGCAGCTGCAAGGCGGGGGGAGTGAGGGGGGGCAGAGCAGGAGTGCAGCTGCTCCCCGTCACGTGGGGAGAGCCCATACGGCATCTCCTGGGGATGGCTCAGAAAAAAAGATGGGAGGGAGGTGGGGGATGGCCCCAGGATCTGCTGTGATACTGCTACTGACAGGAAGCAGATACATCAGATGAGGGACAGCGAGCACCAGGCTACAATGCATCAAGGTGTTCTGTGCAAATTGCCATCCAAGTGACAAAAAATGGAAGAGTTGAAGGTGATGAAGTTGATTCTGGCTGTACAGAGCTGTGGAAAGATACTTTTCCTACCCTCCAGGAGTCCTGAAGTGGTTTTTGTTCATTTGGAAAATGCAACATTTTATTAAGGCTGTTGATTTACCACCGGTTGAGCTGGAAGAATAACGGACAGATAAACTGGGCTTCCTTTATCCCCCAGATGCTTAATAAATGTATTCTTGAACAGACAAGTGTATATATTACAAATTCAGATGGGACAGTTGGGAACCAGCAAGTTAATCTGAGTGGAGAATCCTCTGTATTACATCCTTGAAGCTATTTTGCAGATTTCATATATTATCCATCAGGGTTCAACACGCAGCGGTGCTATAGGCCAGGAGTGATATTTGTGAAGAATTTAAGCACATAAAGTTAATGATGTGAGAACAGGTGTTCACTGCTGTAGTTGATGGGGAGGAGTTTGGTACAGAATCTATATAAGGACAATATGAGCAGTGAGAGATTAAAATGTGTATGGGTAGCAACAGTGAGAGACAATACTAAATAGCAGAGCTGCCGTGCGCAAGCCATGGGGTGATTCTGAAAAGGGTTAAAAAAGATGCTGCTGCAAAGGTTAAAGCCCTAACTCAAACGCAGATAGAGAAAAAAAAATAAAATCAAGTGACAAATGCTGTCAGGTACCTAGATGCTCATGTATCACCTACATGAAGGAAAACACAGCCCCCCTGAGACAACTACAGCAAGTGGATGGGGTTGAGGTGATGTCGCGGCAGAGCTGGCACTGTCCAGCTGAAACACTCACTACCACAGCTGTCCCCTTGCTGGGAATGACTCCCCCAACCCATCAGTGGGTATTGCTGAGAGCTCTGTAGCACCAAATGGTGGCTTCTTAACACTGGGATTGCGGTAATAGTGGACTGAGCACTCAAGTTAATGCAATTTCCATTACTAGACCTTTTTCGCATTCCCTGTAAGTTTCTCGAATTAATTCTGGGTTTCCTTGCTCAAGCTTTCCTCATGAGTGGCTTCTCGTTGTTGTTTAAAGGGGTGGGGGAGGGAAAAAGGCAGAAATGCAAACAGAAATCCAGTCTCCTTTTTTATTCTTATGGATGCAACCATTTGACCTGAATATTCCAAACAAAACCAAAGGGATTCTGTTCAGCCACAGCACAACCCCCCAGATCTCTGTGGAACAATCCAAATTCTAAGGAAACTGAAGTAATTCTTTCTGTATAGACATGGTAAAACTGGATTAATAGGCTGGGGAGTAGCCAGCATACAGCTATGCGCATATTCAGCTCCTGAGGACCTTTCCAAGTTTTCCCCTCCTCTTTTTCTCCTGGAGTGTCTCTGAGTATGATGAACTCCACTGAAATACATAAGTGTAATTGCTATTGAAATGTCCAGGGCAAGTGGACTAGAGGATGCAAAACCTCTCAACAGCACGGAAGAAGACACTTGCTGTGAATGCAGCCAAAGAAACAAAACAGAGGATAAGGAACATAGGCTGCTGGAGCCTTAGGTCCTTTTCTGTCACGGTTGGGTCTTAGTAACTGGTGTTTATCAAATGTTGCTTTGTCATATTATTAGTTGAATTTGCTGATAGGGAAACCAATGTTTATCACCTGCCTTACCAGCACAGGACTGGGATAAGGATGTCAATATGAGACTGCCTTCAAAAAATGGAAGTAGTAATAGTGGGGAAAAATGTAGTGTGGAAATGGGAACTGATGCTCTTAAGATGTTGAGACCAGAGACATAGGGAGAAAAGGAGCCCGAACCTGCTGCCTAACAGGACTGAAGCATCTCAGAAACATGTGTTTCTCCTCAAGAAACACTAAGTATTTTTAATGTATTGGAGCCTACCTATAGCTCCTGCCTGCACAGCCTGGTGTCAAGCAAAACCTGGTAAAAATAAAGATTGCCTGAAGCACAACAGGATGAGAAGGTAGGTTGAGAATTTGCAGAAAACACAAAAGATCAAGCCAAATTCTGCAACTTGCTGTTCGTTTTAGCTGAGAGATTAAAATACTAGCAAAAAAGAAAAAGATGGAGCAGATGCAGCATCTCCATGGGGCTTCTTCTTGCAACCGCCTTCCTATTCCTGCCTTGTGCTTTCTCGTCCTCTGGAGCATCACGGCAGTCCCAGTTACTAAAAAGGCACATGGCAGCACCACAGCATGCCGGAGTGGGTGCCCGTGGGGGGCAGTGGGAGGATGGATGCAACCCAAGGCAATTCAGAGAGACACTTGAGTTTTCCTTGGAGGACATGGGACTGCCCCACTTTGGGGCAAGGAGCCATCTGCTCTTGGATGCAGAAACTCCCAGCTTTCCGGTGCAAGATGACTTCCAGGCTTTTCCTTGAGAGGCGGGGGGGGGG
>NW_020799095.1:114439411-114486925 GCF_003259725.1 Athene cunicularia
GGGGGGTGGGGGGCATGTGGGCTGGGTCCCTCAGGCTGGGAACCGAGTGGAGGAGGAGAAAGAGGTTTGGTGGCCCTCCTCCCTCTCCTTGCCAGCACCGCACTTGTCCCACTTCCATGGCACCCAACCTGTGGTTTTGCAGGGATCCCTGGCTGCATCCTGATGAATAGAGAGTTATTGTCACCACATGGGCAATTGCCTTCCCCAGCAATTACACCTCATTCTGTGCCAGGGGAGAGAGCCAGGCAGACTGGGGACACCCAGCTCTCCCTCTTATATAAATTTAACAACAACAAAACAAAAAGGTTTCAATGAATTGGAAAAAATGCTCAGCAACACAGGAAATTAAAAGATTAATTTAACTCCAAAGAAGACCATTTTATTTTGTTTTACCCTTTAAAGTCCTTAAATATAAATAATTTCCAAAGTGAAACATAATTTTAAAACACAAAACTCTTTTCATCTTGAAAATTGTAGATGCTTTCGTTTGAAAACTCCAGATGAAATGCTGGAGTACTTTTTTTTTTTAATTGTGAAAACCATTCACCAAAACCATGATGAACTTGGCAAATAGTTTCAGTTGACCTACAGTTGCATTTTTTTTTTCCAAATCAATTATTCCCTTGGAAAAAACTGTCCCACCACTAACCAAGAGCACAGCCATGGCCCTTCAGCATGCAGAAAACTTTTATTTCCATTCATCATTCCGTAATGTGCATTAAAAATTGCACGTAAGATATGATTATTGAGCTGTGTAAACCATGCATAGCAGGAAAGAGAAGAATGATGAGGTGTATCCACCAGGCTTGATCCACATCAGTCACTGGCTTCCTGGGTAAATTCCTTACCCAGCTGAAGTCAACAGCAAAACTCTCAGCAGCACCAAGAGTTTCAGGGGCTTGTTTTCTTTTATTATATTTTCTCATCCTCAAATCTGCTTTAAAGCATCACTTTTTAACCTGAAAATTTGGATCGACTGTGGAAGAAAAACCCCACAATACCCTGATGTTTCTCAGTTTGGAAATGCATTTTCGAGGCTGCGGTGCTGCATCCTGCATGCAGGGCCCTTCAGTCCGCAGGTACCAGCTGCTGTGGTGCTGAGCAGCTGACAGTGCTGTGCCGGCTCCAGCACATGCACACACGTGTGCGCACTCACACACATGCATACGCACACACACACACACACACACACACACACACACACACACACAGAGCTTCTCCCAGCACACACACAACAAAGAAACCTCATGCCCTCTCTGGCCTCCGCAGCATCGCACTGTTCCCGCCGTGCAGTTCCCGTGTGAAACTCCAATATATCTTAAAATAATTCTGCTATGGCCTTTTTTATTCCAGATCAATTATCTGCTTTTCTGTCTATACAATGGCTATTTTCCTATCAGTGTTGTTTTTCTCTCTCTCCCATTCCCTCTGTTTTTCCTTCCTTTATTTTTTGGGGGGGCAGGGTTGGAAGCTGCTAATTAACCCTTCGCATAACGGGGTCCCTGGCACGCATCGCCACCCGGCGAAGGTGGGGCTGTGAGGAGGAGGAGGAGGAGGGGGAGTGAGAAGGATGACACAACAAACACGAGGCCACACAGCAGCCGGTTCCAGACACATCTGCAGAATGAGGCCATTTTTCTGTAACTCTAATCTCATAATTCATTGTTTGTGCGGTGTTGGTTACAGTAGCTGAAAGGGGGGATAACAGCAGGTCAATTTGGCACAGAAATACATTTGAATCTGCAATGAGGGGCTAGACCACCTTCTGATGAGCTGCTGAACCGTGGCCAGAAATAGAGAAAATAATCAGGAAAGTGGCTTAAAAGGAGAAACAAGACCCCTTAAAATGATATAAACCCTCTGGAAAGACTTATTTCCTCCAATCCATGGGGGTGGCATGTGTTTGGCGAGCGCCAGGGCGATGCGACAGCCTTTTCCTCGCCGTCGCTGCTGTTCATTTACTTTTTGGGCTCCTGTGAAAGCGGGCTGCTGGCTTGGCTCCTGCAGCCGGGGGCTCGCTGGTGCTGCTGCAGCCCGGCGCCACGGCCACAGCACTATCTGGCTCCTCGGTGCTGCAGAGCCTTTTGCCTTTTTTTTTTTTTTTTCCTGCAAGATTAAAAAACAATTATTTTTTTTTTCCCCTGTAACGATGCCCGGGCCTGGTGCGGGCGGTTGTGTGAAAGGTGTGTTGGTTAATGTTAGTGGGTGATTACTAAACTTCTCGTTTCAAACCGCAAAAACCTAGCATGTCAGCCTAAATTAGCTAACAGCAAGGGAGTGTCCTTCTCGGTTTGCAGGCCACAGCACATCTGCTCTTTGAAGAAAGAGAATGAGCAAATGAGGGTTGGGTGGTTGGTGGTGGGTTTGTTGGTTGGTTTTTTTTTGTTTTTTTTTTTTTGCCTCCTCTCAGCCTCCCATTTGTGCATGTGTTCATAAATATCCTGATGAGAGACTGCCTCTGTGGTTGGTGTGTGGGAAGGGGGGAAGGAGGGTGGATAAAGAGCGATTCTCCGACCGCATGGGGGACACCCTTCCTCCCCTCCCGCCACCTCCTCTTCCTCCCCCTCCCCTCTCCGTTTGACCTTGAGTTCGTTCTCTGCTCCAGCTCCCGCTCCCCTCCTCCCCCTGCCCGCCTGCATCTGGCATCCGAGGCAGGCTGGTGCGGCTGGGGGGCCGAAAATCCCCCTCCCCTCTCCCCTTAACCCCTGCTGCTCCGGGCGGGCCGTACTGTGGATGCTCCCCAGTCACCCCCAGCACAGCCCCTGGGACCTGGGGGCTGAGTGCCGGGAGCAGCCCCCTTGCCTCCCCAGCACGGGTGTCCCACGCTGCAGCACAGCACGGCTGCTCAACTCCCCTAATCCGGTTGTCTTTTCCAGCAGCGTATTGGGGAACAATGGGCGGCCTTGTGCTGGCCCAGGCTGCCTGTCCCCGTCCTTGCAGCTGGTGCGTCCACCGGTGCTAAGCTCCAGTGAGCAGGATCAGCTGAAAACCCTCATTCCCCTTCACCCTCTTCAAGGGCTTGCCTGTCCACTGGGGCCGCTATCGGTTACACGAAACATTTGGTTCGCAATGGGCTGTTTGTGCTGGAAGGCAGAGGGCTCTTCCAGCAGCGGGCAGTGATCCTCGGCAGAAAAAGCTTGCCCTGTGTTAGTTTACAACAGTTTCACCCACACAGAAAAGTACAATGGAGACAGATCATGCACAGTGACAGGCTGCTGGCGGCTCCAGGGGATCCATAATTTATGATGTTTTTCTTACCGATCCGGTTTTGGATTTCACAAGCAGGCCCGTTTCCTTCCCATTTGTTGCTTCCTTCCGTCCTCCTTTTGAGAAATTGAATGCCGGCTCAAAACGAGTGAGAGCAGCAGCCACCCGGCTCTCCCGGGTGACTGCTGGCATGGGCAGGTGGGGGATCCCCAGCCTCACCTTGCCACCCTGAATTTGTTACAGAGAAAGGAAAATGCCCTGACACAGACCTCACCGTACCTCAGCTTCCTGATGAGCAGTGGTGGCAGCCCAGGTGCTGCTGCCCTGAACCGCATTCAGGTTCACTGGCTCACACAGTAAAAGCAGGGCTACCAGGACTCCCACCAATGGGCTGATTAAAGGTAAGGAGGTCAATAAGGGCTTTTAAAAATTGTTCTCACTCAAATAATTAAGAATCAAAATTTAATCTGCTCTATTGTCTGTAATCTAGTCGTCACACCCTTGCCAGAAATAGATTGAGGAGTGGGCTGTCAGATGCCACCTCCCCAGCGAGCCTGGGTGCCATCAGTCACATCCAGACTCGGTGGTGTGGAGATACGTGGGTTTGTCTGATGGGCCAATCCCGAATGGTGCATCTGGGGAACCCCCCCAGTTTCATATCTGGAGCCAGATTGTTGGCTGAAGCCCATCCCTGCCGCAAGGCACCGGTCCTGCCTGCTCTGAGGTCCCAACCTCCCGGCACCCATCTGGGAGGCCTCCCGCACAGAGGCAGGCAAAGGACTAGTGCCGGAGTCCCATCCGCAGACCGGTCAGTGAAGGGGTGCAGGAGTGCATGCCCCCCATCCCCACGCCCCAGCTGCCTGCCCTGCTGCAGATGTCTGGGTCATCCCACTGGTTTGCAAATGACCAAGTAAGGTTAAAACCACAGTCACTGTGGTTACGGGCGGCTGTGATTAGTCACACAGTAAGTGATCCAATTATAGCAACCCCTCCCCCGCAACACCCCCCACCTCATCTGTTTAAAAGGAAAAGCCCAGGCCTCCCTTAACTCGATTTCAGCACGGGTTTGTATCCGAAAGATAAAGGAGCCTGAAGTTGGAAAGGGAGAGATGGGGGGGCCGGGGAGGCACATGGCTCACAGTTATGGGAAGCCCTTGCTTGCCCCAGCGCCGGTGCCTTCAGATGGGCATGGGCTGAAGTGAGGCAGCTTTCGGGGAGGTGGGGGCCCTGCAGATGTGGCCGGGGTGGCAGAGCGTATGAACCGCTGCAGTGGTGTCCACCACATGGCCTCAGCAGGTCGGTCCATCTCCTGCCACCACGGTTTACTGACCCCAAGGCTGCTCTCCTGCTGCTTCCCACCTGGGCTGTTGCACAGCACAGTTTCCTTTTATCGATTTTTTTTTAAAAAAAAAGACTTTCGAGCGATTTCAAGGACTCCACCTGATTCGCCTTGCAAATGGCTGTGGTTTTTAGAAACGCATTTCCCCTTTTGCTGGGCCCAGGCCCTCCCACAGGCAGTCAGGGGAAGGGGATGAGGGGGGGTGAGGCAGCTCACCCCATCCTCCTCTCCCCCAGCTGGTGCTGGGAGCAGGTGACGGGCACCTGCGTCCCCACACCACTGGGTGTACCCCCCGGGCCCCCTCCCCGGCGGCCACCGAGGTGGTGTGAGGGGCGGGTGGGAAGCAGGGAGGGAGGCAAGGGGAGGCATTAATTTGCCATGGTGGCAGGCAGCAGCGCCTGCCCGCAGAGCGTGGAGCTGGGCACCACCTGGGCACCCCAAAACACTGTCCTGCCTGCAGGAGCCTGCACCCTGCAAATCCTGCTGGCATCCTCTGCAGAGCCCACTGCAGCAGGGCACGCTGCTACTGCCGTCAATCACTGTTATTTATTGTTTTCTTTCAGTGTGGAGCATTCCCCGGGGCACAGAAGAGCTCCATAATGCTGATCCTGTACCAGCTCCTTTTCCACCTCTTCTTGCAAGCGTGGTGGTTTTGGCCATGAAGCACTCAAACGCAATCACCCCAGCTGAGAGCACACCAACTCTCCTTTAGCAGGGTGAGGGTTGAAAAATGGCTAAGGCAAATATGCAGATCAACAATAATGACACAACTTTGTTCCCACACTGCTGACTTTCACCCCAAAGCACGGTTTTATGGCTGAGCTGTAAATCCTTGGGAAACCATCTAATGGAGCCCTGATCCTTCAGTCTGGTGTTTGCTTATGGGGTGAGCTGTTACAGCCCCAGTCTTCCTCCTTCTCATGGATGCAGCCACTCTGCTCCCAGCAACGGGTGTCACAGCTCCATCGCATGTGCACCTTGGGTTTTATCTGGTCAGGGCTGAAGAAACACCCACAAAAGCTGAGAGCTCTGTCCTCAAGGAGATCTAGTGAAGGATGGGCAGCTGTGGGTGACTGACCCAGCCTCAGTAGTGTGCTATGGGGTGGCTTGAGGGGCTTGCCAGAACCCTGCTGGGAAAAATCTCCCCTCTTGAATTAGGGGGGAATTCTATGGCTCCTGTTATGGCCATTCATTGTCCACACCCTGACAAATCAGTCCTGGCTGCGGACACTGCTGTCCTGGGGATCATCAAGCGATTTGGAGGGAGTTTCTTGGCCTGTCAGGGCAATCACTGTGAGACACTATCCAAAGTATTTATGAAGGCAAGATAGATACAGGCACCCCCCTCTCTGCCCACCAGATTTATTTCCTAATACACTTTGACTCAACACATTCCTGACTCACTGAGTAACTAGGAACTTTTCTGGACCTTTTCCAACAGGTGCACTCCATTATGTTGCTTGTCTGCTGATGTTGCCTTCCTGCTTGAACTTCCCTGCTTTTCCTGCCTTCTCCCTCCCCTGTCTACCTTCCTGCCTGTCAGGAGGGTTTCTTCTCATTCCTGCCTCCTGCTCTTCCCAACCAAACCAAGGAAAACATCCTCTCCCTGCTCCATAGTGATGTGTTTCCCTCATGCAGCCACTTGCGAGGGGCAAGCAAAGTTCCGTTCTTGATGGACACTGGTGCTTCAGCTGCAACACCTGCTGTGGAGGGACCTCCCCTGTGCCACAGAGATGTGGAATACCAGGTCCACCTATCTCTTCCCTACCCACCCATCCTTCTGGCCTCTGGGGCAGGGTTCAGCAGAACAGCACTGTCACAGTAAAATAATTGTAGTTCCTTCTTGAGCTGGTGCCGGCTCTGATACCAGCACTGCAGCCTGAATAAGCAGCATCAGAGGTCTGAAGCCTCAGAGAGCCATTTCCCAGCAGAGAAGAAATGAATGACATAAAGTCGAGGTCAAGGTGGTACAGCCCCAGTCACCATGGTGCCCAGAAATTGGGTTGAGCAGCAACCTTCCTGCCTTTTCAAGTGCAGAGATGAAGGGGCCAAGGGAGGGCTGATGGGAGCCCACCTGCCTCTCACAGGTCCCCTCAGCCCAAGGCACTTGCTCCTGGGAGCACCACTTTTCCTGCAGAAAAAGTGCTGTTCTCATGAGGGTTGGGAGCATCCATGGGCAGACCACAGAACTGACACCCAAACAGCTTAAAACACACTGGATTAAACAAATTCTCAGCATTACTTATTTTCTAGTTAGCAACACATGCCAGTCCACCAGTGAGGCTAACTGGGCTGCATAAGCCTTTTTTCCCAGCAGGGCTAGTCCCTGCCATGGGAAGCAGTTGCAACTGGGACAGGGAGCAATCGAAAAACTCCTCTGGACCTTCGCATAGCATTATCTTCAGATAGTACAGCCTCTGCACAGAGCAGTGATCAGCAAAAACCCTGGGTGCATCTTCCCAAAATCTAGTATAATTGCACATGAAGCAACAGGACTGGGACAGTGATGTGTAACAGGCACCCAGCGTAAGACGTGCCTGTGAGGCTACAAGGACTGTCAGAAACATCACCATTATTGTTGCTTATTGGTTGCACACCAATGAGAGATAGAAGCAGCTCCCAAGGATAAGGATTACATTTTCTCTGCATCTTGGCAGAGCTGGTTCCTGCCAGTGAGTGGTTTGAATTTTAAAGTCTGATCCACAACCCACAAAGTCCTGCAAACCTTGATAGGCTGTGGTTCAATTTCTTCATGAGTAAAGAAGTGGAAAGAGAAACAAAATAATTTTCTTTAATGAATAGAAGGGAGGGAAGAAATTCCCAAATAATTATAAGTGTGTTTACAGTGACTCCCACTGTTTCATGCCTGTGACCCTGGGTCAGATGTGGGGTTTTGTATAGATCCATCCATAAGTACATAATACACTTGTCATAGATGAGATCAGCTCTGATGTATTTTTCTGGCAGCCTTGGAGCCATCATATTTTCAATGTTTTGTCCAGTCAATCACATCTCAAATGGTGGGGTTTCCATCACATCCCTCCACCGTCTCATAGGAGCTCTTTGTTAGGGCAGTTTCTCAGTGTTGGCAGTAACTCTCCGGGTAGAGAAAGATGAGCCTTGTTTGCAATTTGCCTAAAGATGACCTGTTTTATTTGTATTAACTGCATGCAAAATGTAATCCCTTGCAGTTCTCCCTGGCTCTTATCAGTCTGACTTGCACGCATCAAGGAGCATATACCTACATGGCTGAGCATAACGCTGTGCAAGGCTACCCCGGGCAGGCCTGAACAGCTGTCCTCGCTAACTGGAGGTGATAAACCTCTGCTTGCTCCCCAGCCCTGCTGGGAACATTGGCCTGGGATGAGCAAGGCACCTATGCTGCATCCAGCACCAGAGGTAACTCCCTGGGAGCCAGCCACGTGTGCCGTGGTGGCAGACACCCACTTAATGGCACTGTGAAGGTGGTGTCAAGCTCAGTCACGGTCCCCTGAAGTGCTGAGGGGCAGGTGGCAAAGCTGTGAGAACCATGTAGCCTGGAGGTTGCACTAATGGGCAACTACAGGCTCACTAGTTGCTATCATTCCTTGCAGAAAATCCGCAGGGGTATGCCCAGGCTTGGAAACCAAGCTGCTTTTAACACGTCTTTGCAGGCATCACTGGACATGCTCAGGGTCGGCCCCGTGGTTTGCACGCTTGCCAGCCCCTGCTCCCCATGAGGCTGTTGATGCAGGTAAGGTGTGTGTGAGCCGCTCATCTCCCCCTTCCTGCACCTTCTCCCTCGCTGCAAAGCCCTAATACAAAGTATACACCCACTGTAGGACCCCCTCCTGATGTAAATTTGCCTAGATTGGTGTAGACACTTTGCAGATGAGTTTATACTGTAGGACACCGGACCCTAGCTGTGGAACTGGGTGCCTGAACCCTACTGGAGGGGCTGCTTAGCTTAGTGCTTGCTATCCTACCAGCAGCGCTAAACGTTTTCACTCATTTTTATGGCACTAGCCTATACTGAAGTAGCTTCGTTACAGCATAGGGGACAGCTTCTGTAGTATCACAAACGTTTAAATATTTTTCATGTCACACCATTCCTGCTACCTTTGTGTTTCTGCCTGTCTGTCCATTCCCATCCTGAGCAACCAGACTCGTTCCTGCTCCTGTTCTCTGTTGGATGTGACTGAATTAGCTGGGAGTCAGTTATCTCCCCAGCCGTCAACAGCAGTGCAGGACTACCAGGAAAGTGCTGTCCCCTGGTTTCACTGAGGCCCAGTGTAATTGTGTCGGCTGGTTTGGGGAGGGAATGTGTGACATATGGCAAGTGGGGAGGACGTTTATGAGAGAGCAGAGGGAGACCCAGTGGAGCGGGCAGCAGCGGGTACACTGGCCCTCCTCCCATGTGTGCTCCCCGGCAGGAGTCCTCCTCCATTTATTTTTTTTATTCTCTTACTGTACCGAGGGAACTTGAAATATTTTGGCATTTGAGTGTGTGGCTTCAAGGTGTACATGACCACCGAGTTTTGAAAAGCAGAGTGCACATCCGCCCATGCACCTTTCCCCAAGATCCCACATTTCATAAAGCAACTGCATTGCATAGGGAAGCCTGCATCTCCTTCCTTCCCTCATACTCCGCCTCCCTCCCAGAGCTACCACGCAAGGCAGGGCAGGGCAGGGTTTATGGAGGTGATCCCCTGCTCTCAGCACACTGACATTTCTCTCCCTGATAGTTTTGACAAGGAGACATGGTAATGCTCCTGCTCACGCCATCCCGGGCCGTGGGCTTACACATATTTCCTCTCACACACATGCTCCCACCATGGCCCCAGCAGCTGTTCTCATTAATTCCCTCTATTTTTGGCTACTTGGTGGTGCCCATCATGACTGTGTCAGTGGGGGGAGGCTTTCAGAGGTACTTCCCATGCATGGATGCAGGTGGGTTCTGAGTAGGGCTTTCAAAAGCATCCTATCCCTCAGGAGGGAGGCACACTGGCACCTTTTCTACCCCGATCTGCATCTTTTGTGCTGAACATCGTATTTAGTTCGGATTATGTTGGTGTCCTCACTCTGCTTGTCTTGAATCACTCACTGATGTGCAAGCAAGCTCCTATCTGCGGTAAAGACCTTAATGGTCTTAGCAGTTAAGACCAAGCCTGAGTAAATACACCCTGCCCTTGAGTTGGGATGGCTTGCTTGGTTTGGCTCTGGGCTGACCATGGCGGCTTGATCTCTAGTGAGGTTGCAAGGTAAAGCAGGGCAGGCTCAGATCTACTGTTAATGTCTTACTGGAATTTGGGCAATTTATATTAGCTTAAGATAGGTCCTCACTGGTCTCGGTGGCATACACTGTAGAGAGCAAAAGTTTATTCTGTGATTCATGATTTGGGAAAATGCGAAGGGTACACTAAAAAAGAGCCCCTCCTCCCCACTAGACAATTAGTTTCTCTGTCATATTTTTTTAATATCTTTATTAGTATTTCAGTGGTTTCAAGTTTATTAAGAGTCTCATAATATCTGGGGTTATTAAAGCCTCAAGTCCTGGAGTCTTGTGAATGCACAGGAACTGCTGCTTTCAGTGCAAGAATAAACAAAGCACGAATGAGTTTCTGCTTTCTATAGCCACAAAGACATGCTAGAGCACTGAACATCCCTCAGTCACACAAAATGTCAGCAAAGAGAAAGCCAGTCTTACAGTAAGGTGTATTTAAAAACACATCCTTCTTTTCATTTCACCTGGGGGGTGCTGAGCAGCAGACTCATGCTTTCTGCATGGTGATGCTGCGTTTGACCCATTTTTTGGAGTGGGATGGGAAGCTGGCCATGAGCTGCAAGGAGGTGGCCCTGGATCAGGGAGGAGGTGGCCATGGAGCAGTGAGGAGATGTCCCTGGAGCACTGCAAACGCAGGAGCTGCTCCCTGGGCATGGAGGAAGGAAAGGACCCCCCCCCCCTCCTCCTAATGGATTCCTTCAGATAAAAGAGCCCCAGCTACCTTTCTTCCCTGTAATGGCCCCTGAGGCTAATGTCTTAAAGAGGAAACAAAAGGATTGCTTTACATCACACAAATGGGGCAGGAGCTCAGTGGGGAAAGAAGCACTTGTGTGATGTAGCACTGCCAGGGCTCCTGCAGCAGCATGGAGGCCAGGGGGAGGGGTGAAGCTGGCCCTAACTTGGGCTTTGCTATGTGGCCTCTTGGTACTAAACCTTTTATTAACCTCTTCTCTGCTGCTCTGGTGTCCATGTGCTCTGGGAGGGCTCTTCTGTCCTGGGACAGTCAAACAAGTGGGGCCATCATGGCAGGCCACATAAATGTTTGCATTTTGTGGGCATAGCCAGCAATGAAGAGGTATGGTTTGCAGTGGCTAAACCAGCTAGAAGCAGCAACAATAGTAGTAAAACACAAAGGAATTCTGCAGTAATGCCTTAAAAATGATGGCAAGTGATAAACACAAGGGAGCTTCAAGAGAAGAACTCACAGGGTGTCAGGAAAGACACTTCCTACGGAAGAGGGGTGTTGGGCGAACGCAAATACAATCCTGGGTAGCATGTAGCTTCCAGCGGCTCCAGCTGTGCTGCTCTTCCTTTGTCTGCTCTCTCCTCTGGCAGCTTTCCAAGGGGTGGGCAGAGCAGGTGTGACAGCCACTGAGGGAGCCCCAGCAGCCACAAAACCAAGCGGTCAGTCGGCAGCTGGGGCTGCAGGAAGAAGCTGGATGTGGCAGGTCCACTCCTCCTCCTCTGAGGAGGATGCTTGTGCTGCCTGTTGTGACTGGATCCATCCTGAGAGCCATGGTGTCCCTCTGGCTTTACATGGTTCTTGACTTTATAAACCACTTGCTCTTGCAGCTGAAATTTTCCCTGCACAGCACCTTCTGCATATCTGTTTTTGGCAGGGGGTTCTGTAGGAGAGATAGCTATAGGGAGAAAAAACTGTCAAACAAAGTAGAAGAGACACCTTTGATTAGCAGCTAATAGAAGAAAATCGACTCTTTTGGACCATCATCGTCTTTGCCACATTGGATTAGAATGATGCTCTGGCAGTGCCTTGGTTTTGACTCTGCCCTACACCAGTTTCTTTGCAGGAAGATACAGGGAAGTGGGCTAACCAGCATCTCCTCCAAGGACATCCTTCTCAGTCCCTAGGATCCCAGCTTTGTGACATCTCCAAAGCACGACTTCACTATGCCTGTCCCAAACTCATTTTGCAAGTCATGTAAGTCTTTTGTTCTTGAATTTAGCGTGTTTAAAGCAGACCAGATGATATCTGAAACTTGTCCTGATATGGTTCCCATTGATGATAAATATTTTGCTTGGCTGAATATAGACCAGCTGGAAAAAAAGACTCTGTGACTGGTTCATGTGGTCTGCTAAGACTTGCAGCTCTGTAGGGCAGGTCTGTCCCCTCTGTGACATAAAGGGGCATAGAACCCTCCTTCAGGCCTGACAGCTACACTGGCAGCTCTCAGAGAAGCTTACCAAAGGAGGATCTCATCCTGCTGTTGAAACCTATATGAATTGCAGATAAAATGAAAAATAATTAAAAATAAAGAAAACAAATAAACCCCTATCCTATTTTAATGGTAGGGCCAAGGGAGAATGCTGGGTGCTGAAAATGGCGTATCCCCAAGGAACAAGCACCATCTTTTCAAAGGTGCGGTTCTCCCAGAAGCAATAGGAGCAGCATCTGTGCATATAGCTTTTAAGTTTGTAATTTGTCTGCAATTTCTCTGCAATCACCAATATTCTGCAGGGATTCTAGGGTGCTTTTTATTAATGTGTGTTTTCTTTTCCATTGCAAAGGCCCAACTCTCTCTCTGAAAGCCCATATGCTCCTGTCCTGTTTGACTTTAGCATGCAGGAAATGGCCTCTGTCCAATTAGCAGCATGGGAATTAGCACTGCTCGAAATTCGCTACTCCCTACCGTATTCCCCTCTGAGAGTGCTGAACTTCAGTGCTCAATTTTCTCTCTTGTTCTCTTTTTTTAAACAGCACCATGAAGACTGAGTGCATAGGAGGCTATTAGAAAAGCACTGTTAATACTGAAGTCAGGAGATGCAGCTGTTAAATTCCTAGTGATATTAACACAGAGGTATTTCAGGCGAGCTGTGTTTTCAAGTTTCATTTTTTTCTGGCTTATCATTTACCTTGTAAGATGTTAATAGTGTTGGGAGTTCTTGCAGTTCATTGCGAACACATAACATTTGATACTTCACTTAAACCCGAGCCTCTGGAGTCCTGTGGATAACAGAAAAATCTCAGTTTTAGCACCCTTGTGTTAGTGAAAAGCATGTTGAGCATCATCAAAGTGCAAACAGAAAATGTAAAATAAAGAAACAATCACAATTCCATACATACATCTATGTACCTAAACATACATATTTATACCTAAATCATTATTTTTAAAGTCAACTCTATGATGTTTTAATGGAGTGGGGAAAAAGCAACACATACTCTCTCTATGCTTGGGATTGACATTTCTGCATGAACAACACAAGTCATAAAAACAAGGAATTAATCTGGGATAACATAATTATAATATGTCATTTTTAATGTCCTGTGCTTGAGGTATTACCAGTGTAACTTTAATGTGATACATTTCTGTGACGGTGCATATTTACTGTATAAAAGAGATACCTAAGCGCTTTTTTGTGATGAATGCAAAGCATGCAAAGGAAACTTTTTATTTAGGCTGCTGGACACAGACCAAAGCTGTGGTTTTTCCTAGCTGTCTAGCTCCCAGACTGACTCTCACAGTGGGTGCCTAGTGTCACTGTAATGGGTTTCTTAAAGTCCTGGCCTGGATTAGGCAGTTACAGATCAGAGTGAAATTCTGACTACATTACAACATAGCTTACCTTTCTTCATAGCCATTTTGAAAAAAAATTCTTTAAATTACACTTTAAAAAAGTTGCAATAAAAATCACATCTTATGTGTGAGGCAGTAAGTCCCTGCTATGTCTGTTGCTATTCACCCACAATCATAGGCAAAATTAAACGTCATTATTGTCATTATTTAATTACCCTGTGCCAAGCAACATCTGCTAAGGCCAGACTCCATTTGCACTGGATATTCTGCAAAACAATTTTCAGGCATAGGGCCTAATGGTAAGTTATAAACTGCAGTAACTGGGAGAAACTGATGGAAAATCAGGAAAGCATTTATTTAGCCTGAGAACAAATTGGGTGGGGAGTTTGAGCTTCCCTCTCCTCCTCTGCCAGGAAGCTGTTGAAGGTGTCTGGTATATCAGAAAGATGTTTAGGGAGTCAGACTTCTTTCCCCTCTTCACTGGGCCAGAAACATGTGATGTCCCATGCATTTGTGTTATCAGATGTTGATAACTGGTTCTCTCTTATCTCTAGATGGAAAGCTGTGCAGGGCTGACACAGACACAAAGCAAGAAAGACACACCTGGACACTCCAAGAGAAGTCAAGATTTCCAAATGTCTTTTCATTCTGAGCTGGAACAAACTGGAAATGTTTTGCCAAAACAGGGGAGAGAGCATCAGCAAGCAAGCTTGTGTTGAACTGCATTGCAGGAGGCTCGTGTAGAGCTCTTGAGATTAGCACAACCTCTCCATAAGGTGCAAATGGTGTTGAACTGGGAAGAGTTTGGCCACATGAGAACACAAAGTATTGTGGCTGGCACATAGTAGATGGATAGCAAAAGTAAATAGATGACATTGGAGGCAGTCTGGAGGCAGCCCAGAGGCCCATTCCCGTGATGAAGAAAATCTTGTTCTATCATTCAGTGGTGGGAAGTGAAGTAAGAGAGCCCTAGGAAAGGATCTGAACATAAGTACTGTTAACGCAGGACTGAGAGACACTAGTAGCCTTTGGAATAACAGTTTTACTTCATGTTTCAGAAAGATTTATTTCTGGTTTTATTTGAGGAAGAAACTGACTTTTTTTGATATACTGTTTAGCTAAACTAAGACCATGGGCAGGTACTATCCAAAATGTGTGTAAAATAGGAGACACTAATATTTATAGGGGTCCTTAGCAGCGTATGGCTTCACCTCAGTGTTTGACACCAAAAATGTGTTTGGTCAATGTAATTGCATCCCATCTTGTGTCAGGGTTTGAGCTCCTGATTTATACAAGTAGCATGGACCAATTCCCACAGAGTCCTTTCCTAAGATGACCTTGGCATGTTTGCTAAGTCCTGTGCAGCACCAACCTCATACTGTCCCAGGGATTAGTTATTATAACACTGTAGTTTTATTCAGACATTTTTGTAAAAGTATTTTCTTCAAATCTAAAGCCCAGTTATGGGCTCAGATGTGCACCTGATTGTGTTGAAAGGATCTTGTTGTCTTCCGTCCCTCCCCTTTTGAGGGCCCATGACCTAGCTTGGACACAAGGGCTGTCCCCATGTACCCAGTATGCTATTGTGCCTCTTATGAGCTGTGTGAAAGGGGCTGATGCTCTTGCTCTGGAGTGACAGCAGTGAGTGTGGGTGGGTGTCCTGGCATGCCAGGAGCCGGTATGTCCTCCCTGGGCATGAGGGTGCTGGGGGCAGGATTGCTCCACTGGCTCCCCTTGGGGTAGGTGCATCAGCCCTGATTACTGACCCACATGGGACTGTTGGGTCCTCCTTTAATTAGCCATGGCCTGTGGTCATTGACAGGCTCTCAGCCATTTTAATGAAAAGACGTGTTCTAACGGTGACCTTGATCTAACCAGGAGGTGCCAATCACAGTGAGAATGACTGTCATAGCAATCATCGCCGGCACATCGGGGACCTCAGGACCAGCGGAGAGGCAGACAGCACTGTTCGCAGCCTCCGCGGGCGGCTTCATCCCACAGCAGGCTAGAAGCCCCCAGCCCTGAACAAGGAATTTAGATTTTCCTTCCCACCACGTGCTCAGGTCCTGGTCTGAGGAATTACATCTTCCATGGGGTCTTGCTGAGCTTCACCCCCTAGTAACTGCACAAACGTCCCCTGTCCCCGCTCTGCTCGCGCTGACCCTGTCCCCCAGCAGCCTCGCTGGCTGTGCCCTAGCTCCCGTGCAGCCTTGCCCACCGCCGCAGCACCCCAGGGCACCGCACCAGGATGCCCTGGCTCTGGGGGTCCTGCGCAGGGGCTCCCGCTCCCTTTCCCCAAAACCCCTTCTTTGTTCTGTGCCTTCATTCCCTATTCATGTGATCACCTCGGTGCGATGCTGTCTCTCCTTCCCTGACTCTGCAGGAATCAGCGGTAGCTTCCCTCTCCATCTGCCGCTGCAGAAGGCTCCTGGGCTGAGCTCTGCCCTTCCCCCAGTATTTGTAGGTCTCTCACTCCCTCCTCGCCCTCTCTCCCCCCCACCCCCTACAAAAGTGCTCAAGAGTCAGCTGTCACTTGTTTTTATTTTCTCCTGGCTCCTGCAGCACGGTCACATCTGACTTGCCTGAGCTATTCCTCCGTGGCTGGGGGAAACGTGGCCAACTTTTTTCTGGTGTCAGTTTAGCAGCCTGGGCCTCCTCCTCCTCCTCCTCCTCCTCCCTTGGGGTGGTGGAAGCAGTTGCCGCACTGTCTCCCCTCCTTTCTCATCATGGCTGGGCTGCAGCTGGCGTGACTGGTTTGAGCAAATCTGGGGCCCCCCGCGAAGCTGCTCAATTGAGTTTGCCTCCCCCTCCCCGCCAGCCCCTGCAAGGCTCGGGAGGGTCTCTGTGACTTTTCCCCCCTTCCCCCTCCCCTCGGCGGAGAGGAAGGCCAGCCTGAGCCAGAGATGGGGACGGAACGCTGGTGGTGGTGAACGGGGAACTCGTGACAATTGTAGGGGGCAGGCAGAGCCTCCCGGCATAAAGTGAGGGTTTTCTGAGGTCGCCTCACTGCAGCTGTGGAGGTGCTGTCTTTTGGGGCTCGGACAGAACAAAGCACTGGTGGCTGCAGCAGCATCCCAAGGGCCAGCGGACATCCTTGCGACTGGGCTCCAGCGTGCCCCGGCCATCCCATGGCCCCAGCCCCTTGCTGTCCAGCCGGGACTGTGGGGTCCCCCAGTCCTTAATGAATTGACCCTTTCCTGCTTTCCGGCTTATCCTTTTACGATTGCCCTGGGGCATGGTTCATTTTACTCCCTCCTTTAATGAGTCAAAGGGGTCCAGTTGGAGGCTTTCCAAGACTAAGCTTCCTGCATTTCTTTACCCTTTCTACAAGCTTAATGAATATGCCACCAAGAAGCTCATTAGATGTAATGTCAGTTCTATTTCTGGTGCTCCCTCTTGGAGAAACCGCGTCCTGTGCTGGCAGGGAGATGAACCCAATGAGAGTCACAAATAAATACCAACCCCCTCCTGTCCCTTCTTTTCCATCCTTCCCTTTTTCATGCTTAAACAGGAACGAGAGAAGATTCCAGATCCCTCCTAACTTCTCTCACTGTTCATTTACCAGAGGATGTCTTCTCTCTTGGCACCTCAGACTAAAACCAATAGCCTGGGCTTTTTGCTCCTCGTTGCTGCCCTGGCTGCTGCTGTGACAGGGGGGCGGTGGTGGCGGTGGCACAGAGGTGAGAAGCACAGGGCTCTGTGGAGGAAGTGGAGCCTTTAAAGAGAGATGCAAATCCACGGTGCTTCTGGGAAGCAATCAGCCCTGTTTACTGCAGGTGAATCAGAGCTCCATGACTGGTGAATCACTGGAGTATTTGACATGTCAGAGCAGTGGAAAATGATTCACTGAAGGCTTGATCTCTGGAGAATAGGTTTTTTTTCCCTTACCAAGGAAATTTGGGATTGCTTCAGGGCTTGTTTGGGTCCCCCTACTCTCTTCCAGGGAAACAGGCATTCACAGAGACAGGCAGGCAGAATGGAAGGGGGAAAAAAGAAATTTAAAGATGTAGTTCGTTGGTTGGGAACAGTTCCCTCCCGCTGTCTGTCCTTGGCTATTGCTTGTCACGTATGTGTGAGTTGCAGCTAGTCACCAGGAAGGGAGAAGGAGCGGAAGAGAAAGGATGTGGTTACTCTGCAATATACCGTATCTCCGCTAGAAATTTGCAAAATGCATTCTACTTACCTTGTAAACTCCTTGAACCCTACTGAAAGGTGTAGGAGAGAAGTTCTTCTGCCTTTGTATTTCACTTTCTACAGCTGTATTTTTCAATGTAATGTTATTTTGTTATCTGTGTTACGATCATCTGGTGAGGAGGCCTTCTATTTTGGGAGTGATTATTCTCAGCTCTAGGAACTGTAAAATGTAATATGGCTTTTGATGCACCAGGAGCACTAATACCTTCATAAAAAATCCTATTTATGTTTGAATTTGAACAAGGTATTACAATGATTTAAAGGGTACAAGTCAGAAGTATGCCAAGATTAGTGGTCTCCTATTGGTCTTAATCTTGTTCCCTTACCATTTTCAAAGATATATTAATAGCTTCAATTTTTAATTTGAATTTTCCTTCCCTGTAAGGTATCATTAAGTTGAAAGGTGCAAATGAATGACATTGGTAATTTGGTCTTCTTGAATGTCTGTGCCTAGTATCAGAGGGTCAGATGTTTCCAAGTTGCGTCCCCACGTGGATGTCAGTTATAGAGTAGATTGTGTCCTGTACCTCCAGGGGTGTGGCGAAGGTGACAGTGACTGTAAATGACCTTTAACTTTCTAGGTTTTCTCTTTCTAGGCTGTTTCAGGGCTGGAACAGTCCCCTACCACTTACTTTTTTCTACTTTCTTCAGTGCACATCTCGGGAGACAGCAAAGTACTTGCTGGGTATGGCCCCTTGGTGCGAGTGCAGGTCACAGGACAGGTCCCCAGTTTGCAGAATGAGGCTGCCCATCATGAGCACGTGCAGACAGAAGTGTTGGCTCATACTCTTTTGCAAAGTACCTGCTCTAAAAATGATGCTACCTGGATACTAGTAACTGCTTGTATTTTGTATTATTATTATTTCATTCTAATTAAATCTGTGATGCATAAAAGCTTCTTGCACAATTAAAATGATGAAGTAATAATATAGAAAATGGGAATCTCTAGAGCTAAGGGACAAAGGCAAGTAGCAATTAGTGGAGCTATCTTTAGCTCTTTGGCCCTTTGCAAGGACAACAGAGAGCTCTTTAATATGGGGGTTGGGCAAGTGTTGTTTAAAAAAGACCTACTAGGAGAATACTCATACACTAAGTTGCTTAGTTCTCCCTTGTTCTCCGTAGCATCTATTCACTTCTAAAATAGCCCCACGTTTCTTAGTTTTTAAGGATGAAACTGTCTTATATCCCTCAACCTTGTTTCCTCTGAGGGAGATAGAAATTCTACCAGGAAGCCCTGCGAGAGATTAGCACTACTGATATACTCACCACCATAGCTACCACCTCCTTATTTGTCTAGGAGCATGCTGTGTCTGGCAGCTGGTAAGAAAATAAATAAATAAACCCCAGGAATCAAATTCCTGAGGAATCTGGTCATTTCAAGGTTCCTCTATACATTCAGAGGTTTTAAAGGCCAGAAGGGACAATTATATCCTGACCTCCCGTGCAATATAATCCATTGAATTTCTCTTAGTGGTGCCGGCACTCAGCCATATGAAATGCGTTTGTGCTGTTTAAAATCCTCTCCTCAGCTCTAGTCTCCTCTCGGTCAATCCCCTCTTACCCCTCATGCTCTCCTGTTCGGTACTGCCTGTGTGGGCAGGGGTGTTTTCAGGTTTTCTAACAGTAGCAGCCCAGGAGCAGAATGTACTTTATGTTAAAGCAGCACAGTGTGATCACTTTAACCTATGCTCGCTGCTTCACCTCCAAGTCTTCCCACAGCATTTCAGCGTGGGTCCCAGAGGTGGGGATAGCCTTCATAGATATAGCACAGATATCTCCTGCCTGGGTCCCCTCCACACACAGAGGTTTCAGGGCAATGTTTTTTCCCCAGCAGGGAGGAGAGGTGGTACCTCTGCAGAACGGCTGGAGAGCAGTAGCACCACAGCTGGAGGCTGACTGGGCTAGAGACACCATGGTGTGTCTCCATACAGCCTTGGAGGGGGAGGGGGAGAGTTCTTGTCTTTTCCCTTTATTTATTCCCATGACGGCCGCAATCTGGGGCTGGCCTGCCTCTTGTGGGGACAGCGGCAGGCAGTGGCCAGCCTGGTTTATGGATCTGCTCTGCATGGGGTGGGAAGCACATTGGTGTCAGGGGAGCGGGAAACCTCCTCTGGGCCTGGAGTGGGCAGAGAAGAAATTCTGAACCAGCAGAAAACGATTTCTCAGCGGCTGGGAAGGGGACCCGCATCAAAATCAGTGAGCTGTGTAGAGCAGGGGCAGACTGCCCTTGGACCTGAGTCAGAGCAGCCCTCCCAGCACACCTGGGTGGAAGAGATGACTGATTCCTGTAAAGGAGCTGAGTAACTTGTTTGTTTAGTCAGAGGATTATTACCTCTCTAGGAGGGTGGTCAAAGCCTGGCAGCTTCCTGCAGACTGGCAGAAGGCTGTTAGTGAAAGGAGGGCTGAAGACCCAACATGTCTCGGAGGTGGGCAACCGGCAGTGGCCGCTCTCTGCTTGCACTCATGTGCTTGCCATGGCAGTGTCCCTGCATTTACCTCAGTGCAGGTGAGGGCTGAGTCTGGCTCTGTGTCCGCCACTGTTAAACCAGCTCTCTCCCTCTCAGTTCTCTTATGATGAATCCCCACTTCCGCACAGGCTTCATAGATTTAGATGGAAAGTCTCAACTGAGATTCTCTCTTGAATGCTACAGGGATGAAACATCTATTCTACACAGTGAATCAGCAAGGGTAACTTTTTGGCCGTGCGTTACATCTGCCCTAAATTGTGTGGTTTTTTGGAAAGCGGAGTAGTTAGACATACATCAAGCGAAGATTTAACCCTCTACCATTCTGAGTGTGCCAGAGCTCCTGCAATGTTACCTGATGTCTTCAAATATGCATTGCCTCTGAGTTAAAGCCTCACCTCTTAGAGCTGAGCGATCACAAGGAGCTGCTCTTCCTCTTTTTTTTTGGTCTGTTTATTTACCTACATATTCGTTCAGGGCAGATGTCTAACTACTTTAGCCGGGCAGCACAGCTTGAAGGCTCAGGCCAGGGAGCAAATAAAAAGAACCCCAACTGTATTATTTCAAAAAAATCTCATGATCTGTTAAGCGTGTCTCCCTGTCTGCCGAGGACCCGGCTGGTGCTTTTGGACTGATTGGTTGGCAGGACTGCCATTTCCAACAGTTTTCCAGCCTTCCCACAGGAGCAGTGATGTGGTTTATATATTTCAGTCTGTGCTTCAGCCTGCTGCTGTCTTTAAAATGGCTGAAAGTCCTTAGCGTAGGGAGTAGGTGTGCCTAAAAATCCCTTCTTGTGGTGCCCACTTTTCCACAGCTGTGATTCACTTACCATTATAAACAATATGATAACTTAGTTCTGATGGGCTGTTTTAATGTGCTATAAAATATAAATTTAGGCAGCATGTAAAATAAGCTTTTCCTGCCATATGACAGAAACCACAACTGCCTGGCATGGACACACAAGCCAGAACCTGAAAGGAAGCAAAGCACAAAGCCAGACATGATCTTTGATCATATGTTGTTTAAAATTAACAGCACAGATCATAACCACACTTAAATAACACATCTGTCTGGGGGTTAGATAGTAACACACAATATGCTTTTTTAATTCATTATGCATTTGAATCTCTCCCAAGTAACAGGTGGTTTTCTGACAATGCAGCCTGCCAAAAAAGCGCTTGAGAAAGGGCTGGCTGATGGTTATCCTGGGAGGTGAGGTAGCCTGGGTTCCTGGATAGCAACAAGCCCTGGCTCTCTTAACTCTTTTCCTGCTGGTTCTCTACTGGCTCCTGCTGTAAATAATGCCTGCATTACAGCACCTGTATTTGAGCAATTGCGGGGGGAAGCTGCATCTTGAGGCAGGGCAGCAGAGGTTTGGGGTTCTGCACCCCAGGGCCAAGGGCCTACGCCACCCAGACCAAACACGAGTCTTCTTCAGGGTGTGGGTCCGAGCTAATGATCTAAGAGATCCTTTATGGCCACCAGAGAGGAAATGGCACCTTTGGAGGGTGATTTGTCCCGAGCCATAAATATCTCAGAGGTGGCTGTGCCCACAGGAGGCCTGGTTGTTCCCCTGAACGGTGAAGGGGGCTGACAGTCTTGGATGGTGACGTTTCCACTGCAGGCAGGGGTCGGAGGGGTGAATGCCACCTGAGCTGCTTGCGCGCTGCTCTAGGAGAGCTCAGGCCACCCGGACTGCATCGACGCGGCCATGTGTTGCCCTCTACCCAGAGTATGTCTGAACAGCACAGGTGGCATTCGAACAAGGGGTTGGGGTCTGTCATGGCAGACATGCCCCAAGCCTCTGCCAGCTGCTGTTGCAGACCCCTTCGAGGCAGAGGGAGGTCGTTGCTCTGCCAGGCTTGGTGTTCCACGGAATGGTGACTGGGACCCATCCTGAGAGAGGGAAGTGTAAAACCTGCTGCACCTTGCTTTTCCCTGCAAAAGATGCTGCACAGATGATCTAGCTACAGCATGAGGCAGGGATATGATTAACTATACCTCATTATGCATGACAGCAACTACTAGAGCTTATAAAATTAGCCACATCTTTTAAAAATCGAGCTGCAATGTCTGAAGTCCAATGCACGTCTTGCTGCACAACTCCCTGCGGCCCTGCTGCAGGGTTTCTGGTGCAGAGTCTGACAGGTCTCCAAGCTTGGAGGGAGGGAGGGAGGGAGGGCACATTCATCACAGTGGTCTGCTTTGCCCAGCATCCAGGTAGGGATCAGCACTAGGATTACTTAGCACAGTAGAGCTAGTAGGGCTCCTAGACGATGCTGTACTGTAAATGGCAATGATACAAGACCCTGAAAACATGGTGTTTGGGTTTTGGGGCTTTGATTTAACCTTTTTTCTTGCTGAGCAAGCAGAGGCCTGCAGATCCTCTGATGCATATGCTTATAGACAGGAGGGGGGCGCAGTCATCAGTGTTACCTAACCACAAAAGTCACTTTTCTCACTGCTTGCAAATTAGGGGACTTTCTAGGAATGGCACCTGTGCAAAGTGCACACACACAAAGTGTCATCGCTCACAAACCAAACCAGTGGGGATTGCCCAGGCAGCTCCCCACACTGCTGCCCTGTGGCCCCCACACCCCTCCTCTCACCTGCACCCCCTGGGCAAGGGAAAGAGGGATTTCCCCCAGGTCTAACGCCTGCAACCGCAGGAGGAAGTCGTTCCCCAGCGTTTGCGGAAGAGATGAACCACCTCACCGAGGTGTGGGAAGGCACATGCGTTTAGAAACCCCAGTGCAGGGAGAGGAAAAGCCATCCAAACTGTCAACCTGTCTGCAGGGTTGCTGGGAAAACAGGGTCCCCCATCAGACAGGTTGAAAGCCAAGCATCACCCGGTACATTTGCGCATGGTGTGTGGCACACGTTTGGCAGGTGCCCAGCTGCTTTTGGAGAGGCATGAGGCCTCCCTGGGGCCGCTGTCGCCCACCAGCCCGGCGTCTCAGAGCGTCAGCAGAGCGCAGCTGTCAGCCACTGTCCACGGGGGACCGGGATGCATGTTTACTTGAGCAATCATATGGTAACCTCTTCCAGCTTGTGGGCAACTGGCAGGGTTACCTCATCTGCAGTTGAATTACATCACTGATGTGAAATGCAGCGAGTGCAAGGCAGGAGCGAGGCAGTCTGCTCTCAGGAGCACGGCTCCCTCGACAGCAGGCTGTGGAGGAGTGGTCCCCCACCCAGCCACTCAGGAAAGAAACTTGAAATCTCTTAGTTTTGCAATTATCTCAATTCAAGAGGTCCCTCATAAACTGACTGGGATTGCTTCGCAGCGTGAGAGGGCCGTGCAGGGGTGTTCGTGCGTGCACCCATTGGATCCTTGTGCAAGAAGTCAGCTGGGCTGGCCTGCAGTCTGGCTCTTTGCAATGCCCGGCTGCCATGCAAAATCCCTGCAGCAGCGCAGGGAGCAGCAACAAGGCTGTTATTCTCCACCATAGACTAAGACTAGGGGAGTGGAGCGCTCTGCATCCTCGGGTTTAAGCATATTTCTTGACCCAGATTGCCCTGCTTCACCTCTTTAAAAACAGACCAACAAACTATACATGTATAAATAAAAAATTGCAGGCGATGCCTAAAAATATATAATAAATTATCAGTGCCATAGGCAGGTTAGTTTATTAGCCCCTGTCAAACTATTCACAATGTAAAGGACATACTGACCTAGAATGATCTCTTCCTTCCAATCAGCATTTAAACTGTAACAGGAGGAGAGCCAGTATTTGTGCATTGGTAAGGTTAACCCTTCAGGCTACCCTTGCAGATATTTACTCTAGGATTTTCTGTACAATTCCAACCCTGACAGGCCATATTTATTTCTAATCAACCCTTTTATTAATAAAGGAAGCTGTGGGTTGAAGGCCACCACTTCTGAAAACACGTATTTTAAATTACTTAGAGCACGTATATACGTATGCATTTGTGTGTGTGTATGTATATATTTTTCTTTTCTGCCAGGCTATTTATCATGTCCAGTTGGACACATTGTGTGAGCACAGCTGCTCTTATCTGGCATGGGGCAGCATATTAAAGAGAAGATTAAGATTACCATTTTGCTTTATTTTGTTTCTCGAAGCTTGATATGCATAGCCAGAACCTGTGCTTGCATGTGTGTGTGTGTTAGTGCAGAATAACAGCTGTAAGCAGCGTTTGCGCATGGTGTCTCCAGGCACGAGGTAAGGCACATCTGGAGTTCGCAGCATCCTGGAGATAGTTGCTGGAATCCCAGGAGCGTGGGTCAGACTGGGAATGGGGGGCCGGTATCCATGGTGAGGCTCCCTATCTCACAGTGCCAGGTGTGTGCATGTGCAGTTAGTTCTTGGAAAGGCCGGCCTCAGGGGGGAAAGAGAGAAACCAGGAGAGAGGTAATTAGGATCTACCTTGCACAACTGAGCCAGCTCATCAGGGATGGGTAAGGGAAGGACAGCGCTCCGAGCAGGTGACGTGTGCAGAGGTTTCACGCAGCCTGCCAGCAGCCATGCTGGCTCTCTTCTTTCTTTTTATTTTTCCCCCCCCTTTTTCTTTTCTTTTCTTTTCCTTTTCTCTTATCTTTCTCCTTTCTTTTCCTTTTCTCTCCTCCCTCCCTTTCTCTCTTTCTCTCTAATACCAGGAAGGGAAAGAGGCAGAAGGGTGGAAAATGGAGCTTCTGAAATAATTCCAGAAGGCTCTGTTTGACAGCATCAGTGCTAGTTGTTCTCTATCTTGAAACAAGATCCATATTTGGATCAATAGAGATTTGTGTGGGGGGAAGTGTTCTCTTTTATTTCTTTGTCAACTCAATGTGGCAGAGCTACTAAAAAACACATGCTCTGAAAGCTACTAGCATGAGACTAGTTATTAAAACAAACCCTTTCCGTCTGTGCTCTGTACCCTTAATCTGTTTCCATACATAGACATAGAGTGTGGCTGAACAGAGACCTACCACTGTTCCAGTCCGACATGTCGAAGGCAGCAGCCGTTTCACTTGTGGAAGTTTTGAGCCTCCTGAATCTTGCCTCAGCTTCCTAGCATCCCACAGACCAACAGCAGCATGGTGCTGCCTTAAGCTCTCAGCAAAAATTGGGTGAATATGGCTCATAATCCAAGCTTAAGTGGATTTATGGGGTGAAGAGGCAATCCTCCTTCTGTTCTGTGTTTCACAGTGCTGCTTGGAAAGAAAACTGATGCATGATTGTATTAAAGCTTCCCTCCGTTCCAAGTTCTACATTATACTGGAAAACAACCCTTGTGGGATGCTAAGCACTGGTCCTTACGAAACACTAGGTACCATATAAGACCAAACTCTGATACAGGATCAGATGGGGAAAGGCTTCTCTTAACTAAACTTACTATTTAAGTAATGTTCACTAGTGGCTTTCTCTTTGAGTTTTATCGCTATCTTCCAGGCAAGCAGGGTTACAGCTCCCTGTGCTGGAGTGGGCATGAGCCTTCTTTTTGCAGGAACAATTTTGAACTCGAGGAATTAGGAGAGGAACCTGCAATTCTCTCATGCAGGTGAAATTAGAGAGCAAAAGATATGACTCATTGGTGGGGCAAATTGAGCCTGCCAGCTGGGCTTCATTCAGCTGAAAAATATGCTCCTGTGGCTGTAGAGAAGCCAACCAGAACTAACCAGAGGGGTGCAAATCTTCCAGTCAAACTGCAAATTGGGAACAACAAAGCAAATCATTCAGGTAGAAGGCATGCAAAATGCAATTGGTTCTCTTGCGCTTTACCTTGAATGGATTAAATCTGGCACTCAATGCGTGAACCCACAAGCGCTTGAACGGTAGTAAGCTGGCATAAGGCTGGCTATAATTAGAAGTGTTATCTGCTCAGAATTAAAGTGCCAAATGTGCCTTCAGGTGTATTCATTCTCCATCTTGCTTTTTAGTCCGGGCCTGACACATTTGGGATTCTTGCCACAGGAACTGTACCAAATGACTCACTCACAGTGGTAGCTATGTGCTGAAGACTGCATCCTACAGAATCAGTGGGCCTGGAGTTCAACATGATAGGCAAAACCTCAGGAGACTGACATATGGTCACTTGATTCGAATAAGCTCCTTCAAACTTGAAAATTTGTCTAAATTTTTGTCTTACATCTTTCTGCCATTTCTGCCATTGTGCCTTTTCTTGAGTGGTTCCTACCTTATTTCATTCTTCTTTGTCCTCTCATTCTTCTGTCTCATTTAGTCTCAGTGTGCTTGGACAGCATTCCCCATTCTCAAATTCTTCTTATTAACAGCAGGCACCACAAGCTCTCTGTGTTCTTTTGACTCCCAACAGTGTCCGAGGTTTTATAACCCCTCTGGAAGCTCAAATGTAAAGACCGGAATGCTCTCTGATAAGGGACAGATTGAGGCTGCAGAGGTGACTTCTGCAGAGCCTGGCTGCTAGGTCTTCAAGTAGAGTCCACAGCCCAACAGCAGTGGCTGGGCAGCCATCAACAGGAGGAGAAGGGCAGGCTTTCGGTCTCACCTGATGGAGCAGGTAGTAGAAGGGAGCACAACATCTCCTGCCTCATGGAGAGGCTTATTTTTCTTTTCCATAAAAAGCAAGGGTGTTGGGCTGGTATTGGTTGTACTCTGATATCATATGGAGTGGTTGATGCTGTGTGCACCCAGACCAGGGATTAAAAAAAATGATCCCAGATCAGGTACTATCAACAAAATCCAGCCAAGCTGACATTTGATCTGTCTACACCTCAAGTTGGCCAACCTGATTTTGATGTGTTAGACAAATTAAAATGCAGTTTCTTGCAATTTATATGTCCAGACATCTTTTAACACCTATTGGTCTTTTAGAAACCATTTAATGGGTTTTGTAGCATCGTGTGTTGTTTGTGCTTGGCATGTCGGGAACAGAAAGGAAGACCTACTCTTCACACAATTCCCCTCAGATCAGATTGATAATATGTATTGAATGATGTTGCCTAAATCAGTGCAAATTGATTGAGGGCCTCAGAGCATCTGAAAGATAAAAGGAGAAGAGAGACCAACTTCCTGAAGGGATATTCATGGCCATTTTTACAGTGCTGCACAACTTATGCCCAAAAGGAAAAACTTGCAGGACATTTGAGAGGATGACATGCTTTGGATTGAAATTGAGAATCTGTGTAAGATAGGTAATGATGCTCCTTGAGTACTGTTATCCCTTTTATTTCTTTTAACTCCCACAACTGCTAATAAATTATGTTGACCATCGGATTATGGTCATCAGGGAGCCTTAAAAGAAAAAAAATTGGTTGTCTTAATGAGGAATTGGGAAGGGCAGAGAAGGGTGGGATTTTAATGGAGAAAACAAACATCATCAAGACATGGAGCCGTTTATTTTGCAGCCAGATTGCATGCAAAGCCAGGGAATCCAAAGAGCCAAGCTGCCCCTGCTGAATTTCCATCCATCTCCTCCATCCTGCTTGTAGTCAGAGGCAGCTCACATAGCTGTCTCTGTGATAAAGCTTACAAGCAAATTGGACAGGGTGTCAGGCTGGCTATGAAATATGACAAATTAACAGCTGAGGCTGCTAGTGCCCTGGTTACAGACACTTCGTTTAGAAGTTATCATGTTACTGGATGCTTTCTGTAATTTGTGATGATACTGATTGTGATAAATTGCAATATTCAGGTAAAATTTCAGCCTGTTCCTAAAGCTGAATATTAAGGGAAGAAATGGTTGTCAATACTGAGCCACTTAACTTAAGGCCCCAAATGAGAGAAGATCTCACAATAACAATAAAATTCCCAGTCACTGAGCAATGTAATTAAATTAAGCTAATTACATTACAATTAGCAAATCTTTAATTTATTTTTAATGCACTGATTAAACTTTATGTGGTAACCATAAAGCTTTCTGAATGGTAATCCTGTTGGGTAAGCATTGACAACAACCTGGGGTCATTGCTTGATGAATAGAGTATTTCCTGAAGTAATAAATAATTGCTTTTTATATCCAGCTTGAAAAGGTTTCCATATAAGTATTTTGGGCACATAATTTATTCACTTCCTTCCCTTTACCTTGATGGCTGATAATGGAAAAATGAATGCTCCACATTCCAGTCCACCACTTTTACATGGATTATTTGCATGTTCATCGGTTTGTTTGTTTGCTTTTTAAAGCTGGCAGTTATCTCAAAGGACCCAAAGAAGTCTTTATTGGGTGATTCACTAGTGGTTTATCGGACATTCCTCCTCATTTCTGTAGGACGCCCTGTGAGAACATGGCTCCTTGCAGCATCTGCATTCCAAATGTAGCTGCATCTTGAACTAGATAAAAGAGGGAAATTAGGCACGTTAAATGTAACCAGGAGGAAATTAGGGACCTGAGTGTAAAGCTCCCTGAACCCATGTTCAGCTCCCATCTGGTCTTACAGGCACTGTGCAGGTCCTTCAGTCTTTGCTATTAAAGTTCCCAAGGCATCTAACGCGGTTTCGGAACATGTCTAACCCATGCTTCTGCCTTGACCAGGCTGTGCAGCAGGGTACTTATCTGACATTTAAGTCGGATTAGAAACCATGAATGGTGCGTTCATCCTCTTATCTTATTGCAGGGCTCAGTCTCACAAGGACACTTCGAATCTGCCTGCTGCGCTCTGCCAGATCTGGTCTTTCTTTAACCACCAAGTCAAATGTTTCTTCTTTCGTATCATGTTTTGTCTTTCTTAGTTAACAAATACATATTTGCTATAAAAAGCATGACTGCTTTGTAAAGAGAAGGGAAGGGTGGTCTTTATACCTCAAATGCCTTATCAACAGGGTAACTGAGAGCTCTCTGCAGAGAGAAGCAAATCTCCTCAGGTAGAAAAGGGGACAGAGCACTTTGAGGGAGACTCTTCAACTGTTACAAAAGATTTCAGTGACATGGGTTCTTTTTCTGACCACCCTGTGTGAACGTGCTCAGTTCTGCAGGAAAGATGCACCTTTCTGAAAGAGGCATCCAAAGTGGGAAATTGCACAATGTAAAATAACTAAGCTCTGGAGAGAAGAGGGATTTTAATTGCACTCCTGTCACCCATCCTCAGAGTTTTCCCAGAGGTAGGTTATGATAGCTCCTTGCTCACTATGCTGCTTTTAAACACAGGCTTGGAGCTATGTGCATCAGGGCCAAATGCTGTGATCTTAAAAAGCCTGTGCCCCAGCTGTGTATTTCCCCTGTCTGCTGGAGGAGGTGAGGGTAAAAGGGGTCAAGGGGGTGCAGGAATCAGTGCATCCCCAAACCCTGCCTGTCCTGCACAGCTGCACCGGCTCAGCGGGGCTGCCCCAGCACCCTGCTGGAACAGGTACCAGCTCTGCCCTAGGGAGAAGACCGGGCTTTTTGCCCTGTGTCAGCTTTACTGATGTAAAGCACCTACCCAGCTCCCGGGCCGTGAGCTATTATCTCTGCAGGGCTCTGTGCTTCTCAGAGTAGATATATCTGCTTCCCTGCCGTTAGCTCCAGGCTCTCTCATATGGCAAGCACCAAGGCACATACATAAACACGTGTCATAGCTCGGTTTTTTGGATCTGGTTCTTGCTGCTTAGGGACCAGATGTAATTTGTTCATGCACCTTGAGCTCTGCAGGTGACTCAGGAGCATGGGACTGGCCTCTACCTACATTCAGCATCAGTGAGAGGCAGCCATTCCCTGAAGACAAATTGTCGCGTCGCCGTCACACTAAATACACCACGGAAAGGAAATGTCTGAGCTTGAGGAGCTGAGAACAGAGTGTACTTAAAACTGTGAACATTTGGGGCTTTTTTCCTGTTTAAAATTTTGCAAAATTGGTCTGTCAGCACTGAATAATTATTAAAGAAAAAAAGAATTGAAAAATGTGTTATTTTACATCTTACAAGTAAACAGAGCAATGGCTCAGCACTGTGTATGGAGTGGCCTGCAGTCCTTGTTTTGTTTGTGTGGGACCTCGAACAACTGCTGTGTTTATTTTTTCCTGATAATCTCTCTAATAGCATGGAAAAAGAAGGCACAGACTGTGCCTTTTTTTTTTTTTTTTTTTTTTTTTTTTTAGAATTGCAATAATTCATGTTTCTCTTCTGTGGAATGAATTTCCCAACCATAATACCGCACGTTGAGTGTATCTGGAAAGGATGCCGCCTTGTTCGATGAACTGAATTGTGCACACAGTTGGAGACTCTGACAGTGCCAGCATCAGTGAATGCAAGTTGCATAAAAAAGAGGCAACATCATTCATGACACTAATGAACAGTCCTTCCTCGTCTATCAGAGAAATCTTTCCCAGGGATAACGATTCTCCCAGCATTTTCTTAGCTATAAAAGAAGAGATTGTGTTGGGTCTTTGGTTCTGTATGAAACTATCAGGAGGATTCTTAGGCTGGGAACAGAAATCAATGTTTCTGTGATACTGTATTGCCTAAATACTTAGACCAGGGAGAAAAGATTTTGTTCTGACTGCACAGTGAACTTCTTGTTTTGCTTTGCTGCTACAAGATTGTGAAAATAGTGTGAAATTTAAGGGGACATATTTGATTCTGAGCAAGTCTGCCAGAGAATTCTAGTTGTTTATTGCAAGGCAATGTACCTGGTTCACTCGTATAATCCTACAGATTTAAGTAACTGTAACTTCATTGATTTCAGTGGGATCTCGAGAGTAAAAGGGGAAAATTGGTGTGACACAGCAGTGATTCAGCTTTAATGTATTTTCTCATTCTTCTCCAGGTATTTATTATCTTTTAAGAGATATCCACTTTAAATCTTTCTTATTACTTGAAAAAAGTCTCCTACAGTATGAATAAAACCAATAGACATAGCTGAAGGGTCTCTGGGGATCTATTCTACAAAATGACAATTACACAAGATCTAAACTAGAGGCTTGATTGTAACAGCGATTAAAGGCATGATTCTTTCTTTAAACTATTGAAATAAAAGCTAAAGTATAGATGCAATTTGCTCAGAAAAGTATGTTTTGTCTTGTCTTGCATAGTTTTATTAGAATTGTTTTATTAAAATTGTTGAATAAACACGGCCTGTACCTACCTATTTATCAGCATATATTACATCACCCCTAGGAAGTCTTGTCAGTGCAAGCCTGCTACTGTAGACTAGACCTCAACCCACAATTCCCGCTATTTTATTGCTTTTACTGTGCCCTTTAAATATTTTGCACCTTGCTCCCTGTCCTTTGCATGTATTTCTGTGCAAACCCAAATACTTAGTAGGCTTTTCCTTCATTCACTCTGTAATGCTCTAATTTCCCAGAACTTTGTGCGTGGCTCCACTGCTGTGAAGTTAGATCCTGATTCATGTTCATTTGTGGATGATCACACCAGTTTTAATGGCCTATGTGTTCTAAGTTTTAAAAGCGTGTGAATGCCTTTTGGGGAAGGAAACGGGTACAGATAGATTTGTCTTGGAGATTGTGTTTGTGCTTGCGATAGCAACCATAATGATTGGGATTATAGCAGGGAAAGAGTTTGAAGCTTGAGGAAAAAAACAGACCTTTTACCATTGTAGTTACCCATCATCTCGCTTTCTATGCTTCCTCAAGACATGCTAGCGTCTTCGACAGAGATGGATTTAATTTTTTTTAAAAAAGAGATCTACGTCATGACTGAGCGGTTTGATATGAGGCATTTAAAGAAGTATATTTTAGGACTGACTGTGATTAGGTTACAGGCTACTTTTCTTTAAAGTAAATTTGTTACATATTGTGCATTTGTATCAAGCACTAGGCTTTTGTCACTGGAGGAAAACTCTTTAAAGGACCAGAGCAAATCCCTCACATTGGTGAAGTATCTGTAATTCCTGATCTCCCTCGCATGACTGATTTCTACAGAGTGAAGCTTTTGTGATCCATGCATTAGCAATAACCAGCTACAGCTACAGTAATTAAACAGTCTAAATCTACCTTCCCATATAGATCCACTTTGATTGCTTTCCTTCTTACTGTTCTTGTTACTGGACTCCAGAAATTAACACTTTGGTAGATGCTGGAAAAGCCAGCTTTCTTGAATTCCTGCTGTAATATGGACCGTGTTAGAAAACAAGCCATTTATTGGCATTGAGTTTGCATTAATAAAGTAATGATATTTATGCTTTCAATCATTGCAAATTGCAAAGTGCGATGCCAGTTCAAGCAGAGATACTATTTGGTGCTATTTTTCCAGCAAGTTTTTTTTGTTTTTATTAATTCATTGGATTTAACAGGATTAGAGGGCTACTTTGAGAAAAAAGCATGAAGCATCTTCAAGTGAGCAATACACATTGGTATACCAGCAGATGGTTTCAAGTTTTGCCTTCATTCTCTGACCAGTAAGGGCAATTCCTACTTCTGGAAGAATATTGACTCATGATATGGGACATTTTTATTGAAGCTGGCCCTTGAGATTTTGGCTGTCTGATCTGTTGTGTCATAAACCAAACTGAAAATTATTGTTACCCCTCTACAGGTCTGGCAGCTTTGCAGATCAGCTTCAAGTCTAGAGGAGGAGGAATCAAGTGTTCAGTCTCTAATGTATCTGTTTACAAAAGACACAAGTCTTATCTTTCTCAGTCTCTCACTGGAATGTGAAGGCTTAAAACCCACTTTTTTTTTTCTTTGTTCCCAAACCCTGAGCTTTTCACCTGGGAAACCCTCCTAGGTCAGAGCTCCTCCTCTGAGACCATATGACCTTTAAAGGTGGGCTTGAACCTTTTTTAATGCAGCTGCTCTGCAATACAAATGAACCTCAAAGCTTTAGCAGCCAGACAAAGAAGAGGTCTTTAACCCACACAGTCTCTGTAAGGGGGGTCATTTATGCTTAAATGACCCCTAATGGGCAAGTGATGAGTACTGTTCAGCACAACAATATTAATGGGCAGGCAGGAGCTCAGAGCAAGGGGTAGGATGGATGTTTGCATGTTTCCATACCTTACAAAGCAAAAAGGGGTGGGCAAACTTACCTACTCCTTTCCCAAAGGACAGCCAATAGCATCTGAGTACTTCAAAAGCAATGCTGCTTTTGTCAATTTATTTCAATGAAATGAAAAGATTTCTAAATTCACATTTAATTAGACAAGTTTAGATTTATTTGGATTGTATAGCCCAGCTGATATGAAGGTGAGAAGTAGAAAATTTACTTTATTTCTAATGATCTGATGTCCATTTCCATGGAAACAGAAATGGAAGCAGGAACCAAACATAAGCAGTCACAGTCCTGGTTAATTGCCCATGGCTGCTTTCTGTTTCCACTTCTATAGTGCTGAACTCTATGTTTTCTAGTGACCCCCTTACTATAAAACAGTTTGTGTGAGAGGGGACTGGTGAGGGGAGACTGGGCACAGGCAGGTAGAGAGGGGAAAGATCTGAGAGGCAGCATGCAGGCTGACCAGTGAAGAAATCTCCTTTAAGGTTTGTTTTACCTGACTGGAAAAAAATCAAGGAGTAACATCATCAAAAACTAATTTTAATTAAGTTATTGCTATAAGCCTGGTGATATAACAACTCTTAATGATGATCAATGTAAATCTGGAATTACTCCATGGAAGTCAATGGCGGTCTAACATGTATTAAGAACAGAATCTGTTTAATGAGAATTTAATGAGAAACACAAAAATATATTAAGAGAAAGTGTGTTTCTGTGGTTGTTGGGGCAGTGACAAAAGTAGTATAGGGAATCAGATTTTCTTGATTTGGCAAGCTCTGATAGTTTTACCATGCAACAGAGGTCTAGAGGTAGGCCACTGTATTCAATGATAAAATAAAATTGAGTATGGGAAACAACCCACAGGCAAATCTATTTCCAGGCTGCGAAACTCTTGTATTTGTTCATTAAAATAATTGAGCACCTCTGCACTCTCAAATTTGGCCTAAAACCATGAGCAGAAAATAACATTAAAAACAATACTCCCTGTTCTTGTTGTTTCCAAAACCAGATTCCCCAACGGGAAGCAATGATCCCCAGAGGTTCAGCTTCATGGAAACTAAACCAGATTTCAGGCCTTTTGAGGTTTACCCATCTCTTGTAATCATTCTGGCGTCTGTCCTGTAGCAGATTTCTTGCTGATATAGAACAGCTCGTTCTAACCTAACTAAGCTATAAAATAACAAAAGACTGCTGTTTGGAAGAGTTTGAAAAGGATTGTGTAAAAAAAAAAAAAGGTTGGTTTTTTTTTTCCTCAAATATTTTGTGGACAAAATACTGAAAATAATCCAGCATTGCCTTTTGAGATGGAGAAAACAGGAGTTAAAAAAAAAAAAAAAGGTCTATGTTATAAGATAGATGTACTTTGGCTTTAAGACAAGGTAGGCTCAAAGTATAGCAGCTTCTTCCTCCCGGTCTCATGTCCCACAACTGCTCAGTGACAGTCTGAAAACACTCAGCACCCGCCACGTGAGCGCTTCTTGTGCTAGTCTCCCTTTCCGCAATGCTCTTCTGAGCAGACACCACCTTCCTTTGCATGTTAAACTTTGATCCGCTGACTAGCAGGAGGTGACAGTGGTGTTCTCCATCAAAATGTCCCAACAGCAAGCATCAGAAGAACAACTGCCAAAGAAGTACAAACTTTTACACAGACTACTCTGTCAGGATGCACTGCGGTAT
Source organism: Athene cunicularia (assembly GCF_003259725.1). Lineage (NCBI taxonomy): Eukaryota > Metazoa > Chordata > Aves > Strigiformes > Strigidae > Athene > Athene cunicularia. Next base: position 114,473,938 of record NW_020799095.1, read on the forward strand.
TGAAACACACTTCTGCTTTCTTCCTCAAATAAATCTTGCCCTCCATTGTAATACTGCCCAGGATATCATGGAAAGGGAGTGGTGATTTTAAGCTGGTCAATTTGTTCATAGCTTTTGGAAGAGATTTCCTGATTGTCTAATTTTATATTGCTTGATAGATTGAGCGAGAATTGTTTCAGGTGTGTAGAGTCAAAAGATCAGGTGTAAGTGGTGAGGGATGTCTGACTGCAGCTGGAGTGTGGACAGGCCAGATGGCTGTTGAGGAAGGAGGTGGAAACCTGGGGAATTCTAATGATGAGAAGCTCTGGGATGCAGAAAAGCTAAGGTTTCTGGGAGGTTTAGCAATCAGCTTTCATGCAGCTAGTGCAGGACACTCTCACACATACAATTGCATTTTATGGTATGCCATAGCCTTACTCTGTGACACGTGTGAAATTGAAGTTGGAGCAAAAATGTCAGCTCCAAAGCAGTGCACATATTTTGAAATCGCACTGAATTAAGTCTGACTGAAGAAGAGTAAAGAACACTGGGTTTACTGATTTCCATCACTTCCAAAATGTCCAGCTATTCACGTTAGCTCTGACTAAGTCTATACTTATAGAAAGGAAAAACATAGATCTCTGCGAGCCAGAAACTTCATTCTCCATTTTCTCGCACCTTCTATTACCATGCTGACATGATGGTGGCTTACCATCCTTTTTGCACAAAGGTAAAAGACCGCTTGTGGCATAAGGGAAAATCAGGCTCAGTGTGTAAATAGTAACTTAGTTGTGTGCTATACTTTGCAGCAGAGAAATATCAGTTGTATATGGTTTTCTGTAGATTTTGACTACCCACGTACAACCAGTGACCCTAAGTAGGGTACAGTGAAGATGGGTTCTGACAAGCTATGGCAGTCACATTCCCATCTAGGCTAACTGAGATGGAGATATGAGTTACGTTCTGTGCAGCACATGCTCCCTGCATCTGACACTTCCTCAGATACATCCAACCCTTTTTTGCCTATGGCTTTCCTCAACAGACACATTCACAGATCAGCAATCCAAAGTAAAGGCACGGGATGCCTTCACTGTGGTCAGACGTCTGTTGCACTTCAAGTGTCAAGCACCACGGTTGTAGCTTTGGGGCTGTTTTATGCCTAGAAAAGATTGGGCTTCACTGCCTGTGCACAGTCCCTCCTCACATGCTTAATGGCCATTTCATATGGTTATTGCAGGTAAGAGTCAGCTTAGTCACATTCACTGCTTCACTCTCATGTGCTCTCATGTTGATAAATACACAAATTCCTCATTTTTTTATAACAAACAAACAAACAAAAAGTAGGACTACCAAACATTAAAGCTTTCCATGGGAAACTGTATTAAACATTGGGTACCTAATGTGGTAAACCCAGCAAACTATGTAATCTGACTGTGTTTCTGGGACTAAGAATGACACACACACAAAAAAAAACCCCCGAAGTGTGAAGGTTGCAAAGTCTAAACCCTGGATTTCTTGTGAGTGGGAAGGTACAATCTAGAGACTTGACTTTGTACATACTCATCAGATATTAGAGTCCTAAAATACCTTGTCTCTTAGTGGCCAAGCAGTTAAGATGTTATTGAACTTTAGACTGTAATACTCTAAAATGTATAGTAAGAGGCCATATTGAATGAGTCTGGTTTTTCATTTTTTCACAGTAGCTGCTTCTGCTTTGTTCTATCATATTAAAGGACAGGAAGACTTCCAGAGCAGTACAGCTCCCAAAACAGGAGAGTGACTTAATTTCAAAGTGAAGAGCAGGTAACTGCCAGTACAGGAGCCTGCAGGTTAATTGGGTATCCTGACCTAGACAAAACTCAAAAGAGAGAGCAGTTCAATTCTTTCATTTCGTACATGAAAAATTGCTGTTTGTGTTGCGCGGAGTTCAGTTTAATCAGCCCTGTAAGCTACTGTCGTATCATGAAGTGGATCACCCCTTCCCAGTGAGGAGTAGGAGAACTATAGAGCAGACCCAGGAGAATTAAAAGATGGCAACTTTAAAAAAAAAGTTGTTAGTGATTTTGAAAGGCACCAGATTAGCAGCACAGGAAATGGCCTCCTTTATTTAATCATACCTAAGTGCTTTGAGATAGATTCTTATTCCTTTTATCTTGATGAGTAGCACATCTCCACGATGGGCACAGCATCTGCTGGGGCAGCTGTGCAGGAGAGATAGGGGTCAAGCCTTAGGTAAACCCAGCCAGGCTTGTCAGCAGCAGGAAGCGGATAAGCACAGTGTTGTTCCTCTGCCACCCTGTCCCCTATCTACACATCTCGAGGTCAGCCTAGGAAAAAAAATAAGCAAAGGAAAAAGGTGTTTTAGGTGGTCTTCTGTAGCAGATTTGCAGCTGAAGAGCTAAAATAAACTGAGACTCAGTGCTACCTAAACACTTTGGGATGAATGCTGATGACCCTCCTTTGGGCTAGGCATTTTCAGAGGACTGTGAAAAGCAGATATCTGGGATGTCATAATCTCAGCCCGTGCTGTACCCCATCCACCTGCTATCTCCATAGCCATCTTGTGGATAGTCTGCTAAGACTAAGTGCCTGCCCAGTATCTGAATCTCAGCATCTTTTGAAGGGTACACTCCAGCCATGCTCAGAGATGTGCCTACAGACTTGTAGTCTGAAGAAATGGTGGTGACTCAAGCTGGCACTCAAAATCACTTGGTAGGATCACCAGTAACAGCCTGCATTCAGAGCCCTTAACTCTGGGCATACTTCTGATAGAGTTAGATGGTACTGGCTCACTCTGAGTGAGGTTGATCCTGTATTGAATATCACTGTTAATTCACAGAGAATGGCTCAGAAGTGGTGCCAGAGCACCGTCTGACCACTGTGACACCTAAATTAAGGATGAAGGCATCCAAGATGAGATAGGAAGGGAGACTTAAGATGGGTGTAAGACAGATATGAATTACCTTCATTCTTTAGTCTCTTGGAGCTGAATTCAGGGACAATGTGCATTTCTTGGGTCTCGCGAAGTGAAGAGGTTTTCCATTAATGGAGTGGTTTTTTGTCTTTTTTTTTTTTTTTTTTTCCACACAAGTGGGTAAGTCTAAGAAAGGAGGGGAATAATACTGGAGGATAACAAGAGAGGTGGAGTTCTAGGCATGCTTTACAAAGTCAGGTATATAGGAACAGATTTTTATGTAGATGTCAAAAATGTGATGTCACTCTTTATCTTCCAGGAGTGGTTAATGTTTCTTACCTGCACATTTTCTTCAAAGGATCTTGCTGACAGATTTGCTTTTGGCAGAAGCTGCTTTGCATTTGGAAACGCACTTATGTGTTCCTTTCCCCCTTTCCCCCTTTCCTTGTGGGTCTCCTTGTGAACTGGCTCCAGCTCCGGTTCCTGGAGCAGGTCAGAACTTGCTGCCTCTCACCTCTCCTCCCCCAGGAACTTGAGGAGCAGTTGTAAGTGTGCTGTTGCTCTTCAGGCCTGTATAAGAGTAGATCTCACTTAAGGTGTCTATACCCAAGTGTGGATTTTTCAAAATAGTAGCAGCCTGGGCTGTCTACTTCTCTGTGTAGTTAGTCAAAAATAAAAAATAGGGTAGGTGTGTTTGTGGGTCTTGCTTGGTTTCCTTACCCTCGATGGCTATTGGTGGCATGGAAACAAAAACTAGAGATGGAACAACCCATCTGCTGTTTGTACCGATTTTCAGATCTGTCAATTCTTGACCAACAGGCAAGAAAAAAAGGAAGAGCAGAATAGACTGGAAGCAGTCTGTTAATCAAATGGGATCAAAGAATTGTGTGAAAAAATCCTGCTATTTAATCTTCTAATAAACAAGAATATCTTTATAAAATGCCCAGCAGTGGCAGGTATCCATCTAAAAATGGATGGCATTCAGATCATATAAATATGCACATCTCTCTGCCTCCCATTAGTTGTTGCTAATTCGTTCTCAGCCTATGGGGCTAATGACTAACTCCAGATCAGTAAAATCTTAGTTCCCTGTTGGCACATTTCCTTTATTACAAGTGCTTTTATTCCTGTGGGTATCAAAATGATTCCAACACCCCATAATTAGATCTCATGTCAGCCTAATATATGTGAATTTGCCTCATGGATTTAGTCTGCAACCTCATTAGCTCTGAGTCAAGTCAGCCTGTTCTCAGATAAGACATTGGATAGACAGGAAACTCTTGGTGCCACATCTTGTTGCAGAACTGGCCTGGTGGCTTGAATGTAAAAGAACATGGGAAAGCTTCTCCTTGATAAGGACTTTAATCACAGCTGCCTCACTAACACACTGGTAGATAATTTTTTTACCACCTTTGTAGTCAAAGAACTTTGGCTCAAGAACCATGTTAGGAAATTACATACAAATTTCCTGGAGGTGGGAGATACAGAAGTGGCCTGAACAGCATTCTGATCTCAAACCTCAGCAGGATGGCTCCTCACAGAGTCATGGCAGACATATATTAAGAAAGACCATCTCCATGAAGGCTTCACACTCAGACTTGAGGAATCCAAATGGTCCTTAATCTCCAGGAGTCTGAAAAAAATGCAGCGGCTTCCTGAGGAAGCAGTCCGTCGGTAGTAAATATGGACTTTGTATATGGAGACAACAGTGGGAAGACTCCAGAACAGATTTGCTTGCCTCCAAGAATAGGAGCTTCTGCTCCAAGAAGGCATGGGTCCAGGATTGTTACTGGATTGTTTTTCTCCTGCTGAGCTCTATATTATGCTTTTCCAGTAGCTCCCCTGATTCCCAGGGTAATCTGAAAGATCAAAAAGAAACAAAGACATGATCATTCTCCAGCTCTGTACTGGCCAAGACAGTTTTGGCTGACAGACTTAGTACAGATGGTCATCAGCCTCTGATCCAGCTCCTGGACTGCCTGGACCTGATCTCACAGCTCTGCAGCCAGATGCTCTGTCCAGACCCAGTCACTGCACCTGACGACACTGCTGTTGCCTGGCTGAGTAGCACTGAGAGACACGGATCCCTACATCTGTAGGGATCCTGACACAGTGTAGAAAAACAGAGGAGGAAATGTATTTGTCCAAGTGAAGAAAGTTTTCTTTATAGGCAGTCCAAAATTGACTGATCTGACCTTGCTACCAAAGGCATTTCTCTGTATTTAAAACAAGCTGCCTTTGTTCATCTTTGATTGAACTGATTTGCACATGCCACCTGCTTATTTAATTATTCTTGGTCTTTTCTGGGACATCTTGCCCAGCAGCCAGAGACAAAACTTTGTATCTAGAATTAATGTTCCCAAGACTTTTAAAATATCTCTTGGAATATTTCTTAGATCACTTGTATATTACCTCATTTTGAAGTCCATCTTTCTAGCAGCTATCACCTAAACCACATAGCTGATCTCAACTCTCTCTTCTAAACTTTTTCTCTAAACTCTGTCATGTAAACTATTCCTGGAGGAAGGTTTGATACCAGAAGAAAGACTACTGCAAAACTGACAACACTGGTGTCAGCTGAAAGGTAACATTCCTTCTTCCAACACTAACTCAATTTTCGTTGTGTACTTTAGAAATTAAACTAAATTCAAAGTTTGTCCAGAAAACTACTGAGTACCACTCCCAAACATAACTTTTATGACTTCAGTCCATGTCCTTTGACTGAAGCTGGAGCAGAATCTAGTTATTTTGGTGCTCTGTCCAATGTTTCTGTGACTCCTGTGTTATTCTGATATTTTGGTAAAGGTGGTGCACCTTTAGGAGCCTCCTAAGATTGTGTCTGCAGTTTGTATGCTATGAACACTTGTAAATCTGGAGTTTCCAGCTCAGCCATCAACTAGAATGCCTGAATTTTCCTAGTACTTGTGGAAGACCTGCAACAGCTTCTGAGAATGTTATTTCTTTATTTTTGCTCAGCTATATTTCAAGAGATCTAGGCCTTATGCTGCAATAGAAACAACACTGAGTTGTGAAACACTTAGGGATTGTGAACCAGCCTCTGCACTTTTGCTCCTTTGATTTCTGTGGAGTCACACCAGAATCAACTTGAGCCAGAGGTTTTGGCACTAAGTCTTCAGAGTGACACTCAGTTCTTATGCTGGTGTCTCACAGGAAAAGACCATTTCAGTTCCTTCACTTTGGTTTATGTTTGCAGCTTTCTTGCTCTTTAATCTGCAAAATTTGGCTTAGTGCATTGAGTATGATGTCACCAAACAGGAGCCTGAGCTCCAGCTGATCCTTTTGTAAAAACAGCTTCTGCTTCAGTTTAATTTATGGCAGTTGCTGAATAGCTAGTTTGGTTTACCAGCTCTATGCTCTGTCAGCTATTAATAAAGGTGAATTTCATGAAGGATATGTTTTTCTTTCTGGCAATGGGACTTGCTGTGCTCAATATAAACGAAATCCTTTTGTGCACCAACAGGATTTCCATTGAATCATTTTCCTGTTGAATGCTAAATATTGAAATGGGTGAAATTTGGAAATGGAATTGGTGATTCCTTTCATTTGTTGGGAATAAGCCATTACTCAGCCAGTGTAATCTGTCAACACTCCTGCACAGTAGGAGAAATCACTTAAGATTAGCCTTTTTGCAGTGTTTAAGATGGTGATAGGTTGATAGATCTGCCTATACCTCTGCAGTAAAATCTTCTCCAGCTCCCCACTTCCAAAGTGGGAACTTCACTGCATCCGCTGAGCTGAGGTGGGATGTCAACTCAGCTCCAGTTCTTGAATAAAGATGGTAGAATTTCACGAAGAGGGAAATGAGGAGGAGGCCTGGGTGATTTTATTGAACTTTATGATATGTAAGTGCCAGAATACCAAAAAGCTTGTTACACCATAGAAAATCTCCTCTGCTAGCGACTCCATTTGCACTCCAATGCTATTCCGTTGCAGGGCCTATAAAGCAGATTGCTAACAAAAAGGTTATTCAGAGGGTTTCTTTCAATAAACCCAAAGGTAACAAGTATCCACTGAGCAGATGTCATGAGACTGAGCTGCACTCTGGAAAACTGCCGAGATATTTAAAAATAACGCTTTCTTATTAACCTAAGTACAACACGAAAAGTCTTTTAAAATAAAACTTTCCAGATGCCACCTGCATCTGAGATGCTAATAGGATGAATGCCAGTAAGCCCACTAATACTGGAAATGCTCTTAAGGAACAGCTACAACTGATTGTACTGGCACAAACAAATCAAAAACTAATTTATGTATTCCTGCAGCTGCATCTCCAGCCAAAGCAGAGGCAGGAGTCAGGACCAATTCACAGCTGACTAATGCTGCCTCCTTCTTTGCAGATTTCTGGCATTTAAGTGTAATTAAGATTTATTGTTTGCTAACTCGCAGGTCAGAACAAGCACTGCAATATGGACAACTTTTTGTCAACTAGTAAAATGCCTGTTAGGAGGAATCATCAAGCCTTCCAAGAAGAACATGACAGAAATAAATAACAGAGTTATCCTCATTTCATCTGATTTGTGATCCCAGCAGGATGAGGAAGGACTGAGTATAAAAGCACTGGGGAGTGGATTGGGGAAACCCACTGCACATGGTGGTATTGAGCAGGGATAGCTGAGTGCACGGCAGCATAGGGTATGGTAGGCACACCATAAAAACTGCTTGGTCTTGCTGCAATACAGATTTACCTACCACCATCAGTGCTATGTCCTTGCTTTTCTGGCCCTTGAAGCCTTTTAGAGGGATGCAGGAGAAAACACAGGGCTTCCTCCACCCCTGCTAGTATGATCAGGTAAATAGAAGAGATCCACCACAGCTTGCCATCCCAGAAAGGAGGTGACAAAGGGATCAATTACTATCAGGTGAGGCAGAAGGACATGAGTTAGACTACCCCTGGACTGTGGCTTGTATGATCAGCAGGTTTAGTTCATTCATTGACACTAGGTTGGCAAAACTGTATACAAGCTGATGACTGGGGATTAAACACACTTGGGGCCAGAATCAGCATCGTGGATGGTTAATGTCTCTGGGATTTGTGTGGACTTTGGTTAGTATAGATAGCATGAATTTGAAGCTCAAAGTCCGGCTGATGAAGAAGAGACATTTAATATGCAAAATCTCATTCTCATTCTTAGAACAGCTTTTTATGTTTCTGTGTTCCTTACAGCTAAGAATTTCCAAGCACTTTTCTAACATTAATAACTTCAACTTCCTGATGCACCGGAGAATTATCTGTATATGACTGTCACTGCTTGACAGAGGGGTAAATGGAGGCACAAAAGATGGTGGGTTCTATTCTTTTCTTTCTGTACATCTTAAGCATTTGTTAACGCCTGTGCAAAGAGGAGACTAATGTTACCACCTTGGGATTTCAGGCTGCCTAACGCCCGGGCTTGGAGATGTCACGAAGGAGATTTGGTGCAAGGAATGAAGCTGGTTTGTCTCAAGTTTCACAGCAACAGTGGAGTAAAGCTGCAAGCAAAGGCGAGCTTTCCTTTGCTCCTGCTGCCAAACCTGATCACTAGGGCTAGGACTGCCTTGAATCTTTTGTAGTCATTTACATCCCTGCCAAGAAACCTCTACCAAATCATGGTGTTAGGTTTCTACACCTCCATTCTCCTAATCCCGCTCATTCTTTCTTTCAGCTCGAATCTGTTCATAAAGCTGAGTCCAAACTGCCGAGAAGGGACACAGGACAGGGATAAGGAAAGCTGTACAGATCCAGTTCATTTACCCGGCAGTGCCAGCACTGTAAACAAAACTGGCTGTCATACATCCTGGCACCAAAGGATGGAGCAGGAACATATCTGAATGTAATCACTTTCAGTAACTTCAGCAAATAATGAAGGGCTGAGTAATACCAGGAGCCTCTCCTACAGTTCTTTTACTGTGTGTGAGCTAGTTCTGAGACTCAGATGAGAATGCACATCAAATGTTTTGATCTATGGAAGAACATTTTTCTTAATATTTTTTCAGAGATTTTTTTCCTCAACTTTGTAATGTGACTCTGAAGATGGTCATGCCATATTTTTAAAGGCGACACTCTGTGTGTGTTTTTTAAGACCTTTTTCGAAGGGGGACAGAGGGTTGCATATTTTTTAACTCCAAAACCCAGATGTTCTTTAACACAGAAAAATAGAATAACATACATTAATAGCTTGGAAAACAATGGCAATATTTAATTAACCTTTAGAAATGGCTAATCTGTGAATCTGCACGTGTCAGCTCATCTTTAGAACAGAGTGACTGTGTGTGCCTTTGCCAAAATCAACATGCTTGTTCGGTGGATTTCTTCCACTGGGGATTCACATGAAGAACAAAAAAAGGAGAAAAAAGAAAGAAAAAATAAATTTTTTTCAGTTGTTTTACTTGAAGCATTCATGTGATTCAGATGACCTCGTCAGGGTTGATGTAGCCTGGTGTGCCACAGATCCAAGATCTGCATGTTCAAGGCTTGGCTCTTAGCCCTTAGTCATTGGACCAGACAGTCTGCAGGTCTTGTGGGACCATTAAAAGCTTCAGTTTAGCAATGGGGCCGTTACCTCTTCATCGCTGAGTTTCTCTCTCTCTCTCTCTATATATATATATCCCTTTAACTTGGCTGCCATCAGCACATATCTTCAGCAGACCCTCTACCTGCCAAATCCTCTCCTTTTTGAATCCTTTAAGTAGAAACACAGACCATGGGAGGGAAAAAGGGTCCCTGAACGTTTGGCTCCTGTCAGAGCTCCCCGTTTCCCATCTGATAGGAGTCCCACGCTAAAATGGGATGGGCTATATCCCTCCTCCAGCTGGCTCCCAGGGCTGCAAGGTGCAGGCAGATCGCAGAGTTTCTCAGCATGCAGGAGAGGTATCTGAAGCATAAGGCTCGTGGTGCATACGGGAGGAGTGGCAAGTACACCAGAAGGTGAAGAGATGGCTGGAAGCAACACTAATGCCCCTCCATCTGGAAAGATGAGTGCTGTTTAGTACGTCTGGAAAGCATTATTTCTGCAAATAGCTCAACCTCTTTCAGCTTAGAGGCAGGGATCCCAGCCTGCTGCCAAGCTTAGATCTCCCTGATGGCAATGTGGTAGGGGAGATGGTGAACAAGTGTACTAATGGCATAAAGCAGGAAAAAACAGCATCGAATACATCAGCTTAAGGTACATCAGGCATCTGCCCTTCTCCCAGAAGGCTGCCAGTGACTTCAAATTGCATTAAGACACACTTGTGTTTTATATCACGGGATCAACCCATATGATAAAAGTTTAATTGGGTGGGTGTGAAGGGGAATTTAGAAGTCGCTCAACTGATTGCTCCCAGTGATTTAGCTTCACAAGGGAGATAAGGGAAAGTACCGGCTCTAAGCTAATAGTGTCCCTGAATTTTTGTTCGAGTTGTAGCCCTGCAAAGATCTAGCTTTACTTGAAACTCATCTGAAAACACTGAGAGGTGCTATTTCATGTTGTTTCAGAACAAATGCCTGACCCAAGCTTGCTCAAAACCTTTATTCAAATTCAGAGACCAGAGGGGATCGCTCAGCAAACCTCATTAGGCCTCTGGCTTTGTAGCAAAATCAAAACTAGTATGTAGGGCTTTTCTCAAAATATTTTTGAATAGATAGAGATGTAGGTGCAAGTTCCAATAAAATACTTCTTTAGGTTTTAACCATGTTAAGTCAACAGCCTAAGCATCTATCAGAAATGCACTCCTCGTGAATTTCAAGCAGGACATTTTCCAAACTCCTCTCATCAGCGTACAGCTTGTTTTCTAATGATATATATTCATGATCAATGTGGGATGCTGTGCGTGGTAATGAACAAGTTGTAATGCAGCTGATGTGTGAGGGTCTTGTGTGTATTCTCATGGGTCACTGTTGACCAGCTATCTGATATGTGCCAAGTTTGGATGAGACACGCGGTGTGCAAAGCTCATGAAGGATTTCTGGAAAATGCTGCTTTGGTTTATTTACAGCAGATTTGCACCTTGCAAAATAGGATTTCCCCCCCCATTCAATAGATCTTCTCATTTGCAAACAAAGGTTCAAAATGCATTTTAAAACTCTCTTGGTTTGGACTCCAGACCCTGAAACACATTTTTGGAAAAGCAGTCTATTCTCAGACTTGAAAATAAAGGCACAAGCCCCACTTTCTAAGCAAAGCAGTTCCAGAAGAATTTTGTCACAGTTGTGGAGGGTTTGTACATCTTTTCACAGATTTGTGGATGTCATAAAAAATTTCTTTATGGTGTTTATTTCCATATCTGTTTTCTGTATGGGGTGTCAGCCTGTTCTAAAATATTTGTTGAATTTTGTGCAACTTGAAGGACTCCCCGTAGCTCATATGCTAAGTGTATGCTAAGCTCATATCCGTAAGTGTATGGAAGACTTCCCAGGCCAGGGCTGACATTTGTTTCCTTTTTAGAAGTTCCAAAATGGAGCCTCTAAAATTGTCAGTGGTGATTTAAGATAACTGTATCTACAAATTTCTGTATTCACTGGTAGTATATCGCAGTTTTTAATGGAAGGAATCTAAATGTAAGGAATGGGTTTATAACAATAGGAACAATAAAATCTTAATAAGCTCATTTTTATCACTTTAAAAAAGGGCTTTACCTTTTCTTTGGACATTCTCTAGGTGTTTTCTGCAGTTTTCACCAACATTGTTTCAAAACTATTTGCTTGTCAATATTTTTTTCTCAGTGAAAGAGTAAAAATCTCTATAAGGATTTTGGGTTTTTTTCAGGCTTTTTTTGTTTGTTTGTTTGTTTTGGGGTTTGGTTTAGTTTTGTAACTGTGCAAAGTAAAAAGTCTGTGAACATCCTGGTAAAATATGATAGAAAATTTCCAATAATAAAGGAAAATGATGTATTTTGTGAAGAATTGTTTTTGGATAAAAAGGGTTCTTTTCAAGTGAAAAGGCATGTCGTGCAAAAAATTCAATTAGTTCTAGTTTCAAGATCCCTATGGGCCATATCCTGAATAGTTATTGAGACAAAGCTCCCATTGAAGTCACTGGGCATACTTCCTGATTAAAGCCTTCAGGACTAGGTCAACTGGGAGTTTTGCCTGAGTAAGCACTTCAGGATTTGAGTGTAAACACAGCCATTGGGGAATAAATGGGTTAATACAGCCGACTAATACATTCTCTGCATTTGTAAGCTCCGCTTTATAGAAGGGACAGGGATCCCTCTTCCTCCTCCTGAGGATGGCAGACATTTTATTTTCCGTAACCCACTGTGCTGGTGCTCTTTCATTCGTGTCACCAAAGCGGTGTTGTCTGGTCCTAGTCTTTCACTGCTCCCCTGCATCTCTCCCCTCCGAGAGTGAGCCCCCCCCATGTCAGCGTGAAGGCAAAACCACTTTTTTAATACAGTACCGAGGGAGGAATCCCCTGCCCCCTCCCAGCGAAGCCCGTTCCCCCATCCAGGCTGAGTTAGTCATGTCTGACTTCTCCTATTCACATTATGGCTACCCTTGTTGCTTTTTGGGTTTTGTTTTGCTTCCTTACTGTTGTTGTTTTTCAGCCAAAGCTGTCATTTATCATGAGAACAAGAGCAGCCATGTGTTGATTTTTCTGGATTCCTTTTGGACAGTGTCCCAGTGCTAATGAAGGCCCTTCCAAAGTGCTAAAGAGCTGGTGCCAAAATCAGTTACAGTGAAAACAATAGGGGAGTGGTGCACAGACAGCACATCTAGTGTGTGTGTGCGTGCATGCGTGTGTGAGCGGAGGGAGCACTTACAATTGTGATTTCGGTCCCCCTCCCTTAAGGATAATAAATTCGACTGAACTAAGGGGGTCGAATTCGCATTTGCTCAGAGTCTGAGGCACATTAGAAATAAAAGCCAGTGGAAAAATAGATGGTAGATGTTCACACATTATGTCCTGGCTGGTCTGGATAATAACACAAAAATCAATGTTGTACGTAAGCTGTGACAATGATGATGAAGCTTCCGCAAGAATTATAGGACCTTGAAATTCAGGGCTTTATCTCTGCTCTCGGGTCATTTATCTAAAAACTTTTTTTTTTTTTTTTTAAGGGTTCCCGAAAATGGCTTTTTTTTTTTTTTTTTTTTTTTTTTTTATAGCACCAGGC
>NW_020799095.1:114486975-114546354 GCF_003259725.1 Athene cunicularia
CCGCTGAGCGCTTCCCCCGGCCCGGCCGCGCAGGGCTCCGCGGAGCACATGGCAGCCGAAAACATTCACAAGAGAGTGTCTATATGCGCGCACACACACACACAAATATACACACACACACATATATATATACATATATATATATATATGCGCGTATTTATCTATCTTGCACCTGACAGGGATCCAGCCACTTCTGTTGTGTTTCTGCAGCACCCATTCTTCTTTATTAAACCCCAAATGATTTAATCAAAATGGTGTTTACCCAACATAGCCGGGAAGCAATACTTTCATTACCAGATGCCAATCTTTCTTGTGTGCATTTCAGTTGTGAGCAAGCCAGTTAGTGTTTGGAGGCAGATGCTGGTGGTTTGGAAAGGCCTTTCTGTTGATAGTACCTACTAACGCTGCAGTTTATTTTGAGTTTTGTTCCAAAATATAGAAATATATGGGATTTCAATAGAATAATTTCTATAGTTTGCACAAATCTGGTGGGTGATTAAACCTACACATCAGTTTAATTTACATCTGTCGCGTATGTACAGCTTCAGCAAATAAAAAATAACCTCTGACTAGTTTACGATGTTTAGTTTTAGATCCCATTTAACACATCATGTTATGTATTTGATTTTCACATTTCTTGCCTGCACAGACATTACCTTCTGCAAGATTTGGTAGACTCCATAGATTTTGAGGCCAGAAGGGCCATTATGCTCATCTGGTCTGACCTCCTGCATAGCACCAGGCATACGATTTCACACTGTGATTTCTTCATCTACGGAAGCAATTTGCAGCAGATCTAAGCTAAGTCATAGCTTATAGGAAGACAGTCAAAATGCACACAGCTCCATGCAGGACTCTTAACTTCATATCTTCGAAACACAGCACTCCATTGGAAGTTTCCATCCATGCTCCCCCCACCCATACCAAAAAAGTTCCTTATCCCCCACTTGACAGCAGTAAATTATTTTAGATGTAACATTTATGCACATAGATGTTTCAGGAGAGCTCTGATTTATCAGCGATCTCCTCTTCTTTCATTCTCTTATTCAAACATTTCAGCAGAGCAACAGATGGTCCTTGCGGGCCATTTACTGTGATTGGAATTGTAGTGTCCCAAAGAAGGGCTGCTTTCTTATAGCTGAAAGTGAGTCTAAGTTTCCTTATCCGGGAAGAATTTCAAATGATGCTTTGCCTTGCTACAAAAGAAAACGTGTTTCCCAACAGTTGAAGGGTGAAATTTGCTAACTTTAAAAATTTTCTCTCACCATATGGACTATCATACCCTTATAATCAGAGAGAATGGAGATTTTGAAGACACAGCATAGAAAAGGTCTCATTTTTGTCTCTGTACCTTTGGATCCTGAACTTGGGATGACACAAATATTATTTTATTTGAAAGTAACCCCTATTCTCATTATTTATTGATATCATTGGCACATTTAAACATTTGTAGGGATTAGCTTCAATTGTGTACTCTATCAATACACCTTAGGAACACAAGCACACCATGAGCCTAAAGTTTTGTCTTAGTACAAAAAAAAAAAGATTAGGATAAAAACATCTGTAAAAGATTTTGTTTTAATTACTTCCTTGAATTTTGCAAACAGGTCCATTTTATAGACTAACACAAAATACTTCTAAAGGTCTAAATAAAGTTTATAATTGTATGTGAAATTCTTTGGACCGGCTCTTGTAGACAGGATATAGTTCTACATGGCTACAGAGTATTATTACACGTCTGTAGACCTAAAGCTATGTGGTTTACTTTACTTATCATCTGCTTCCAGGGACCTCCATGCCCCAAGGTACTTTGAAGCTTGGGCCTTAATTCACATTGTGGGCATTCATAACTCTTAGGGTAATGACAGTCAGGCACCTTGATCCTTCTTGCTTCTGGTTTTGTATTATTTTGCTAGCTGACCAGCCAAAGTGAATTCTAGGGTATGGGCATATTCCTAGGGGACACTTTGGCCAGATGATGTCTGTGACTTGGATGTACAGCAATGTTTTGAGCTTGACACATGGGTGACATTCAGGACTGCTGAGGTTCCTTGTACAGCACGAGGTCTTCTGCTGAGTTTATTGCATTTCTGTTTTATGTAAAACAGGTTTCAAATTCCTGGTAAAAGAGAATGTACTAGAGATCTTCCTTGCTCTCCTCTAATGCCCCATAGGCTAGGTATTCAGGGCACTTTCTATTGGCATGGAAGATATAAATTTGAATTTCTGGAGCCCATCTGTAGCTTTCAGTCCTCACCTGGGGCTGAGAAGAGGTTTTATTCACTACTTCTTTAGGTGTCTGAGGTTCTTCCTTATGTACAGCTTTACAGCCTACAGACTTGAACTGATCCAACCTCTTGACTCTGGGGATTGACTTTTTGTGCCACAGCGTGTTCACATCTGTCTTGTATGAGACACACAAGTTCACAGACTAAGCAAAGGGGTGATTCAAGCTTGTGATCTAAACCCTTAGACCAGGACTTAAGTGTAAAGAGTCACATTGTGTGATGTCAGGTTCTGAGAGGGCAAATTTTTCTCTCCCTCTACAAGAAAGAAGACAAGAGAAGGAGGTTTCTGTTTTCTCCCAGGTAAAACATTAAATATAGCTTAATAGCACTTATTTCATTCCTCAGCAGGTTATATGCAGGTAAAATAAACTGGGAGATTTCAGATGGAAAAGACACTGTGGCAGGAGGGTAGATTACTGAGGGAAATATATTGATATAGCCAGACAGGAAAAGCATATGTGCTAATTGAGATAGTCTGGATCGTGGAGGTAAACTCTGTAATTTTGAACTACATTTACAAGGTGAACTCATACAGTAAACCTTTACTCTTTTATATCTTATCATTTTGGGGAATTCATAATCCAGATTATCTGTCAGAATCCCTTATCTAATGCAGAAGAATTAGATGCCTGAGAATAGCAGATACAGAAAGTAGCATGCTGAACAGGAATTTGTAGGGATGACTCTATGGAAAATGCCAGTAGATTTTGCCTGTCCTTAACCTGTAATTTTTCTGATTTCCCTGTGTGCTCAGAAGTGTTTGTTCTGTGGAAATGATGACCCTTCTAAAGTATGAAGCTTCAGCCTAGTCCAAATTCAGGGCTGATGGGTATGTGAACTCCATTTAGGAATCTTGGGAGAATCTAGCTGTGCCTAAAACACTGACTAGCTTTTGTGGTGCCCATCTTTTATATAATATCCTACCACAAGGGAATTGTAAGAAAGGGCATGGTAAGAAAGTCCTCATCAGCTTTATGAGGACTAAACTCAGGCTTGGAAGGGCACAATAAACAGCAGGCCATGGGGTAGCTGGCATGACAGCACTTTCCGGTTTTCTCTTTTTTTTCTTTCAAAGTTGAGTGGTTATAGCACTCAACTGGGTTGGATGGTTGGGCTCAGAAGGTAGAGGCTAATGGATTGTACATTACCTGGAGGCTGGTAACAAGTGAAGAACTACAGGGCACTCTGCTGGGACTTGTCTTGTTTAATGTCTTTATCAGTGACCTGGAGGAGATGACAGAGTGCACTTGTCACATTTGCAGATGACACAAAAATCGGGGGCAGTGGAGGGAATGGGGACCCACTGATATGCTTGAGGGCAGAATCACCATCCAGAGGGACATAGAAAGACTGGAAGAATGGGCCAACAGGAGCCTTATGAAATTCATTAAGGATGAGCACCAAGTCCTGCACCTGGGATCACCTTGAAGTGATACAAGCTGGGGACGCTCCAGCTGGGGAGCAGCTCTGCTGAGAAAGACCTGAGGGCCGTGGCAGACAGCAAGCTGAACATAAGCCTATAGTGTGCTCCAGCAGCAAAGGCAGCCAACAGTATCCTAGGCTGTATTAACAGCAGCATGGCCAGTACAAAGACGGGAGTGATTATCCCCCTCTGCTCAGCATTCCTTAGATGGCACCTAGAGCACCACATAGGCAGTTTCATGCCCTTCAGTACAAGAAAGACATCAGTCAAATGGAGCAAGTTCAGATGAAGGCTACCAAGATGGTTGGGATCTGGAGCCCTTACTTTGTGGACACAGACTGAAGGATCTGGGGTTGCTTCAGAGGAACCTGATTGCTGTGGACTACCTCTGGACATAGGGAGCAAAACCCTGTCTTTACTAGCAGCCTGCCAGTACCTGTGAGGACATTTTTGACAAGACACAGCCAGGCTCTTCACAGAGGGGCATGCCAGGAGGGTGAGGGGTGATGGGTGTATGTTGGGGTAAGAGAGGTTCAGTTGGGTATAAGGAAAACCTTTGCCTCAATGAGGACAGTCAAGCAGTGAAACAGGTCACACTTGAGGCTATAATCTCCACCTTTGGGGGTTTTCAAAACCAGCTGGGTAAGGCCCTAGCCCAGCTACTCTGATCTCATAGCTGAGCTGAGCTTGAATCAGAGACTTCCTGAGGTCCCTTCCCACGTTATTGTCTGATCCTGTGAATACATAACTGGGGTTTATTTCTGGAAAAATAACAACTGTCTGGATGAAAGGAGAAAACCCTGCCATTCCTATGCTGTAGGCTTGAGATAGACTCTTTGTCTTGCAATGGCCTGGTGGTTAGAGCTTTTCCCTGGGACATGGATTTAATGCCTCTCAAGCTGAAAAGAGCCTAAACCTAATTCTATTACTCCCTGTGTATATCAGCAAAGGGCAGATGGCAGCCATGTTGCTTCTTTGTAATACAGTTACATATAATATAGCTATAAATTGTTGTAAGATAGGCCCACCCTTGTAAATCCTTAGAGCAGAGCCTAAATAGCTACTGACTGTGCTCACATGGGGAGCAGTTGCCTCTCACTACCCAGAGCTCTTGGCCGCAGGTCCTCTCTGGGGTTAGTGCCTGCCCTTTTCTTACAAAAACTGAAACTGCTGCCTCACTTGCACCTTGGATGTCATGGATTGGATCAGTCATTCAGCCTAAAGGTATGCCAGAAGGATTATGTAGCCCTAGCTCCCATCTGAATGCAAGTGAAATGCAGAGTGTAATGTCTTTGACAGGGCTGGCTGCAGTGGTGAGGGATCATAACTTAGGGCTTCATTTGGGGAAATGGAAGGCAAAAATGTAATTCTTCAAAACAGTGTGAAAAAATATTTATACTTTTCTGAATGACAAATAGGGTACTAAATGTGAAGCCTTGAGATAGCAAGGAACTGTGCCGTTTTCTTTTCTACCTTTGCTGTACAAAGCCCTCTTCTGATCATGCCCTGGGCCTTGCAGACCTTCTTAGGGAGGCAGGACAGGGGCACGTCCTGTGGCTGTGCAGTTCCCTTGGAAGAAAGGGGGTACCTTAGGTGACTTGTCTCTAAGTGAATTAGGGTGGAAACTTGTAAATGCGAAGGTCACGTAGGTAGTGGACTTTGGTGCTGAGTTAAGTCATTGTGTCATCTGAGTGAATCTGGGCTCGTGCTCATTTTTATTCAAAACAATTCACCAGTAGAGTCAAACTGCTGAAAGTCAATACACTGGAATACACAGATGTAGCTACCTCATTTCCCTTCTTTCAGTGCCCTTATATGTGCTGCTTGAGTGATATGGGAGGGATTAAAGTTTTTTCCAGGCAAGAGATCTATAGAACAAAGAAGGTTGATGGGGAGGGAAGGATAGCAATATAATTTATAAAAAGCTCTTAGAAGCAACAACCTTAGCTTTCTACTATCATGGAGTATGGCTGAAAATAGCAGGTAATGGGACCGGTGTCCCTTTAAGAATTCTTGAGGTTACTAATGGATATAGGTCATGGTGACAGCCTTAAATAAACCTTCAGTAATAAACAAATCATTTTGAGTTTTCATAAGATTACCATCACTCTAAGGCTGCTCCAGTAGGGCTAAGAATGCGTGAAGGAAATGAGCATGATAGATCATATACATCATACTGTCATACCCCAAGAAAAGGACAAAAAAAATCTTTCAAGGAGGCTCACACTGTATTCCTGATAAAAGCTGTTAAGAATGTGCATTAATATTAATCCTCTATTTTACAATAAGCTATTCACTGCCTCTACACAAAATGCAACATTGCATCAGAGGAAAATGAAAACAAAACTTAGGAAAAAAGATCTCAGCAGGCATAAGCATCCCGTTCCCAGGATTTGGAAATTGAAAGTACCTAGAGGTCTACAAGGAATAATCATATATCCAAAATAATTGTAAAAATATTGTGGAAGTCTACACATAACAGAAATTCTATACCTCATTGTGTCTGGCAGTACATTTCTTATGTATTGCAGCTTCACTTTTGTTTTAGTTATTTACATTTAATTTAAACAGAGTTCATAGTTCTTACCTATTCTAAAAGTGCTTCCATTTTGATAGCTTTAGTGCTTTCTTATCGTGAAGGACGAGGTGCATTTAAACAGAAATATTGCTTGTTCTTATTTGATGCTTCTGTATATCTTACTGTAATCAATGTTTGCACTTGGTGCTCTTACTATGGCACTGAGAAAACTGAACTGGAGTTCAACTGTATCGAGATGTGATTAAAATAAGATTTCCTTCTTTAGTAATAAAACCTCTAAATTGAGTGTCACTTCATTATTTACTTAAGTCCCATTATGGAATACAAATGTCTCATGGACTGTTTTTAAACCTTTGATACCTTCTTATAAATTCCTCCACCCCCAAAAAGGAGCATAAGAGAGTGAAAAGAGATTTTGGTGTACAGTGGTTAAGTAATAGGATTCATTGCTGAAGAAAAAAAATTAGTTGAGATATCTTTATGGATAATGACCTGCCAATGATTGTAAATACAAGGTGACATCTTTAAAGATAAGGACATTCACAAATCGATTAGACAAATCAGTTAAGGAAGGCCACGCAGATATATAGCTATATTGGGACCAAAATATCCTACTGTATGGAACACATAGATGATTGCAAATATTGTAATGTCTTCTTCCTTGTGTCCATAAATAATAATAATCATAATAAACGTGCTCCTGCCGACAGCCTAAGCATCCCAGTAATGTGAATTGATTGTTAGCATTTTGTTTTAGAGATAGATTAATTAAGACTGAATCATAGGGCAATCCTTACAAAATTACTGTACATATGACATCTAAATTAATACCAAATGAATTCATCACAAGCAGGGTAATTACAATGAATATCTAATTAATTAATAATGATAGATCATTTATGATTCATGCATATACATACACATATATATATACACACATACACTCACATGCACAGAGGATAACAAATGTGCTGCTGCCACATGGAAGTGTGAGATCTGTGATTTTTAGCTCTGTATGAGAGTTCCTACTGGTTTTCAGTGAGCTTAGCACTGTATTGTGCCTACTGCTGGGAAAAATGAAGGCAGAGAAACTGGCTGAAATAACATTCAGGTACAGGTGATGAGTCACTGTCATAAAGCTGCGATCCTTCCGTCCTGTATAACAAAAGATACTGGCACAGAAGCAGGGACATAATTTTCAAAGTAATTTTGGATGGACTTTGGATATGTTTTTAAAGCTATACAAATGGGATGTGGAAGCTGGGCACCTAAAGGGTACTTGTGCTCTAGCAGCAGAGGTCTGCTGTGACTGGCTTGGTTGTACCAGCAGCCTCCTTTCAGTAGTGATAGCCCTGAGTTCTCCTGTCATCCCTTCATCAGCTTCTGCAGGTCATTGCTACTTAGACTGAGGAGGTTTTCATTTTAGAAATGCTAATAGAGAGCACACATAGGCATGAACAAAGACCTGAAAGTGTTGGGCTCATCCCTATCCTCCAGGTCACAGATACTTTACTTTCCAACCATTCAGATTTCTTTTTCCTCTGTCATCTGA
Organism: Athene cunicularia; assembly: GCF_003259725.1. NCBI lineage: Eukaryota > Metazoa > Chordata > Aves > Strigiformes > Strigidae > Athene > Athene cunicularia. Next base: position 114,494,778 of record NW_020799095.1, read on the forward strand.
CCCACCTCTCATCCCCTCAGTTTTTTAAAATCTAATCTAGACTTTTCCATCCTCAGCAACTTCTATCTACCTTTGATTTCAAACTTTGTGAAAGTGCCTCCCACTGCTACAATTTGACTTCTGTTGAATCTCCCATCCATTACTCTGATATGAGGCTGATAAGGCACCTTCATCCACTAACAAGGTGTTTGCCAAGGCCAACATGACCTTTCCTGGCTGCTGCCAAGGCTTCATGCTATTTTCATCTTCCCCAGTCTGTCAGTGACTACCAAGTTATCAATGATAACTCAAATAATCAATTTCTCATTGATTATTTTCTCCTCAGACATCTTTAACTGTGCTTCCTCCCTTCTCAGCCTTCCCTTTATGAGCAGTCCTTCAGTGTTTCTTTGTTTTTTTTAGCTCTGTCTTTAGCCTGTTGTTGTTGTTTTCATCATCTGGTAATCCCTTGGCAGACCATTCCCCTGTCCATGCTGATAGCTCAGATGGCTATCTCCTTGTCCTTGACCCACTGTCTGTATTCTTCTTCCATGGCTCTGACATTGCTTTGATGTTCTCACCAACTCAAACTCGGTTTTATGTCAACTGGATTCTATTTTTATCTTTTCTTTTGCTTCCTTCTCCATTACCAGTATTAATTCCCTGGGGTCCTTGTCAAAGTGACATGACTGGACTCTCACCAGATAGTTATGATAGTGTTCAGATTTTGAAGACTGTAAGTCCTTATCTTACTGGGACCACGAACAGGCTAAACCCGGTTCCTGGTGTTAAACATCTACCTTGCATTTCAGGAGCAAAACTTATGCCTGGCACCAGGAGGGATTCCTCAGTCTAGCTCTGGAACTGGTACCTTCTCTGCCCAATTCTTCTGAGCAGCTATTATGTGTTTTTGTATCCCACTTAAGGAATGTCAGTCTTCATCTGGTTTACATTTTGTTTCTTCAAGGGCACATGATAGATGCAGGTAAAAAAAAAATAAATCTCTGCATATGCACGCATACAGACACACAGAGTTTGCTTAATAGTCTAAAACTTGACTCATCTTTTCTAAATAATACAAGAAGCATGTGAATCTAGCTAAAGTTAATAAAGTCATAAAGCATCCATGCATTTTCATTACCTCAATTTTTTCCTCATTCTGGATGCAGACTTTGGACTCCATTCAGAGACATTTAAAAACATAGAAAATATTTTCTCTGCAACACCGAATTGTCTTTCAAATCAAAAGTTTCATTCAGTTCACTTTAGTGCAGTTGGTCTTGTCAATAAAGAGGGTCTTCCTATTATAGAGGCATATCTTTTTGTTCCCTTCTCTCACTTTAAACCCTCTCTCGCTGCCATCTCTGTGAGTGTCTTCCTTTGTTTTGCTGCTGACTCTTCTTTCCTTTCCACTTCACCTGCAGACTAGCTGGAGTAAAGTGCTTCTTCTTGCTTCTGCTGACCCCCTTGGCATTGTCTGTTTGGAGTAGAGACATGAAGATCTCTATTATAGCTAGTCTGGGAAAGACATACTTATGGCCTTGTGAGTGAATACACAGTGGCATTCAACAATACAATAGTTTTCATAGGAACAATTTCATCATATCGAACACAACCGTGAATTTACACTTGCAATCTTTGACCCATTTTTTATCTCCTCTTTCTCTTATTCTCCTATTCTCCTCCCATTGAGATACTTGGCTGACACTCAGCAGAAAAGACAGTGCAGTAACCTAATTCTTTCTCCTCCTTTCCAGCTTTCATGTTGTACCTTTGCATAGTTGTGCAGCCTGGGACCCCCTTGTCCCTTGAATCTCTTATTCAGTACTCCTTATTCAGCTTCAATCAGGACAAAAATGTGTTTACCATCTGGCAAATTATCCTCCTGGCCGACCACACCCACACAGAAAAGGGGAAGGGAGCACAAAAGGTCATCGGGCCTATCACTTGCCCCAGGGCAGGATCAGCCACATCTACAACATTTCCAACAGATGTTTATCTAGCTTGTTCTTAAAAACCTTCAAATGTGGGGATTTTCCAAGCTCCTCATGCAATGCTCAATTCTCCTTGCAAATTCTTAATGATTTTCAGTGTCCTGAGCTCTTCAATTACAACCTCTCACATTCCCCCATTAAATTCAACCTGTTTATCTGCCCCTTCAAAGGCTCTGCACAGCTCTGGCTCCATCTGTCCCTGGTTCTTTTATGAGAGTGTCTTCACAGGGTGTCTGGGTGCCTTTGCCCTCTTACTGATTAGCTATTTAAGCTGCATATCTCTCCTCACTTACATTCTGCACCCACCCATCTCCTATCTCCATCTGTCTGGTGTCCCTTTGCCCAAAAATTGCTTCATCAGGCTTTGATTTTCACTTCCAGGAACTTTCCCCTTAAACTCTTTTCTTTTGTGAATAAGCAGACTCTGGTCCACTTAAAACGTGCTTTTTAAAAGACAGCCCCCCCTTCCAGCCCAGAAGTTACCATTCAGTCTGCCACCCTGTGCACCCAGGCAAGCGCAGGGTTTTGTTTGCCTTCATTAGCCTGTAAACTCATGTTGGGTGGGGCTGTTTTCTGCCCTTTGTTCTCTACTGTGTTGAATGTGCTGACAGCGCTGAACTCTTGATTATTAATAGCACAAACAAAGCTTAAAAAGGGATGGATCAAAGGAAGGAGAAAGGGAAGGCAGAGGGAATATGAGGTTTTGTTTAAAGCAGCAAGGAAGCTTCAGGATAAATGTATCCTGTTTGGATGCGTTGAACACCTGTTAGGAAGAGGTTATGGGTAAGATTGTTGAACAAGCTGAATGAAGGCAGTCTCTGCATCTCCCTAAAATGCTCAGAAAAAAACCCATTAAGTGCAACAGGTCCACACTTTGCATAAATTACCTTGAAGCAAGGGAGACAACCAGTAAATGAAAAAAATTTGGAAAGCAAGGAAGAGGTGAATAGGAGGCAGGAAAAGCACCACTGTCCCTTTACCACAGGGTTTACCTTCATTTGGACATTCAAGCTCACTTGCATATGTCCTCTCTGCTATACTTCTCTTGAGTTATAACCCATTTAGTAACGGCCACACTGTCACAGTAGTAAGACTTCTGAAAAGCTGAAGCAGACCTTTGAAGTGTTTCATGCTGTAGTCCTAATGGTGACTGACTGTTCCCCTATGTGGAACTGCTGAGGAAAACCAGGCAGTGCTGACCCTACAGGCAGGAAACCTCATCCCATCGCTCTGCCTTCAGCAGAGCCAAGGTGGTATGAGACAGGAGAGACTGAAGCTGTTGTGAGGCTGGGCATGGAGAGATAGCAAGGGACATGGTATAGAGCTTTCCGGCGGTGTTCAGAGGGTGAGCTCATACACACAGACCATCTGGGGACCTCCGACTGCAGCCATGAGTGTTTCAGAGTCCTTATGCACCAAGTGCTGATCGTGGAGCAGGAGCACAATTGCTCAGGAAGGCCTGTCTTACAGATCTGGGAGGGCCAGGATCTCCAAGGGACTGTGCAAGGAGTTTGCTTCCCTTCTTCAGTTCTAGGACACTTCAGACCTTACACCCTCAGGAAGTCCTGAGGCAGATTTCCATCATCCTCTCTGTCGGTACTTTACATCACATCTGTGCAAATCTGTACTGGCTGGACTGTCACTGGCAAATCAGATGTCAGTGTTGTGGTGATCGAAGAACATGAAGTTTATTATTGCTGCTTTTCCCACCAAAATCATGGTTACCCTGGAGGAAATACAACACTCAAATTGTGCTGGGAACATCAGTGGCAGAAATATGTTAATTGTCTGCCTCTGTTTGTGTGAATTGAAACTTAAGAAAACACTACTTGGCTATTATCCAATCTTCGAAAAACCATCAACATCAGTAGGATGTTCCAGTTGGTTACAGAAGGTAGTGTGGTAAGGTTTTCTGGAGTTAACCTGTTTAGTCATGAAGAAGAGCGTTATCTCACAGTAACATGAATATCAATGGCGTGTCTGCCTTCCTGCTGTTCAAGTGACCCAGGTGACCATATTTTTTGTTGGCTTCTGAAGCTGGATCTGGGTGAAAGAGCACCTGTGAAAAAGTGCCTGCACTTGCATCAGTGTCTAGGGAGCATGCACCTGGCTGACTGTGGGTGAGATGTGCTGCCTGCACACTGAACTTCCACCCTGGTGTCTCTAATGTTAACTGTACTATCAGGGCACGCAATGCATGGTATAATACATGGATCAAGAAGGGGTGGGGTCTTCCACCAGGAATAGGTTCACAGGCCTAATACAGGCAATCAGAGAGTGCACCTGTCATCACAGAATCTGTGTCAGGAAAGCAAGGGGGTTCCTTTGTAAGGAAAAAAGCAATTTGGGGAAGTGCTGTAGTACACATATCAATCTGTCTATTTGCTATTATTATTATTATTATTATTATTATTATTATGAGAATTTATTAAAAGTTTTATCTTAAACTTCCTGCCTCTTTATTTTTGTGAAGAATCGCACAACCAGTAGATTGTGTAACCACGTGGATTGTACAAACACAGACACCCCTGCAGTGATACAAGGAGTGCAAATGTTATTATAACCCAAAGGTTCCTTGGGCAAGGACAAGTGGCAGACAATGCCAGAGAAGCCAGTGGCAGGAGCTGCTGACCCCCCCAGACTCTGGCACCTGTGAGAGCACAGGGCAGGGGTGAGCAAAGGCTGCCTGGCCACTCTCGCTTCCCACCCAGGAGTTCACTGACCCACCAGTACAGGCAAAAGCCACCAGTCCTCACTTCAGCTACAAGACATGATAAAGGCAACCCAGAACTGAAAGACTATTTTGCCCCTAGCTCTTGAGGAGATTATCTGGAAGATGTTTTTCCAATGGGATCTGCCTGTTGGGGTTAACGAAAATTGCATTTAGATACTGATTTTGTTATACTGGCCAGAATTTTCATCTCAGTATTTTCTAGGAAAAAGCCTGTAATTTTTTTTTTTTTTTGAAATATTTTGCTTTGAAATTAGCTTCAATTTGAGAGCTAAAAATGTATCAAAGAATGATTTTTAATTTCATATTATTCACATGACTCATAATGAGTTACTTCCAAAAAGTTTTGTTTTGATGGAAAAAAAATGACAGATTATTTAAAATAATAACATTTACCCCTCCGGTCGGAACTTAAAGTCTGTTAACATGATTTTACCTACACTCACACTGCCAAGTGGCTATGTTAGTACGAATGTTAATGTGAAGCCTAGGTTTAGTTTATACCACCATTTGAGTAACCAAGCCCATATTCAGGGCACAGATACAGCTGAGTAAAAGACTTCTGTGCCTAGATAAGAAGAATTTAAAGACAATCTGGTTCACAGGCTAACTGAAGAGATGATGTGTTCCCAAAAGACTGGGGAGGGAGAAGTGCACAGCAGAGAGGAATTGGAAGAGAGAGAGAGAGAGAGGGAGGGAGGGAGAGGGAGGATGTGTGCATTAGGGAAATTGCCAATAGGGTGGTTCGAAAAAGATTAATTACAGCAGGAGCAGCATGGCAAAGACAAAAGAACTGACTATGCCTCATGGCCATATTAGGTGGATTTGTGAAAAAGAAAGATCAAATATCAAGTTCTTCTTTAAAACACAGTGGTGGCAATTTGTGGTACTCAGCTGTGACCTCAGTGGTATTACTCGAGGTTTACATCACTTTCAGTGAGAGGAATTGTATCTCTGATTCTCTGGCTTGTATCTAATATGTCACACTCTTTCAGTCAGATACCCAGGTGGGTCTGAGGTGCCTCTCTGGAAAATGATGGAATTCTCCCAGTCAATATCAGCTGAGAATCAACTTCTGAAAAGGATGAGATTTTTTTAGTGACATTCGTCTGTGTATTTAATTTCATCCTATTGAAAGATGGATGCCTTCCTGGTTCTAGTGAATTATCTTTTTGCCTTTCTCCATACCTGCTAAACACTCTCCTGTAGTTTCCCAGGCATGTGTTCCTGGAGAACATCTGTGAAAATGTTGAGGGCCTGGTGTAATCATCAGAACAGCAAGTACTCCGATCAGTGAGCCACATGCCAAGTGGTTTCACGAAGTTAAATGAAAATGGAGCTCAGAGTTCAAAGGATGACTGCTCTTCTAATTAACGATATCTGTGATGTTGCACTGCACCTTCAAATTACATGTATGCCTACAGTTCACCAGAGCATCCATCCTTCCTTCACACAGCTGATTAATGATTCTTTTGTACATGCATTTGAAGCTTGAGGAATTTCATTTCCTCATGATAATTTTCTTTTATCTTCGCTGTCAGTGAGGGGGTGTCTCTTTGTCCAGGGCAGAACCTGGCAAGAGAGGCAGCAGGGCTGCGGGTCTGTGTACACCACCCATGCACATTAGAGAAGTCCTGAAGGACCCCCTACCTGGTACTGCCGCAGCCCGGGACTGGCTTTCAGCAGGGCCCAGTGCTCCCACCTGAGGACATGCTGGGAGGAAGGGAGAAGCAAGCATGGAGGCAAGGAGGAAAGGGACTACAAAAATAGTGATGTTGGCTCTGGGATTCCACATCCTGAAGGAGTTTAGGATTGTTGTGCTGCCATCTGGGGTCAATTGCTAAGTGTAGACCAGGCACAGCATGCTCCGAGCACCCACCACATCTCTGCCTTTACAGCTTGGACCTTCCAAAAGGGCCTGGATATTTAAGCACAAAGGCATTTCCCGGAATGCCACCCCACTTTCAGAGACCAAGTCTTCAGGCTGCACCTTCTGAAGAGTTCTCTCCAGGGTTTATGATTTCTGTAGGTTTCGTGCCTCTGTGCAAGTCTGAACTTTATCTGTAAGTGCGTAACTTAGCCTGAAGTCCAAAAGAGGCCAAATCCTGCTCTCAGACAGCCTCAGGAACATCCATGGGCATCTGCAGTTCAGGGTGAGGATCCAGTTCTGCCCAAAGGGACTGATGAAAAGTCAGAGACTGAAAGATGAGGTCTTTTCTCTTTTATTCCTTAGGACACAAAGAGTTATTTATTTAAAAGACTAGCTTAGCGTTATTGTAATTAGTTTCACAATGGGTGCCTGGACGTTCCAGCCCAGACCAGGGACCTCTTGTTCTAGGCACTAGTCATGCCACTGTGACCTTTGGTTCGTTTAATACCTGGGTGTATCTGCCTAATGCTCCTTTTTTTTTTATTTTTTATAAGATAAATTTACATTTCAGAGTCCATTCACATGTGCTAACCTAGTTATGAGCCAGTTTCACTCTTCATGAACTTCCTGCCTACAGGCATTTTTTGTAAATTGCTGTAATATGATAACTGGAAATCCTTTTTACTATCTCAAAACAGGAAATAAACATCCTGTTGTGAGAAGAGAATTAGAATTATTCATGATGCTTCTTTTGTAATTTACTCAATCTTGATAACATATATTATGTAGGAGAGACTTCTAGGGCATTAAAGCAAAGATGACCAGCCATAAATCAACCTCGAGGAGAGAGTGTGCTGAATCCCTGTTGAATAGCATTTAGATCATTCTTGTTCAGTTTGAGTGTTGGTAATCTTTTGCCTTTGAGACTGACAAGGAATTAGCAAGATTAGAACATATTTAGAAATTCAACAGATCTTCTGAGTCCGCGTTTTGTTGATTTTTAGATGAAGGCTCAAATAATTTGTATTTTCTGTCACCTACTGCTTTATATTTGGAAGATGTTTCCTTAAATGTCAGAAGTCCCTGCCAGCGGAACATACCTAGGATAGTCTTTTGTGAGCTGGAGATTGCCTTTTCAGCAGTGGTCAGCAATCTTTGATATCTGAGGTCTTGAGGTATGTATGCTCTTTGCATCCTTATATTCCCCAATCAGTATAAAGAAAGTTCCTCTTCTCAGTATCCCTAAATTGTTTTTCTTTGTTGGAATTATGGATACTTTTTTTTTTTTTTTCCCCCTCAAGAGAATCTTTTCCCTTTTCTTTTAACTTATTATAGTTTTTTTTTCCCCTTTCTTTTTAATTGCATATATTGACTGAAGACATTTCTGGAGATCTTAGGAAGATGTTCTTATTTTTGGTGTCAATAGGAATTTTAAAGAATTGCTTCTCATTTTATACATCTTACACTTCAAATCAGTGATGAAATTAATTTCAAAAAGAGGAGACAGACACATTACTGTAATTTCTGAAAAGTGTCTTGATGGTGATTTGTGGCAGAGGAATGTTATGATATCTTGCAGTTACATAACATCAGAGAAGTTATACTAATGTCAATGTTTGGATTTCTACTGTCATTAATGAGAGATCTTTGGACAAAAATATTAGGGCAAATAACCTTTGTATGATATTGCTTTCTGAGTGATGTTACACAATTATTTATGAATTTGAAGTTCTTTGCTGTACTAATCATAATATTATGAGAGAAATAATTCCAGTTTGGCATACATTTCTAAACACTGATGAAATGTTTAAGTGCCTGCAACAGCTGCAGGACTGATTTTTTTGGACTCTTTCTTTCTATGCATGTGTCATGTTTTCATGTTTTGGGTAGTTTAATAAAAGTAGCTTTTAGAAGAATGAGAAATAAGTGCAAGACAGAGCACTTATACACAAGGTAATATTTGAATCTGGAGAAGGCATTATTGGTCTGCCTTTCTTCAGATGCTGCTGGTCAAAACAGATTAGAGCTGTTTAAACCTGTTTTTTTTGAGCCTTAGTAGGGCCCTTCAGCTGATCACTGAGGTTTCTCTTAAAATAGATGATACCCCCCACCCCCACCCCCCCAAGAATACAGTTTAAATATTTTACCCAGGAACATTTTCTGATAAATGGCTGGGGGTTAAAGGATCAATCTGTGAGTCAGATACATGGGGCTCTAATCCAATGTCTGGTTTTGAGTCATTCAGCTTTGTCTACTCTGATGGGTGCAGGCAGTCACACCTCGCTTCACCCACACACCAAGCTGGCCACATGTGGCCAGCACTGGAGCAGCTGCATTATTGTGGTGCTAAACCCAAACAACTATATCCTGCCTCTTAGCATGGCTTATAACCATAGCAAGCTTGTAACCAAAGCTCTAATTACACAAGCCACGCATTGAAATGTTAATCTCTCCAAAACCTGCAAGATGCATCGCACATACCTCAGGGAGCAGGAGCTCTGGGAATGCTTCATAGGAGGGAGGTAGTGATGACTTATCTCCCCACTCTGTTACCAAAGGGAACAGGTCTGGGCATTTGTCTGGTTCCCAAGGCAACCGAGCAATATTGACTTTATCATCCTTTGATGATTTGCTTATTGCCACAGCTGGGAACTCAGATTACTCAGAAGTCCCCATGGCTGTAGGGTCTTGCTGCTGATCATGAGTGCAAAATGCACTTGAACTGATCAAGAACCACAGCTGGGCCACTTTGAGATTATTACCTTGGATCTGTGCCTACAGAGCTCCTGAATTGGAGCTGGTTCCTGTCCATCAGAAGACAAGCAAAGCACATTTACAACTGTCAGCACCTGTAGGTCCCTCAGTTCTGAAATCAGGCAAGCTACCAACCTTTTCCTTTTGGCACTCACTTGTAAAAGAGGTTCCTTACACATTAGGAAGCTGTGATTCCGAGTCTTTATTTGCTTAATCTGTGCTTTAACATATTCTTCATTCATTTTCAGAAAAAAAACGCAACTGCAACATGCTTTGAAAGTGGTTAAAGAAGAAATGTCTTTGCCTTGAGGAGTTTTCTGATAAGGCCCCAGTTCTGCATCTTGATGCAAGTGGGCATGCCCTAACGCCTCTCTGGAACGTCAGACTTGTTCTTCCTTGTGTATATTTGTCATTTTAAATAGCAAAGTATTGTCAGCAGAAGTTTGTTTTGATCTTTGTATAAGTGCATAGATGAACACTCCCTTTGAGTTCAATGGGGTTGAGGTTTTGTTCATACAGTTGTGAACCTCCAAGGAGTTTCTCCAGCTTAGTTAGTGTTCATAATGCCATTCCAGAAGTGTAAGTTAGTTTTGATTATTAAATGGTGCTGTCTTGCTTCAGATTTATTAGTTGCAGCTATTTACACAGTAGCCATTTTTGTCTCCACAATCAGCTTGCTCTGGGATTAGCTTTTGCAGTGGGGAGGGTGGCGAGATCAGTTACACTTTGGAAATCCCTGTAGCTTCTGCATACATCTGGATAGGCTTTCTCTCTTACTCTGAACTTCTCAGATTTTTTTTCATTTTCACTTTTGCAATCCTTTTTGCAGTTCTTGGAACCTTGTCATCTTCACCTCTTACACCCCTTGCTAGTGGGATGTACTCTCATACACTTTTGTAGCTTTAATGTTGAGAAAGAAATTACATCCTCCATCATCACTATAGGTACTAGCAGGAGAAATTTCTGCTTGCTTTCCACAGAAGTGTAGAGCATTTCCAGTCATTCAGCAAGCTGATTATGCAAAGAATCAGTCTTATTTCTTGAAAACAGTTAGTACTACATCTCAGCAAGGTGAATGAGTACAGCAATGTTGACTTGAAGGGAGAAATATGGTTTGATTCCTTCTCAGTGTCTGGTCCATATATGCTCTAGGTAAAGCCTAATAGAACACACAATAATGACATTAATGGATCTGCACAGAGTCCAACTCAGAATTTGTTGACTTCCCCTGAAAAATCCTCTTTTTCTCCCAACTCACAACTAATTTTAATAATAATTTTGTCTCAAATACTGGATTGTGAAAAAAATGTATTTTTATTTTCCTATGAAGTGCTTAAAAAAAGGTCATGTCTACATAAGCATTGCTGCTTGCTGTTGCATAAGATCAAAGCTGCTCATCTGCATGGCACATGTCCTGCATTGTAGGAAGTTGGTGGAGGTTTGTTTCTCACATAGTAGAAAAGTCCTGAGATTTTGCAAGAGGAGGGTGTGAGTCTCCTCGGTGGAATCAGAAAGCTCTGCCGCTTCTGGTTCCAAACAATTATTACACGTGTCAGCAGTACGTGCCTGAAGTTTTAGGAAGAACCCAGTTTCACTTCATTTGTTCCTGTAATGACAGAAAATTATTCAATAGCATTCATCAGCTGAAGTTTTGGATCACAAGCTAAATACTGATTGATTCACGTAACAAAATGATTGTCCAAGAATACAGGGAAATACAGATTTGGGTAAAATGGACTTGTGTATGAGGCCAAGTTTCAAGTGCTTTAGATGAAGAAAAGCATAGACAGGTCCCTAATCCTATTTTCAACTTAATGGACACAAACACATATATGTTGGCTTTCAAAGGATCAGTTTCATAAAGCAGAGAACTGTTATGAGTCCCTAAACCAGGGGAATAAACGTGTAAACAGGAAAATGAGAAAGGGAACATATAGCAAATGCCAGAAGTTCAAGGCAAAAATCAAAAATTCAGTAGGGAAGCAAAATGATATGAGTAGAAATGCACAAACAGAACAAAAGGAAAATTTACAGGATGTCAGGTATAAAGTCTATCCTAGATATGGTCTTAATCCATTCATTAGATGGTAGATTTCTCAATAATAGTATGGAAAAGGCAGAAGTGTTGAATCAATACTTCTGTATGGTATTTGGGGAAAAGCCAGATGATTCAGGACAGAATGATGATGAAAGGCTTTCCATTCTAGCAGTAACTAAGGGAATGTGTTAAACAGCAGATACTAAAGTTAGATACATTAAAATTAGTGGATCTGGATAATTTGCATCCAAGATTTTAAGATCGATAGTCACGGAGCCCTACAGACCATTAATTTTGATTTTTAACAAGCCATGGAGGGTTGGGGATGTTCCAGAGACTACAAGAAAGCTAATGTTGTGCCAATATTTAAAAAAGGTAAATGCAGTGACCCGAGTAATTATAGGCCTGTCAGCTTGCCTTCGATCTCGGGCAAAATAATGGAATGGCTGATAGGGTACTTGAGTAATAAGGAATTAAAAGAAGGCAATAGAATTAATGACAATCAGGATGATTCTTGTCAAACTAACTTGATATCATTTAAAATCAGATTTCAAAAGGGGTGATTTAATTTACAGTTTTGTTGCAATAGATTTAGCCTTCTGTAAGATGTTTGTGGGGCTTGACATTTTGATTATTTAAATAGACGCCAGCTCCTTAGTGGTTAAAGAGAGAAGTCAGGAGGAGTTTAGGCATCTGAATCTAAAATGGCAATCCTGAAAGCTCAGTTCAGTGGCTACCCAGAACTGCCTTAATCTCCTCGGTTTTCAGCTGGAGAAGTTTCCAAGGCAACTGAGGTTCTGCTTTTGTGCACTCCCAGAAGACACCTCAATCCTGACAGGGTTGAGTGGTTCAGTATCAATGTCATAACTATACATTTGTCTGCCTGTTTCCCATACAGAGCTTGGTCCAAGGAGTGTGCTTGTGGCATACTTGAAGGATCAGCTTGTGCACAAAATGCAAAAACAGATGCAGCTTTCTTTTAACACATGACCACAGGAAAAGGTCTTTTATTCAATTACTCAGTGGTTAGAGCACTTGCTTGCCCAGGTTAGAAAAACTCAAGATTGAATTCTTTCCTCTGTTGAAAATATTTCAAATCCACTTATCTCGCTGGATCTCACCAATTTTTGGTGTATGGTGATGATGGAGAAAGGAAGGACTGAATACACATTAACAGGAGCAACAATCCTGGCCAAAGTTGAGTTACAATCACAATTGCTCTCATCATGAAGTGCAATGAATCTTGACTATAAATTCTGTAAAGAAAAGCTATATCAAGAAGAAAAGTGGAGAACATGATGTGACTGCTCCAGAATGATCATACAGATGCAAATAAGGATAATAAGTTTATCCAGGGTCCCTGCATAGTCAACATATACCCCTTTGGAGGCCATTTTGTCCTATCCCAAGACAGGTATCCAAGATCTTTGGGATGAATTCCCATATTCAGGTTCTTCCATCACTGGACAGCTAGGTTAGATTACATGCATAGTTAAAGTTAGGAAGAAGTAGTCCTGCCATAAATACATACACATCAATCAGAGAGGGCTTTTGAGTTCAGCAAGGGTAACAGCCAGTAGTGGAAGCATCATTCAAGTAGTGGGAAAAAAGTCTAGACAAAATCAAGCAAGGAATAAAGCACTAGCTTTTACCAGTGAAGGTTACTAATCAGTTGTTTACCAAAAGCTGCATTGATTTAGGGATTTTTTTTTCTCTTTTAGATTATATATATACATATTTCTCCTAAAATCTATTCTGTTGTCTATCACAGCTACTGAAACAGGAATTAATTATGGGAGCCCCCGGGACTTGTCTCATATAAGGGGTCATGACCAGATGATCACTGTGGTTCCCTCTGGTCTTAAAAGATCCAGCAAAAAGCACTGAGGACAAACAAACTGAAAACCCAAGTCCATGTAGTAAGAAGCTTTCCCTGCCCAGGAAAGCAGATAATCTAAATAGACAAGACAGACTGGGGTGAGAAAAAGGATGTGTTATCTCTGTTTCACAGATGGGAAACAGAGGCACAGAGAGATTAAGTGATTTACACAAGGTTTGTGTCAGAGCCAGGAATGGGAGCCAGATCTCCTGAATTCTGTGTCTCTACCTTAACACCCAAGACTTTCTTTTTCCTCTTTTACCATAGCCTTGAGAGGGAAAGGCCTGTACTCTCTTATATATAAAACTGCACCATTGCTTACAGAGTAATTTGATAAAATGCTATACATGTAGCATACATCTGGTATTCTGATTTCTCCTCTTCTGTCATACTGACTGCTCTTTCCTTCCTTCATCTTTCCTTTTATCCTCCCTTTCCTTTGTTTTCACTGTCTCTTGCAAAGGACATTGGTGTCAATTATAGTAGAAGAAAGCACCACTGTCTCAGAAACAGCATATTTAGACCATCTAACCTTTCACTGTACAATCAGAAATGTACCAGGTATACCTGGGCATATATCTTCTAAGACTAGGTTTGCAAATATAAAGAGAAGTAAAATTAGAAACAGGCATTTGAGATTTGCCCATTTTATTATGACCAAATCTGAGTACATTTTCAAGGGAGACAGGAATGACCTCAGTGGGGTTTGTTTAGCTGAGTTGGCTAGGTTCAGTTGTGACTAAATCCTTAAATCTTTCCCTTCTGTATCTTCTCATTTCACACACGGTTCTGCCCCCCCCCCCCTTTTTCAAAGTCTCTTTGGGTAAAAACATGCAATTTTTGATACTGATAGCAGGATCCTTAGATGGGATAGTACCTTTGACAAAACCTACAAATAATCAGTCTGTTTCTATGGCAGTTCTCAAAGTGCTGGCTCGCCTCCAGGTCTATGAAATTCTTGGAATAAGGTCTTCTTCCAGTGACTCAAACTCTTGCAAGTTTGCAAGATGCAGAAATAAAAACCTAGAATAGTGTTGTTCCTATGCAGAACAGAAGAATACCTGAGAGGGTGTCAAAGTACTTCCAGTGTGACTACGGGTAGAGGAGGGTCAGCCATAGTTGGCTAGGGGAGGACAGTTTGTCCCCAGGGCCCTGTGTTTTGAGAGGTTAGAGAGGGTCCCGGCTAATTGCCTAATGATATACAAGGGGTCATAACCTCCACCTTTGCCCTGGGCCCCCTGGAGCCATGGCTATTGCTTGGCCCTGCACCGTGGCCACCTCTGTGGCATGGGGGACAATGATGAGCCAACAATGGTGCTCAGCATTTTGTTTTGGGCAGGCAAGCAAAGGCCACGCATGGCAGCTGAGATTTGCATTGAGCAGGATGCAGATAGCAGGGCAGAGCCTTACGTGCATGTGTAGCAAAGGCGACCCCGCTGATAGATGTAGCTTTGGGCTCTGCTGCGTCATGAAGAGTTCTGGTCAAAACTCAGAGAACCTGAACCTCTTTCCAGCTAGATGTGTGCTGGGAATAGGTTCCCAGAATCAGGTTATTCTCCTATTAAGGGAGGCATAAAAGATAGTGCTGTGAGAATTACAATGCCTTTTTATGGAAAGATCAATGGCATGTCCTCAGCTAGAATGCTGTTTTTAGGTAAGGGTAGTTTCACCTCATAAAAGATTATATGGCTGACATATTTTTAAGTCCAGAGAAAAGTAACAAAACCTGTGATGAAGAGGTATGGAAACACTTTGAGATAAAGATATGGACGGTTGAGTAGTGGAAAGTGGCAAGTATGAGATGTCACTGCAGTATATAAAGTAATAGATGGTACCGAGGGGTCATGTGGTCACTCCTGTGTACCCTCTCTTGTAATAAATATCAGAGAAACACTCAGAAATAAAAGCAACAGGTTTAAATCTAAAACAGCAAATGATTTTTTAACACAGTTTCTCTGCCGTGGCCTTGAGAAAATACCGAGGTAAAGAACGTAGCAGGGATAACAAATGTTAGACATTACAGTCAATACCGCCTACATGTACAGTTAAGCTATCCAGGGTAAAAGTTAATCTATTAAGCCATATTTTAATGTAATATTATTTTAATAACTCAAATCTCCGCTTCAGGGCTCGTGACAGTGAGTACTTCCCACTTGCAGTGAAATTTGACTGCTGGGCACGTTTTTGGATGGGCATTTGTCCTTTGCAGGGGGGTTCTTCTGCATGTGTTCCTGGCGAGCAGGAGAGGCCGGATTTCAGGCTAGCTGGACCTCTGATCTGATCTGCTTTGGCACCTGATGCTGGCTCGAGCTGCTGAGAGGCGGCTGGCCGGGCTCCCCTGCCGGCGGCCGGGGCTGAGCTCCCAGAGCCCTTCCTGGGGCTGGCCCCGCTGGTGTTGCTGCCTGCCAAACTTGGGCTTGCAAAACGCGGGCTCAGCTTGGCAGCGGGAAGCATGGCGTGTTCAGGCAGCTTCGAGGTTTCACCCAAATTGTCCGCCCTGCCCTGGAAGACACCACCTGTGCTAAACTTACCCTAGGCAGGAAATGGAAGAACAAATCAGGCCTAATTCAATTAAAAAAAACCCAACAAACCCTTAAAACAAACTGTGCATAGTCTTCTCTGCACGCCATCTGCATAGGAGCAGGGGGGATGTGCTTGATTCCCACTGTGATTCAAATGGAAGTGAGAGTAAATTGAAGGCTGATATATATCAGTGCTGAGGGCAGGATTTAGACAAGTGAACAGTTGTTCCTACAACAAAAACAGATAATGTTGTCAAGTTTGTTCCCTAACCAAGGATTCAATCAAACACTCACCAGACTCAAGCTAAATCTCCACAACCTTTATTGCTTCCTGTACACTCACTTAAATCTTGCCTAACCCCTTCCTGTCCCAGCGCTGGTTTCCTTCTTCCTCCCGAGGGTAGTATTAGTGTCTGCCCACTAAACCATGTCAGCAGGTGAAATTTATATATGGGCTACAGCAAGCTATTTATCATCATTTTTGAAATTTCCATCCCCACTCCCCATTAAATGCAATAACCTTCTGAGCACTTTAAACATAAAATCCATTGCCGTATCCCAAAGATTGTTTCTCCTTCTAGCATGTGAACATGGCAATTCACTGTCCCATGGCACTGCTGCAGGCACTTAAAGGTATTTTGAAATCTTTTTAAGAGAAAAAACACCACACACACAAATTAGGACTTTTACAGGCTTTGCAAATAGGTCATTCCCCTTAATGAGTCTCTTTATTAGGCAAAGTAGCTACAGTCATAAGGAGAAATAGTAATGAGCATTTCCTCTCAGCATTTGGAGATCACAGAGAGCTTGTTCCATCCATGACCAGTGTGGATCTCCAGGAAGCAGGAGCACCGCTGCTGGGGGCTGCTCCACAGGGCTGCTGGCATGGCTGCCCTTGGGCTGCGGGGCAAAGTCACACCTGGGAGACCCATGGCTCAGAAAGTCCACTCCCTCCAGATAGCTCCTTCTCCTACTCTGACTCTGCTGCTCTCTTCTGGAGTGGATAATATGAGCTGACACCTGGGGTGTGACAGGAAGACTGATGAATTTTTGTACATAAGATATTATTCATGAATAAATAAATTTGAAAAACAAAAACAAAACCAAAAAGAAACCCAACAAAAAACAGCAAACAACCCAACTCTCTGAGAATCATAGAAGGAATTTATTGGGGAATTATGTGGGAGGTACATTTAGCTCACCAGGTGGCAACAGTAATTCTTCTCTATTTTTTACTTTTTAGTGTTAGCTTCTCACTAGCAGAGAGAGAAAGAAATGGGAAATATCCCAGGTGTTACTTACAGAAGAGAGGCAGTTTCAGAGAGCGTTTACTCTTGCTTCATTGACAAGGTAGACGAGAGGAGAGAGCCCCAGGGATTGTGCAGGAGATAAATATGTTGGGTGAGTTTTACTTCAAAGACACTTTCAGCCAAACACTATTTCAGCCTAGGAGTCTGAGAGTGAAAACCGTTAATGTGTTGATATAAATACATGACAGGGTGTGCCCTTAAACATGAAGCAATGCTGGTGTGTTGGTTCGCTACACAAGCATCAGAAAAAACAAACAACAGTGCTCTGCTTCTTCAGCATAGCCAAATTTTTATCTTTGGGTACTCTTTTCCTTTGATAAATCCAGGGTGGCTTGAACTTTCAGTGCCAGTTTATGCCCTCTGTCTCAGAGTATGCCCTGTGTTACTGAAGATAGCAGAGCTTTCAGTTTATGCCAGACCTGTTCTACCTGCTCACCCCACTGGCACACAGAGTGCTGGAGACTACAGCAGTGCACACGTGCTCACTGACTGTTTCAAAGCACCAAGGGAGGGACATTGCAAGGAAGTTGGACAAACTTGTCCAAGGATCCAGATGTCTACTGTCCTCTAAACATGGAAGTTAAAAGATTTCCACAAAGAAACTATTCTGGGCTTTAAACCTGACTCAACTTTTGATTCATTTCATTCGTTGCTTCAGTCACTTCCAAATCCTCCATTCTCTGGCCTTAAAGTGAATCGGTACTGTACTACACAGGAACTGTAAAATTTATCCCCCCAGTAACTGCTTAAATCTATCTCTAATCCTTTAAACTCCTTGATTCAGTGTAGTTTAAATTGTTGTAAATATCTTTGAGGTGGATTATGCTGCTTAATTGCTACTAAGGGAATAATAATATTATGTGTATGTGCATACATAATATAACGTACATAGAGAGACACAGACACAGACAGAAAATCTTCCCAGCAAAGAAGATATTAAATAATAGTTTAAACTACTCAGGATTTCGGAAAGCCTGTTAAAGGGATTAGAAACTAAATCCCAAACTGGTGAAGGGGTACAGGCAATAATTTCCACAGACAACAATGCTGTCAACACACTATTTCCTCTCTTTCTATATGTATGTTTTCTTTATACATTGTCTATACCACTTCACAAGAAAACATGATCTTTTCTATTAAGTTAGCCTCAACTATGTATAAGATACTTAGGTTTGAGGAATCATAGATAGTGCTCTCACAAGAAGTCAGAATGTCCATCAGTAGTATTTCTTTCTTTGGGAGGAAATAGTTTCCCATCATCAACATATCAGATTTGTAAGTCCAGCTGTCCTAAGTAAAAGAATTTAAACCTGTAAAAAACTGCACAGATAAATAGCTAAATATAACTTTCTACACGTGAGTAGTTCCACTGAGTTGCTTGTGATCAATGCACATGTGCAGATTCCTGGACAATGGAATGAAAGGCTTTGTCCTGGAAATGTGCAGTCAGATATAAATCTTCTAAAAAAAAATTATCTGTGGTAGTAACTGTTCCTGAAAGTGGGAGAGAAGGAATATGTTAAGATTTTAATTTTTAAAGCATTTATAAGAAGAAATATTATGATAGGTATTCCTAAAAACTTGTTTCCCATGAATGTGTATGTCATTGCAAGAGTCTGCACTTCATATTTGCTCTTCTTCTGCCCTGTCCTGCTCACAAAACGCTGCCAATTAATTCTTCTGGAAGCAGCCCTGTTGCCTCTGTTGACTCCAAACATGAGCTGAGATCTACCAGAGTTCAAGGAACCAGTTCCAGAAAATAAATCCAAAATATTGTACGGAACCGTTTATAAAAGAAGTTTACTGTAAACATTAATTACTGAATATAATAGCTGAAGCAAAACACCTAGCGAATGAAAGAAGTAAATACTATGGTCTTACAGACTTAATAGAAAGAAAGTAATCCTGATATTGAGTGTTTCAAAATGGGTTAGTTCTTGCCCAAACTTCATTCACTACATAGAAGCAAGGGGCTCCTTGCACCTGTAAGCTTGAACCTGAGCATGGTCATGGATTCAGTTCCAGAGGAACTGTGCCTTGGGGCACCACCTGTCTTTTATCATCTGAAATAAAGCTACTTTATTACAAATACAGTAATTGTGTGTACTTAAATTATTAATCTCTTTCCAGGCACACTATATCTGCTTTTTAACCAAGTGTTTATACTCTGTGATTAAACAAGTTTGATCTTGTTCTGTGGTAAGAAGAAGAATAATCTCCTCTCTGAAAGGGAAAATATAAATTCCTCTTACCACCCCTTGCCCATTATTTGGTTCATCTTCACTTGACACCTCTTTTGATTCAAGGCTGGCTAAAAGTCTTAATTTATAACACATCATGAGGAAAGGTCTAAGGAACATTAACGTTATTGAATCCTCTTTAGCATTCTTGGTATACGTTTCATATTTATTCTTTAGGCTCAAGCTACTCCTTCTTTCCAGTGTTTGTACAGCACCTTGGAGAATGGCTTTGTTTCATGATTTGTTCTTCTTCAATCTGCCTGAAGAACCATACCTGTGCGTAGTGAAGCCAGCATAGCCACACATGGAGACACATCTGGTCATGACTGTGCTAAGACCAAGGTTGGATGTGGTCTTGTGTGATCTCTGAATGCAGCAGGGTGCCCTGTGATCCCACTGCTTCCCATGTACAGGCATGGGGCTGAAAGAAACAATTTTGAATGAAGTACACAAGATTAATTTTTAAACAGCTGGAGATAGAAACAAGCACCTCTCTGCAGCGCCAGAAGTTCATGTTGTACAGTAAAATCTGTTTAGACTGCTAAATATAGTTGGGGTTATGTTCTTTTCTATATAGTTAGAGTTTTGAATGTCTTATGCCTTAATTCAGCAAAGAACGCTTAAACACAGCTGAAAAGAACTTTAGTAGCTTGCTAAATAAATATCTACATGTACTTGAAATTAGGTCCAATAAAGGACACGGTGACCAACAAGTAAGGGGAGGCAGTTGCCCAACCCCCAGATGGAATTCAGAAGAGGCTCTTGGGTTCAGTGTCTATGTTGTCCCTATATAGTGTCCCTGTACAAGAGCTTTATGCTCTCTTGTAAGGAAAAAGAGGCATCAAGGCTTACAGTACAGGAACTGGACCTCTTTCCCTCTCATGTAATTGCATTCCTTATTGATAAGATGCAAATGGTTTGAATGCTTTATACTTTTTATGGAAAAGGGATATTTTTCCTTGGTTTCTGCTGACCTCCAGCATTGGCTGTGTGTGAGGCATTTGAAGAGACTTTTAGTTTAGCTCTTTCATCATTACAATCTGTTTTATTGATCCTTTCCCTCTGCTGTGTTTGTTAATTTCCTGACATACATAAAGTGTGTTCCTTTTTTTGTAACAAAAGGTAGCAGTTCTCCTTCCAGAGACAGAAAAACTGAGGCACAGGATTGGGAACTGGCCAGGAGTTTGTCAGAAGATCTGGAAGACAAGTCCAGCAGCTGCTATGTGACATCTTCTGGCCTACTGTTGATTTTGGCAGACACTGAAACAATGTCCCAGGTTTAGCCACCTACAATTGGTAGCAGCTTTTCAGTGGTTGGCAAGTAGGCTGGGTCCTCAGCAGAGCTGCTGGCGGCAATTCATGGTTCTTCCATTTTCCTTTTTTTAGGTCACTTTTGCTTGTTAGGCCTTTTCATCTCCTTTCTGTGGAGAGCCTGATTTCAGAGGTGATCTGCTTCCTTTACCCGTGTAATCTGAAGCCTGTGATCATGCTTATTTACACGGAAAAGGGATAGGAAGGAGAAAGAAAGAACAAGAGCAGTATCCAAGACTCCCATCTTTGGGAAGATAGATATGAAAGGGGATGAATTTATCGACTGGATGCTTTTTGGATCATAGTGGGAAAATGAGATGAAAAAGTAGAGAAACAAAACAGAACAAACCAGCAACATCCATGCTAGTAGCAATCATGGACATACTGCAGTGGCTTTCAGGAACATTTTCTATGATCTAGAAAAAAATCACAACAGTTTCCAACCTTTCCTCTCTCCTAAAGAAGACACAGGTAAAGAATCTCCTCAAAGAGTGTAACTGAACCTAAGGTAAACATAGATCAGAATATTGCTCCCAAAGAAAATGGCTGACTCCTTTGTTAACAGTTTGTGTATTAAAAAAAAAAAAAAGAATTTGCAGTATGCTTGAAAGCAGCAATAACCTCTGTGAAGCTGCTTGAAGAGTCTATCCTGGTGTTGGGAGATATCTGGCTGTGTAGAAAACAAGTGCACACCAATTTACAGCCACAGAGTAGATGAAGTGTTGTTCCAGCTTGCGTTTTTGGGATGGAAGGAAGGAAAAAAAAAGAGATGCACTGATGTTTGTGCAAGAAGGAAAGTAAAAAGGGAAGAAATAATCTCCAGAGAAAGATAACAGGTAGGAAAAAAAATCATTAATAGACAATAACCTGTACATGAGGCAGGGTGCAACAGCTGTGGTAAGAACCACACAGGGAAGGCAGAAAAGCTGGCCCATGAACTGTCAGAGCAGGCATTGCTCTGTGTTGCTTCTGTGTCTTGGAACGATGAAAGGTTATCAAGATATTTTCAGAGTACTGGGATATCTTCCAGGCATATTTCACCTTGAAATAGAGACAGTGATTCAGCCAGGATGGCACCTGTGCAACCACTGCACCAAGGGTGGAAGAGAAGCAGCAGCTAATACAGTGACCAGAGAGAGATGGTGTCAGTGCTGCAGTTGCCGCATCTCTGGTCGGGCGTGTGGCCTGGGAGCCAACCTCCACGTGAGCAAAGGCTTCATTCACATAAGCCTGAGCGACCTCATCAAAGTACAACAAACTGCTCATTACCAAGTGCCTGCAACAAAAGACATGTTACCTGACTTGGCAGAAACAAAAATAGCCTCAGTGTTTGGTGCCAAAGATAAATATTGGTGAATGCTATTGGGTAAAGAAAGCAACCACCTCGCTACATCTTGGACACCAGCAGCTAGCTGCAGATGGTGGAATATGCTGTTTTGGATCAAATCTGCAGTGGAAGAATACTTCTGCTGCCAACAAGATGCGCTAACAGGACTCATAGGGATCAGAGGTGTGGATGATGGCATTCTGCAGTAGAGCTGCAGAGACACTGAAATGGAAACATCCATAGATCACAATCTCATTTGTTTGCTATGAAGAGCCAAGAAAATAAACCCACAGATTAATACTAATAACTGACCTCTCAATAATAATAATAATAATAATAATAATAATAATAATAAATAATAATAATATTGCAGCAGACTGTAGCATCAGACTCAGGACACTTAGAGCATGTCAACATTCAGTGTGAGTGCAGGAGCTGTGAAGTACAGGCTAAACACACCAGCCAGGGTTGCTGAGCAGTTTTGGGATTTGGGGGAATAGGAAGTGATGCTATGGGACAGTGAGGATGTGCTGTATTCCCATGGGCCTGGAGCAAGTTTGGAAGGGACTTTCCAGAGCAGCCCTCCTAAACTTCCCTGTTCTGGTGTGGGTTAGGTGGAGTGCACACTGAACTACCAGGTGCCACCAAAATTAATCAACAGCTCATCTCAGCA
This sequence comes from Athene cunicularia, assembly GCF_003259725.1. NCBI lineage: Eukaryota > Metazoa > Chordata > Aves > Strigiformes > Strigidae > Athene > Athene cunicularia. The sequence goes on from NW_020799095.1 coordinate 114,517,406, forward strand.
ACTGTGTAGTTTCAAATCCAAAATCCCCAAGTACTTTCAGTGAATTTTTAAAATTTTACCTGGGAGTGAGAGCGCAGTCGTATCAGGCCTTTGGTCACATTGGGTCTTTCCCCATCACAGACAGGCAGCTGGGAAAGCTATTAAAATTCCCAGCTGTGGCTTTAAGAGGGTTCAAGAAACAAACAAAACATGCAGCAAGCCAGCCTTGAACTCGGAAGGAACACTGTCTGTAATATCAGCCCTTGTAACACTCACATGTCAAGATGCATGTCTATAGCGTTGCCTATGGCTAGTGATAGTGGATGCAGGAAAGAAGAAGGAAAAGATGTACAGGAAGGACTATCCCATCAAAGACCTTCCCCACTGGTGTTTGAAGATGCAGTTACAGGTAAAACTGTTTCCTCAAGACATGTGAGGCACATGAAGGCAGGCTGTACTGATCAGGCTGCAAATTCTCAGTTTGGGGAACATGGTGGTGAACGGGATTCTCTATCTCTGATGCCAAAAATTTGTCAAGTTTTACAAATAGACAGATTGGATACAGCGCTACGTGCACTCTGCTGAAATTCGATTAGCCAAATGCTGAAAGCACACAGGCTTTTGAGTGATTGACTACAGTACCAAGTCATGAACCGCCGTCTCCCCCCACCTTCTCCCAGCAAGAAAAATATAATTTTAGGTGCCGTTGTTAGGCATAGTTCTCAAGTATGGACTTCAGAGAGATATACTGCTAAGCTAAATCTAAAAGCACGCCTAGGCAGTGATGTTTAATTTTGCACTGGAACTTGGGAGATCAGTAACTCACTAGGTGGCCAAAGGAAAGACTTTTTACCCTCCTAAGCCTTTGGTTTCCCATCTGGAGAAGGACTGCTGCAATATTTGCTGATGTAAAATGTGCTACTTACAACTGGGTATTATCATCGTCTGAAATGAATGTGACAAACGGAATGATGTGATAAACAGCTTCCTCGTCCCTGAATTAGGAGTACAAGGGTGGGATTGTGTGGGAACTGTGAGAACACAGCACATGACCAGAATTGGGTATGGGCGACAGCAGTATAGACAGGGGGAAGGAGAAAGACTGAATGTTGCCCTGTCTTGGAGTTCTCTCTCCTTGTGCTTGAACACCGAATAATAAGGTCAGCTGTGATTTTTAACCAACTCAAAGAGCAATTCCTAATCTCTTTCCATCTGGACTTTAATTTCCTGGCTATCTCATGTAGTACTACGTGCTTTTTCAGGATCAAAAGTCACATCAGGAAGACTCTGTTTCCATTTCTATCAGACAATAATAGGGATAGTGCTCAGGTAGCCAGGCTAAATTATCTGCATTATTCGTTAATCGTAAGAATCGTGCCAGCTGCTTACGTGACCAGGCAAGCTCTCTGAGGCTGTGCACACAGCGAGGCGCTGGGCCAGTTGTCTGGGTGGCTCTGCTTTTCACAAGGGAATGAGTCACTGCCGCCGTTACCACCGCTCCACCCCTGGTATTGGTTTCTAATATCTTACTCTGGCAGGAGGTCAGAAATCCAGGAGGATCCAGATTTGGGTCCAGGTTCCTGTTCCATTTCCTTCCCTTTATGGCAGTAATGGATTTCCTGTGTTTCCCTCCCTTTCCTCTCCTGCTTCTTTATGGATGTGGCCATTACTTAACACTGAGAAAACAGATTACCAGGCGATGCTAGGCATCGCCACCACTCTGCCATCCGTTTGTGTGTTTGCAGAACTGGACTTCTTACGCAGAGGTTTTTGACTGCTGTATTTGTTTCAGCAACGTTATGTGAGGACACGGCATTTCAAAGATATGGCTGGCCAGGAAGGTATTGCACCTATTGCCCATGTTTCCCCATCTGCTGCGAATCACTGAGGGAGAGTCCTGGGTGCTTCTTGCAACCTCTGGATGGCGGTGAGTCAGCGTTCTCTTGAAGGCTTCATCTCAGCCATCATCATTGCTTCCCCCTCAATGTGACATGTGGCTGGAGGCATGTGCAGAGCCAGGGAAGTGGAGTTACAAATGGGTGCACCTCCCTGACATGAAGCAAGCATTTTGGCAAATGCATCCACGCCAGTGCCACCCACAGTGTACAGTCAGCAGGGCACGGAGCAATGGAGGGCCTCATTAAAGAGACTGGTACTTGCTGGTGTCGTATGCCACTGTGAGAGTGTCACTGTGCTCCTCTCGGGCCACACACATACTCTACTCATCACTCCACAGGAACAGCCTGTAACAGGAGCTACTGTTCAAATGGATGCATTAGAAAAGTGAATGGGAATGTAAGTGCTTTGGGGGTTGCTATTTCATTATCACTGCTCATAAAGCTTTCTGAGAAGTGTGAACATTTCCTGCTTTTAGCCAGGCTCTTTAATTCGCACCACACTAGGCTTGACCCTAGCTCCCACCAGTCTCTTCCTCCCTACCACCCTCTTTCGCCAAACCTGCTCCTGTACTCTGCCCAGCCCCTCTCACTGCATGTCACCAAATGGCTGTGTCCTGCACCAACCCTCCAAATCGGGCTGTTGATGTGACACAGTGATGATACATCACCCCTACATACACAATAGTAGATGTCCCACATCTGCTGCTGTAGGGGAACACAAGTAGCTCCATTGCATGGAGGGGTGGGAGGTGTTTCTGGGTCCTCATTTCTCAGTCAAGAGATGCTTCAGTGCATTCATCCTCCTTCTCAGATACAGGTTGAACCCATCCTTGCTGTTCCTGTTTATCCCCTTTTCAATAGACCTGGGCTAAAAGATCTCCTCTCCTATGTGCAGGGTTCCTTTCACATAAAGTCCACCAAACCATTTTAGTTGCTATTTCTTTATTTTCTGTTTTGCAGTACATTGCCCAAATAATTTCTGATATTCAGGAAGGGAGTGATAAATTTGTAAGAATGATAGTAATTTTTTCAGAAATATCTTACAAATATCACACAGTTCTGTGAAAGGCTGTCATTACATACACTGATAATTCAATTTGTAACAAAAATTACATGGGAGAGTATTTTTAGTTTAAAGAAATCGTATTTCTATTTACAGTCAAGGAAATAAATGTCTTTAAAAATCTAGCAGTGTTATTTGCAACAGCTGGTTTAGCTTATGAAGTTGTTAGGAGTAGAGAGCGCAGTCTCTGAGACAGTGATTTTATACTTCAGAGTTCTAGTAATCTGTTTGTCCTTGCGTAACTTCTATGCCATGCCCTAGTTCACATTTGGAGCTATATTTTATCTCCAAGTTCCTATTATTTCTTACAGGTTAGCACAACATATGACCTATGACATTGCAGCCGTAAAGAAAGTAGGCACATGTGATTTTTCTCTTCAGTTTTCACATCTCAGTGCTCTGGCCATTCAATTTAGTTTCCCAGGTGCTGACAGCTGGTAATGCTCTTAACTGCTCTCCCCTGTTGGTAAGTTATGGATATTTCCTAACTGAAGTTTAATTGTATAACTTTACTTCACTTGAAATGCCAAAGGTCCCAGGAACCAATTCCTCCTCCAGGCTGATTACGGCACTGAAGATAATACTGTTTGCTGAAGGTGAACCTAAACCCCTGCCAAGAGTCTTCTAAGACAACGTTTATGGTGTTCATCATTATGCAATGACTGTCCAGAGCCGGCCCGGAGGACACAACCCCCTAATTTTTAGGTTATATCTGCCTTATATATAAAAGCAAGCACTAAAAATGTGTTCTTTGAGGCTCAAAGAGAAGACAGTAGGAATAAGAGATTTGAAGGAAGAACCATTCTGTAGGTAACAAAGGTAGGAGCAGGGGACTGACTGACTCAGGAGCTCACAGATGGGTATTGCACCAGCCCAGTGCCGTGAAGCAGGATCTGGTCCCACATGTGGTGTCTCGTACATGCCACATGTAGTCTGTCCCCTCTTTGAGGGAATGGCAGCTCCCCACTCTCAGTGTTGGGCATGCTGTGCAGTGCCAGACTGTCTCATCAACTGGACACCGGCATGCTGCTTCCTCGGTAGCCTCAACGCAGTAGTTAGGATGCTAAGGGTGACATCAGGGCCCCTCCTGTGGACTTGTTGCCCCTTCTCTTACAGTCTGCATCGATGCTAGTTACCCTGGCTGTCTTGCTCCTTGGGTGGGCAGAATGATACTGGTGACACTGTATCCCTTGAGCTCCTGCTGTCTGGAAGAAACCCGACCAAGGGACCCCAGGGTGCCAGAACTTCTCTACGAGAATGTACCAGGTCTGTTCACACAATCTGTAGGACCACAAGCACATTGGATAGGCTATGCACCAGTGCTACTCAGTACCAGCCTTCCTGGCCCTCATTGGGCATTAGGAACCAAAATGCCTCTTGAGGCTGCTGTGAAGTTTCTCAATAGCTTTGCTCAATGGATGAAATATGTCTTCCCTTCATCCCTGAGGGGTAAACAGAGGTTAAACTGTGAGAATAATAAACTGAGAGTAGTGAGCAGTAAAATAATGGTGAAATGTTCTGCTGCTGTTGGAACAGAGAAGCTAAGGTGGGGAGGGCAGGACTGACCGATGTTCCCATTGCTGAAAGGTGAACTCACTTTGCCCAGTTCCATGACTGCTGAATGTTTTTGCAGCCACATCAAGCTGGAGCCAGATGTAGAGGGAGACAACCCGATAAAACATGAAGACAGCATCCCTTTCATTCTCTCTGATATGTATATTCATACCTCCATCTACCTGGGAATACCTAACCTGTGCATGGCGGTCCCAGCTTCGGTGGGTTAGGCTGTTTCTCCCTAGGAGAGAATGGAGGGAAGTTTGCCATGGGAACCCCTTTAAATTGGGTCCACCACTTCTGAAAGAAAAAATGTTTGTCAAAACTTGACCTTCATTGTATAAATCCTCAACAAATTGACTGGCATTGACCTTCTTTATTGTTTTCACTTTTCACCCTTTACAAGGCTCCTCAGTCCCCTGCAGCTGCCAACTGGCTGCTGCCTGTTCAGCAGCTGATGGGGAAGGATTGGCCCAGTGGGAAAAGGTGTTACGGACCTTCTGGAGCAGCTGGCCCAGCTTTCCTGCTTGCTAGCAAAGCCCGGAGGGGAAAGGGCCAGACTTTCCCCTCCCAGGTACATGAACCCTGTTGAGGGCTTTGCAGGAGGCACAGGAAGGGCACGAGGTAAAGGCTGTGTTGCATTTAAGGTCTTGCAGATGTGCTGTGGCAGAGGAGAAGAATCCATGCGGAGGGGGACCTACACCTCTTGCATGCACTGTACCCCCTGCCTATTTTCAGACAGCCTACAGGACTTCCCAATGGTGAATCATGAACTAGTCTAACACAGATCCAGTGATGAGGAGCTAGGAAGAAGCAGGCTATTTTTTAAGGTCCACTTCGTATAGACAGCTGGCTGCTGTTCACCATTAACATTTCTGCAAGAACCAAGCAGTCTGAAGAGGTCCTTGTCCTTCACAGTGCATTCCCTCTCTTCTTCCCCTACTGCAGTTTCCTGTCCCCTCCCACAGTTACGTTAAGGCACCTATTTATGGTGTTGTGGTCTAAAACAGATCAACAGGAGGTTTTCTGGTTTTGCTAATACTAGCGATTTCCCTAATTTAGTTTAAAGGGTATCAGCACACTTAGGAGTGATAAATTGGAGGGAGGAAAAAGTAACAAATAGCTGTGGGTGAGAAAAGGCAGGGTCCGTCTTTGGCACTTTGGCATTAGATAAATGTGGTGTGGAACAACACTTTCAGATGTCCACTGAGAAATGTATCTGCATTTGGTCCCCAACTCCAAAACGGATGTTGGAGCATGCTTCACTGCTGCTCTGTTGCTTAATTCTCAGTAAACTGTCAAGCAAGCACATGTCCAAGGCACCCACTGACTAGTGATGCACTGCCGAACTGGGTCTTAGAGAGAGGAGAAAAGTAAATATTGCTAGCTCTGTACAGATGAAACCTACAAAAATAGTCAATGAATACTTTCAACAGAACCAAAATATACACCCTGTGTATCCCTTCTGCAGGTATTGGAGTGGTGGGACTTTTGCTGAATTTCCTGTGGTTTTTACTACAGCACTCATCTCTAGTAGTTTAGGCTCACACATATATTTAGGCTTCTTCCTTCTGTTTAGGTGCCAAACTTTCAGTCTTGCAAGAGCTCCACAAGCCTGTTTCTGATTTATTCCAGCAAGTGGTTTCATTTTCTTGAGTAAGATTTCTCTTGATTTCAGTCGGTGAAGTGGAACTGAACTATAGGTCTGGGTACACAGGAAAGTTACACTGGGAATTGCTGCAGAGACTACAGAGTGCTAACGTACTTTTGCTGAACATCTTGATTGCCTAAGGATTACCTGATTAAACTTATGATTTAAATGCTGCCTGTCTTGATAGACAAGGTCACAGTTAAGCAGCCTGAAGTGCCACCTAGAGTCTTACTTCATATATCTTTTATAACATTGCTCCTAGGACCGTGTTTGAAGGTCAGGAGCTGGATAGCAGGGGCAAGATTAGCAAGCCATCTTTTGTGGTCTAAGAAATGACAATAGTGAAAATTAAGTAACTGGGATGGGCAGACCATCATCACTGGAACCCCCCTGTTTTCTGTTCTCTCTCCCTTGCCTGATTTCTCACACACACAGATGTTTCTGAGATGTGGGCAGGCAGTGGGGGTCAAATGGGAAAGCCCATGGAGCACAACTGCTACAGAGTCTCCTTTGAACGCTCAGGTGAGCAGATGGGAGGCAGAGGTGTGCTAGCCAGAGGTGGCTGCAGACAGGCCCTCAGGGCCAGTCAGTGTCCCCAGGCTCCCACAGTGCATCCTCCAGCCCCATCTGAACAATCTGTGCCTTGCGGGAAAGTGAGTCAGCTAAGGAACTGAAGGCACATTTCAATCCTCTTCCTGGGGACAGGTTGTGCTGTTCAAGCTGTTCCACCCAGGACACCTCCTCCCTGCCAGGCCCCTCTGGATGCAATCAGCAGGTCTGCTCCCTTCCCTTCCCCCTGCAAAACCACGCTTGACCCCTGTCCCTGTCTGGGGATGCATACAGCCAGCTGAGATGGGGTTTCTTATTCTGAATCATTTCCCTCTCAATTTCCCACCTTCATGCTCCTGGAAGGCAGGCTTTCCCTTTTTCCCATGTCTCCTGAGCACACACATTAAATTGGAAAGACCTTTCTGAGACCCACTATTCTGTCACTGAAAAGGAGCCCCCATGGTTCTTGGAAGGGAAGCTGCCCCCTTTTTCAGAGTTTTCTGGCATAACTCTGCATGGGGATGCCTGAAATCACAGGAATGAAGATGTTCAGAGCTGTGTGAAAAAAGAAAAGCCTATACCCACAGATCCTAATGTTTCCATATACAATATCCTGTAGCATTCTGAATCTGATTTTATTTGTAACTGTATTGAGAATAAAAGCTTTTCCTTCACCTAACAGAATCAATCGGCCCATAGTGGGTCTTTATTCCCGTTCAAATTAAGGGCTATTCCATACCGAAAATGCACTAATGTAACTAAATTGATTTCTAACTTGATTTTAGTTAAATGGGTGTAGTTCCCTGTGGGGATACACTTAAATCAGTCGAAGAGCAGGTGAATTATGCATCTTTGTGTATTTCTCTGCAATTTTTCTTAATTAGATGTAAAGGGATCTCACAGTATCTAAGGCTCTGACCACAGGTAACACCCCCCACCACCCCCTCCCCTGAAATCCCCATCTTCCAGTTCCTGGGGATGCTTAGCAACTCTCCTAAAGTGCCAAATGCTCTTAACTCCTGCCGTGGAGCGCTGGAGGTGTTCGCTGCCTCACAAGTGTTCAACACTTCTGAAGATCAGGCCCTGCATTGTCATTGTGCGTGTGCATGTTTTGTCCCTCTGCCCCCCATATTTTGTGGCAGATAATTGCCTCCCCCTACAGCCAGGTGCAGCCTTGGCTCTGAAGGACCCTCATTGCTCTGAGAGCAGAGGGTAAGTGCAGCCCTCAGCGTGCCCAGGATCCCGGCGGATGCAGAGGGAGGTGTTCATCTTATTGGGCTGGGCTACCCTGGCAAGGAGATTGTCTTCCTCATGAGAGAGAGAAAAAAAACCCTTAGCAAAGGAAAATCAAAATGATTTATAACCTGAGGCACAGCTGGCACTGGGAGATGCCTCCCGGCTAAGCCTGGCCTTGGCTGGGCATAGCTGCATCTCTGAGCAACTTGGACATGGTGCTTGGCTTTGCAGTGTTTCTTTGCTCCCAAGAAGAAACCCATTGTCTGTTCCTATTCCTGGTGTCATGAAAACGGGCCATGCCTTCAAAGTGGGGATGCTCAGTGGCCACAGTCCCCACTGCAGGAGGGTATTACATGCTATGCTGTATGGGAAGGAGCCATTCACACTCAGCACTCTTGCAAGCTGTGGTGCTTAAAAAAAAATAAAGATCAATGTTATATTATTTTAATTGGTTTTAAAATGGTTGGATTGTAAAGCTGAACTGGCCAAACTGCATGTGACCCCTTGAAAAGAAGCAGAAAGGGGGGAGTTCCCCATCACTCAAGGAATATGGGTTTTGAAATGTAGGTGTCTAATTTATGGGAGATTATATGCCGATATCTAAGTTTGGGAGGCTTGTGACCTTCTGCCATTGACGAAGGCTGTGGACAGGTCTCACATACAGCGGGATAATGGAAATACAAGCAATGGCTTCCAGGGTAGAGGCAAGAAGCGTGGAGGCTGTGGTCATTCTTCCAGGAACGACGTGCAGGCTTGATTGATCAGAAACGTCTCTGAGAAAGTGAGAGACCCAAAGAGGTCAATTCCCTCTCTTCAGTGGCTCTGGCTATTTTCTTTAAATTAAAAAGAAAAATGGGACACTCTAGTCCTTTGTGCAATTTTATAGCCTAAGGAATATTTCCTAGGTTTACTCTGCTGTGTGTGCTATAAAGCAGGATGGGGTATTTAGCCCCTGAATTTTCACTTGGGTGTTATTTTTCTCTTGTTCACATTCATTTACTGTATGATATCAACTTCTATGTGTTCTGTGTGGTTTAGGCTTTTTCTTAATTTGAGGATTTTATATTAATAAGCCATGGAATCTTAATGTCAATGTTTGCCAGCACCATAGACACATGCAATATTATACAGATGTATTTTCTCCCTTCCCCCCTTCTTTCCTTCTCTCTCTCCTTCCTTCCCTCCTTCCTCTCCCAGCCAGCTACATTTTTTTTTTATTTTTCCATGCTTTCTTTAAACCTTTGAACACAAAGTTTCTCCTCCCCTCCCTTTCTCCTCTCCTCTCCTCTCCTCTCCTCTCTTTTCACCAAAGCCTTCATATCATAAAACTACACCTTATGGAGAACTTCACAGCTTAGACATACTTATGTATCTTTGTCTTAAGTATCTACATCATATCTATATCTATACCCATATCTGTAATGAATGTATTCTTAATGAATGTATTCTTACAGTATGTCAACTTAAGCTTTTTCACACTTTTAACCCCAAGGAAATTTAATGCAAACCTGCATCTTAAAACAGACAGGGCCATCACAACTTTTCTTTCCTCTGTAACTGCATGTGTCAGGCTATGCTGTTGGTGATGGGGGAGTCTCATGGTGGGTGGATAAATGCTGTGGTGCATACCTATGACTTGCTTTCTTCCAAAAAACTTTGGGCAAGGAGCTGTGATAGATGACATATACCCAGAGCTACAGTCTCTATCCTGGGCAGGGAGGACTGCCTCTGTGCAGCCCTGGCAAAGTTGAGGGTGTCCCAGTTGTGAGTGTTTCCATCTCAAGGGCTGATCACTGCAGCTGATGTAGTGTCCCCAACCTTGTGGCATGCTGCAGTTTCAGGCTCATGGGAGTTTCCAGGATGGAGCTGCACCTTGTTGTCTTCCAAAAGGCATTCCCTCACAGGGAGCCCACATTGTCACCATACAGGCAAAGGTAAAAAGACAACCCTGACTCCCATTTGGTATTTTCCTGAATGGCGGTGAAAATATGCTTCATAATAATTTACTCAATAATAATAATAATAAAAAAATTATGTCATTCAGTAGAAATGTATGGTAAATGAGATTCAAAGGATTAATGCACAAAGGAAATGTCAATGTTAATCTATAGGCAGTCCCTTTACTCCTGCTTGTCATAAATTCGGAGCAAGAGAGTTTGCAGACTGGCTCAGGAAGGGTAAAATTGAAGGATTAAACAAACCATAACTCAGTCTTTCTGTGCCTTGAATTCCTACTTTTGGGCTATTTCCCTCTGTTCTTTTTACAAAAAGAACATATATCTTCAGTGCGAGAAAGAAATTACAAACATTTAGACCATGAAAGTTGGGGTTTCTTGTAGTCATGATTCCACAGGTGGGCTCTAACTCAAATCAGCTGTGCTGGTTTAAAGCCGTGCTAGTATCCTTTATTGCTAACACTGAGCTACTTGGGTTACTCACTGTTGTGTCTTCTATGGGAATATAGGAAGAAACAGACTGGCTTTGTCTCCCTTCTGACAGAGAGGCTCTGTATCTACTCGTCCTCAGCAATCAGATCATAAAATTAGAGCTTCATGATTGTTGTTGGTCTTTTTTTTTTTTTTTTTTTTTTTTTTTTTCACAGTATTCCATATCAGCCTGAAAGCAGGGTGTGAATCTTTGGATAATGTGAAGGACAGCTTAGGTATGATTTTTCTCTGGATGAAAGAGTCAATCTTGCACTGGGATTCACAAGGCCGTGCTTTCTGCTCATTCATTTAGACTGCAGTCTGCCTGGTGCCAGGCCCTGCCCAACTTCTTAGCGTAGAAAATGTGCATTCAATTGCATGTCTAATTTGTTCACAAATTTTCCACGAGTGTTGAACCAAATGACACTGCAAACCCTATGCCTAGTTATGTGCCTAACTCAGCATTTGCACACAAAATTGCCTAATGACCATGTGCAATTATGGCAATTAGACATGTGAATTAAGCGTGCAAATACCCTAGCATTTGGGTTAGAGAGTCATAGTCTGTATCAATAGAAATAGCATAACCTATTTTAGATACAAAGAGAAAGTACATCCACCTTTTCCAGTGTGACCGCATTTGTGAAAAGAGCATCATAAGACCTTTGGCTCAGGGAGAAAGACTACAAGCTCTTGGCAGAGACCACAAGGAATCTGCAAATGAAATCAGACTTCAGGTGCTTCTGCTTCTCTCTCCCAGGTGCCTCTTGCTTGTAATGAAATACCAACACACTCCCACTGAACATACCTTGTCTTAATGGGGTTAGTTATTCTGTGTGCAAGGCAGCCTCCATCAACAGGAATTGCCAAAAAAAAGTGGACAACTTTCCTTCTGTTATAGTCCTTCTATAAATAAAGCGCAATGCAGAACTACCCTATGCGCACACAAATGTCACTGCTAAATTCCTTGTTTTTTCACAGAATTCCACTTCGAGGCATTCCCATCCTCCTGAGGGAAGGCACTGCTGGCTGTCTGCGGCATGAATCCCTGTGTAAGGTGTGAATTTAGTTGACAGCTGCCAGGACTGAGAGTTTTGCATCAGTTATTGCTGCTTTAGTGAAATAAGGTTAACAAACACAGAGGTGAGCAGGTGGTCAGAGATAAACAGGTGAGGGAGCACATTTCTGTAATAAAGAGAAGTCTTGGGAGGGAAACCATCTCCCCCTCAAATTTCTGCTTCATTAAGGTGATTTCAAGCTCACTGTGAAATCAAGGACTCGGTAGCTGATCAGCGCAAACAAAAATAATCCAGGTGGCAAGTCTGATGAGATATGACCTTGTTCAAAATCAATAGACTGTTCCCCTTCCACCGAGCACAACTGACTCTCGAATGAGTTTACTTCAACGGAGGCATTTCCCTTACAACATTAACATTTTAATTGCTTGTGCAGGATTTTCTGGAAAATTAACCCAGCGACGGTTGAGCACAGGCAGAGGATGCTCGGCGGCAGGGCTGGGAGCGCCGGCGGTGCTGAGCAGAGCTGTAAACACATACTGCCACCTAAAGGAAAGAAACCTTCGGAAAAAAAAAAAAAAAAAAAAAAGAAAAAAGAGGGGGGTGGGGGGGAAGCTGCTCCCTTAGCCTCTGCCAGAGCTCGTTAAAAACAAAGAGTCTTAATTTGCTCTTCGCAGCCTGCCTCCCTGCCTTCCGTGGGGCTTCTCACTGGCAAAGCGGCACAAGTCCCACCGGCATCCCCCACTCCCTGCCGCAGGACTAGGCATGCCTGCGGCGGTCCGGCGCCCAAGGGTGGGCACTGGGTAACTCCTGAAGTTTTCCCAACTTCCTTGTGTGTCTACAGGGTCTGGTAACAGGGCCACGAATGAGGTGCGGCCAATTCGTGTGCCAGGGGCGAGCTGCAGTGCTTGGGGAAGGCTCTGCCAGGGAGCAAAGCACCGCCTGGGCTGCAGCACAGGGCCGTGGCATCGCTCCTGCTGCTGGGTCCCGTGTGGCCCGGCTGGCTGGGAGAGGGAAGAAAACTCCAGCTGATACATCAGTAATGGGTGGATGGGGAGGGTGGGTGGCAGCTGAGTAGGTGGCCTTCAGATCACATCTGATTTTACCTCATTATCCAACGTAGATTGCATAAATGCCAAGGGGACAGAACTGAGATCTGCTTCAGCCTGGCTGAATGTCTTAACTGCTGGTGCTAAAGAGACAGGCTTCTTTTGAATAGTCTTTTTCTGGCTTCATAAATCCCACATTCCTGCTTGCACTGAGGAGGCAGGCAGAAGAAGAAACTATTTACAGAGAATTTATTCCCACTGAGTATTCCCAATCAGTTCGTGAGCAAAGCCTGTGAAAATAAAGGGATGGGGGAGGGGGAAGGGAATTTTCTGTAAGCTTGTGGAGCGTAAAGGGAAGAACCTCTTCTGAACACATGTACAGGCAACGTCAGGCTGCAGGGCTGTGTCCTCGAGGTGTGGCTAACGTGGCAGCCAGCAGCGGCTGAGCAGACGGTGCCAAATCACCAGCAATAAAAAAGGGTGAGTTTGGGAACTTTCTGTGTTTGGAAGTGCCGCTGGATTTCCCGGAGAGCTGTTGCCAATATGGCATTAACACCACGACTGCCGTTATGTGGGGCTGCTGAGAGGCTGAGCCGGTGAGGGAAGGCTGAAGAGGTGTGGAGGCACGTGTAGCTCCATGCCAAAAAGCAGGATGGGGCTGAGGTGAGGGGAGCCTGTGTGCACAGCAGCCCCTTTTGGTGGTTTGAAGGCAAAGTTTTGGTGTATTAGGGCACTTCTGCACAGCAGTAATGTTTCCTTTTGTGTATGCCCATAGACAGGTTTATACACACACAGTGCCTCCTTGTCTGGACTCTGGCCTCAGTTCATTACCTGATGTCTGGTTGCAAGTAATTGCTTGCACCCAAACGGCTGGCGTTGCGCATTGCTGTCTCTGGAGGGATGATGTCCTGGAGAGGCAGAAGGCACCGAAAGCAGCACCCCGCTGAGCAGTCACAGCCAGCGCATTCCTGGGATTCCTGCAGGGCCGGACCAGATCTTCAGGTCGGAGCAAACTCGGGGAGAGGACTTCTGGTCTGGTGGGACACTGGGGCACTGTTCCCCGAAGTCAAACCCTTACCAGCTTACAGCTCCAGTAAAGCTCTCCAGTCAAGCTGCAAGGTTTCAGGCAGAACGGGTATTGTTTTCTCTTACTCTAGTTGTTTTCTTTTAAAAGCTGATCAGCAGCCCTACTCAGTGTGCCCATGGAGCAGGTTTAGGAAATAGCTTTCATTGTTTGTGGTGTTTTATGTTGTAGCTTACAGCCTCGATTGCAGTGTGGAAAGTGCTTGCTGGGAATCAAGTTTCTCCGACTGAAAGAACAATGAACTAACATGGCTTTTCTTGTACAGAACTTTAATTTCCTTTGTGATAAGTTCTTCAGAATTTATGTATCTGTGTTTGGAGGATTTCTGTAATGCAATCTTGTTTGGAAGCTATTAGTGAAATACATTTTTTCCTTTTGATGTACAGATGTGTTTGGTTTTGTAAGCCAATGAACATCTATGTTCAAATAGGCTTTTCAATCCCATGCAACATCTGTATTTCCAGTAGAAGTCATCTTGGTCTCTTCCATGTCTATGATATTGCTTAGTGGGTGGGAGGTAAATGGAACAGGGTAGGAATGAAAATAAAAGATTAATTCTCAAATGGGTTAGGATATTGTAAAGCCCTGTTTGAAACCTGAATACAGTGTCTCATTAATTAACACTACAGTCGTATGGGTGTGGTCATAATATATGCTGGAAGGGGCACTGTCCTGCAGGGAGAGCAGTTCATGATTCTTCAAATAGCTTTCTAATGACCTTGAACAAAAAGCCGTTTACTCCTCTGTGCTTTAATTTTTGCATCTGATTACAGAATCACAGAATCATTCAGGTTGGAAAAGACCATCGGGATCATCGAGTCCAACCATCAGCCCTACTCTACAAAGTTCTCCCCTACACCATATCCCAAACGACCCTTCAACACATCCAGGGATGGTGACTCCACCACCTCCCTGGGCAGCCTGTTCCACTGTCATTATGATTAAAGCTGATGAGACATTTTCAACTCAATGATTGGAGAAGCTGGTTCTTGCTAAAAGGATTAAAGAAAAAATTCCACAGCTGTTCCTATGATGGGATCAAGTCAAGTTGTCCATTTCTGTAGGACAAAAAATGATTTATTTGAACTTCATCTTTTAATTTCATGTTACACTCATATACAAACTACCATATTATTCTATTGAATTGTTGAATATAGGCTATATATTCTGGATGCCTGAAAGCATTTTAATATCATGCCTTAACATTTTTATATTAATTCAGTGAACTGCCTGTCTGTTTGCTAATGAAATGTTTCACCTTTCTTAGAGCTAAATGCAGCTTTTGCAAAACTATTGGAAAGTTCTATTCTTTACCTTCCGATTTTGAAACACCTTTAGAGATACGGGGTTGCCATTTGCTGATGTTTCTGCTGCTTGCAAGGTGGCTAGTACCAAGAATTAGGTACTCTAGGCTGTGACAAAGTGCTGCCAATGACTGTCCATAAGGCAGTCAGTACCTCCCATGCACCATCCGCCACAGTAATGGCTCAGGATTGTCCCTTTACATGCCAGCCACCATCCAGTTTTCTGTCATTGCTTTTCCCAGTATGAGTCATTGGCAAGGTTGAGAAGATAAATGTAATAGAAAAGGGTTATGTCATAGAATCATTTAGGTTAGAAAAGACCTTTAATACAATCGAGTCCAACCGTAAACCTAACACTGCCAAGTCCCACCGAACCATGTCCCTAAGTACCACACCTACATGTCTTTTAAATACCTCTAGGGATTTAATAATTTAGAGACAAAAGGCTCAATATAACCTTTCCTAATGCCATCAATCATGTGATTATGAGTGTCTTGCAGCTCTATGGAGGAGCAGGACTTACAAACTCAGGTGCAGCCCTTCTTCAAGCAGGTGATACCTTCAGGGGCAGAACCAGTATGTCTGCTGGGTGTCAGACATTGTTGTGTGAGTGCTGTGGCCTCCCAGGAGTCAGTGTAGGGCTCCTCACCCTGCGCACCTTGGTGATTTTAGTCCCACCTGGTGACTTCTGTGTAGTGACTTTGATGGGCCCTGGCAGACGGGAGAACCAGCCACTACATGTTTTTTTCTTCTTTCTTAGCATAACTAGTTCACAGCCATGACTAGATGGCCTAGAGCTGGAAGGCTGTGTAAGAGTACCACATACATCCCAGAAGAAAACCTGTCTTTGAAGAATAGAAAAGGTGGGCTCAAGGGAATATGTATCTGTGATTAATCTGTTCAGCCACTGGGTGCCAATGTTGGCTCATATTTGATAATCGGAGACATTTTTCTGTGGTAAGAGGAATTTTTGAAATTTGAAAGAAGGTGTAATTTTGGAAGGTTGCAGGGCCTGAAAAATATCCCTGAGAGTATGTGACATTTTACTTGAGCAAGCCTGGAAATGGAGTGCCAGGAAGGCAGCTCTGAAGGGTGGGGAGACAGGGGAGCCCTAGGTTAACAAAAGAAACAGTGGGACCCTTAATGAAATGGGTTTGCTGAGAATTATGAATCTGTGAGCCTAGGTCTTGTAGTGATTAATGATGACCCACTATTTTAACTTTGGATCAAATAATGGGTTGCCTCTGAAAAGCTTCATTAATCACTGTTAGAAACAGGCCTGCCAATTCATTACTTCAGGGTAGACATGAGCTGAACAGTTCAGCAACCTTCAGGACTGAGTGAACTCTAGGCAGGGACTGGTTAAAAAGAAAGCAGGGGTCTAATCTGTGTTTCAATGCATTGGGATTTATGAGGGAAGAATATCTTCTCATTGGCAGTTTCCTCTTCTGTCCCCTCCTCTCCCACAAAATCTTTTCGCTAATTGTGATCTGGGCACAATGGACAGAAAAAACAGGGCATTCGGGGCCGTGCCTGGGCCAGATTCTTCTCCCAGGTACCCAGATGTGGCTCCCGGTTGAATCACTAGAAATTGTGCTGCATGTCAGAGGGCAGAGCCTGGCCATCCTCAGCCACTGTTTTTCACTTTGCAGCCTTCATCTGAGACTAATGTTTGCTTCTGTGTATTTAAGTGCAGGAGAACTTTTGGAAGGAATGCATTTGCCCCCTTTTTAAAAAACTGCTGATAGTAACTGTTGATAGTAAGAAGCTTCAGTGCTTTTGATGTGATGCATGATTTTTAAGCCAGCTGGGATATATTTTAATTGCTGTTCCAGGAAGCTAAGGACTGAGATACCCAAGAAAGTGTAGCTGCTGCTCCCTGCTTGGGAAGAGATCAATTTTTTTTTTAAAGTAACATCCAAATATCAACTAAAAGGCACACGATGCCTCCATGCTGTCTGCACCTAACTGTACTGGAGGGGGAAGAAGGACATGGAAATTAGTGCCAGAATAAATTTTTTAGCCAAAATTATTTTGGTCCCAAAACATTAGTTTTGATCAACAGAAATATGCTTCAAAGGTGTAGTAAGATCTGCTTGAGTTTTTTAGGTTAGAAGTCCTCCTGCCAAAAAAGAAATGGAAAGTTACATGCCCTGCTCTCATCTTCACCCCCAAAATCTAAAATGCTTTGCATTTACAAATTTACTTCACCTGTTATTAACTAAAAATTTCTCAGAGATAAAGCTCATCATTTTTTCAGTTTGTCCTACTTGAAACGTACACCAAAATGATCATTTACGCAGTTTCAGTTTCCTGAAAAATATGAGTACTTTTGTCAGGATTGATCGAACTTCCTTGAAACAAATAAAAAAGTCATTTATTTGCACAGCTGGAGATAGAGATGGAAAAACATCTGGATGTGAGAAGGGGGAGAAAATGTGCATTGGAAGGGAAAAAAACAGTAAAAGGACAAAAGGTTGTAAGTGGAAAAAGGATTGATATGGGGGTTGGACCGTGTGTCCAGGGATTATGTGAGGAGAGCTATAGAACCTGGGCCTTGAAAGAGAAATGTAAATATGGTGATGGAAATGAGAAGAGGAAGACTGAGATGAAATAATGTAAAAGATAGGGAAAAAAAAAACCCACCTTAATAAAATACAGTAAACAAATGGAAAGCAAAAATAATGAAGAAATCTTACATTTGAATGGAAGAGGGAATAAACACAAGAAGGAAACATGTAGTCTAAGAACAAAGCTAAGAAAACTCATGAGATTAAGGGATATGCTGAAAAAGACCTAGGAACTGAAAAATCCTGCAGAAATATATTGCAGCAATGGAAAACAATGTCCTTTTTTTTGAATTTTAGCCACTTTTCACCCAGCTCCAGCTGCAGTGAAAACTCTGGCACAGCAGCCCCTGAGACTGCAGCATCCCCAGTGCTGAAATCTGCATGTGGGACACACCGAGGCTGAGGGGGGAGCTGGAAGTAGCATGTCAGCACCTGGGCCCTGTGTTAATTCCGTGCATCAGCACCTCGGCTTCTACCAGCTCATTGTTTCCAGATGGTGCCTGAGCTCTGAGCTGGTATTTAAGGCATTTAAGGTCGCCTTCATTAAGTTTCCTTGGGGGTAGGAATGAATCCACCTTTCATGTGCACAAAGCTCAGTGACAAACTCTTTCACATGTTGCAGCACTGCCAACAGCTTTGCAAAATTGAGATGGCCATTGAGCAAAATGGTCTGTTTTTTCCTGACTCACCAGCATCTCGTCCCATGCAGCCTGGGGAATGAAAGGCACTGTTTTGTGCTGGGCTTGCCTGCCCTTGCAGAAGGGAGGTACGTCCATGATGTGTTTTACAGCCCCTCAGGAGGAAGATCTGAGCTCTCCTCTCTCTTGGGACAAGGCCCAGCTTGGACCCCCAGGGACAAGGTTGGGGGAGAAACCAGTCTTCCCTCCTCATTCACTCTGGGGTGCAGGCAAGCCATACGTGGGGGCATATAGACATCGGTGGCATTGCAGACCCACCCTCTGAGCTCCTGGCTGAGGTGGCAGCTGGGCACTTTCAGATGAATTGCCCTTGGGACATTAATGTGTGTCTCCCCAGGACATGGGAACACCCTACATAAATAGTTTAGCATTTTGAACTGACACTCTCTTCCCCAAAGTCCCGGAGACACTTCAGGGCCGTATGTAGCCCAGAGTACATCACACACCACACAGACACTGGTAGCACTGGTAGCAGACTAGCCCTGAGCCTACAGCAGTGCAGGCAGCACCCACCCCAAAACCTGGCCTTTGCTCCTCACAGCACTGCCCTTTCACAGCGAAGATGTGGTCTGAAGGTGCATTTATGGCAGCAACTATTTGTACAGCTTTTCAGGTTTCTCCGTACCCCCATCACACACAGTTGTTCTGCTTGGCTGAAATTTTAAACACTTAAAAAATTTTTTTTTTCTGTTTTCAGGTTTGCTTTATGAACACTTTTAGACATAAACTTCAAACACTGAAAGCCTGAAAGGAAAATCTACATGTGAAGATTTAGGCGATGTGAAAAAAAAAGACTGGAAGCAATAAGCACTGCTTCTTAATGGTGTGACTTGTTCCTATTGGCTTACTGTAAATAGCACAAGTGACCAGTGTTGTGATTCAGTTTCAGCCCCCAGCTCTGCTGAAGTTAATGCCATGGTGTTATCAAAACACGAGACAGAGAAATTAAACCAATGGTCTTTCTCTTCTCTTCTCTTCTCTTCTCTTCTCTTCTCTTCTCTTCTCTTCTCTTCTCTTCTCTTCTCTTCTCTTCTCTTCTCTTCTCTTCTCTTCTCTTCTCTTCTCTTCTCTTCTCTTCTCTTCTCTTCTCTTCTCTTCTCTTCTCTTCTCTTCTCTTCTCTTCTCTTCTCTTCTCTTCTCTTCTCTTCTCTTCTCTTCTCTTCTCTTCTCTTCTCTTCTCTTCTCTTCTCTTCTCTTCTCTTCTCTTCTCTTCTCTTCTCTTCTCTTCTCTTCTCTTCTCTTCTCTTCTCTTCTCTTCTCTTCTCTTCTCTTCTCTTCTCTTCTCTTCTCTTCTCTTCTCTTCTCTTCTCTTCTCTTCTCTTCTCTTCTCTTCTCTTCTCTTCTCTTCTCTTCTCTTCTCTTCTCTTCTCTTCTCTTCTCTTCTCTTCTCTTCTCTTCTCTTCTCTTCTCTTCTCTTCTCTTCTCTTCTCTTCTCTTCTCTTCTCTTCTCTTCTCTTCTCTTCTCTTCTCTTCTCTTCTCTTCTCTTCTCTTCTCTTCTCTTCTCTTCTCTTCTCTTCTCTTCTCTTCTCTTCTCTTCTCTTCTCTTCTCTTCTCTTCTCTTCTCTTCTCTTCTCTTCTCTTCTCTTCTCTTCTCTTCTCTTCTCTTCTCTTCTCTTCTCTTCTCTTCTCTTCTCTTCTCTTCTCTTCTCTTCTCTTCTCTTCTCTTCTCTTCTCTTCTCTTCTCTTCTCTTCTCTTCTCTTCTCTTCTCTTCTCTTCTCTTCTCTTCTCTTCTCTTCTCTTCTCTTCTCTTCTCTTCTCTTCTCTTCTCTTCTCTTCTCTTCTCTTCTCTTCTCTTCTCTTCTCTTCTCTTCTCTTCTCTTCTCTTCTCTTCTCTTCTCTTCTCTTCTCTTCTCTTCTCTTCTCTTCTCTTCTCTTCTCTTCTCTTCTCTTCTCTTCTCTTCTCTTCTCTTCTCTTCTCTTCTCTTCTCTTCTCTTCTCTTCTCTTCTCTTCTCTTCTCTTCTCTTCTCTTCTCTTCTCTTCTCTTCTCTTCTCTTCTCTTCTCTTCTCTTCTCTTCTCTTCTCTTCTCTTCTCTTCTCTTCTCTTCTCTTCTATTGGTTTAGCT
The DNA here is from genome assembly GCF_003259725.1 of Athene cunicularia. Taxonomy (NCBI): domain Eukaryota; kingdom Metazoa; phylum Chordata; class Aves; order Strigiformes; family Strigidae; genus Athene; species Athene cunicularia. The sequence goes on from NW_020799095.1 coordinate 114,537,549, forward strand.
TCACAAATAGGCATCAATTACAGCCCTGCCTTCACCAAAGGCTCTTGTTATTAATTTCAGCATATCCAAAATTGCCCACAGACTTGAAAAATAATACTGTTGTCTTGTACTAAGTTAAGGAATCATCAGACAGAGGTCTAAATTCTTGATGTTATTGAGGGCAGTATGGTCTCAAAGGGAATGAGAAACCTATGTTTAGCCCTTAGCATTTGAGGATTAGTCAAACATGAAGCATTTTGATTTCCAGACAAAGACTGGATCACTAACACATCTCAACTGTGTATATTTTTAGAGAAGAAATGCATTTCCAAGCAAAGAATTTGTCAGTTCTTTGTTGCAACTTGTCTTACAATTAAAGCTTTTGATCATAAGCATCAATATGTACCTGATCAGATTGCTTCAGTTTTAATGGTCACACTGTAAAAAACTGCTGGCACATTGTGAAAGGCACATATTTCTATATAGGTTCTCAAATTATAGTCTGTATCTTTGTTGTCTTTAAGAACAGCATCTGGAAAATCTTCAACCAGCATATGTAGTGAGACTCATAGCAACCTGAAAATGCGCTGTGACCTTTTTATCTGCAGGGTGTGGCGACAGTCATCTTGTGGGAGCAGGTGTCTACACATCCTTGTTTTCAGAGTTAACAGAATTAACTATCTCTAGTAATTCTGAAACTCTTTGGCAGCAGAGGAAATCTGATTGAAAATATGTGCTGCAAACTGATGTTACTGAAGTTTGGAACATTAGATTGAAGCTCACATAAAATTTTAAAATATTTTTAATACAGTTCCATTAACGTAATGAAAACAGACAGGTGGACAGGAGTTATTCTCTTTGCAGTTGTAAAGTTCTATACATCTATCAGAAATGACTGAAATCTGTGGCCACAGAGAAAAGTATCCTTTTAAAACCAAATCTTTCACTGTTTTCTTAACTGAAAGAGAAACTGTAATGTTATTGATAATGCATGAAACTTTATCCTACTGAGATCATGTGATGAAATTTTGAAAATACATTATACATAGTTTTCTGTCATGTTGCTGTATATACATAACTTTGAGCAATACTGGAGCAGAGTGGTTAGTCCTTAGAGATCTGGGTGTTTTCAAACTAGACGGCCCTGTGAGCTGCATACTCGAGTACTGGCAGAACTGATTCATGGGATCTCCCAACTATGACTCCTTGAGAATTTTTGAAGATGGCTATGATGCTGCAACACCAGAGCACAGAGCTTTAAGAAAATGAGAGAAGCATATCCATTAGCCTGATTTTGACTTTTTTACAAACACCGGAATAAATATTCAGAGTATTTATTAGTGCTTGGAACATAAGAAGACAAGGAATGATCCACAGGGATTTGTCATTAACCAATCATGTCAAACACATCTCAATTACTTTACTGCAGGACACCAAGCCTTATAAGTGAGTGGAAATGGCGGATATCATATACAGTGACTTTAGCAAAGCTAAATTGATTCTCATTCCTCATCAAAGCTACATTGATTCTCATGTCATTTTAAGGAAACAAGATTTACATGTACATAGTATAGATAAAACACTGTCCAGAAAACACGCTATTTAGATTTTAGTTAGCTGAGCAATTCTCTGCCCAAATCCAAGGATATATAGAGTTGAATTCTGCAAAGGTCTGTTGTTATTCATTATTTTCATTAATAGTTTGGATGATCCAATAAGGACTAATATGTTTTTTTTAAGGTTTTAAATAATGAGAAGATGGGAAGCACAAGGGAAAGAAAGAAACTGACAGGAAAAATTAGTAGATTGGAGAAAAGAAGTGAAAACAGAATAAAAGCAATAGAAAAAAAGTGCAAAATACTGTGTTTGGGTAGAAGTAATTTAAAATATGCTTAGAGGGTAAGATTAACTACTTTAACCTTGATTGGTTAAGTATCGGTTCTCTAGAAAAGGGTCTGGGTTTGTGAGCTGACTATGATTCAGCACTGGCAAGTTATCAGAGAAAAGGCAAACATATACTGCAAACTAGAGAAAAGTCTGCAAAATGTAGGAACTGTGATTTTTTTCTGTACTAAGACCTCAGCTGGAGCACTGTGTCCAGATTCAGGTATTGCACTCTCTTGGCTAATTAAGAGAAAGCTCAGAGAAGAGCAAGAAGAAAGGTCAAAAGTCTGTGAAACATGGAAGATAAGGTGAAGTGAGACTTATAGCCTAAAGAGGACAAGATGATGAGGGGTGGGAAAAAGAGATAGAATATTACAACAGTTTTGAAAATATAAAATATTGGTGAAAAAAAATATAAAAATTCTGTTCTTTGTCTCAAAGGTGGGTAGGGAGAAGAAATAGAGTGCCTGAATACAACAAGGTAGCTTTAGGGAAACCTTTATCTTGCTAAAGCCGAAGAACAAGTTTCCTGGTTATGGAGTATGTATCACTAAAAGTCTTTTACGAACAGGTAAGATGGATGTCTGTCAGGAACGACTGAGTGCTTCGTCCAGTCTTGAGGCAAAACAGTAGACAGCCGCTGCACGAGAAGCTTTCCAAACTAATTGATTTTGTGGCACTTCTTTTTTCCTTGTACAACAGTCACCTTGCCATCTTCTCTGTTTTCAAATTTCTTACAAACAACACATAATTATTATTCTGATTCAATTCATTTGCTTGTGTTCCTACATTTGACAATCAACCACTGTCAAACACCTTCTTCGTGATCTGTTATAAACATGTCAGTAATTATTACTACCTTTACTGAGCCATGAAAAATCATTTCCTCTCTAATTCCAGAGAGCAAATGAGCATAAAGATCATTCTTGCTTTTCCCATGTATCATGACTTGTTGATGGACGCTACTGGCTAAATATAAGCTTGGCCCATCTAAAAATACAGAAATATTATTTACAGTCAGCTTTAGACTGTGATATTGTGATCAGTCTGTATGCTCTGTCCTCTCTGTGATTTGGGCCAGTGGATTCAGGTACATGTGGCATTTAGCTCCTGATATCTGTACAGAAGAAAATCGAAATCAGATCCATTAAATTGAGTAGACATTTTTTTTTTTTTTTTTTTAAGTAGACTAATGCAGCTCTCAAAATGCATTTTGGGAACATAACTTTGCTTTTCAATGGCACCCGAAATAATTTCCTGCATTCAGATGATAAAGAAATTGAGAATGTTTTTGTTTTAAATGTAAACTGCTGTTGCGTGAGATCAAGTGCATAATATATGAGGGATTTAAGTCCAATGAAAACTTTAGCAAGATATTGCAGGTTCATCCATTTGGAAGTCCTTCTGGGAAAGGACTGCTCAAGATATTTCTCTCAGTTGCTTTTTGGTCTTTTTCTCTATACATTTTTAGTCCTCAGGCATTGAGTTCTATGTAGTGGCCAAAGTTCTGTCCCATCATTTGAAGAAGTTTTCCATCTCATCTTTTGTCTGAAATGTCCTTCCTCTAGCTCTAGGCTCAAGGAAGGCCCATCCCATTTTTGTTTCCCATCTTCCCAATTGTCAACACTGTCCTCAGTTGTTCAGCACTCTCTGAAGCAATGTCCTCCTTTCTTTACATTACTCTTTCCAGATAAAATTTCTTAAGTTCTAGTAAAATCTCTAACTGGAGATCCGGTGAGGGGCTGGCTGGCTACCATTTTCCAGACCTGGACCTTGCTACGGTACACACTAAACCATTGTAATAAAACATTAGTACGCAGCTGTGACAAGGATTTGCTATTTACATAATAATTAACCCTTCTAGAAGTTTTCTTCTTTCTTGCCCTTTCCTTACTTTTGCACTAAATTACAAGTACAAACACAGCCTGTGGTAGAATTCATCTTTTAACAGGCAAGCCTCAAAAGTGAGGTTACAGACATGATTTTTTATTGCAGATCTTCAGTTTGATCCAGAGTAAGGGTGATGCCAAAAGAGAATTAAAAGTAAAATTGTTTTTCAGCCTCAAGGTTGTTTTTGTAAAAAGCAAACACCTACTTTGAAATTTCTAAGGCTGAATTCTACATTGAAAGCAAGGTTTAACCAACCATTACATTGCTTAGTGTTGCTCTGTAAACCTTTGATTAATTGATTCAGCCTTGTCCTTACTCATGTGGCAAATGAATGAAGGGATGGCCACTTAAGGGATGGGGAAAAAGACCATTCTTTCTGGGAAACTGAAATGAAAGAACAATTGTAGGGTCAAAAGACAAACAAGGTTATAATTTAGGAACAGATCATTATACAAATGCCATTTGATAATTATTAGTGTTAGGATTATAATTCTACTTTTATCCTATCATTAATGACCAAAATGAAAAAATGAAGGTTTGGGCTTTTTGTGTGTGTGTGTTTTTTTTTTTTTTTTAAACTAACACATGCTAATAATGCTCCTTGTTTCCTTGTGAAGGAAAGCCCAAAGAGAATATCCAAAAATAAAATGGAACACTCAAAGGTAACAGCAAAGGACAATGATGTTAATTAGAGGTCAAATCCTGAAGCACTAAATTCATTAAAACATGTAGGCGTTACCTAATGGGTAACCACTAGATTACAGGATACAGCTTTGTTTTGCACAGTGAATCCTGAACTCTTCATTGCACCACTGAACAACCTTGGCAAAAAAGGTGTTGAGACCTGGTACCCATCTCCTCACTGGGTTGTGCTGAAGGGAGATGGGTATTTCAGTTTCCCAAGTGGAGGAAAGAATTGAATTTGGTTTCATATGAGGTATCTACAGGGGCTGTGTCCAAAATACTGAGTCATACACCCTGAAATGGTCAGGGTGCCTTACTCAGAAGAGAGGTGTGGGACAACATGCACTGACAAGCTAAGTCCATGTAGAGATGTCAAAGTCCTGCTGGGGTTTAACCTGCAGCCCTTGCTCAGGCTTCATCTGAGCCTTACACATGCAGAATTCCCAGTGAAGCATCAGGAGTTGTTTTTCAGACACTGAAAGGCAGTTCTTTGTGTACTTGGGAGAGAAAATTACATGAATCATACTGAAAATGGACCCTGGAAAATGTCTGACACACTGAATGTGTCTGTGCAGAGCCCTGAAACATTTTGCCAGAGAGGAACCATTAGCCAGGGATGAATCTTGTTCTTTTGAACATTTGAACGATCACATGAATGAAAAGGCCAGATGAAACAGTAAGCCTGTTCAACTCAGTAAAGCTGCTCTGTTAAGAGTAGGAAAGGTTATACTGAAGTAACTGGAAAAGTCTAGATAGAGACTGTCATAACACAGCCATTCACACGGATGACCAAATCATTATACAACAAGCATAACTCTCAAAATTAAAAATGGAGTAAAATATACTTTGAAAAGGAATGGAGGTGAGTGTAAGGAGCGAGGGCCTGGCTCACAGCAGACCCCAAGCCTTGCTTCCCTGCCTTGCAGTATCACAGACCACGTGGGATGGTGGATTTTTGGGGAAAGTGGGAAGTTTGCTTGCTTTTAGTCCACGATTGAGGAGCAGAGCAGTGAAGAAGGCCTGAGCTTGAGGATGTGCTTCTGCCCCTCAGAGCACGCCAGCAACAGAAACGGAGTTCATCGCTTCTCCGCATCGCAGACCAAATGCTTTCGAAAAAACTGACCGGATTCGGGAAAGAAAAGCATCGCTGCTTTACTATGACGCGAGATGCTTGAAAACGAGAACGGGAAAACGTCGTGCCTCGGGGAAGCACCAGCAGAGGTCAGCACAGCCGGGAGAATGGAGCAGCCGCCGCCGGGATGCAGCTGCCACCGCCGGGGCAGGACCAGTGCCGCGGTCCTTGCTGTGATGCTCCGTCACGCCGAGAAGCAGTTGGGAGTTACGTCCCGCTAAATGCCTTAACAACATGCATCATCATCATCATCATCATCATCATCCTCCATGCTGGGACAAGCCAGCAGCAAATACTGGTAGTTTCTTTATTCTGACCTTGTACGTGCTTTTCAAATTCTAGAAATATAGCTTGACATAGCACTTGATATGACAAAAAAATCCCCACCTGAATTCTTTCACAGCAATAAAACTTTCCTACAATTCATATAATATGGAGAAAATCACATTTATCACTGTCTTTTAAGAATCCCAGCCTGATGCACCTTTTTCTTTCACAACACCAGCTCTCACAGATCATTGTAGATATAAAAGCCAGAATATCATTCATCAGACTTAATCAGTAAAACTCTCCTTCATGGAGCTGTTTGTTCCAGGAAAGCTCTGTTTCATGAATCATTTTCTATGTGAATTCTTTGATTTAAAGCTATTGCAGAAAACTGGATTTCCCTAATGTAAAGTGATACATCATGCCTGTTTCTCCTGAGAACGATGCTGAAACTTGAGTTCCTTCCAGACCAAATAATGACAAATGTCAATAAGAAGTGAGATGTGAGGAGGTGAGATGCAGAAACATACACAGAGCTTGTTTCACCCCCTTCTGAAGCAGAACAGCACAGCTAAGAGAACCTTGCTAGGCAGCAGAGTTGTGTGCACTTGAGGTTATGGAATTAATTAATAACCATAGTGATGCACAGCTTAAAGTAATGCAAATGAAATCGTGCCAGTGATTTCCTGGCTGAAGAGAGGTACAATTTGTTGACTGCTCAGGTTAAAATCATGTGGGTCCTTTTCTACATTTAAAGAGGTTGGGTTACTCTAACATACTCTGTTCACACTATAAACAGAAATGTAGATCTGTGTTTCTCCAAGATAATGTGTGAGACACAGTTATTTTCCATAGTATATGCTGTATGAGGCTGGAGTTTTCCGAAGAATTGATAAAAACATCCAAATGAAATTATATTTCATCCCAGCAGACATAATTATAGAATTGGGTAACTTTACAGTGATGAGTATCATCACTGGTGTCTCATGCAAAGACAGGAAAGAAACATATACCCAGCATAAATTTTGTGCAAAGACACCTGGGGTAAATTTGTACATGCTGCCACACCAGCATGACATGATGCAGCACTGGAAAGAGATACTAACATGGGCCTGGAAGCAGTAGTGCTATTTTAACTGTGTTTTCCATCTCATTTGATGTTAACCAGCCCTCAGCAGTGTTATTTAAGCATGCAATATCTACATGACTAAATTGCTTGCTCTTCCAGAGCTAGCTTGTCTGGGACTAACTCACGTAACTTTGCCAACCCCTGTATTACACAGTATGGGCATCTTTCTCAATTGAATCCCCAGAGAATAGACTTTATCAACATCCAAAGAAATATAATTTCTTACAAGCCTGAGGCAACTGCAAAACAGATAAGGGCATCTACTTTGTGCATCCTTTTTGAACTCAGAGGATTCTTGTGGACTAACATGAAATGGAAGACTGTCTAATATTATTTTAAATATTGGTCAACCTAAAACACCCAGTGGAAAGACATCTAGCAGAAGAAATGTAAAGATGTGTGTAAAGTGTGTAGTCAGTATTCATTGCATAGAGAGTTCTGAGTGGAATTTCTATGGCAGCAGAGCTTCCACAACTACATAGTCAGAAGGTTGAGACAAGTATGAAGATGTCACCATCAGATGGTGATGAGACCTAGGCCCTGAGGGGCAGAGGGAAGTGTCAGTTGGATTTGCAACCACAAAAATTTATTCCAACAGCTTTTACTGTAGGCTAAATCTATAATAAACAGTAAGATCCTGGGTATTACCCAGACATGGAAATGGTTTTGGACTACTTAGTTTTTACTCACTTTTCCTATAAAAATTCCATTGTTCAAGATAACTGTTGGCAGACACAGAAAGTGGGGGTCACAACAGATGAAACTGAGTTACAATGCCATTGTGTGTGTAAAATGCATCACTTGTTCTTTTATGTGAAAAGAAACATGTAGAGCTGTGTTTCTCTGGTGCCCAATGGTGTTTGAGGCCTCAATTCCCTGATAGGAATTGAACAAAGAAAACTGCATTTTGAAGAAGCTATTTAAGTCTGAGACAGGAAAAAGTAATGCAGTTTATTGCATTAGTTTTCTTTTTGCCTGAGATCAGTAATGCACAATGATATTTTTTCCTGTGATATAAACAGAATCAGTATTTGCTTGGTAATGTAAAACATCCTCAATGACAGAGATTTACCAGTAGCAGATGGTGAATAAGACTGAAGGCTGCAGAGTATAACTGCTATATAATGGTAGAGGTCCCTCTTTCAGACCTAAGAAACATACAACATTATTTCTGGATGTCCAAAGAAACTGCTAATGTGCAGTAAAATGTTTAATAAGATTACTTTTCTCTCTATTATTTAGGCCCGTATGAGACTGTCCTACTGACAAAAGATGTTGCCTGTGAGCTGGTGTTACTCATATAAATGATGGAGCAACCTCATTTTTTGCTGAAAGCTGTTTATGCATGTAGCTGGAATTTACTGTAGTACAAAAACCCCCTGCAACTCCTTAATATATAGTGATACATGATAATGAGTTTCTCCGAACACAGAGAAGTACAACATCACTTGTGACTGCACAGCTAAAAAAAGTGTCTGTGTGTTCCCATTAGGTCCAAAAAGGAAAAACAGTCTTGTATATCAAATGGAGTCAAGGGTACTCCTTGACATGGATTAAATTATATTAAAGAAATGTAGCACCATGCATCAGAGAACATTAGTGAAACCTGACCTCATCCATCACTGGCTCTCAGGGAAGTGTAGCCATATCCATCAGTTTCATGAAAATCCAGACCTGAGCATCAGTCATGTTCGCTGATCCTTGCATCGCATCGTATTATGTTAGAGACAAATGCATTGTGATAAGTTAATATAATTTACTCGAGTTTACAACACAACTGTCACTTGCCACTCAGGCAATCCTGTTATGCAAACTAATGCTAACAACACACCCACACCCCC
>NW_020799095.1:114546404-114598682 GCF_003259725.1 Athene cunicularia
CCCCCCCCCCCCCCCAACCTCAAAACCACAAAACAGCTGTCAGTCAGGACATACTTATGAGTTGCAGCCTTAGATCTCACCAGCACTTCTCATCAGGGAATATCACATAAACTGAGCATGTTTGTGACGACACCAGTACATGTGGTATGGAATGACAATGCCACAGAGTTGAACTTTCCCCCCTTCAACACCACCCCTCATTCTAACCCATTACTGTTTTTATGAGTATCAGACTTGTGCTCAGACAGGCATGTCTCATGCCATTTTAAATCCACAGAGTACTGGCAGGGATGACACTGGGCCCATGGGTCTACAGCCTGCTAGGGCAGCAGCTGGAGGCCATATAGGATAGCTTAGTGTCTCTAAAACAATACTGTATTTAGTCAGTTGAATTCCACCATTGATATCTTGCCTGATTTCAGAGAACTTCAACCTGGGCATCAGCCCTTTTATGAGCAAAGGGTTAACAGATTAACAGTACAAACTGATTGCCTTGGGTAGAAAAATTAGTGATGCTGTATATAAAATATTTCATATAAGAACACATGTCAGTCTTGGAAAAATACAGGGTCACACATCAAGGAAAGACTTGGGAAGTTTTATTTCACAGTTTCTCAGGTGGATTATATTTTTGGATCATGGTACTTGCTTTCCAATTCCCAACACGCAACTCTTTCACAAAAATCCATTCTTACCAGGACAGGCAGGTAGGCAGAGGGCCAGGGTAACAGTCTGCCATGGGTTTTTGTTGTGAAAGGAGCTTGGATTTTCATAGTATGGCACATCCTGCTGTATAAAGCATGTGCCTCAAGTTTTGCCTTTGGGCCTTCTGGAACCTCTTTGTGTCCCTGAGTCAAGTAACTCAGCTTCAATCATCAAGGTACCTCAGAGAAAATTATAATAGGGCATCATTTTATAATTAAGAATGGAAATTCAGTCTCCCAAATGGTCATGAAATTAATCCCTTTTCATCTAGCATTTTCAGAATGAGAAACCTAGTCTAATGCATCTCTTGACAGTAGCAACAAAATCATCATCCATCACTTTGCACCAGGGAAGTCCCTTCATTTGCTTCATTTTCAGTCTGGGAATACCATCTTCCCCCAAATGAATGAACAGTAGAAAAACAGCCCTTCAGATAAATTGCCTCCTGGGGATATATATCTTTAGATACTGCATTGCATTCATATATTAGTATTATATGCATTATCTTTCCCACAAATTAATATAGTCTTCATGCAGCAGAAGTCACCCTCTGTATATTCACTTTATGATCAGGATAAACCTGCTACATTACCTTTAGTGACTGGAAAGCAGGAAAGCACTGGAGGACATGAAAATCTACTTTATTGCACTGAAAATGTGCAGCTGACAGCCCTAAATAGACAAAAAGCTGCTGTAACAACCCTGCACAAACACTAAACATACAAACCATTTTAAATAACCTTGATGCTGTCTCCATATACTGAGTACAATGATGCAGTGATAAATGATACTGAGGTTGGGAACCTTTCTAGAGAAACAAAATCAAATATCCTCCAGAGAGAGATTCTTTGCTTTGATTCAGCAAAGAAATCTTGTCTCATGTTTATGTTTGTGGAGGAAAAAGACCCAACCTATTACTTACCAAATGTTTGCTTTTGTAATCTAAGAAGAATATCAGTAAGGTCTTTGAAAATGAAACATATTACTGTTCCCCCAAACAATAGTGAGTAACAGATTACTGTGTTTGTAATTGGGTGTAAGAGAGTCTTGGAGATATTTTTAGGGCAAAAGGTGGATGAAGCTCAAGACAATTATGTCTTATTAGACTGTAAGCATTGCCTAATACACTGCTGTCCACGAAGGGACCTTGGGCTTAGTTGTATTGCATCATTTCAGTAAAAATACACCAAGTTGGATCACTTAATTTAGAGGAATTCAGATACAGCCATTAGTTCAGATCAAAGAAAATTCCACAGCCTGTCCTCAGTGTATGACAAGAGATCTCTCCTCTTCTAAGAGTTAAAAAATTCCTTAGTGCTAGAAAAGAGGGCCTTTTCTTCATACTGTACCTAGAAACAAGAGTTTACCACACAACTCCACAATATTAATTTTACTTGGCACAAAACCTCTGAGAATAAGTTTATCTAACTGCATCTTTTCTGTTTTGAACAGAGGCACAAAAACTCATTCTTGCTTAGTACCTGACATAAAAGAATTTCAGGCTTAAATCTTAAGTTGGAGACATTCAACTTCACTCATCTTAGGAAAAAAAAAAGAAGGATCATGTAGAAGCTGATGTTCAAACATCTGGCAGAGTTTGCTCATGTTAACAATAGGGCTTCAGAGCTCAAATGGTTACCTGTAGTAGATGGATCAACATGGTCACAACATATTGTGAATGGAAGGAATATTGTATTAGAGTAAAAAAGTAGTGGTTTTTTTTTTTCCCTCGTTCTTCATTCTATTTCATTAAATACATGTTTAGTGAGCACATATACTGAGCTGAATAAAAGAGACTCCAGTGGAAGAATTTCCCACACTTGGAAGAAAAAACAGCATACAGTCTAATATCTCTCTCTAAAATGAGACAAACTTCTTATTGCTCTACAGGAGTTTTAATGCTGGGTCCTTGAGTCTTACTGCTTTGTTAAATAGTTGTAACGAGGTCTAAGGGGTGCGATATTCACCTGTTACACCCTCACAGACAACCAGTATGCAAACAGACATTTGTTTCAGCTGTGGTTTACATAGGTAGATACCAGGCTACATTTCACTTGACATCGATGGAAGTTGGTTTTGTCTATTAGTGGGCAGTTCAGCAAGGATGGAGATATCACAGTATGAAGTTGGTGGGCTGGTCTGACACCTGCAGGCAGAGTGCAGGTGTGGGATGGACTCTCCATAGTCCAATCCCTCCATCAGTCAGTAATTCTGCACTGGAGTTCAGTACAGATTTGGTAGATTCCATTCTTTCTAAATCAGAAATATAGGAACACTCCTGTGTAGAAAACTGTCCTCTTGTATTGAGAAAAACTTTGCTTCTTCAAAGGCCTTTAAGCAAGGCATTGCAGGGACCAGCAATAAAACTCAGCTTCATCAGTCTGTGTCATGGCAATGATCTTTGGTCTCTTTTGCCTAAACATCTATAATTAAATGGTAGCACCCCTGATAATCTGATATCAAGGAACTCTGTCTTCAGGTTTCTCATTCTGTATGTGAAAAATGGATATTAAGTATCACTGGATCTCTGAAAAACACTAACTCCTAGTTCACTTCACATACAGAAAATGTAACTCCATGCTTCACTGGGTGTCGGAGAAATTCATGCATCACCATAGATGGGGAGAGGTCAGCAGTTGCTTTTTATACTCTTTATTCTGGGGAAACATTTCTCCAGGCATCACTTTTCATAAAGATACTTGGTCACATGCATCATTCTGTGAAATGTAGAGTGGGTATAATAAATCACATTACCAGAGGGAGATGCCACCACACATTACACTAAAGAAATGCTACCTCATGATTTTGTTTAATATTGAGGAAAGGTAAACCTTTCACATCACTTAATATCACAGGAATGCAGCCTGGCAGTGAGCAACCTGGACTGGGGGAAAAAATGAATATTTCAAATCCTTACCTAGAATACATGGGAATGAAAAGCATGTCATTTTTTAGTTACAAAAGTTACTTAAATAATTTATTATTGTTACCCTCTCTCAGTCTAAACAGTTAGCTGAGTTACACACTCTTGATTATTTCTACCAGAGGTGTAGCTGATGATGGCATTTTCTAATTCTACCATGTAATCTTGCCATGCTGATAGGGCACAGGATGAAGTTTTGTTGCCTGGAACACAGGAAATATTTTTTCAGCTTTTGGTTCCTAGCTGCCTTCCTTCCATTCAACACTTCCAGGTTTCTTTCTTTAGAAAGCTCCTATGACCTTCCATGGGCCAGGCTGCATGTGACTGAGGTCTTCAACTCTGGTTTGTGGAATGAGGACAGTGCTATGGGTTGGTTCTTTTGATACATGTCCCCAGGGCTCATCAAGGCTTTTTTTGTAATAATAGGAACTTATGGCCTATGGGAAAGATTTAAAGGACTGGGGTTGTTTACCCTAAGGGAAGAAGAAAATCATAGTATGTTAAAAACTCTAGTGAAGATGAGAATAACCTGATGTCTATGTCTACAATGAACAGGGCATGTAATACACTGACACTGAAGCAAAAGAAAGTCGGTGTAACACGAGGGAAAGATTTCTAGACATAAAAATAGCAGCATATGGGAAGAGTATGTTCATGAGAAGATGTCGCTGTAATAAGTCTTCTAAGAAAAAGCTGATGCTGCCCTGGGGCATAAGGTTTGTACTACATAACCTCTCAAGTTTTATTTTCTAGTTTTATTTTATCTCCCTCTAAGGCAAACATGACATAGTATTCAAAAAACCTCAAATTCTTTTGCACTGTACTTTTTTTTTTTTTTTTTTTTTTTTTTTTTTGGGGGGGGGGGGCATGTTAAAACTTTTTGAATACTTTTGAAGCTGTAGAATAAAGTCATTTCATAAACTCAAAACATCTTTTGCCACTGTACTCAGTGGCTTTTTCATTCTGAAAGGAAGATTTTCTCTCTCTGGTAAGTTTTTATCTCTGGAAAGTTTTATTTTCATTGTTGCACCAGGTAAACCAGAATTATTTCCTGACTTATCTCTTCCAGACTTAATATAATCGCATGAACACTCAGATCCTAGTTATTTGTGGCTAACCTGCCAGCTACCCCATGAGAAGGAGGCATCAGTGTTATTGTGCTGTGCTCAGCTATGGAATTCTGGTACTGTGGGTTTTGCAGATGTTTTTGATCAAGTTGCCCTTCAGAATTCCTCAATCCACAGAATCCTTCTAGTAACACGGGATTTAGTGTTACCATAGCAATCTTCCCATCCACATAGTGACATTTGGCTCTTGGGGTCAACTCATCCACTATGATCACCTTTCAGATAGTGTTCCACGATTTAGCCTTCAAGGGGTTTAGACTTCTGTTGCAATCAGCATCCTCTTCTGGAGTCCACTAAGTTGTTGTGTCAGTAAAGTCCTGGGCTGTGCATAGCACCTATCTCCCATGACAGGAGGCTTGTGAAGATACACCAAGACAGTAGTGATCACTTACAAGAACACTGCCAAAACTGAAGATGCTGACACATCTGCAGGCCATGGAAGTGGCTTTCCTTTCCATCCACTAATACGAGAGTTTTGCAGTGTTAACAAACCCACAGATACAACTCTCAAGCACAAGCAGACTATGTAAAAACATTGTTAGTCTGAGTGTTGACCCCATCTGTAAAAATCGACCCTGAAATATACCATTAATGACACAGTTTCTTTTAACTCTAGAAGTTCGTAGTATGTGCATTCTGTTTGACTGTATTTAAAAGCTCTCCAGGCTTTCACTTTAAATAGTTACAGGAAGCCTCTTCCTCATCTGCTATTTTACACAATAAGGCCTTTTATAAGAAGTAAAAGCCATAACATTGGTATATTAATGCCTGCACCACAAAAAACTCAATAACAACTGCCAGGCTCAGTGCTGCAACAGGTATTTTGATAGTGTTTATAACTTACTTATCTCCAAGAGATTTCCAATGAATGCAGAAAAGAATGTGTAAAAACTTTTTTTTTTGTTCTCTTTTCTTTCTATTGTATATCCAAAATGTCACTGACTTTGCCATTTATGTTTTTTTACTGGCAACAGCAAATTAACAGCAGAACTTGAACATTACTAGTTTTGATAAGAATGCATCTGCCTTTGACTGTTTGATTTTAAATCAAGTATAGATCTTGATGCCTTACCTATACAATAAATATATATATTTTGAAGATATTCATGCTTACACATAAATATGGGACCAAGATTTCCTTCTCTTGTTCAAATATAAGCTATGGAGTTGGGTTCCAATGAGATAACTTTATGAGCACAGCTGGTTTGGAATTATTCTGACCATGTATCTTTTTTCAAACTTGAAGATATTCATTATTTCAAAATGAAATTTAAGTTTTCTTAATGTCAAAATTATTTGTGATACGGGAACTCAAAATTTATACGATTTTTTTTTTTTTCCTGATATTATGTGGTTTCTACCTATTTTCTGTTTATTTAGGTCTACTGACTCCTAGTTGAAGGACACATTATTATCTATGCCTAGGTTCTGTTTCTAGGTACATGACTTCAAACTAATTCAAGTGATGACTGCAAATGATCCTTGGAAAAAGACCCAGGGTTTCCAAAAAACCTGAGGATTTGTTCAAGTCCAACAGGTTTGCAAGAAAATATGAAGGTCAGATCACAAGATGAACAGGCTCTATGAAGTTCTGGTTCTTACTCTCATTGAAGCCAGCAGAGTAGTAATTCAGGGTTTATATTAAGGCAATAATTCTAAAAAACTGTCACTTGGTATCTCTGTCCTGATGAGTTACATTTGGGAGATTTGTCTTGGACATTTACAGATTTTCCACATTCCCAGTGAGACACCAAATTTCAGAGCTCCTTGGAAATAAGCCATGACGTGATGCAGTCACCTGTGGAACATCTGGAAGAGATGTGGTGACAAAGTGCCTTCACGTATTGACTGAAAGTTTGTGACAAACGACAGGGGAAATTCCTCCAGTTCTATACGAGTTATAGCTTGGCTTCGACCTTCCAGCAACATATAAATCCAAAGCTCAATCAATACCGACAGGTAAGGAAGAGGTCACACAAAACGCTCAGTGCAGTAATAGCACCTTACAGCCAGGAGTGGATTGTTTGGCCCACACCTTAAGCCTGATCCCAAGAGGGATGGCACCCAAATATTTCTCAACTCTGTCCCTTTACTTACACCTACTCCTTTGTATAACTTCAACCTCACTATGAAGCTGCTGACAAGGAGTATTCAGTGAAGAAACGTTTGTTTTCCCTATGGGACATTTCAGACCTCTACAGTTATTCAGAAATACCTGATGGCCCACATTCATGGCCATAGGGGAGATGGTCATAGATGTCTGCTAATGAGTTTATGATTTCAGATTTAGTTTCCATCTCTTACCTCTCTATCTGCTGTTCATAATAATGAGCTCTGGGACATGATTCACTGGGAGGAGGGGGAGCCCTTCACATTTTTTTTTCTCATTCCCACTAACAGAAGTAGTACTGGGACATAATTGTGCACATAATCTCAAAGGTGCTTCTGCGGCATCCTTTCAAATCAGCAAAGAGCAGATTTTCAAAGATATGAAGAAGTCTCTATTTGTTTCCCACTCCGAGAGAAGCAGAATGGTCTGAAGTCAAAAAGTTTTTACATCATCCCTTTTGGGGACACTTAAAGTAAATCTGAGACCTCTTTGAAGTTATACAAGCGTCTTTCAAAGGAAAAGGTCAAAAACAGCAGAGAGCATGAACACACCACCAAAGTATAAATTAGACACAACTTTTGTTAAGGCTATACAGGGGGAAACACACAGCTTTTAAAAATGGCCTTAATTACTTCTTGCTTCAGCTCAGATTGCTTGTATCCCTAGAGGGAAGAATGCCTGATATAAAGAGGAGGGCTTGTATTTGTAAAGATTGCCATTGTTTGGAGTGATTCAAAAGATGAAAAGGAGCCCAGTGTGAGAAAAACAAGAGAAATCACGCAGTCCAACACCACCAAAAAGGCTTAGGGAGGCAAAGATGTGATCTCTGGGCATCATGCAGTTTCTGAAATAACATCTGTTCCAATTAACCTCTTGTCCCTGAGAGTCTGAGCTCTCCGTGAGGTTGAAACACAAGGTAGTTAGCAAACTGTCCCCTGGCTCACAGTCTGTGAGGTGCACAGCCCCAGTGGCCAGCTCGCTGGGCCCCAGCAAGGTGAGATGCAAGGCTTGCCATCAGGGAAGAAAGACAATCAACAAGCTTGTCTGAAGCATAAATCATCTGAAATCATGCCTTCTTAACAGGGCTAGGTGTATGTCAGGAGAACATATCTGAGACAAGTCAAGACTAGACTTCTGATGCTCCTTTAAAAAAGGATGAACATTCTCCATTGTAGAAGAAAAAGGAGAATAGCAGTTGCTAAAATAAATTTTTGTATCCTGAACAGTTTTTGAAATACAACTTTCTAAAGTACAAAATCCAAGGAGGAAGAAATGGCAAGTGAGAGATAACTCTAGATTATTCAGTATTTGAGACAGAAAAATCACTTAAAGGCCACCAGCAAACATGGCAGACTGCAAACATCTGAGAATTAAAATTTGAGAAAAAAACCCAATATGCCTAGACATTCATGTAACAGGTCATGATCAGCATCCAGGATTACTGATTTATCAAATAGACAGCTTCTTGCAAGAAGATAGTGAAGGGAACAGCTAACCCAATCTAGTACAGGAAAATCTTTAGAGCTGCTCACATAGTTACTTGAGTAAACCTTGGCCTTTAAAAATACAAACTCTTAGTGTGTACAAATGCTTAACATATGAAATTAATTAAAAAAAAAAAATCTTAATAAAAAAAAAAAAGAGAAACTGCAGTATCCAGGTGTTTGTGGAAAGTTTCTCATGAATAGTGAAGGTGAGTGGGAATGAGGCTTTCCAATCTGGTGTGATAATCCTTGAGTTTATAAAATACTACAGATACTCATTACTCACCTTGTGCAGCATTCTCCAAAACAGGAAAATTTTTTATTGCTGTTTGTACTGAGGTTAATAGGAGTTAGGACCATATGTATGGGAGTAGGATTACACAACCATACAGCATTCAGTATGTGCAGAAACTAGGGCTGTGCCCAGGAGATAGGGGTTCATCATCAGTGCAAAACATGGGAAAGTGTAAGTCACTTCGTGATACGTAACGCTTTCTCGTTCACAAACACCAAGTCCTCTGCACTGGGCCACCATCATGTGGATGCCCTTTTTATGTTCTCCTATATGTTTTACATTTCTGTGGTTTCTGGAGTTTTGTGAAGACCCAGAGAGTTTCTCTCAGATGCCCATCTCTAGCCCCTCAGGGAGGTGTTTCGGGACTTCTGTGAATGAACATCTTGCCATTACTGTCTATGTTCTTCTACTAAATTTTTGCTTCCAAACACTACTTCCAAACTATATGATTTGAAGCATCACCCCCATGATGTTGGCTCTCTGGGTGCTAGGCAGAGCATCCCTCATGTGAGGCTATCAGCTGTATTGCAGTATTTTCAGTAGGAAATCAGGCCTGCTTCTTGCTGAATAACCATTTTCAGTCATAAGGCTCCTTCCCCAGTGCGGGGATCAATTCTTGTTTGATAAGGAAAACCTCTACTGAGTGCCCTTGTTGAGTCAGGCAGAGTTGCTGTCCCCCTCCGCTGACATGTTAGGTGCAGGATCTCACCTCTGCTCTTACCCTGTGGAGATGACTAATGACTTCCAATAGCTCTAAATAACACCTAAGCTGGTAAATCTCCTGTCTCCTTCAGCTTTGCTGCCTGGGATGTGCCGAGCTGCTGGCTGGGCAAGCTCCTCAGTCAGGACATATTAGAATGAGATATGTCGTAGCACAGTTATACAATGAGAATAGTAATGTTTTATTGTGCTGCTACAGATACTACTTTTGCTTTAACTGAAATGCTAACATTTGCCCGGGGCATGTTCCCAGGCAGAGGATAACTGTTGCATTCAGCCTCTTACTCCAATTCATACATAGTGACACTTTTCCCCAGACCACTGGGTTACATCTGTCCACAAAGAGCACTTAAAAAGCTACCTTCACTCAACACTCCTTTATTGCCCTCAGTTCAGTACACACATGACCTTTTTCTGTTGTTTGGGGTGGTGGTTTTTGTTTTTTTTTTTTTTTTTTTTTTTCCCCAGGAAGAACAGGGGTGATCTTGCTACCTTGTTTGCTACAGGAATCCCTGGAAGAAGGGGAATAATATTTGAAGAACAATAGTAGTTTACTATGGGGACACCTTGACAAATGACTAAAAGAGTCATTGCAAATTTTTCCTTTTCCTGTTTTTAACCAATTTAATCTGGTTAGATCTCTGCATCCATTCTGCTAGTCTACATCCACTATGTTTTACATCTCATGAGTAGAAATTCTTGAAATTTCCACATGCTGCTAATGAGTCATGATGAATTGTTCTTGGTGCATTAATTTACAGATCTTTCTGAAACTTACTGTGTCCACTTGTAAATATATGAATGGACTATATTAAATTGCTGTTATTGCTAATGCTGTTATTTTTACAAGTGCTAGTGAAACACTGGCTGACAATAGGCAATATCTTATGCACCACACAAAGGTTTCTGGGAACTGATTAGATTCTTTAGGAAACAGTATTTGGAGCCTGACAGAATTTAAGTGGAAAAGGCTTCTGTGCAATGCTGAGCTGTGGAAAAAGCCTAAGGCAGATTTTGGCACCCTGACTGACCTTAGATAGCTGCAGGGTAAGTAACCAATGCATAAAAGCAGTAAAAGTCAGATCTCTCAGCAGTTGGTAAGTGTCTTGTTGCTTAACCTGAAGAGGTTAGAGTGCCTGAAGCTCAAAATCCTATCTACATCTGAGGAGACTTGAACCTGATCGTCTCAAATCTCTCCCTCCCCCTATTCTTCCAGGTACTCAATTAAATTGGCAGGGTGTAGTCTTGCCAGAAAGTGATGCTTTATCCTTTTTTTCTTGGCAACAGTGCTGTATTTTATGTACAATATGTAAATATTCATTGGAGCAAGGCTGCACTTCTTCCTAACAGAACTCCAAACTGTAGACTGTGGAGTATTTCCAATGGCTCCAGTTCCAGCACAAAAGATATTTATTTATGTTGTTCAGACTGGAAGGACTTCAACTGAAAGACAGAGTCACATTCATAAATGTAGTCTGGTAACGAGACCACTTGCTTAGGAGAGAAGTATCAGATATCTGCAGGCAAAAGGGGGATTTGAAAATAAGTGTCCTTTGACCCATGATGTCCCAGTGTCTGGCCAACCCACTAAACTACTTGGGTGAAAAGGACTTTCATCAGCTCTGGCTCATTCTTCAGCATCTCTAAGACCAGATCTGACAATTCCTATCAATCTTGGTCTGCAAGCATTACTATTACCTTGTGACTGCTGTGGCTTGGCTATGAGTTAGGTGAGTTAGCACTAAATCCTCCCACATTAATTTTTCAGGATTTCTGGGTATGTAAGTAACTGTATGTTCTGCACCTGAGATGAGCACCTAAGCATTTGGCACTGCAGCCCTCGTCACCACGGTACTCAGGCCTTTTGCAGGATGTCTAAATTAGATAGTTGTCTGTGTCTAGCAGTGGAAAATGTCTCTGGCAGAAACATAGGTGCTAGACAACTGAGAGGTATTTTTCAGACTTCAGATCTTAAAAAGGCAGCTAGATGCTTATGTCCCTTAGTGGCATTTGAGTCTGCTTTTCAAACACAACCAAGGACTGCACTACACGAGGAAAGTGTCATGATTTGGGTCCCTGCAAAATATGTTTTTGAACAGATGTCTGATGCATCCACCCAAGGTCAGAAAGTGTGAATAAAATCACAGCATCTTTTGCTAGGTGGAGAAAAGTCAATCTGGAGTGTGAGCAGTATACACAACTATATTAGAATCTCCCAGCATGAATACATAAGGATGATTCAATGGTGTAAGCAAGAACCAGCCTTTAAAAGAAAGGATGAAAAACAGTCAAAAGCCACAGAAGGGGACAAAGTTTCCAAATGCACTTTAAGAAAGGTATGGTTTTAAGTCTGCCTGGTTTCTGCATTTGTGTCACATACTAGGATCTGGATGCCCTTGAGCTATGATGCTGATGATTATTCTTCCTGCTGCTATCAGCACATCCAAGGTCACTTGGTCTGCTTCATCCCAGCTGGGTCAGGAAGGCATTGCTGACTCACCATGGTTCAAGAAAACATGGGGGAGGAGATGTGGCAAGTGGATTAGGGGCAGGTGAAGTCATAGCATCCATTACAGAAGTTAAAACAAGGCCCTTTGATGAATGGCCAGTGGGTCCTCATGTCAGTATTTAGAGCTCTGCCAGATCCCCTGGTGGACTTCTCCAGTAGCCCAATGCAGACAGCCACCCAGGACAGGGATGTGTAGATACGCAGCAGGACAGTGGTTAAGGCCATGATGGACAGCTTAATGAGCTGTTTTCTGCTGGGGGATGGGTCTGTCTTTAGGACTATAGCATTGAGTGTGCACTGAGGACAGATCCTACTGTTGACTGTAGTGGCTGTCCAATATGTTGAAAAGAGAACGGTCATTGTGGTGCCTCTTGGGTGTGATGAGGAGTTTTGTCTGTCTTGCTTTACTCAGCTGCTGACTTTCACAGATCTTGTGAGAACATAAATATATTTGAAGACAAAGGGTAGACGTCTTTCTACCCTTTTTTTTAAATTGGGTTGAAACTAGTCAGGGTCTTTAGGAGGGCAAAGGATAGACAAATAGCAGGACCCCTTAAGATTCACTGCCCTAGGAAGACAGGCTAAAGGAGAGATTTCTTGTTCCTATCAGTCCTTAAGGAACTTTGTGATGAAAGGACAGTCTTGGAAGGCTAAATAATAAGGAAGGTTTCATAAAAAGCAATGGCATTTTTTAGAAAATACAAGGTGAAATAATTACCTTTTTCAAATATCTTCCATCTGATTGGTGATGTGTCATATTTATGCAGGGAAATAGGTCTCTGAAAAAGGCATTAGCCACACATATGAGCGATTTTTAGAAATAACTTCTTCCCTACAGCCTTTATGAGTCAGTGATTAACTCTCTACATATCATAAACAGGACCTCCCAGGGAATACCATAATCTTGGACCTCCCAGGGAATCTCTCCGAGAAGGGCCAGACCAGGAGACAAACAGAGCCTGCCTGTGTAAATGGTCCCCAAGCCTTAAGTTGAGTATTCACCCCTGACTGAGAGCATACGAATACAGAAAATAGACAAAAGGTTAAAAAACTTGGATCTGTCAGATATATTCTGAAGATTTATGACCAAATGTTGTTTCCAGGTAATTATGTTCTGTATTGCACTTTGCCCTTCAATTGTGAAGGGAACAGCCAGGCTCTTTGAGTTCATTTGCTTCTTGGCAGAGCTCTGGTTGAAGGGCCTTGCTCTAAAGGATGTGTTGGCATCCCACCTCAAGCTTAACAGTGATAGTGCCTCTGGTCTGAAGCTCTGCAAACAGACCAGCCCTGACATTCATCTTTGTTGCACAGGAAATTCAATCTCAAAACCAGCAGTTCTTCATATATAGTTTGGTATCTGTGTGCAGAAGTGAGGAATTTTGCTTGCCAATGCATGTGTGTATTTGTGCCCATGGGCAGATCAATATGGTCAGAGTAAGGGTACACTATCAAATTCTGTCACCTCTCTAAGCTTTCATGCCAACAAAAATTGCACAGGAAAATTGAACAACTACCTGCAAGTGAAGAAAACAGATGTGAAAATACAATGTTCTCCCATAGTAATTCAATTTGACCTATTCCCAGTTTTCCACTCTGGGAATTCAAATCCCTTTTACTGGCCCCAGGACTGCAGCTTTGGCTGCCCTGTCTTTGAACCGATCATGTTGTGTGAGTGATTTGATGCTGTAGGTACACTGATAGCATCCATAGGCAGGGCATTGGTCCTAGAGCTGGTGGGTTTTGACTACTAAATTATTTCTAAACCAGAGGTGACATAAGAACTTCCAAGCCCTTGAATCTGGATATAACTTGGACAATGGGAAGAGACCAAAATAAAAACCAGGGCCCACCCTTCTTTTGTCTTCTGAGGGAGGAAAACAAGCAGAGTAAGCCCAGTGGAGCCTGTGATGTCTTGTGACTGGACCCACTGGATCCCAGGGATGGACAGGGCACTTTAGCTGCAGACAAAGTGTTATCAGCTGTGGCAGCAGGGAACGCTAGTGATTTCACACAGTGGAGAGTCTGAAGTTTAGCCAAGCAACTACAACCACACCTCTGTTGGAAGTCCTGCCACTTGCTGCAACTTGCATTGCATGTGACTGGTCTCCAGGATTCCTGTCTCCTCCTGAAGCACTCAGATTGACTTTCCTGATTTTTCTGAAATATCTCACTGAAAATATATATAGAAAATGCAATGGAGTTACCCCATGAAGCATGGGGTTAGCCATACTCCAGAAGGTCAGATATAGCTCTGCATGCTGTGTCAGGGTATGTGTCAGACCTGTTAGAGAAAGAAAGTGACTGAAGCAGAGACAGGGTGATCTACCCTTCATACCAGCCCTTGTATTGGTCTCTAATACAAGCAGTTTGCATAACTTCTTATTTTTAGGACAGATCTTTCCAATGAATTCAACAAGAGAGGAATTAGACCAATGCTGAGTATTTGTGAAAACTACACCTCTAGCATTGTCAGGAACTGACAATACAGTATGAATTAGAGAAAGAACAGATGACTTGTAGCTGAAATCCTATTAAGATATAACAGTTCGCTTTTCCTGTGTAGCTTGAGAAGATAAGAAAGGAAGACTATAGATAGCAAAATATGTCTTTAAGTGTTATGTACTTTCCTTTGCTGACGCCATTTTGAGCTGTAGAGAGAAAGACCCAGGAAAAGCCTAAGGGGACAATCTTGACAGAACTCCAGCTAGTAATTCTTTTAGGCTGTATACTTCAGTCCTGTTCTTCAGTGTTTGTCATATCTGCAGGGAATCTGGAGAATTATTCTTCTTTCTTCACATTTTCCTTTCCCCATTTAGTTGTATTGATTTTCTCTCCTGCTCTTCTGTGTGGTTGAAATTACCATTGCACTCTTATCCCAAAATCACAGCACCTTTGACTTCCACACTTGCCAGACAAGGGTTTACAGGCCCCACACTGCTGAATCCTGCCAGAGGTTACAGAATCCCTGAAACAGCAGTCACTGATCTATAAGTAGCCAGGGAGGTCAAGGGGGAGGGAAGAAAATATTGCAAGCCCTGTCATGTGGGGGCTGTAGTTAGGGCTCAACTGCATGAGGCATGGAGTCTGACCTGCGGGGAGCTGACGGCTCCTTTCAGGCTGGCTCACCGTCACACCGACTGCTCCGCAACGAACACTCAATAATGCTGTGGCGGCTGCTGAGCTGCAACCACTGCTGGTGACACCACTCATTATTATCTCCCTCTTACCATCTGCTGATTTTATGGATAGCTTGCCTTTTACTTTCCACTTAGGCTAGAAGTTTGGGGACCCTAATTCTTCTCTGGAGCCATTCTATCTAAGCACCAACAGAGACAATGAATATTGATAGTGCTTTTGTGAAGGGGAACTCTTTGACTTCCATGGGATCTTTGCCAGAGGACAAACATTAGCATTTGACTGTTCATCTTCAGATCTGACTAGGGATCTCAAAGTTAGGAAAAGTCTTGTGCAAAGTTTGACACTAATGCAAGACTCCAGGGTGGCCAGTCTGGGACAGACTGCCCTGCCAGGATGACTCCTTTTCCCTGACAGCTGGAGAGCTGCAGGCAGTAGCAGTGTTGTGTAGTAGCATAGTATTATGTATAGCAGTCATAATACAAAATGAATGAGCGTTTCTCTTAAAGTGAATGAATGAATTGTAATCCCAGACCCAGAAAATTTGAAGCCGGGGAGCATGCTGAGAAACTCTTAATAAAGAAATAAGTTTGCTGTAAATGGCATCATAGCCTTTCTTTAAAATAAAATGTTTGATGGATTTGGGACTTCATCAGATTTCAGATACAGAATATATATCACAGCTTATCCTGTAAAAGCAGCTGCTAAGCCTGGCCACATGTATACACAGATGCTGATTTTACAACACATGCAGTGACAGGCACCTGAGAAACTGAGATCAGTGGAAACCTGATAATGTGTTCCTGACACCACAGAGTGTGAAGGGAATTCACAGTGAATAGAGATAGTCAAAGTAAAAATGTAAGTGAATGCAGGGCTCTGAGTTAATAGCCACAGCATCTTCAGTCCTTTATTCCTCCCAAAGTAGGTAGGGAAGGGAACAACAATGCAATGTTTGCTGGAGAGCTCATTAGCGCTAATGGTATTATGATATCAAGCAGAGCTGAAGGCTGAACTTCAAAAAAGTCACCAGTGAAGGTGATTGGGAGGCAGTTTTATTCCCTGGAAGTAGAATGAAACCTGAAAATTCAAAACTGTTTTCGGACTAGAAATCCCAAGGTATTTCTTGTGGAAACTCTGGTTTCCAAAACAAAACGTGTTCCCTGGGATCTCAACCACTTCATCTGTATGACTGAAATAGAGCCAGGCACCCCAGAAACTCCTGACTGCGGTTTTGAGTGACACCTGCCATTTCAGTGTCCCACCAGCAACACCACGGGTGCACGAAAGACACCCTTGGCTACCCCATTCTTCTCCCGTCAGCCTGGCAGGAGGCAGGTGGGATTTGATACAGAGTTGTGAGGCCTTTGGGCCTCCCAAGCCCAGGGTTAGGATAGTGGATGGGTGCAGATGCAGAGACCCAGATGCCATGGCATCCTTGGTGAAGGCATCCCGGCCCCTGAGCTTGGGCTGCTGCGAGTAGCTAGACATTTAGTTATAACACTGGCAAGAGCCCTGTCTCTGGCCTGCCTGCCCTTCAAAGCCTGTCAGAGGTTGATTAAAGTAATGTAGGTTGATTTTTGTGAATTAGCTGATTCTGATGAATAATAGGATTGAGAATTTTGCTTGCCAGCTCTGCTTTCCAGCTCGGTCTAAAGGCCCTAGGTGTGGTGCTCTGGTAGCTCTGAGGAGTTTGCAAACAAAGAATATTAACGGATTATTTTTTGTTTAGATTTTATTTAGAATAGGCACACCACTCAGGGTAAAAATAGAAGTTTTCAGGATGTTTAGGATAAAAATTACAAAACTATTTAGAATAGATTCATAGATCTATTAGTCTACAGGTTTGCTGTGATACAGGTTTCTTCAGGTAATAATTTAGTCCTCTGCAAATCAACACTCCTATACTGAAAGCAACATAAGGTTTAACTGAAGCAATACTACAGCTCCTAAAAGAGAATTTAAGTACCAGAATGGCACTGGAATGATGGCTAGCTAGATATTGAAATACCTCTAGAAATCCAGGCTTGACAACCTATTGGAATTTTTAGTAGCAGGGTTTTGCTAAGAAAGGCAGCAGCAGAGATTAAAGGTGTGACTGTGTCTTTTGTGGGGTGGCTAACTAGACTGAATTATTAAGGGCGTTGAACCCCAGAGAAGAATGAAAATTACTTTGGAGTAAAGGTGATCTAAATGGAAAGCTTTAATTTTAAACCTTTTGAACTACATGAGTGGATTAAGGTCATGTTTGAAAGATTAGGTTCTGCTGCCTCAGTTTTGGCTTTGTTTCAAATGACAAACCCAAGTGCAGATAACTTTCAGCTCTGTGGTCTTCTAAGAAAGACAAGTGTGAGTTCAGACTCACAGTGATCGACTGTGGCACCTGCTGCAGGAGGGATGGACTGGCTGGCTCATCTCCAACCCTGGTTAACAGATAGCTCTTGCCACCCATCAGTCCCTAAAATGGGGATGAACTCAGGTTTTTTAATCAGGCAGTTGTTTATAAAATGTTAAATACCTCTTCAGGCACAACAAATACCGTCAGCTACAGTATAAGCTGAAATGAGCTAAAACAAGCCAAATATGCACCTTGAAGAGAGAACAGGGAACAGTCCATGTTCTCCTCCCCAACATTTCTCAAGGAGTCAACAGAAGGAAACTCACCTTTACATACTCACCTATATGGCTTCAGGAAGTCAAACATCAGACCTTATGTTTCTGTCATCTTCCATGAATTCAGAATATTTTTGAGATGGCTGTGTTTGTATGCATTCACTGGTATTTTAGAACTTTTATATCAATTTTGATGCTACAGCTAGTGCCATGAGCTCATCTTTCTTTTTTTTTATATCTAAAGATGTTGATTTTTATTCTGTTAAGGAATGAGCTAGCCATTTTTAGCTCCTGTTTTTAATAATTTTGATTTGCTCTCCAGTGACAAGCTATCTTGAATGAAGTTTCTGGGGGTTACTTAGACCCTCATGTTAGAAGGAAGAGTTTTTACATATGAGTTGATGTTTTTGTTCAAACCCACTTAAATTCATTTCAATTTGATCGGCTTTTTTTTTTTTTTTTTTTTTTTTTTTTTTTTTTTTTTTTTTCAACACCTTGATTAACTGGGTTAATTGACTTTGCCCTAATATATGATAACCCTTACAGATAAACAATTTTGTCTTAACTATGAAGAAAAACTTGGTTCTCTTTCAAATCTCTTGAGTATGTGAATAAATGCATTTGATAGCAGGATTGGATTTGTACATATACTGTATTGAAAGGAAAGCCATTTAAAAACCATTGTTGGGAACACAGAAGGGGACCTTTCTTGCAGAGTCCTGGAAAGCTTGTGGAAGAGAGCACCTATCTGAAAAATACAGGAAAATCCCTTTCAAGTCTTTTTAAAGTTTTAAGGCAATTTAAGAAAATATAGTAGCCCTTAAGCACACACTAATAAGCTCTGAATGCCACTAGAGAGTATGTTCAAGGGTTAAATGTGTCTTTCCCCTTACCTCTGTAGTTCTTTGGCAGAATAGGGCAAGGCAGGAGCTGTGTAAAGGGAAAAAGCTTTTCTCTGCTACAGCAGTGCTCCATGGGAGAGCTCTGCAGGCATCACCTGCTGGACTGAAATAAAAGGGGGCCCTGGCTTAGGAGGAGGAGACAAGGAGGTAGGTTTCTTCTCAAGACATAGCAATCTGTGGGGAAGTATTTACTGGAGTTGAAACTCCTTTTTCAATGAGAAAAGTATGACCTGGAAGTCACATTGCCAAGATGATATGAGCAGAGCACGGGAGAACTGCTTGTTTTTTCTTTCCAGACTCTTCAGCTGGAATCCTCTGTGCCTGTATTGGCTTGAATATAAGAGAGTCTTGAATCTAAGAAAACCATTTATTTTCAATAAATGGGAGATAAATAGGACAAGATTATGTGAGAAAGAAAAGGAAATTCCCAAGAGCTCTACACTCATGCTTCTTCAATCTCTAGCACGGCCCTTCAGCCCCTCCTAGCTCAGCAACACTTGTGCTTTGCTGATCCACAAAGTAAATCTGTGTCCTTCCCACAATCTCCTCCTTCACACTTCATTTGCTGGAGATGCTGATGCAACACAGCAGGCATCAGCTTGGGTACCTCTGTGCCGAGCTCTGGATTTAAGAGGTGGTAATAAGGATACACAGGTCCCCTTAATCAAGCAAAGATTTAACCAAAAGCAAAGCAAATTGTAGTGCTCTCTAGTCACACATGAGGATACACCTGTGCAGCCAAGTGCAGGCAGACCCCTTGGCAGCATGCTGAGCTAGCTAGGTCAGTGCTGTGTCTGAGCAATGAACTCACTTACTTGGTTTCCCAATGAGAAATGCCTCTTGCCTGGCCTTGTCAGAGAAGGGCAGAGTAAGCTTTGTTGTATCAGCCTTGAACTGCTCACAATTTATGTTCCTCCTGCTGCAGGTCCTGGAGCTGTTGTTTTTGTGGGGCCAAAGATTCAGCTCAGGGAATTCTGTACAATCTTGTAATTCATGAATATACAATGGATTTTCTTATATCATAATTTCTAAAAATAAATGTCACAAACTGTATTCAAAACTATCAATATTTCAAAGGACTGCACACAAATGATTGATCTCATGGGCTCCTTTTTTTTTTTTTTTTTTTTTTTTTTTTCTGGTAAATAATGTGTAACTCCTTTTGGCTTTAGAAACTAAGGTGATATTCCTAATGCACTCTCAGGTCATATGAGAGAATGTAACAGTGTTCAGCCAGTTCAGTAAAAATCAACTGCAGAAATATTATTGAAATAAATATTGAACCTATTTCCTAAAGAGTCCATCAGGCTATGTCTAAAAATAAATCAATAATAAAGCAGATGTGCTAGACTTTAACCAAATGAATTGTTTTTTACCTTAAAAATAACAAGTAGTTTGATCTGCGTCTTCTTGATACGGTTGGAAAACCAAACAATGTTCCATGATCAGTATCATACACATAAATGATTTTTTGCATCTAGAAGTGTTGAGTAAACATTGTATCTAGTGTAAATACATATCTTGATTGGTGGTGTCAGGAAGTATCTCCAGGTAAGAGCCTCTACAATAAAGAGAGAAGCCCTGTGCGCAAATGGAAGAGTGATTGAAACCTTGAGTATGTATAACTATTCATATTCACTTGGTGAGCTAAATTCTAAAAATTATTATTAGCTGTAGGACATAGCTAAATCTTGATATATGAAAGCCAGATATAATTATCAGAGTGTCGACACCATTTTTCTAGTACAGAGGATATGGAAAGGAAGAGGATGCAGTAATGTAATGCGGTTTTCTATCATCCTTTGTGATCCGCATCCTCAAGTAGTTTTGGAAACAAAGCAGGGTGAATATACTCCCTTTTCCCTACAAAATAAACAGTATTGAAAATAATTAGTAAAAAAGGCAGGAAATTTGTACACTAACAGGCTGAGTTTTAAGGCTTGGAGCATTGCTGCTAAGAGCACCAAGCAGCAGGTTGAACCCAGCAGCTTTGCTCAGTCTGGGCTGAGCAGGCTAAAGCCTGTCTGACAGCACCTGCTGTTTCCAACCTTGATAAATTTTGTCCACTTTCTACAGTCTAAGAGAAAAGCAATTTCATCATGGCAGCTCTAAAACCTCATGCTCCTGACACCACTAGTCTACTTTTTTCTACTTCTACTATAATTAGAGAGAAGACAAAGCAGACTTATTCTTCACAGGACTGCTGGAGGATCAGAGAGCCCAGTGAGGACACCTGTAGGATATGCTGGCAGGTGATACATGCTCGATGGCCTCCAGAGACAGCTTTGAATTTTTTCTCAGCTTTTTCATACTTTTACAATTCTATGAAATATTTAAATTAGCATCACAATAAGAATGAGTGAGTGAAGCCTCTTGCATCAGAGTTTAAGACAACCTTGTGCTTCAGGGTGAGGACACATTCAGCTAGTCGAAGGCTCCCTGCAGATTACTCTGAAGACATAGTCCATACAGACACTTCCTTGGAAGCAGCTGGGCTTTTCCCTGTTGGAAACAGGATGCTGTGCTAGATGGACCATGTGTCTCATCCACCACGGCAGTTTTTGTGCTCTTGTCTGCTCCAGGGATGCTTCAGTAAACTGTGTCAGGAATCTGGAGCCAAATGTGACAATGAATCCTAAAATAAAATGTTCTGCAAAGATATGCTACAGAATTTGCCTGTGGTCGGCAACACTGACCATGTTTCCTAACATGAAAAAGATGAATACGTAAACGTTCTGCTGGCAGTGTATCAGAGAAAGAAGCTATTAGGGCTTGCAGAAGAAACGTCCTGAATAGAAGCAGCATGTATGACATCTGAAGAAAAGAAAAAAGAGAGAATGAGCCTGAGTAGGAGTGAATTAGTAATGGCAAAAATTAAAATCTCTATTTTTAAAAAGATGTTAAAATGTCTGAGTGCTTCACACATTTCAGTTCTCTTTGAACTGTTTCCTTAGTTGGATTTGAATGTTTTAGTTATGTTGCCTCTGTTAGCAGGGAAATGGTGAAGTACTATGTTCAAATCAAATTTTAAATGATTTTTTAACTGGTAGCTGACTCCAAATATAGATTTTGCTTTCACATGTGTTAATGTTAGGCTAGCATTCATAGCAACTAATAGTATTTAGCTCTTGCAAACAGCCTAGCCTGATGCTATTTATGCAAACTGGTCTTTCCCAAACTTTAAAAATTGTAATCTTTCTTCAGGAAAATGAACCCAAATCATACTCTTCACCTCTAAATCTCCTATGTTGTATTTAAAGCCTGTCCTTTCACTTTTTAGGTGTACCATGATGCAAGCACTGGGAATCTGCTGTTACCCCTCCAGCACTGTTCTGCAACAGGGATGAATATCCAGGTCTCCTATACATAGCCTGTATGTTGTTGACTCTCACTAGTTTTTGCAAGTGTCACTCTATCTGGGCTTATAGCAAAAGCCCCAGCTCCTGGATATAACCTCCTGGTTGGCCTTTAGGCCATAGAAAAAATATTCTCTCTCTCCTAGTCAGACATCAAAGCTTCAAATTATTAATAAATGTGTTTGAAAATCAGAAGGACTCAATAAACATAACTGGCATAAAGTGTAGCCCTCCTGGTATTTGAAACAATAACTCATGCTTATACATAATAGATACTGGATGGTTTTTGTGTTCTAGACTGGCAATGTTATATATCCAAGGATCACAGACAGTTTGTTTCCTTTTCCCATTTTTTCTGCCCAATATGACATCCCAGAATGTGTTACATACGTGATTTTAATGTTAGTGTGTACGCTTCCATGGATTTTGTACTGTGATCAATGGTATGTGAAATGGTGACTTGACTAACCTAAACATCTTCTCATATGTGAGTATCATATGGGAAAAAAAAAGTCTCTAGGACTTAATCTGTTTATAATGGGGCTCAACAGGAGACAGTTCTGGAAAACTGGATGCACCCATAGTTGTCTTCAGTAGTACTGCTGCCACGCAGTAGGCAGGAGCTTCTTTGCAGAGTAAGCCACTTGGCAGAGTTAGCATGTTCAAAATTTTACTTAGTAACAGAACACCACAGGGAACACACACCTCAATTATATTTATTGTTAGTGAACCCAGTCACAGAAATACACAGTGGTGATGAATCTTGAATATGATTCTTGGATACAGTGTCTTGAATATGATTACAGGGAACAAAACCTTCCTTCACCATTCACTTTACCATTTCCATGATCTTTTGGTATCCCATCTCAGCCATCTGAGATTATCTCCTCGTGTGTGATGAGGTGGCACCATGCCCAGAAAGGCAATAGCTCTTGTTTAGTCTTTTCCTTGCATGTTTTGGAATGAGGCCACTAATGAAGCTTGCTAATTTGCATTTTGATATTTTTCCTTCCCCCGTTCCTTTTTTTCTCTCTGTTCCCCTCCTACTTTTCTTCCTCAGTCAGAGAATTTCAAGATTTCAGGAGGGATTGTTTTCCATGCTTTCATCTCTACCTCCCTCAGCTGCACTTTTGTAAATGGCTTTGTTTTTCTTTAATGGATTTTCTTGTAGCAGTGAATAATTGTTTGGTTCACTGCTTCGTTTTTCATGCTTCATTTGCCTCATGTTCAAACTTTTGCTCTCCCTTGAGCAATTCACTTTTGTTGCTTCTGCTTTGCTCTGCAGCCTGTGGCTAAGATGAGTGCTCAGCCTGGAGTTCAGGCTAGGGCTTCTCAAGGCAGCAGCTGTGCTTTGCTTTACTTCTGGTTTGCTGGTTTCTGTAGCATGAAAGCATCATTTTCCCAGTGGTGTTTTGTACATCTAGCTGGTGAGAAGGGACACGGAGCAGGTGGATTAGCTTGCAGCAGCTCAGGGGATTGGCGGCTGGTGGCAGAAGAGCAGGCAGAAATTTTTTATCTTTGTGATAAAAGCCAGGGCATGAACTGAAAAAACAGGTGAGACCTATCTGCTGATTGGATCTTTCTTCAGCTTGCCTTTTGAACCTACTTCTTTCAAGTCTTACTCAATACTTGCAAGTCCTTTCTAACATAAGCGACCTTAAGTAACATGTCATCATAGGCATGACCATATGTGTGACCACTTCTACTTTAAAATATGCTAGAACAGGATAAAACCTAATATCATGCAGTAATGGGGATCCTGACTTTCTAGATGAATGGAAAGTTTGCATCTAGATGGAGTGGTAGGAATGCATGGTGATTCTGGCCTCTTCAAAGTAACCATATCATGGTCCTGGATGGAGTCTGAACTTCCAGTTCCTTCCAGACCATATGCTGGGCACTTCTTCACATGAAAACCAGGGTATAGGAGAAGGGAATTTTGATTCAGAAGTAGGGCTGGACCCCTGATATCCATGGTCATCTGGGTCTTGAAAGTGTTTCATTTCACTAAGGGTAAGCAGAGTTGACCAAACATAGTATATAATGTCTTTTCTGAAGTACAGTATTTTTCCATAAGGTCACTGGCTACTTCAAGAATTTGGTCAGGTACTGCAAAAATGGTTACAGAATAATGATATTTCATCACCTACTTTTGCCCTTTTCTCCACAGTGTTTCTTTCATCATCCACAGATGCCAGCTCCAGAGAGAGTACATGGATGTCAGAATTTCAGGCACATTGCACATTTGTTTCTTTTCCAGATACATATCCTAAATCATGCCGTTTAATCACTCTGAAGGGAAACAAAATAAGAACAGTGAGATTCCAGATAGATTTAGGCAAAAAGAACTGGTTATCTGATAATAATAAAGTACACAAAGTGTTTCCTCTTTCCCCCTGCATCCTTCGCATAAGTGACATCAGTGATTGTATTCTTGTATCTGTTCATTGTGCAGCACAGAGACCCGTATTTTCATTTTGTGAGAAATACCTTTATTTGAACATTTGAATTCAGGGGTAGTATATACACTGCTGAAAAATCCAATATAAAGGTGTTTGGGAAAAAAAAACCAGCTTTCTAATAAACTGAATAGTTGTTGCGATTTAGACTTCCTTGTGATAATTTCTACATTTCAAAGTGATGCTTTGTGGTTGACTTTATTTCAGATAAAAAAATCAAAACAACTCCCTATGGTAATGTTGCCCCCAGCAAAACACGTTTTTTTAAATCTTCCTGAAACAAATGAAGACAGCCTAGACTGCCACTGAGGTGGCAGAGCCAGCAGAGAAGTGCAGGTGGTGGTGGGATCACGGGGTATGTTGCAGGACTGTAAACTACAGGTGACTTTGGGCTTCTAGAAGGTAGGTTGCAAGAAAAAAGACTAAATAATGCTTCAGTCCCCCATGTGAAATACGTAGTTGACTGGAGAGTGATATGGTCACTGTATTTCCCCTTCCTGTCCCCAGACAAGGTCTGTATTAAGCTGAACAGGTCCAAGAGACTTTTTCTCACCCTGAGAGCAAGTGCACAGGTCACATCTATGTAGCTTGCCCTCCTTCTTCCACCCTAAAAGTAAAATAAGAAAACTGCAGGGAACCTTCACCTGTTGTAAACACAGAGTATCCCATGGTCTGGGACATCTTGCAAATCATTTCAGCAATGTATGGAGACTGCAGGTCTCATGGGCCAGAGCCATGTGTGACAGGGAGCATGCTATTAAACAGTACAAGTTACCATGGACATAGGTTGAGTCTGTGCCCTGGATCTTTTTCGTCTCCCAGTATAGACAAACCTATATGTCCCTGACCAATTTAAGAGGGTGCTTCCAGTCAGGATCAAGAAAACCCTGCAGGAACCAGCTCTGCCAGCGTGTTGTGCCTCATAAGGACTTGGTGAGAGGTGTAACCTTCGGGAGAGTCCTCAGAGCTGGCTATGAGACAGTGGCTCTTCATGAGGATTTACATGGAGCTGAAGGAAGTCTAACTGAAGGCACGCTGATTTGGTTTTGAGGTTGCTACGTGTTTAAGCCAGTAAACTGAGTATATGATCTAAAAAACTACCAAGAGTAAATAAATGAGGCAGTTAAACACAATGACTACATGTTCTGAAATGGTCAGGATGCTTTGTTATTCATATGAAGCTGGCTATTTATTTCTAATGAAGGGCATTGTGGGAAACGAGACATAGATTAGTAGTATATTTCATGTTATGAGAAGTTAGAAATATACGGAGGAGCCAGACATAACATTACCATTCTGGTAATAATGGTTTCTTCTGGTTTATTAGCAAAATTTTTTTGGACTTTTTCATTAAGAATTCAGACAAGACATTAACAATATGTAACCTTTTGTAAAAGAGAACTAGGACCGATGACAGAAAAGCTTATTTTTTTTCCATACAAATTAAGAGATTAGGAGGCTGAGGGAAAAGACAAAGTAAAGCAAGAATAAACAAATATCTTTTTTAAAAAAGGTCAGGTAAATTCGTTCTATATGTATTATTCTAAAGAACTCCTAGATGATACTGGCAATATCATATTAGGTTGGAAAAAGGAAATGATGTGGTGCTCTCTATAGCTGCACATTAACAGAGCGATCCCATATTTCCAAGGGAAGCACAGACATATTGTCTCAGATCTTATCTTTCAGCAAACTGACTGATTTAATTTCAGGACAAACTATGTATCAGTTTAGTTA
The DNA here is from genome assembly GCF_003259725.1 of Athene cunicularia. Taxonomy (NCBI): domain Eukaryota; kingdom Metazoa; phylum Chordata; class Aves; order Strigiformes; family Strigidae; genus Athene; species Athene cunicularia. The sequence continues at coordinate 114,572,480 of NW_020799095.1, forward strand.
AACCAGAGATAAGGTTTGTCTAAGCACTCTTTGTTCAGTTTATCATGAGGTTTTGTAGACATAGCCTAAGTTGATATACAAGACATTCAAGATTAAAAAAAAAAAAAAAAAAAAAAAAAGAGCTAAGATGAGATTGAAACAAATATCCAAACAAGATTTAAATTACAGTGACATACCAGTTTACAGCCTATTGCTGCAGCAGCCCATCCCAACAGCCACCGTGGATCTGCCAATACATGTTCCAGCTGTAACTCAGTTATGTATGTGCCTGAACTCTGACACCCAAGCTGGCAGAAACAAGCACCCATGTATAAGACTACCTATTTTCAGGGCTGCAGGTGTTTGGGATGAGCTTTATTTCCCCCAGGGGCATAATGCATAGAAGTTAAGGCCATTGAAAGTTTTTCTTTCCAACTTTCCTGGTTCTATTGTTTGGTTTGGTTTTTGGTTTTGTTTGGTGGTTGCTTTTTTTTTTTTTTTTCTTTTCTCATGTCATGCTGTTGAAAGTAGAAGGTAAAGAGGAAAGGAAGGACAGAAGCAAGAAGAGGGAAGGAAGCCACTCTTGTGTTTTCCAGAGTGAAGCAGCTGCAAGTCTTCTTGACTTTTATGTGGACTGTATTAAAAAAAGATAAAATTGCGCCCCCTCCACGTCCTTTCAATGTTGTCAAGGTGGTGGTCCAATTAGTGCTATGTGCTAGACATAGAATGGTAGGGATTTATTTAGTCACAAATATTTTCATCTCTGTTGAATGAACAGCAACTAATTCCGACTTCCCCAGACTGCACAACCAGCTCCTATTAACAGTAATTAGAGTGAAGTATGTACATTGAGGGAAAACAGCTATAAATGATGAAGAGATGGCAAGCCTGGTCTCAGTCCCTCCCAGATAGTTATCCTCACCTTACAGCTTGAAGTATCTTCCTGAAAAATGTCATGAAATAGGTTTGGAATTTGCCTTTGAGAGGGAAAAACTTTAAAGTAGTGATACATGTGCTGTTGCAGGACATTTGAACTGACTGGCTATACTAGATCCAACAGAATCTTCAGAATATGTCATCATAAGTAAACAGAAAAAGTTAAAAGCCCCTGAACAGCAGAAAAATCCAATTTTGGAAGCCACAAAGTAGGATCACAAAGTTGATTTAAGTACTGAGACTGCATGCTTTCAAAAGTAGTCAGAAACAGGAGAGGGACTTAATTATCTGGGGGACCTCCAGAAGTCACACTACAAAGCTTCATTTCAGCTTCTCGATCATCTCTGTAAATGCAGGGTGCACATTTAAGGGTCACATTTCTCTGGAGGGTGGTAAGGATTTATTTCCTCAGAAATACTGAAAAGTGAGACACATTTGAAATTTTTACACAGGAAATTTTATTATGACTTGATAATAGCCAAGTTTATTGACTGTCAATGCAAACTGATGTCCCCTGGAAGAAATACCATTCTTGTTCTGACAGTATTCAACAAGAAGGAAATACGAGATAAATCCCCAAATATGTTTCATTTTTAGCCACTGTAGTTGCAGTTCAGAGAAAGCTCTCTGAACTGGTAACTATTTTTTAATGGCAATTCCAGTAAAAAAACTACCAACATTTCTATTGTTATCATTAGAACTAGTTGATGTTAGCTAAATAATAAAAATACTGAGTAGCCTTTACTAACTTTATGAGAGTTATGATCCATGGTATGACAGAAAACATATTTCCCTTTTTATCATTTCAGGGCACTAAAACCTGCTTTATTCTATTACTCCAAACCCAAGGAATAATTTCTACTGCTCTGAGTAAAAATTTTTATTCAAGACCAACACGTGGTATGGAAGATAGCTAGGAACAGGAAAGATGTTGGAGGTTCCACAGAACGATCCTCAATACTTTCTTGTTCTCTCTTGCTCCCATCCTATTCTCAAGTCCCAGCTCTTCTCAATTTACAATAAAATGATTAGCAAAGAGAGGATACTTACATGATAGAGAATACTTAGCACATTAGTAGCAATGTTCTCTATGTTATATCCTTTTTACTACATTCACTATTGGTCCTACTTACGGCAAGTCTTACATGCATGAAAGTAGGAGAAAAGTATTTTTTATACAAAATATCCATGATACCTGCACAAATACAAATTTTAAAGACGGTACCAGTAAATATTTGAGTTGATTTTTTTTTCTCAAATTACCGTTTCTGTTACCAAAATTATTATATAAAAAATAGTAGTGTAAGCAAAACTTTCTACCTTCCTACAAGGTTAGTTTATTTCACAAGGTCTCTCTAAAAAGCTGAAGAAACTTAATTCAAAAGTCAGCTTAACATTACCCAGCTAATAAAAAAGTCACAGATGTGGTTTCCTGCCAGCATAAATTATGATGAGGATGAGGACAAGGACAAGGACAAGGATAAGGTTAAACATAAGCCCACCATCTGGGGTACGGATGGAAGGATGAATCATCCTCTGGACATGGTAACTCAGAATCCATCCTTAGCTTTTAGTTGCCTCAGACAAATCTCAGCCTAATTTTCTGGAAGTTGGTATCAAATGATGCACAGATATTTGATTTTACCCTTGAAGTGCATTTCACTTTAATCTTGGTTAGCCTTTCTGCATGGTCTTTGGAGGAAGGAGCCTCCATGTGGTCACTCACTTTGGAGTTCACTAAGAAGACAATCTGACTTAAATAGTAGCTGTATTTTGCCAGTGAGATTCTTGTCCTGTTGAAGTAAATGTTAATGTCTGTTAACATCAACAGAGCCAGGATTTCATCCTAAATCTGTACAATATTGCACCTTTTCAGAGTCAGCTCCTTTTTGAAACAAAAAGGAGACATCTTCAGTGCCCATTTCTTGTGTGTCTCAAATGGAAGGGAACATAAACAGCTGCGATGGACAACTGCAGGAAGAGCACATGAACAGATTTGAAGGGCACCTTTTTACCTCGGATAATCATGTAAAGTACTAGGATGTCCTGCAGTAAGCTAATAACAAAACCTTTCATTGGCATCCATTTTTATCCCAGTAATAAGGAGGTAATTTACACTCACCTTACACCAGAATAAGAGCACAATGTTATATGACAAAATAAGACTCGGGCCTGTTTTTTGGGAAAAACATTAGGCTTGCTGTTTGCTATTGCTCTCTTCTACCAAGTACTGTAATTGAACAATCTTTACATTTACAAAGGTGCTGTTTCACACAAGGTCTTAGTGCTCAAGGATCAATGAGAGATGCTGGAAGGTGAAATTTAGACTGACAGAGGAAAAAAGGGTTTTTGCAGCACATTCCATTATTTTTAAATAAATGACCTTAATGCACGCTTTAAGCAGGAGCTGGCCTTGAAGAATGGCAATGTAAAAGCACTGCCAGCTGGACTGGAACATGGGTCCTTTGTTCCAAATATTATGAATTTATTCTGGATCTAAATGAATATAGGATTTTTTTCCACGCTTCTAATAATGAAGTGAATGCCTGTCCTCCCCCAGGGAACTGACACTGACCAAGAGGCAAGCAGTTGTCAGACACTGCCTGCAGCAAAGCTTACAGCTGCTCCAGATCAAGCTGCACCGAAGAAAAGACTATTAGGTCTCTGGGGACACAGATAATAGACAAAAATGATAATGTATGTGGACAAAAGTAGAGGACAGTAGTGCTTTCTGGGATTAAGAAGCAGACAAAAAAATGGTTTTGTTATACCCTGCAAAATGATTGCTGACTCTCGTTTTAGGGTGACCCCTGACCTGAAGGAAAATAATGGATGGCCCATCTGCTTGATATACAGGAATCCTCAGGCACCATTTTGTCCTATTATGTCAAAACTGGTGCTAGAATTATGAATGTGTTACCATTTGTCTTTCCTTTGTTAGATGAAACAAAGGTACCAGATACTTAACAAAAGTCTCCCCCTGGCTTTCAAGTATCATTCCACCTGCACAGGGATGAAATAGAAGCAGGTCTTCCTCATGCAATCTTACTTCTCACTCTATTTTCATTACAGAGGAAGTCATCCATCTCAGCTCAGAGCAGACATTTCTTCAATGAACTATGGATGGCCCGAAAACTGTTAATAGGATATGGAGACTTTCATTACTGTGCTGGTCATCTGAACCTGGGCCAGCTGGGGAGCTACTGAAGGGCATTATTGCTTATCAGCTGTGTGAAATAGATGAGGGAATCTATTCTCCTGTCCACTTCATATCACCAACAACATTTCCAGCTCTTTCAGCATCTGAGCAAATGATTCGTGAGAATCTGAACTATTCCCCCCCCATAGCAGCACTGTTCAGGCTGAGGTTGAACCATGTTGAACAAAAAAGTTGTGCAGGAATTCTGATGACTGTTGTGCTAGAAGGAAAATATGCAATTCCATGGCCATTAGCCCTGGAGCTTGCACAAGATACTGGAACTGGTGCTTACATTTGGCATTTCTTTCACAAATTGGAGTAGGGCACCTACAATTCCTGGTAACTTCACTGGTGCTTAGGAGGGTAGTTTGGTTTATAGACATGAAAAGATTAACCTAGAAATAACAAAACACTACTCCTTGGATCATAACATTCACCACAAACAGAAAGTGGTTCTTGTATCCAGGTGGTTTTCAGTGCATTTTTGTTATTCCTTTCATCTATTGTGGGAAAGATCTTTCTCCAAGGCCTGATCCAGAACACAAGGAGTTGACATTGCTCACAGAGAATAGCAGTGATCTGCCGTTGCAGGCATCAAGTCACCATGCACATTGCCTGAAGTATCCCTGTGTTTGTTCTTTCTACACAATCTGTCACTGTTGGTACTGTTCCTGGGAGCTTTTATTCTGATTATCTCTTGCGTGCCACCTTCATCCTGTCCTTTACCCTGCAGCAAGACTGCATAGATACAAGTAAATTGGCTCCCAGATGTAATCCCAAGCCTTGTGAGTCTCCTTTTAGTTGCCCAAATGCACCCTCCAGCATCATCCAGCACCTGTGAGGAGGCAGTCAAAGATTTCTCTACAAGGAAAAAAGGAACCATCATGGATTCAAAAGGCATGTCAGCAAGGCATAAGCAAATTTGCTGAGTAACACAGAGGCTTATTATTTCAATTCTCTTTTTTGTAATTGGGAGCACACATGTTGCAGAACACCTCTGAGTGATGCACACTGCTAAAGTCATCAGCACTGACATAATATCCCTCACTATTAAGGAACTGCACTGGCTGTTGACGGGAAAGAGAAGGCAGTATAGGAATGCAGCTCCTGGGCTGAGCTCAGCTACCATCCATGGTGCTGTTCTGTGCAACATGGAAACGGCACCCTGTGACTGGCCCAAGTGGTCCTTGAGAAGTGTTTGTAGGTGACCTGAGAGAGAGAGATTAAGAGAGAGAGACAGACAAAACCACAAACAAATGGAGAAATTCAAGGAACAGTCCACCATAATTCCTGCTGTAAACCTGGGCAATTATGCCAAAGCTGTATCTGGGATGCCAGGAGACAAGTCTCTAGGAGAATTTCACTCAGATAAATGTCCCTAGCTATGACGTCACTATATAATTACATTTATTTGATGTGGGGTGACAGTTAGAGAAATCTGACTCATTCGTAGGAGCTTCAGAACAATGCTCAGTAATAACACCTTGCATTTACATAACATTTTCTCATGTCTGGAACACAAAATGCACAATGATTTAGCAGCATCTTCATTAGGCAGATCCATTTTGCAGGTGTGGGGAAGTTTAGATGCGTTGAAGTTAAATAACTTGTCTGAATTCACACAAGAGTTCTTACTCAGAGCTGAAGATATAATTCAGAATAACTAAAACCTCATCTTCTTTTTAACCACTAATTTACAACCTGTTTTAAAATACTTTTTGCTTTTGGATTAAAAGATGCAAGCTCAATTTAACTTATGATACATAGCTAACTTGGTTTCAATGAAAAATCCTCAGTGCCATTTGGTTGTTCAATGGCCTGAGATAAATAAATAAAAATATTCCTGTCTTTCTAGTGATTTATAGGAATATGAATCACAAGCACTAAGAAGGCGTGACATGCATGCTGACATTTTAATACAACACTTCCCAGTAAATACCAAATCCCGTCCTCCAGATTTGTAAAACCAGAGACAAAAGCTGTGATACCATTACAAAGAAGCAGTCTTTCTGTTTTAACATCTGCCTTTTGACCGTAGGGGTTTCTGCTCCCTTCGCTATTGGGCCACAAAAGGAAAACTTTTCTCTGAGACCCAGCTGGCCCTGGCTTGATACCTCAAAGCATGACGACTCATAGTTCTTATCACGTTTTGTGTCTCAGGCTGAGCTGCAGACACTGCTCTTTTCAGGAATTTACCAGGCTACTTCCCTCAGTAGTATCCTGTGGCGATGAAATGCACAGGTTAATTATAAATGGTAGAAAACAGAGTACTTGTAGTATTTTAAGTCTGTTGATTTTCAGTATGGATATTTCTTGTCTTTGTGGTAATCTAAAGGCCAAAACAGGTTCAAACATCTGTTTTTCATGATATCTTTTCTTATTTTACATACTCATCATATTGCCTCTTTTAATTGTAGCCATAGCTTTAACCTTTGCAGTATCCTACCATAGAACTTTTCAGCATTTGCTAGGTCCTGAGACGAAAGTAATCAATGGGGTTTATGATATTTACCATAAAGCTCTATTCATGCAATACTGTTCTAAAAACTGCCATTGACTTCAACAGGCCTTTGACACAGGTAGTTGGGTATTCATTGAAACCGATTTGCTGTGCTTTCATCTTATATGGTTATTTACTCTATATTTCCTTTTCTAGAGATTGCATAATCTTCTGTAACTGTTTTTGTTAATTTAAATAATAACTGATATTTGTTAATTTTATCTTTCTTCATTTATTGATCCCCATTCTCCAGATGTTTAGCAATGAATGCACAGAATTAATCAACGGAGCATCACAAATTGTCTTTGGATCATAACTGGTTATTGAGCACACTCAAATGCTTTGCAACCTTTAAGCAAACATATATTTTGCCTTTCCAAAATAGTGGAAATCTTTGAACTTGGCCTGTAGATGCCTTAAACATCAGCTAGTGTTCAGCCAGCTCTATCCAAGAGTACATAAATGTAAAACCAAGGAAAATTGACAATGTCTTTTTGTGACAGCTTGCATTTATTCTTCAACATGTTCAAGATGCAAGATTCATGCACCCAAAAGTGAAACCATTCTCATGTCTTTTAAAATATGATAATTATATTAACAATCTTGGCACAGAGTACTTCCTGGGGATTAGTGGCTGACTGGGATAAGTGGCCTTTGCCTCAAGTATCAAATCTTCCCAGTTCTCCATCAATTCACTGAACTTGTCCTGCACCTCCTCTGTTATTGCTAAGTAGTAATGATTCTTTTAAATGTTAATATATATAACTACTCATCTACAATGTACTAAATTTATGACATGAATCATGCTCCAATTACTGTTTCTAATAACCTAACCATAAAAGTGATCTTTCCATAATAAATAATGACAGAATAATTTCTATAATGAGAGATAGATGTTGGTGTGGTAACATAAAGTAATATGTCTCTCTTTCTCTTTTAACATATAGCCTTTGAAAATAACTGGTACGAGAAAATGGAACAGATGTCCTCATCTTTGTGTTACCATTCACACCAGGTTTATGATTAAATCAATCAACCACAAGTGTAAAACTGGACCAATACAGAAAGGAACCAACCTGAAGTATTCAGGTTCTTTTCTTGTTTGTTTGTGTTTGCATTTGTTATGTTTTGAAATTATTTACATGATCCCAAAGAGCTTGCATAATGAAATCAAATTGATCTAATGCTTGCAAGAAATCAAGATCTAGTAAGCAGTTTTATCATAAATAGGAAGAAAACTGATGTCTCCCAACATAAGAAGATTAATGAATGCAAGTAAAAGTTGTCTTTTAAACGCCATTTCTATATCAAGTTCTTGTTCTTTTGGTACAAGGTTTGTAACTTGTCCTGTGAATCTCAGCACTCATAGCAGCCGCTCTGAAACCCAGGGAGCAGAGGGTGTTTACTGTTGCTACAAGCAATTGGGCAATTCTTTGGAGCAGCCTGTGATAAGTAATTTCTTTTCCCACCTGTCCCTGACTGTGAGGCCACCAGTAATAGCACACTGTTGAAAACAGCCTGGCACGATGATATTTTAGCACAATATACCAGAACATCTCTTATTGTAGCTGTTGAAAGAATGATAGATAATACTTTCTCTTTGGTTATCTTTCACAGTGACCAAGGGCTGATAAGCAGCCTTCACAGGATTGTAATTTATCTCAGTTTAAATGTGTCTGTAGTTTTTAGTGTCTCAGCTGATGCTTGGTTTTGCATGCACATCCCTGCTGGGTGCTTTTCTGGGTGTTGTACAAGTTTACACCATATTGAAAAAGTAGTACCTCTATAATAAATGCCATACTGGACGGTTATCTATTATGAAATAGTTAAAAGTATGTAATGATATAGCTGTGACTATTTCTTATAGTCACTTTGGTGTTAGAGTGGCAGCAAGCTGCTCATACTGGAATTTACTGGCAACATTTAACATGGAAGAAAACAAAGAAAACTGAGAAGAATAGGCCTGGAGCAGTTAGTAGGGTGCTATCATGATAATGTTTAATATAAGATAGAAATTTCTAGTCTGCTTCCTGTCAGACTTATCTTGTGAAAGCTGTCAGAACTCATTAAGTTCAACTTCCCTGTATTTAAGACAGAGGTAGAAGCATCCAGAATGTCATAAATGGGTTTCATTTTATCATTCAAGCTGTTTATTTCTGTGGCTAGTGTGCATGCCTTACCTTCATGGCTTCTGCTGATGTGTATATGTTTGAATATTCTGAATTACATGTCAGTGATTACCTCATGCTGACAGCTAGGTTTAGTCGACCCAGTGTTTGCCAACACAGTAATCTAAAATCCTTTCAACAAAGATACACTGCAGATGCAGCTGCTCTTTAGCTGCTGCAAATAGGGATGTTGGACAGGCATCAGGTGGGGAACAGAATATTAACGTGTGGTGTTTTCTGCCTTTAACAAAGCAAAGCCTTCTGTGGAAGATAGGAAGAGAATAAAATATATCTTCTTTGTCCAATCCATTTACGCGTTGTGCCATGACAATGTCAGGAAAGTAGTGGGATAAGCACATATTTTTGTAACAGAGTGAAGCAGTCCTGTGCAGACTGGTTATCTGATCCATTTTTTGTCATGTTCATGTCCTACAGTTCATTTAATTGGATGACACTGCACTAACTGATGCTGTAGCAGTTTTTAATGGTACTTCACAGGAGATTTTTGATTTTCTGAGCCGAAAGCTTATCAGCTAGTTTAATTTCAGAACCTGCTGTTCTCTTTGTGAATACACTGCCAATTTCTCCTCACATATTTTTCCACACTCTTAAGAAAAATATATATGGAGTTATGTTCTTCCAGGAACAGATCCAGAGGCCATATCAGCACATCCCTTCTTGTCCCTCTTTACACTGGATCTTAAGAGGCCTTAAAGTGTATGGCTTAACTAAAAGATTGCCTAGATGTTTGACAAATGCAGGATTTGACCACTGTGAGTTGTGGGGGTGCTCAGTCCCCATCTGAAGTCTCATGTTACCTCCATTCAGACTTCAAAATAAGGCACTGCCTCTGCAGTGACCACCCATCTTTCACAAACATTACTGGCTTTTAAGGGCCTGAGTTCTGGTCTCTACTTTGGAAGTCTTTTTCCTCAATAAACTGCACTGTTTGCATGAATTTGTCATTTACAAGAATCTTGCACTTCTGCCACTTTTAAGTGTGTTGTCAACCTCAAACCACTGCCCCTGCCGTTAATCAGGTTTGAAGATTTCTCAGTTCTAGCAAAAATTGTCCTGGAGTTCAGCAGTCAAGATGATAGAAAAAATAGTCCAACAAGAGCAGCTGAATCAGACCTAACTATGGGTTATGTTTAGCTGCTGTACAAAGTGCTATAGCAGTAAAGTAAAATAATCTCAAAAGAAGATTCCAGTTCTATTGACACACAAAACAAAAGGCTTGTTTGATGAATACAGGTAGGAGATTCAAATACATGTAAGTGCGAACAGTGTTATCAACACAGAGACACTTGATCTTGGCTGAGCTGAGCTGAGTTAAGCTGAGTAGCAGCCTTCTGTGATAACCTGCATAGCTCTTCCTTAATTTTTCATCTCCTTTCCTGTGAAGAAGAGTAAGGCATATGTCATTGTTAAAGACGGTTTATTCTTCACTATATTTTCCTCAAAGCTAGACAGAAAGTACAAATCTGTTCAAAGAGATGTCTCCTAGAGACATGGCCAGGTAGCAAAGCATCACGTCAGAAGAGGGAGCCTCATTCTCAGGGTGTAAAGTTTTAGTCAAGATGTAGTGTACCCTGACATACTCAACACAGGGCCTTAATCAGCCCTTTTCAGTGAACCTTTTTCATTTTTGTTGTTGTTTAGTGTTTTTCTCAGAAAAAAAAAAAAAAGAAAAAAAGAGAAAATTCAGGGTTTTTTACTGTGGTCTTTTAAAAGACGTAGTTTTCTTTAAAAGTTTTTATTAAGTATTGCTGTGCATTGCTTCAGATGAACTCCATTGTTTTGCATGGTGGTAATGTTAGGCTAACCAGATTATAGATGCAAAAGTCCTCAATTCTCTTTTAAATATGAGGATTTGACTAATAATCCTTCCATCTTTTGTAGGGCTACATTCTTTGAGTTGTTTAACCATTACTGTGCTCAGGAAGATCCTTGCCCACTTCCTCTTTATTTTACATTATATGGGCTTCTTCAGCAGATTTCTCATCCTTCTTTGTCACAGACATGGTTTATCCATCATATCATATGGAATGGAAACATGCTCCTGCTTTATTCCAAATGCAGAAAAGAAACAGCGATCAAGCATTTTCCATCTCTCTGAGTCAGTATTTATGATTCATTGAGTACAAGAAATAAGGTAGAAACTGAATGTGCTTGCCTGAAAGGAACACAGCCTACTTTTAGGAAATCCAGTGATAATATTAGTTATAAATGTCTATTATATAAGATTTTCAGCAGTTTCTCACTCCTAACAACAGTTTGACTGTCATAGTCTGAAGTGTGCAATACGACGCTGTGTTTCTGCAGTAGCACTTTTTCTCTTCCCTTTCCACTTGCTGTATCACTTGCTGTTTGGTATTCAAGTGTTGGTTTGGTGTTCAGTGCTGCCAGAACCCAGAGTCTGAGGATTACCACTAGCCGCTCGGAACGGTTTGCCTGGTATTCCCCCAAGTAATTCTGTCTCTTCCTGAAAGAGCAGTTGTAAGCTTGATTGCTGAATTGAGAATCCCTGGTCAGGTTCTTCAGGTATGTTGATGAGGTCCTACAGCTTCAGCAAAAGCCATCTCTGCATTATTAAAATCTGTCACAATGTTTTCAGAAAGAAAGTGGCTTGAAGGGTTCTACCCAGAGATTTTACATGAGAAATACTGTATGGGAACACTTCCACTTTTTTCTCTTTTACTATTTTTCCCATGCTCCAAAACTCAGCCATACCAGTCTGTAGTAAGCCCTCATCAAAAGTAAACTTTGCAGTTCCCTGACTTCGTTTGACCCCAAAAGAATAAGCAGCATTATGTTATTTCTTCTTCTTAACACTTAATGGAGCATTTGAGCAAAATACAGCAATGACAAATTGGCAAAGTATGTCTTAAGTGTCCTATGACAGAAATCCCAGTGACACTTGGCCAATGCCGTCTTTTCTCTTCACTCACCAAGAGATGTCAGTCAAGATGCCTTGCTCCCTAACAGACCATCCATCTACTGGAAATACTTAAGAAGATTTGGATCACTCTTTTCCCTGTGTTAACAGCATCAACAATAAGCTCTTTATCTAAGGGTCAACAGGTCACTAGCCCGTCAGTTTGGATTACTCATTGTTTCACTCCAGGGTCTCGTTTCCCTGACCAGCAGCACAGCATGCAGGCTAGATTTGTTCTGGGATCTGTTCTGGAGGGGAACAACTGGGTATCTCTCAAACAAAACCCATGAGTGATTTGATGCTTAGATCAATCAAAGGCAGTTCCAGTTGGTGTTTTGCCCAGGGCTATGCCCAGCTCAGGCCTCCAGCAGTATGATGGACTGTTTCATGTGTTATAATATGGTAGCCTGCTATATGCAGCCCATACTCTCAGCAGTCTGCTGTAAAGGCATAAATGTACAGCAGGTGTCTCATTTTCCAGGCACACTTAAAACAAAATTATAAATAATTTTTAAAAGGTTTTTTTTTTAAAAAAAACCCCAAATCAACAGGAAGTGTCCAGGGCAAAAGAGAGGCTTGACAGGGCTTAGAGGACTAGTCAGACTTTTGTAGCAGATCACAGCAATCTTAGGCAATTACAGAAATGAGGGACATGAAGAATTTCCCTTTAACCAGAGAGAGCAGCAGTGTGGCTTCACGGCAAGAGGTTTGAGGCTCAATCTGGGCTGTGTAGCTAAAAATTAGAAAGACTAAAAGTGATTCACGATGAAAGCCAACTCAAAGCAGAGACATAGTGTCTGTGTGTTAGAGAGGCTGTGGGCACAAATGCCTGTGGGACAGTAACTGAGCCAGGGCATAGTGGAGAAGGGAGTAACCATAGATAGCCATGTAAGTGAGCAACTGTGGCACAGGTGACTAGCAGAATAAAATCATTCTCTGTAGCTTATCACTTGACATCCTCTTTCTAGTAGATGAGTGAAGAACAACTTATTAAGACTTTTGACACCATCTCCCACACCATATTTTTTTTCAAGATGAAACAGTATGAAGCCGGAAGGAAAGGTTTGTTGGATGGACTGTTAGGTGGGTTACAAATCAGGCTCAAGGAGTAGTGATCAAAAGCTCAATGTCAAGATGAAAACAAAAAATAAACAGAGTAACCTAGGGACTGATACTGAGGCCCATATGATCGTCTGAATCAAAGACTTGGATGATGATAGAAAGTCTACTCTCAGCTGATATGTGGATGACATTAGATTAGGTACAGAGGTTGACATGATAAACAGCAGTATTCAGTCCAGGAGGACCTGAGACATTTGAGTATTATGTTAACTGCAACCATAAAAGAAAAAAAAATTGCAGCTTGGGAGGTTGAGGTTAAGCGAGAAAGTCACCAGGAGAGTAATGCACCACTGAAAAAGGTTGTACAGAGACTCTTCATTTCTGGAGGTTTTTAAAACTGAAATGGATAAAGCCACAGATGACTTGACCTGATGTTACCAATGGTGCCACTTTGAACAAGAGACTGGAATAGTCATCTCCAGAACTCCTTTCCATACAATGTTTTTGTGAGTCTGTGATACTCTGCTGCATTGCTGTTCTCATGAATCAGCCACAGAGCCTGAGACAGTGACATCTGGGATGATTTGGGATGTGTTTAGACCTACCTATTTGCTGTAAAAAAGAATGTGGGTTTATGCTTTCCAGATGTCATGGAGCAGCAAGGGCAAGCTAAGGGGAGCTAGGAGCAGAGGGTGACAGCAAGGCAGTCAGGGTCTGTGACCTCCCCAACAGGAAGTCAGGAAGTTTAGACAGATAGGGTCAGGATCAGGTCCAGGGATAGTGATCAGGGTCAGCCTTAGTCCAGCGACAGCCCTGCAATTCTATTGTGATCAGGCTGGTCCAGGGTCAAGACAGGAAGTCAGGTCAGTCTGTCAGGATCAGGGTCAGGATTGAGGAGGTATTTGGACTGGACACACAGAGCTGTAATGTAGCAGAGGCATGGCCAACCTAAAGAGCTGCAGCTCAAAAGCAGCTCCCATGGGAAGGCTTGAAGGGCAGGACATTGCTTCTAGCTTTCTTCACAATAGTTCTTATTAGCAAGGGAGTTGACTTTGGACTCAGTCAATTAGACGCCTTAATTTAGTCAAATAGGCTCCTACAAGTGGGGGGAGTGTGCTCAGGACCCTGACACCAGGGGGATTCCTACCCAGAGCTCAGCAATCCAGAGCCTAAAGCTGGAGAGGATTGCTTCTCTGGCCCCTAAGTCCCTAACCACATCTTGGTTATAAGGCAAACACCAATTCAAGTTAAAATGTGTTTGCCTTTTCAGTAGATGTTTTAGCAGATTTAATACCTAAAATCCCTTGGACATATTCCACACTAGAAAAGCGGCAGATCCACCCCATCCAGACAGACTCTGTCATCTGTAGCTGTTTCATCTTTCTGACAGATCAGCTGGCTTGACTACCTCCTCGTTTCACAATACATGTAGCATTAGTCAAGGCTTAGCTAAAGAGTAGTTATCTTTGATAGTGAAAGCATTTCCTGAATTTAAGCTTTCCTTTCTTCTCACCTTTGCAGGAAGCAGGGTTTTGGTGTTATGTCTAGCTAAATTCCTTTTGCACAGGTGGGAAGCCTTTCTCTTTGCTTGGCAAAAAATCAGGTTTTATTATTTAAAACATATTTTGTTGTTTAATACATACTTGGGTTTCTATACACTCAACATAAATAACACAATAAAAAATGGGTGTTAGGCTGCTTTAATGAAACAATCTCCTCCTTCCTTTTTTATGTTTCTTTTCAGGTTGTCCTGTCCTGGAAGTGTCACGATATCCAGTACGTGGGTGCAGTCCTGCAGGTCTCCAGGCAGAGTGGGTAAAGACAAGAGGGAGACGAAACACAGTGACACACAGTCATTGCACTGCCCTTTACTGAAAAAGGCTGATGAGAATTAGAGGAAAAGCTGTATCCTGTAGCACATGGAATATGAGCAATGCCTCAAAATTGGAAGTAGGGAATAAAGCCCTGCATCCTAGCTTCAACCACAACAAAAAGGCATCCACAGCAAGAAGGCAATCCAAAAGCAGTGATTATCTAAGGAACTAGTGCTGTTGGTTGTTTTAGAGTATCCAGACTTCCAATTAGCACATGTTCAGCTGGCCAGTGATGGCTGGCTTTGTGTATTTGTGGTCATGGATAATTACACCATGTGATATACTAAAATATTCCCACAGAGTACAACTGTATTGATCCACAACCTACTTCTAAACGTTATGAAAATATCTTTCAAGGGGCATCAGTGAGCAGCCTTGTTCTGGAGGAAATTGGGTTTGATTTGGCAGCATTAAAAGTGTTTAAAAATCACTCACTGAGCAATTACAGTGTTGGCTGTGCTCATTTTATTGAGGTGGAAATTGGTTCACCTAAGGAATGATACATTGAGCCTGCATGCATTGCTAGAGTTTAGTCACAGTAATAGTCAGTGGACATATGGGTATATACGTCAAAGGATGATTGTTTTCTTTCAGAATTATTATAATTTTCCCTGGACCATACTCCTAGTACAGGTATGGCACTGTCTGCCAGTGCTAGTAATTCAAGAAGATAAATATCTTATGGACATGTGGGCTTGTGGAGAAAAGCTGATTTAGGAAAAATCACTGTTTAGTCAAGAAACCTCCTTTTGACTACACAAAGAATTAAACTTTATGCAGTGGAGCCTTTAATTTGAGTTTATAATTCTTATTGCTTCATATACCTGGCCTTCATCCATTGCACACCCAACACAAGATCAATAGACTTAAACTGGCATTCATCACTGCCCTCTCAGTGGAGCTTTAGCTTGACAGCGTTAGTGTGAGACCCCTTCTTCTGTGCTGCCAGGTGAGCAGAGATGATGTAAGGCAGGAGAAACCTGTCAGATCCCATAGCTAAGTACAACTCAGATTTCAAAGCCAGAAAAATAAACTCCTGAATGGCTTCCATGCTTCAAGGATAAGAAATTTGCATTCCAGTTTAAAGTGTTAGAAATTATCTTGTATCTGTCTCAAACCCTTGTTTTTATGGTGTCACTTCTATTATAGGACACAACAGCATTTGTTTGTGTGTCCTATAATAATCAGAAGTGGTAGTTTAACAGTTAAAACACTGGCTTTCAAAAAAGTTAAGTATAATTGAATCCTCAAAGATTTGTAGCCTATTTGCCATAATATTCTGGTCTTCTTTTACACCTTCTTTTGATGATTCAAAAATCACATTACCCATATTAAAGCATTAGGACCCATAACATCTCCATGCTCTAGGCTAACATTACCATTCTCAGTCTACGGAGAAGGAAATTTAAGTCAATCAGAATAATTTTGTTCACTGTCATTTAGCAGATGTATGAGATAAATGTGAATAAGATACAGACTTCCTCGATCCCAGGACTGATGTGTCAGTAATGCAGGATTTTCCTTTTACTATTAGAAGTAGTAGCGACAGGTACTGAATTAACAGAAACTACTCTGAGGGCTCATGCACTTCATCAGTCTATGGCAAGGTAGCAGGATATTGGAAGTTTGTGTGTTCTCAGAGCACTTCATCTGTGAAATGTTGCTCTTCCATTGAGCTTTAAAGTCAGAGGAAATAAGCTAAATTGGTAGTGAGTATATTCATATCCCGTATGTTAGGGTTTCTCTGCTGAGAGGTGGCAACTTTATATGTTCATGGCATATGTTCAGCCATCCCTCCGAGCCTTGAATATAAACCAGGGATTTAATTTTGTTGCTTCAAATGTGTCACGTCAATGGGTTCCCCCAGCAGTTTCCAAATGCGTATGTAGTAGTTGTTGTACGTGACATGTTCTCATGCCCTGTGATGATATGCCTGTGCTAAGTACCTTAATACCAAAACCAGAGAGAGAAAATGTTGATTCTGGGGTAGGTTTTGAAGGCCTCAGACATGCCAGTGCACGTTTGAAAAGAGTTTGACTGATTTTAATGAGACCATGCTTCATGTCATCCCATCCTTGCCCAGAAATGCTTGGTCGCTCTGCCCCCCTCTGGGAGTCATGGAGTGACACACGGGGAATGGAGGATCCCTGCTCTCTGTTGTGCCAAGGCAGCTACAGCTGCCTCTGAGACCAAGTCGGTTTTCAGATGCTTTCGTAGCTCTAGCGCATGAACAAGGCACCGCAGACCATTGATCTCACTGAGGATTATTAAAAAAAAGTGATGGAGGAAGTGCACTAGAAGTAACAGTGGAGGGAAGCACTGTATACTGTTGGGAACTGTCAAAGGACTGTAATCTCATGCTTTTTGTAAAAAATAAAGCAGAAGGTGTATGGATTGATAAAAACCAAGGTGAAACTTTGCAAATAAAATTAAAACAATTAGTGAAAACCTCTTGTCATACAAATAACTAAGGAAATGAGTCCACTATGTAGTGAGGATGGGCTAAACATGAAACATAATAATGACATGGATCCGGATGCAAACCATTATTTTGCCTCATTTTTCAATAAGAAATATGATATTGATGGAATGGAAGCAAACCTAAGTGGTTATTGAAAGTGAATGCACAGAGACAGAAATGGCCACATCTACATGTAAGAATACTCAATATGCTCTTTTGAGAAACAATGTAATTTACACACTGAAATCTGAAAAAGATGCTGATTTTTTAATGAAGCATGGAGGAGTACCATCTGACTAGTAACCAGCAACCACACTACCCATATATATGAAAGGGTGAGGAAAATAATCCAGAATCAAGAATTTAGTCTGAATTAGATGTATAATCACCACAGATATTGAAGTGGTAAATATTTAAAAGCAGGAATTTATAAATAAAGACCAAGATATAATATAATATGGATTTAGTAGTTTGGTAAGATGATTATTATACTTTTCGATACCAAAGATGACTAAATCTGTGTAAAATACAGAAAAATACAGAAAAAAACCCACTAAACCCAAAGCTAAATCTCATCTATCTGTACTGTAGCAAGCTACCAACACCTTGTATGAAATTATTATTTATAGAGATGAAGAAAGTTGCAAGAAATGTGAGTTCAGGATCAGCAAAAGAAGAGAACCAATAATTGGTCTGGAAAGAACTACCATTAGTGGAAATCCTTGAACATTTGGGATTGATTTTTTAACATCTTCATTAATGACTCTGGGATAAGAAGTTGGCATGTACTAATGAAGTTTAGTGATGACACAAAGCTTAACAGAGAGGCAGACTAATATCATATAGGAAAAACTAAATGACCTTGAGAATAGAGTATTAGAAATGGAATGAAATTTAATTGCATAATGTGCAAAGTCATGCACTTAACGAGCTTATAACATGAACTTCTGCAAATTGGGAGTTTCAGATGAAAATGACAGAGAAGGAGGGAGACCCTGGGGCACTTGCTGATTACAGGAGGACTGTAGAGCCTCTAATATACTGTAGTCATGAAAAAAGCAAGTTCCACACCTGGAAAATACCTTTCCTGGTATAGCCAGTAAAGCGAGGGATGTGTTTGTGTTACTGTGAGAGACACTAGGCAGAAATCATGTGAAATATCACCAATTTTCCTTATTTGAAAAGAATAGTTTCAGATGGGAATAGATGTCAAATCAGCTACTGGGGTTGCTTAGAGATGGAGACAGGAATTTTCTTCTGTGTGAGTGCAAAGGCAATATAGCCATGCAAACGTGCCTATCTTGCCTGTGGGCTTGGACCAGTTCCCTGCACAGTGCTGTGCCCTACCTGCACAGTCCCAGACAGTGCAAGCCCATTGTGCAGCAGAGACATGTCCTCCCAAAGTTAGTTTTCTTGGCCTAAAAAAGTAAAATTGGCTAGAAACTTGATCACTCTCTATAAATAAACAGTAGGATTTGTAGCTGTCCTGTACCCTAGAAGGGCAATGTTCAGGAGAAAAAAAAAAAAAAGCCAAAACCAAAAACCCAAACAGGGAGAAAAATCAAATAAACTCGGGCTGAAAAGAAAAAGAGCTTTGTAACCATCAGAAAAGAGAGATTTAGCTGTGAAATTAATGAGGGAAAAAACCTTCTTTTAAAATGGAGCTAAAAATCTTTAGCATTCTCTATCCACATTCTTTCCCCAAATGGACCCAGAAAAAGCCCTCAGTCTGATTTGTTCTATAAAAATTAAGCACCAACTTCTTGGTTTAAATCTATTCTTTCTTAGGCAATGTGCTAATTTTTAACAAGTTACCTCATCAATTCTTTATGGAAAAAATACATATTTAATTCAATTTTTGGGTGTCTGATTTTTTTAAAGAAAACGACACAGAACTTTTGTGGTCGAAAGCAAAATTAAATTACTAGTTGTTTTGTAGTTTCTTCATCCTTTACAGTGATTTGCCATTGTATTTGGTGAACATTTGTCTGTAGAAGTCAGCAGACTGAACTGGGTGCGAATGCAATTCTAATTCCTGGTGTGCAGAAATATTTTCTCCCAAAACAAACTAGTCTTTTCACATAAAGATGGTGCAAAAGAGGCAATTTTTTTTTTTCCCACTAACTGGTACTAACTATTGGTACTTTCTTCACTAGAACATCAATTATACTGATATATGTTCTTCGTGAGGTCTCTTTCGGGCACATACATTTCACCAGTTGTGTCCCTCTTCGTGGCTTAGAGTGGAGTCGTTTCTTTGGAGATCTAAAGCACTTGTATTCCTTCTGCTTCTGCTACAAGCAAGTTACTGGCTGGCAATTTATAACCCTTTGCTAATGAAGTCCCTCTATCTAAGGTCCCTCAGCAGTTCTTTTTGAAGACATTTAATTTCTTCTTATATTTTAATGTTTTTCAGCTCTCACAGTCATATGTGATTATGGAGATTAATTTGGAATTCAAGAAGGGATTTTTTGAGTCCTACATGTCCTGCTGTTTTCCCTTGGGTTTTTACATTTGTCTATAGCTTTTCAGAGATGCTGAGAAACACATGGTTTCCAGCAACATCTAGGACAAGTAGATACTTATCATCTTTTCACATTACACGGCAGTTCTGTAGGAAAAAAAATACAGGCAAGACGAGTCTGCAACTCTGTCGCAGACAAGTGCCCGTGCTGAGCCACTCCATCATCTGGTTATTCACCCATGCAGACTACTTGACACCTCCTGAAGTGTGCCGCAGGTCTGTGACAATTAACTTTCAACAGCAGGACTTGGCCAGCCTCTGTTCTGCAAAGAGATGTCCGATATATGGAGACCCAATTCAATTTAATGACAGTTTCTAGACTTTTGTCCAATATAGAAGTAGTGTGCACCACATCATAAGAAGAGTGACAGACAAATAGTCTAACCTAAGCATTACTGTGAAGCAAACCGCACATGTTCATGGTATTGATGGTAAGTCCTGTATGAGGAAGGGCCAGACACAGTCGTCTCTAGAAATCACAGCCCAAAGTTAAATCTTGGCCTTTCACTGAAGGGGAAGCAAGGCCTATTGTGCCCAGCTAGTTAGGCAATAACCGAGTATGAACACCTGTTTAAAGGATGCCTGGGACTTTATGCCTTTCCAGAGATGATCTGGCAGGCGTGACAGAGTCCAACGATACCTGACAGAGGTATTGTACTGCCAGAATCAGGTCTCATTTCCAGCACTTTTGCAAACAGTTACTGAAACCACACACACACACACACACACACACACACACACACGTCCCAAAGCATTAAAATCTCAGTCACAGGAGGGAGATTTCTCAGGATGTGTGAAGTGACAGTCCTTGGCACCTCTCCAGCCAGCCCTCCTGCAGGTCCCTGCTGCATGAGAACAGGCTGATTAACAGTTTTCCGTACCCTGAAGCTAGGGGCACTTAAGGGAAGGGGTTGTTCCTTTTATCCTGCAGCTGCAGAGAGGGTATCGCTTCAGACAAGGTAATGAGAATTTTCCAATAGTCTCACCTTCCCAACTGCTTTTCTCACTCTTCCTCTGTCCCTCCTCCCTCCCTCTTCAATGTAGTCGCTAGTTAATGATTACAAAAAAACCCTAGCTGGTACACACAGAAGTGCAAAGCTGCGGCTGAACAGGCTCCGTTTGCCTCGGGATCGGTTGCTGCATCTGCTAGTGAGGCTGCCAGTCAGGACTGCGGATGATTTAAGAGTCTTTCTTATTGGCAATTTAGTTAAACCTGCTGTGCACAGCTAGGTCTTCGGAGAAGGAAGATGAATGCACATTTTAATGACTGAATCAGCATATATTGGGAATCAGGATGGCAGCAGTCTCACCTCCCTTGGGGCTCACCAGCTATGACAAGCAAAAAGCCTCCTGCCTGTTAAAAAGTACATGATTGCTGTATGCCCCTCTGCTTGATATATATTCTAGATGGATTGTGTTTGGGCTCCCCGATGACATTAAAGCATACCCAATGTTTACAAGATGATGTTGTTGCTGTTTAGACCCTGAATCCAGTGCTGCATCCCAGGGGGGATAAAATCATACTGCGGAGTGGCTTCGACAGATTGTTGCATCCTTTACATTCCTGTATGAAGTGGTAATGTAAAACATCAGACCGCTGACAGGTGTAATAGTTGTTTTATATACACACACTTACCCCCGTGATGGCTAGTGTGAATTAGCACACCTCCACCACAGTCAGTGGAGTTATGTTGATTTATATCTGCTGAGGATTGCAGCCATAGTGCTTGCCTCTATTTTTGTACATGTATGCATATACATTCACATACTTCAGTTTTCAACAGACTTCGGCTATCCAGAATAAGATTGTCCTCCATCTGTTCTTATTTCCAACAAAAATCTCTGCTGTTATTCAGTCACAAATGTGAAATTATTCTATATCCTCAATGACGTTAAGATAATTGAATTTATATAGCACATATGCTTGTTTACACATGCAAGAGCTCACAGTCATTATTGCTGTTGCTGATTTATGTCATTGCCATCCAAAGCTGCATGCATTTATGTACATCATTCATTTGAAAATATTTCCGAAATAAATCATCACATAACAAACTAGGCAATCATATAAGTATCCTATTATTCCCTTCATCTCTAACTATCCCAGTCAAACTACCAACCATCAAATCCTTTTTTGTCACTTCAGAAGCTATATTCTTGCAAATTAAGCTCAACAGTTAAATCTACTTTGGACCAATGCTAGGAGCAAGTTGCATGTTCAGGAAAATATACAACAGTCTTTGGGAAATTAAGGAACCCTAAAGTTAACACACTGGAGAATTAACATTAAACAGCATATATCATACCTGAGATCTGTATATTAGAATTCAGACTGAAGTTTCTTATGTGCAAACTGCTCCTAATGTAGCAAGGCACCAGAAAACAGCCAGGTTTTTCTCAAGAGGATTTTTCTGAATTAATCCTGTAACAGCCATCCTAAATCTCCTTGCTGGACTCGTCTACTTTCTGGACCAATTGCCTAACTGGGAACTTTTTTTTTTGTCATACCTGACTACCTTAGGTAGTCTTGTTTCTGGATCAGGAAGAACATTAGCTCTTTCCTAGGCAATAAGGCTGTTTTGCCATGCTGTTCTTTAAAGGTTACATCATTTAGGTACTAGCTATGCAAAATATGACATCTCATAATTTATTTCTCTCTGCAAAAGGACACTTAATGGTTTAGCAAGACAGTGCTGTTATTGTTTAGACAGGGTAGCACTGAATTTGTGAGTAATTGAATTCAATAGGAGCAGGTCCCCAGGTGATTTAAATCACAGGTATCTCACTAAAAGTCAGCACAGTCAATGTTGCCAAGTTAAACAGACTAAACACATGAGGCCAAATTTGCACCTCACTTATAAAGCACAACTGGACTTAAAGACAGTGTTTCCAACTCTCAAATGATTAGACCATCAGAGGGACACTTGTGGTTTTTGAATATTGATTGATCTTTGGTACTAACCTACTCAGTCTGGATCTACACCAGGAATTTCACAATCCCAAAATAAGACAGCTATGGGGTTTTAGATCAGTTCAGAGTTAGGCAAGAGTTGAGGGGGGAAATTCTGGATAGCAATTCTGAGAGCTTGTCTGTGCCCGACTTCTACTGGTGGCCTCAAGCTCTGTGTTGGACCTCCTCACCAGCTCCCGTAATTCCCATGGAGTTGGGACCATTTCAGATTCACCTGTCTACACGCTCAAGGCCAAAACTTTGCTCGTGTCCTAGTTAGACACTACTCTGAGAGTGAAGAAATGGCAATTGCATGTGAACTCAGCAAAAGAGTGTATTCTCTCCATCAAGAGTAAAAATGGCAAAAACTGGACCCTTCTTGTTAAATAAATCATATGAACAATCCATTTGCATATGTTTTGCATTCTTGGGTATAAATTTTTAAATATTTTAAAGGTTCAGGAAACCTGGGAGGATTTATAATGTGAATCCCTCTGAACTGTGATCTAAGCGTTACCTCTCCCTTAAGAATAACGATTTATTGGGTCTAAGCAGTTTAAGCATTATTATTTTTTAATCTACTGGGGCTTGCAATGCAGCTACTTTCAAAGGAAATAAAACCAGATGGTAATTGTATATTAGGCAAAAAGAATGAGCACCCAATTAATTATTAAAATTGACTGTTAATTTTAGAAACTTGCAGCAAACTGTTCATAAAATAAGATTTAAAGATACAGAGACTTCATATATTATTTCTCAAATTCTCTATTCCCAAGCTGCAAAGAACATTTTAGAGAAATCACACTGAAAAAGTAAATTACACTAGATATATACTGAATTACATCAAAGATCCGCTCCCCTCCTTATATATGCACACCATTCACAAACACTAACCCTATAAGATGCTGAATATCAGTATGTTTTTGTGTGATGGAGATATATATATATGTGTTTCAGACTGAAAACAGAGTGAGAACAGGTTTCTACTTTGGATTTTTTTTTTAACCCTAAAAAAATCCATTCCTTACTGTTATGAATTAAAATATTTCAGTGGGTTTGGACTTTGTATCAATGAGAAAGTAATATCAGAGGTGCAATAATGTGCAGACTAGCTCCTAGATTCATGGCACAGCTTCTTTCTGTCACTGGGTGAAGACAAAATGTTTTGTTGCAAAAAGAGTAGATTCAGCAGAAACAATTTATCATACCTAGACCATGGAGCAACTGGCCACTCTGCCCTTTCATGACTTCCTTTATAGTTCATGTACATGGATCCTATCTACTGGTGGTGAAAATATGCATTCTCTTTCCAACTTTGTTATTTCACTGCTCTTCATTAAAACAGAGAATCAATATGTGTGATGACAGTGAAGTCCAGGTTACATTAAATCCAATAACAAAATTCTGTTTTACTTTCAGAGAAGGCTGCATCAAATATCCTCCCCCTTCCAAACTGATCTGTTCCCTCCACGTGTTCAATCAGTGCTAATGCCTTCAGTGACAAACTGTGATTACAGGCACATTTTTCTCCCCTTAGCTCTGCATACTCAACACTGCAAATGAGAAAGGGATGCAGCTCCAGCCTGTGCACATCAACAACAGAGTTCCTAATATCCCAGACATATCTTTATGAAACTGAAGGTTTTATACCTTCAACATTGCTGTTTCTGAGGTCATAACTGCAGCTGAAGTGTAATGACTGGGACAATGCAAAGAATGAGAAGACCTGAAGCATGTTCCCAGGGCACAGAGTGGACTTTGAAGAAAGAAAGAGATGAAGAAGTGATGAACTGGTGATGAGAAAGAAACCTGAGAATAATTGCAGTGAGATCAATATAAGGCCCTGCTGTAATATGTTTAGAGACTTACTTCTACCATAGCATTGCACTACATGTCAATCATCCAGTGGATCGACAGACACTGGTCACCTAACAGCAACACTAAGAGGGAAAAAAACCAACCTCAATTAACAAACCAAATAAAATTATTAAATCCATAAATACTAAGCATACTTCAAATTTGGCAACATATTTGACTGCCTAAGGCAGTTGGTTTATAGAGTCATGTTCATTCCACTTAATATTATTAACAATTCCCAGGGAAGTACTGCATAGTTACAATAGTTCGTACATTAATCTTTATCATATGTGCCAGAGTGGAAGCTTGAAGCAGGATTATGAAAACAGAGTTCTTATTGTTTCGTTTCCAAACTTTATTCAGAAAATAATGATCTAATGAGACTACTCACTAAGTGACTACTAACTTCCCTGGGGCTAGAAATGCTCTTCCATCAAGTGCTGGGACAAATGCTCTTGTGAGAGTTTTGAACTCTTTTCCTTTGAGCTGTTCCTTCATCTCTTCCAGTCAATGTGACTGGGTCACAGGATGCAAATACCTCATATTCTAGTTTTGAACATGCTGCAGGTTAACTTAATGGTCGTGCATGGAAATAATTCTGAAAGCACAAGGCATCTTCCCCACAGATTCCTTTTGCCTTTGCTCATGAATATTGTGGGGTTTCCTCTAAAAAGCAAGTAACTCTGTCTGGATATGCACTCTTTCAAATAGAACAAAACCACTGGCTCTTCCCCTATCAAAGGAAAGCAAAGCTGAAAGTGTTCCTGTTGTGTTCACATTCTCAAAGTCTACTTTGTGTATAAGAATATAAGAGCAGCCAGTACTGGGTCAGATCAAAGGTCCATGTAGTCCAGTGCCTGTCTCCAGCAGTGATCAGCAGTGGATGGCTAAGGTGAAGAATAAGAGCAGGGCAAGGATACAATCATTATTTCCCAAATATTACACCAGCCTTCAGCAATTTGTGGAACAGGGACTTCCTGAGCCAGAGGTCATGACTTCATGTTTAAAAGCCCTTAGTTAATTTTTCTTCCATGGATACATCCAACAGTTTTCTGAAGTCTGAATTCCTGTGGAAATGAATTCTACAGCTTCACTAAATATTTTGTGAAGAAGTATGTTCTTTGGTTTGATTCAAAGCTAGACCCTAGAGGGTTTCATTTCTCCTATTCCTTGAACTGGAAATTATATTGAGGTATTGTTCCAGTTTATCTTCCTCATGCTGCTCATTACTATGAAATATTAGAAATGATGAAAAAACCACACAACTCTTATCTACACTTACTCATCTTTTTTCTTTTTTTTTTTTTTTTCCTTCAAAGACCCCAAGCAAAACTAGGATTGCAACTTTCAGTTTCCTGACCTTTTTTTAAGGGACTTAATTTGGTTTTTTGATATTTGACTTACTAACATCTGTTGATTCTGACCTCTGTAACAGTGTCTTTAACAGATTCTTCTTCAATTTCCTTTTCACTGCCAAGAGAAACCCAAGGTTTGTGGACAGGAGGTTTATAAGGATGGACTTCCAGAGTTTCCTCTCTATTTTCTTCTTCTTTTTCTTCTTTGTCTTCTGCAGTTTCTGGAGGCTGTGACATCAAACAGTGAGAAATGATACTTTTTCAAAAATGTGTTACTAAAATGTACATAGAAAATAGAAACCCGGTTTTCAGTCGTTATTCACACATTCTTTTCTTTTGTCTCAATGCAGTAAGTCTGGCTATGCTGTGCCCCTGGGTACAATTGGGTTAGGTCCCATTC
>NW_020799095.1:114598732-114657610 GCF_003259725.1 Athene cunicularia
CTGCCTGCTGCCCTGCCTGCTGCCCTGCCCTGCCTGCTGCCTGCCTGTGCTGCCTGCTGCCCTGCCTGCTGCCTGCCCTGCCTGCCTGCTGCCTGCTGCCCTGCCTGCTGCCCTGCCCTGCCTGCTGCCTGCCTGTGCTGCCTGCTGCCCTGCCTGCTGCCTGCCCTGCCTGCCTGCTGCCTGCTGCCCTGCCTGCTGCCCTGCCCTGCCTGCTGCCTGCCTGTGCTGCCTGCTGCCCTGCCTGCTGCCTGCCCTGCCTGCCTGCTGCCTGCTGCCCTGCCTGCTGCCCTGCCCTGCCTGCTGCCTGCCTGTGCTGCCTGCTGCCCTGCCTGCTGCCTGCCCTGCCTGCCTGCTGCCTGCTGCCCTGCCTGCTGCCCTGCCCTGCCTGCTGCCTGCCTGTGCTGCCTGCTGCCCTGCCTGCTGCCTGCCCTGCCTGCCTGCTGCCTGCTGCCCTGCCTGCTGCCCTGCCCTGCCTGCTGCCTGCCTGTGCTGCCTGCTGCCCTGCCTGCTGCCTGCCCTGCCTGCCTGCTGCCTGCTGCCCTGCCTGCTGCCCTGCCCTGCCTGCTGCCTGCCTGTGCTGCCTGCTGCCCTGCCTGCTGCCTGCCCTGCCTGCCTGCTGCCTGCTGCCCTGCCTGCTGCCCTGCCCTGCCTGCTGCCTGCCTGTGCTGCCTGCTGCCCTGCCTGCTGCCTGCCCCCCTCCCAGCCTGCTCCCTGCCTGCTGCCTGCCCCGCTCCCTGTCCTGCCTGACTGCCCTGCTCCCTGCCTGCTGCCTGCCTGCTGTCTGCCCTGCCTGCCTACCCTGCCTGCCCTGCTCCCTGCCTGCCTTGTCTGCTCTGCTTCCTGCTTCCTGCCTGCCCAGCTCCCTGTCTGCCCTGCCTTCTGCCTGCCCTGCCTCCTGCCTCTCTTGCCTGTCCTGCTTCTGTTTCCCTGCCTCCTGCTTCCTCTGCCTGCCTCCTTCCCCTACTCACTGTCTCCCCTGTCTCTATATCCCCTGTCGCCACTCCTTGCTGCCCCTGCCAGACCTGCTCCCTGCCTCCTCTGCCGCTTACCTGGTCTGCTCCCTCCCTGCCTCCTTATCCTGGTCCCTGACTCCCCTGGGTACCTCTCCTGCCTGTCCTACCTCAGCGCTCTCTGCCCCCTGTCTCCCTGTCTGTCCTGCCTCTCTTACTTGCCCTGATCCCTGCCTTACCTGCCTGTTCTACTTCCCCTGCCTGCCCTGCTTCCTTTACCTCCCCTTCCTCTTCTGCTTCCCCTGCCTCCCCTGCCTCTCTTCCCTGCCCTGCTTCCTGCTTCCTGCCTCCTATCTACCCTGCCTCTTCTGCCTCCAGTTCTCCTTGCCCAGCTTCTCTGCTTCCTGCCTTCCTGTTTTCTGCCTTCCCTGTCTACTGTACTCCCTGCCCTGCTCCCTTGTCTCCTTTCCTCCCTTGACCCTGTTTCCCCCCACTCCTCACCTTCCTGTCCCTTCTTCTCCCTTATGTCTTCCTTCTCCCTCACCACCCTCAATCCTTCCTGAAAGAGGGCATGGGGCTGGAAAAATCAGCTCAGAAGCCCAGAAGCTGGGCAAGCAGGGGAAAGAGCACAAGTTGGAAAGGAAAGTCCAGATTCAATTCAAGAACAGGGGAGAGGTGACAGGGATAGAGGGGAAAGGCTTAAAACTGGGAGTTAAGGGAAGAAGTAAGGACTCCAGCCAAGTGCCGACAGATAGGAGCTTGCCAAAGAGCAGCAAATACCTGTTTGTTCCTCAGCAAATTGATGCCTGTTTTGACCAGGTTCATTTAGCTCAAAGGGGGATGAGGGATTAAGAGGAGTGGGGAATGTGCCAGATCAGTCAAATGTTCTGCTTTCCCAGTGTGCTTAGTGATGAATAATGTGTGCAGGGAAGAAGTGGGGTGAATTATTCCTGCCATGTGGATACTTTGCTGCAGGAAGTCAAGAATTAAGTTTTCTCTGCGAGCAGTGAGGGTGATCAGAAGGGGCTTGATACAGAAAATAAACAGAAAGCAAATAAAGTCTGGAGAATCCCCATGTGTGTTACTGGCCTGACTTTAATTCTATTTGCAGTGTTTTAATCCTGGGAGGGTGGGAAGGTCATAGGAAAAAGGGAGCTTTCCCTTTTCAAAATACCGATTCCTCAATCTAAACAAGCTCCAGGAATAATGAAGTTAAGGAGCAGATGGCTACTTGTTGTCCATCACTAAACAGTGACTGGATCATATTTGGAAGGAAAAATTAAATTATAGAAAGGCTGCTTTCATGTGCTTTCTGAGTAATCAGATGATAACATGGATTTTCTCCAATACTAAAAGTTAATGCGGTGCCAACATCTAAATGACATATTATGTAACGGTATTATGCCATGCACTGCATAGCAAAGGTAAGGGTTTACTTTTTCATATATATATATATATGATAAGTCATATGACCTTATAGATCTTTCCCTGGTTTGCAGTCTGTATCCCAGCATGAAGTTTACAGGGGCAGCTTGTGTTGTCAGCATAATCACGTCTGATATGTATCTGTTATAAATGCTGCTGATTATTTTAAGAATTCTGTTGACTCATACAGCTCTGAAAAATACTGAGTATTTTCTAAAAATTAGACTCTTGTAAGGCAGATGCAAAACAATTAAAGATATTGCAACCGTTTCCAAAAACCTTCTTACTTTTTAATGTCATTATTTATAACTTAAAATCTAGTGCAGGGACCAGATACTCTTATACTGAGTATCATTGAGTGCTGCTGAATAGTAGTGTAAGTGGTGTGATTGAGTTCAGCAATGGAGGAACTGCAGAATCCACCCCTTAGCACTGGCTCATAATTCCTTAAACTCTATGTGCTTTGAACACAGAGATTGTTTCATAGAAACATGTAACAGCAGCCTCCTCATCTTCCAAAAGAGGACCATGTCAGTTAAAATACAAATGATCAGCCTCATAAAATGATAGAGTATATTTCCTTCAATCTAAGACTGTAAACTAATATAATTGTTAATTTGTGTACAGTTACTGAAGCAATTGTGCTATTGTTTAGCAAACAAGTATTATTTTCTCTCACAGACCGTTGCTGTGATGTCTGGCACATATACAAACGACATATGACAATTGGGTCCTACTCGTGAAAAAAAAAAAAAAAAAAGAAGGAAGCAATATCAGTCTTTGAACAGAAGTTCACCTAGTTTTTTGCAGATGAGTTGTAAGTCCTTTCCCTCTTGATACTAGACTTGCTCTGAGGATTTAATTTGAGAATTTGCAAACAGTTTGGGGGGTTTGTGCTTCTTCTTTTTTTTTTTTTTTGTTTTTTCTTCAATAGGATTTATAGAAATAAAGTCCTTAAGTCTGATAAGTTCCTTCACTGAGAAAACAAACCCACAAGGTAATATCAAATTATAATAAACTTCATTTCTACAGTTTTGGGAGAAGTGTCTGTGTGCAGATCTTTGTGTTTGTGCTCAGACTTCAATAAGGAGAAAAAAACAGGAGAATTTAATGAATTTCTGAATGCAGAAATCCTTTCCTTCCTTCCTTCCTTCCTTCCTTCCTTCCTTCCTTCCTTCCTTCCTTCCTTCCTTCCTT
Source organism: Athene cunicularia (assembly GCF_003259725.1). Lineage (NCBI taxonomy): Eukaryota > Metazoa > Chordata > Aves > Strigiformes > Strigidae > Athene > Athene cunicularia. The sequence continues at coordinate 114,602,305 of NW_020799095.1, forward strand.
CCTTCCTTCCTTCCTTCTCCCTCCTGACTTTCTGCCTTCCTTCCAGCCCTTACCCTTCCCTTCTTCCCCCACAGGTTTATAGATGCCTTTCTCTGGCATCATGTATAAAGCAGAAATAAGTAAGCCACTAATAGGGCAATAAGACATCACCACTGCATTTCATATTTTTTTAAAAAGAAAATTTTTTAAATGTGGAGCAAAAGAACTGTAAAATTAGATACATTTAATGTTACTAAAGATGTAGGACTAAATATCTTGATATTCTGTTCCTTCTTTTGTATATCTTTGTGCAGATGTTTTAACACAACTTCCACAGTGCATTTAGGGACTTTCAGGCACAAATATTATGTTCCCATGCTATCAGATTTCTGCACATAGATTAATTATCAAACTTGGGGGTCAGAATTCATGTTTTACATACTGCTGATAATTTTATCTGCAAGAAGTTTCTATAATATTGGAAAAGTGTTCTCTTTGTCTAGTAGCACACAGGATGCTTTTTGCATGTTGACAGTTGGTGTAGTTCATGACTGACATGGAAGTCTCTCGGAGCTTGCTGCTTCTTTGACATGCCACAGGACACGCCTCACATTCCCATAGGGATTTGCAGTTCATCTGTGGTTGGTGAATACTTAAAACTTTACAACTATGATTTGAAGAAAGATTGAAGAAATCTCATTATCACAGGTGTTTTGTTTAACTTTTTCATTTGCAAGTTGTTTAAGTTATCCTCCTTGACATGTGGTCCCATTCCTTAATATTCAAGTAGGCAATAAGTTTTGTACATTTCAGGTCAAAAGATAATGAGTCAATTTTAAAATTTTATGTCTATTGGACAATCTAGTCAGACTCTCCTTATACCTGTCAACTTGTAGCAACAGCAGGACAACTGCAGGTCAGTGTTGCAGACGTGCCTGCCCTATGTACTGTGCTGAGAGCTGCAAAGATCAGTTGAGTTGCTGCCGTGTTTTGTGCTGTGCCATGGCTAAATTGACACTGCTGGACAGCTAGATGTGGCCAGAGGGCAACCTGTAACTGACTCAAGCTAATAAGAAGATTGTAATAGGAGAGGAGTAGGAATGTGTGATGTATTGTTTTTACTGAACTGAAACAAATGTTAGGTTTTGTACATGAGCAAGGAGATCACATCCTGGGAAACTGTGAGAAACCATCAAATTCCCCACATGGCTGTTATAGTCACCAACATTCACTGTTTTCCTACTGAAGAGAAGGAACAATTCCCTAGTGAAAATTTGCAGGATAACGAGGACTTGAAGGAGAAAGGCTTGTGATGTTTAAGTTGTTTAGGTTCACTGGGAGAACCCCGTCCCTTAGGGAAGGGCTGCAGGGAAGCAGGAGTTGTTCATAATAATCAAGACTGGTGAGGTCACAGCTGGAGTACTGTACCCATTTCTGGGCTCCGCAGTACAAGAGAGACATTGACATATGGGAGAAAGTCCAATGAAGGATCACAAGGATGATTGAAGGACTGGAGCATCTCTCACATGAGGAAAGACTGAAGGAGGTGGGACTGTGCAGCCTGGAGAAGAGCAGGCTCAGGGGGATCTCATCAGTGTGTACAAATAACTGAAGGGAGGATGCAGAGGACAGAGACAGTCTCTTTTCTGTGGTGCTCAGAGGCAATGGGCACAGGCTGAAACATGGGAGGTTCCCCGTGAACACTGGGAAAGACTTTTCACTGTGAGAGTGACCGAGCACTGGCACAGGTTTACTGGAGAAGCTGTAGAGTGTCCCTCCTTGGAGATATTAAAAAGCTGTCTGGACACAGTCCTGGGAAACCAGTATGAGGTTGGACCAGATGCTCTTTAGAAGCCCTTAGCAATCTCAGCCATTCTGTGATTCTATAATAATCTGAGCAGCAGTGAGGCTATTGGACTTGGTATATGAGATAGACCTACTGGGAACCCCCACAGGGGGGTTACACTTTGTAAAAATACAAAGAAATTGTACACTTTTGGGACCCTGATTGTGCCATTGAAGCCTAAGGGGATTACACTGGAAACATTGCAATCTACCTTTCCATTTCCTAGTGAGCAGCATGGCTTCACATTTTTCCTGTGATGCAGAGCATTATGCATAGGGGAGGAAGATTGCCCAGATGTTAATGTGTAAGCTTGCAACTCAGGAGACATATGGTCTGTTCCCAGCTCTGTAAAATGTGTCCTCCATGATCTCAGGCAAATCACTCAGGGCTGTACTTCCCCCCACTGTCTGTGGAGGATGCCAGAATGTCTCAGCCAAGGACAAGAGAGAGTCAGTTTTTCTCACTACTCTCTTGAAATTAGTTGATTGAACTAGTATATGTCCCTTTCTATATCTGAGCGCTCTGTTTCCTGTGCAGGTTCCTACGAAGGTAGCACAAGGCCACAAAGTGCCATAGCAGCTATGGATTCATCCTCCCCTGCCCTTATGGAGCAATTCCTGCTAAGCAGAACAGAGCTCCAAGATGTTTTCCACAGTTAACATCAAAATATTTTTTAAAATGCAATTTAATGAGATGACACCCACACTCTGAGATGAAATCATTCTAGATTACCATTTTCCCTCCCTCCCTGCCCACTCCCTTCTTTTCTGGCATAATTTTAGAAGCTAATATCTGTATGAATGCTAGGCGTTAGGAATTATATAATGAGACAAATCATAACAGTGATGACTATTAATACTAACTGAGGATCAAACCCTAGTGCCTTCCCCATTTGAAAGCTGTGGCAATGAAACTTCACATGACATACAGCTTTGGACTGAATGGAAAACACACAGTAGACAGAGGCCACCAAAATCTTTCTGGAACTGAAGTGGATGGGGAAGGGCCAAATGAGCATGAGGACAGTGCTTCAAGAGGCAAATGGCGTGGCAGAGACAGCTAAGCAGGCAGGAACAAAATGATCCAGACAAGTGTCATCATCACTGAGAGAAGGTTTTGGCCAATTTTCCAGTGACTGTAGAGCAAATAGGGGTTGAATGCTGATCCAGAAGTTGTCATTGAAGAGAGAACAGAAAAACACATTAAGATCTTTGGATGGAAAGTGCTATATATACTTCCTTAAGCTATTATTTTAATTTCATTTTTGTTAGTAAGTATTGTTATACATTTTATTTATCAACTAATTTTTATTTTTGAATGGCAAAAATATAAGCTCTTTGTCTGAAGACTGTATCCCATTTTCAGTATTTTACCCATCCCAAAGCTACTTTCTGTCCCTTGTCATTCTCTTATTGGGAGTGAAAAAGGAGTAAACAAAAATGACATGTGACACCAAAAGTTTGGTGGAAATTTCCCTTTTTTCCCCCTGTATTAATATGTTGTGTTTCAAACCTCGGTTAATTATTTTTCATCACTTAAAGCAGGGTTTTGTTCCTTTGGAGGGATGATTTATTGTAAGTGTCTGTGAAAAGACATTAAGAGAGCAAATAGTCCTTTGGGAACAAAGAGTCACAACACAGAAAAACAGCTGTTGAGACTAGTTGAGACAAAGAGTCTAGTGTGCCAACAAGCAGCAACAATATTCAAGATAGTGAAAAAAAGGCCAGCGTCTTCATTTGAAAAAAAAAAAAAACCCACCAAAACCCAAAAACAACAAACCAGAACAAAGATGTAAACATCTGAAAAATTGGCAGATGGATCAGAGCTGTACACAATGCCAGAAGAGAAGGAGAAATTGCCATGTGTGGGAGGGGGTGAAAATGGAGAAGGTACTTCTGTTATACCTTTGGGAATGAGAATAAATCAGTACCATTTGAGAAAGCACAATGACAATTAAACTGGGTAGCTATGGAGCATTAAATTTATTGTCAAGGTAAACAGTGGGAGAACCAAATCATTCACTGATGTAAAGTCAATGGTGCTAGAGTGGATTACTAACCTCATGATTTGTGTTATGATTCAGATAGTGACAACATTGTTCATACATATTTTGGATTATTTTGCAATATATAACATTATGCCAATATTTTAGTGCAGCCTGTTCCAGCTGATAAACAGGATACTCTATGCAGACTGTCTGTAACCTAAACTGTAACCTATGGCTATAGCTCAGCTCACTATCAGAAAACTCTAAAATGCATTAAAAAAATGTATCTTTTGTTAGAATCAGTATTTGTAAATTGCTTTTTGGCAACAACATCTGACAGGAGAGAATCTTATCTCCCTTACCTTGGGATCATCTTGGGCATGAAGTGTGCTAATCCATTTAAATGAGGTAAAAACAGTAAGAAAGTTTAATGAAAGTAGGTAGCATAATTTTTGACATTAAAGGCTTGGGGATCCTACAAGAGAATCTGAAGGGCCTGACTATCTCCTTGGTCTAATCCCATTTTCTTTTGAAGCAGACTGCAGTTGACCATTCAAGAATTTGCCTTATTTCCAAAGAAGCACCTTGGTGGAGGTGGGAGTCAGAAAAGGAGAGGAGGAAGGGGCAGTTTTACTCCCATAAACTCACAGAAAATCAACGAACCCATTAGGGTGCCACAGTTAACATGCCACAAGTCCTTGGGCCTGTTAGAACAGGTTCAGAGAAGGGCCACAAAAATGGTCGGAGGGGTGCAACACCTCTCCTATGAAGAAAGGCTGAAAGAATTGGGGTTGTTCAGCCTGGAGACGAGAAGGTTCTGGAGAGACGTTATTGCAACCTTTCAGTACTTAAAGGGGGCTTACGAGAAAGGTGGAAAGAGACTTTTTTTTCTAGAGCCTGTAGTAATAGGACAAGGACTAACAGTTTAAAACTGAAAAAGGATGGGCTTAGATTGGATATATATGATGGGAGCAGTGAGACAACTACAGCAGGTTGCCCAGAGAATTTGTGGATGCTCCATCAGTGGAAGTCAGGCTGGATGGGACTTTGAGCAATGTGATACAGTGAAGGATGTCCCTGCCCATGACAGGGGGTTGGAACAGATACCTTCAAAGGTCCCTTCCAACCCAAACTGTCCTGTGATTCCATAGTTATAACTAGAGAGGGAAGCAACTCCCCCAGTGACAGTGTCAGAGCAAAAATATGCTAATGCCACCATTAATTTGAGATATCAAGCACAAAATATTCACCTGTTTTCCCATGGTATACGTCAATTTTACATCAGTGGAATTCAATTGATACCACTGGAGTTATCCTAATTTGGTCTATTAAAAGCAAGAGCAAAGCAAATAAGTTACTTTATTGTTATATGTGCAGTCCATCTTTAATATGACTCTCATTTCTTGATTTGAATCGAATAACCTACACCGATAGATTATCCCTGAAAACTTCAGGGCTTTTTTTTTTTTTTTTTTTTTTTTTTTTTTCTGAAGTCATTTGCACTCTGTAGTGCCTTGTAAAGGCAGTCAGCCTTCTTTCCTCCCAGCTCTGCCTTCCCAAGTTTTCCCAGGCTGATCAATCACCGGATACTCTGCCCTGCAGGTAGCTCTTCTCCATTCCAGCTCCACAGTGAATACAGGAGGAGGCTGCTTAACAAACTCTCCTTTGTATCACCCACAGACAAGTCTAATGCACATTGCTGTTAAATGAAAAGCTTATCTCCCACCACAAATGTCCTTTAAGCAAATATTCAGAAACTCTCTGTATTCAGATTTCAGGATCTCATCATGGGATTGCAGCTGTGGCATCTAAATTGCAGGTTTTATCAATGACATGCAAACTCACAAAACATGGAACTCGGGCATCCCTTGTGCTGATTGACTTTCAGGTCTGCAATGTAACTTTGAGCAGCCCCTGGATGTAGAAATGCTCTGGGTGCTGCTCTCCCCTTTGTTTGATATGAGAATGCTGAACCCAGGGGAGTAGCTGAGTGAAATGGTTGATTTGCTATAAATAATTCATAACTTTCCAAACAGCTTTCTTCAAATACGGTAAAGTATGTCTTTCACTGAGGGATTCCCTTTTAATTTTTAAAACCTACTTTTCTTTTTCAGAAATTAGAAAAAGAAAAACATCAGTTAAGCAGTGGGGCTTTTTGTTTGCTTGTCTGTTTCTGTGATGGCTGCAAAATTGGATGGATCTTGATCTTTCTTCACACACATTTCATATTGGAACAGACCTTGATCTTATTTCACACAAGTGTAACTACACAGACTTCGATGACAGCCTCTTGCTAATTATGTCACTGAAATGTAAGAGATTCACTGTACCATTTTGCTCATACATAACAGCTTAAGCAGCTTTTCTTCTAAAACTTGTAAAAACAAATTCTAGGTAAAGTACAGAAATGAAAATGAAACTCAGAACTAGGTAGTCAGGAAAGTTACAAGGTACAGAAAAAAAGAATTTGAAATAAAATATATGTCTTTTCAACTAAAACACCAACCCTGACAGATTAGATTTATCAAACACTTTATTCATGGGAAGTTTCCCATAAAGATGTATTAAGTCTCAGTGGGAAATATTTTGAGTGAGGTTTTGCCAAGTAGAAAATACCCCTGATGTTGTTTGAGTTCTGGGGTTTTTAAAATCAGTTTTACAATCAGCTCAGGGCCTAATTCAAAGAAAGCTACAAGCTGCCAGTATGGTGATAAAACCAAATCGAACAGTTGTCATACTTAATATGATAACTGAAAATCTGCATACTTAGAAAGCTGAAATGTAGCTCCTTATAGGGGTGGAAAAAAATTACTATTATGTTTGCTTTTGCCATACTGGACTTGAAGTTATGGGATGCTGGAACTCCTACACTTATGTAAGACAACTTTGCAAAGTGTATTTTAATAGCAAAATGGTACAGCTTAATATCAATAGTCAATCAGATTGCCTTTCTGAAAACTTGAATATATGTGTTCAAGATGCCAGTGACTGACTTATTTTAAATGCATCCATTCTGAAATTATTTCACCAGTATCCTCTTACATATGAAGCACCCAAAGCAATTTTATTGCTATATAAAGTTCAGAAATGCTTTCCTGTAAGCTTTATATATGTATTTAATGTTTTTTTAATATATCTGTTTTTTCTTTTAGTAAGTGATGGAATAAACAACACTTTCCTTTGAATGGATCGTACTACATGTGAACTGTCTGTTACTTTCTGCAAGAAAAGCCTTTCCCTTTCATTTGATAAATATCAACTTGATAGCAAAAAGCTTCTTAATGGCTCACGCTCACAACAGACCATTCATTGAATGGGATCAGCACTTCTACTACTAAAATATCTGAAGTTAAGTACTTGGAAAAGAGGTTTTTGCAGAGATGACCCATTTACAAGCTGGACTTAGTCCAGAGACTATAGAGAAAGCCCGCCTGGAACTGAATGAAAATCCAGACATTTTGCATCAGGATATCCAACAAGTCAGGGACATGATCATCACAAGGCCTGACATTGGATTTTTACGTACAGATGATGCCTTCATCTTGAGATTTCTTCGAGCCAGAAAGTTTCACCAAACTGAGGCCTTCAGACTGCTGGCTCAGTACTTCCAGTACCGCCAATTAAATCTGGATATGTTCAAAAACTTCAAGGCTGATGATCCAGGAATCAAACGGGCTCTGACAGATGGGTTTCCAGGAGTACTGGAAAATCGCGACCACTGTGGCAGGAAGATTCTTCTACTTTTTGCAGCCAACTGGGATCAGAGTAGGTAAATGTAGATAGTGTCCTTATCTTTTTACATACACTCACACTCAACTTGTAATGGAATATTTGTGATCATACTTGAAGCAGCAAGGCCATTTTCAGTATTTTGTACCCATGATTTCATTTCACTAAAACTTTCATCTGATCTGATCACCTCTCATTCTTCAGTCATATCACCATTGAGAGATAAGTGTATATCAGTATGTCAGATAAGTAGTTCGTGCTTTTTTCCATAAATATTTTCAGGTTTCCACCAGATAGTGTCTGTTTGCTGTAAATACTTTGATGCCTATTATATAATTGCTTCAGTAATATCATAGACTAGCCAAACAGGTTGACACCAAATGTCTCAAAACATATGGGGGTTCTCGTAGCTCTTCTGGAGTAGAAGGAACTGACCATATTTATTCTGTCTCCAGACTTCCTAAGAGATAGGTTGGTTTTTTTTGTTGTTGTTGTTTTAACCATTTCAGGAATTACAGCCCATGGTATAAGATTTCCACAATCTGCATTGTAATTTCTACACATTCTGATTAAAGTACGCTTGTTTGATAAGTGGGAGATTCATGCAAAGTGTATTTTCTGGTCAGGTCATTTCTCTATAGAATCATAAGAACAAAGATATCTCCCAACCATTATTATAAAATTATGTTCTTAAGTGTTAATGTGATCAGTCAGCTTTCACTACCTATTTGAAGTGATACAGAGAAGAGGGACTAGTCCAGGAATATCGTGTTGAGATTGCCCTCTTTGTCAGAAGTCATTCCATTCCATTTTCCTTGTCTTCACGATGAGATGGAGAAATGTGGAGAAAAGTTGTAGGATTGCCATGTATTCTGCTGATTTTTGATAAAAATTAGAAGGAAGAACAACATTCAGATTCAGATTTTGAGTGTCATAAATTCTGATGAGTTCCAGGTATGATTTGCTCTTAGCATGGTCTAAAGTTGTCCATGAAAGTGTCTCATCCTTAGGAGTCAATAGACTGGAGCTTTGAATTTATGTTATAGAAATTATTAGAGAACTATATACATATGCCTGCAATTTTTCATGTTAATTGTTTTCTGGGAAAACCTTTCATCTCCATGGGAACACAGAGTTCAGAAGTGTTTCTAATTTCCTTTGTGTGTACAGATCTGGTAAATAATTGTACAGAAAAAGTTACAGAAGTGTAACTTTACATATACAAAATTATTTGGTCGAATCCTGAAGTGAAGCCAGTGATAAAAGTCCTATTGATTACAAAGGGGTCAGCAGTTTATCTATCTCCTCTCTTTTTGAAATGTGAGCTTGTCTTTCTTCCAATCACAAAAGCCGTTCCTTTAGCTTTTGGCCTGTAAAGAAAGATGAATGAAAAGGTATCTTGAATTAATAGAAAGTATCATCTTTAGAGGACGTGGCTCTGCTGGTTGCATTAAGGGATTTAGGTATTATATAGACCCAGCTTTAGGTTTCTGATTCCTCAACAAAATGAACCTTTGCGATTAACCTCATACATCACATCCTGCTCCTGGAAAGCTGAGTGCTGCTGTCTAAGGCTCCTGCAGTGAGATTTTGACAGAACATTGATTCCTGTCAGATTTTGGCTCAGATTTTTAGCAAGTCCTTTAATATGCATCCATGAATAAGTGTGTGTGTGTGTGTGCAAAACCCAAAGTGATTCTGCATTCAAGATACCTTGTTTCTGAAAATGTAATTTTAACCTTCAAAGAAGAAAACCTGAGGCAAATAGGATAAGATATACTTTCCTAAGTCTCCTCCGTGAAATTAAAAATCACTCGCAAATTTTACCTCTGTTCAGTCACTGAGGCTCAACTCCTCTATGGTTTTAAATGACAGGAAGTATCATTTCTGTGGGCTTTTGTAGTGCTCCAAGTACAACAAGGATTTGGGACAGGAATTGGGCTGTAAGTAAATAGAGGGATGACCTTTTCCTTTTTTACTGTCTAAAGGCATCAATAAGAGCAAAAGCTGTTAAGGAACGGGAAATTATGAATGCAATGTCCTATTAAGCAGCAGGGAAGCAGGTTATTGACCAGAAGAAATAGATATTCCTATCCTCAACCCTCAACCCTCAAGCAAACAGGCATTGTGTATATCTTACACACATGTATCTTGGCAACCTTTCTATAGATGTGTCTTCAGTGATAGCAAGATGTTTACAAGCTTACAATTCAGCTGAATGCTAATGCAACCAATTCATATGATACTGTGATGTTGACATGAAGAGCTCAGCCTTCAGCATGCCTTTCCTAACTTTAATCTCATTTGCAGTTGGTTGTGTCTTCTCTTTCTTTATGATTAAATCATAATTTATAAGGGATGATTTATAAAGAATCATTTAAAATCAGCATAGCTATAATCCATAAATTTTATTTTCATTCCAGACATTCTTGCCATTTATACTTCTGGGAGTATTATGGATTTAAGGATCACATGTCAAGGAGAAAGAAGGAGCCTCAAAACTTTTTGGTCTTTAAAATATATTGTTTTTTAAAAGGAAATGTCATTATTCGTGTAATGTGACTGCTTGGACAAATCAGGTCCAAGATGTTTTTAATGGCTTCTCTTATCAAAGATAAAACTTCTGTGTGAGATTTTAGAAACTCTTGTTATTTCATCTTCAAGAATGTAACTGATAGATCTAACATCTCTAGAAAACTAGGTTTCAATTTCCATTATCAATGTTTCCAGCTTCAAATTCCAGTTGCTGGATTGCATTAGTTTAAAGGGAATACAAAAATATGACAGCTTCCCATGTTTGTACCTTTGTGTTGTGGCCGTGTCATCTTTTGACCTACTTTTGAATTCACTGAGGATGCAGCACTGTTAGGGTAAGTTACTGTCAGGCAACAAGGACATAATACATCAGCTACTCTACAGCAGTGGTTCTTGTGTTCGCTTTTAAGCATGGTGAATGTAAAACAGCTAACCCCCTTTTTCTTAAGGAAAAAACAACCTTGTGCTGTCTACAGGGTAAAGAACATACCTGTGGGCAGCCAGCACAACAAAGATGATGTTCTGCAAAGTATTGCGCTAGCTTAATGTCTTGCAATATATTTACACTGCCAAAGCTTAAATATATTGAACTTCTTTACTCTCAGAATTAGGAAGATTTTCCAGGTTGCTAACATTTCATCATTCTTTTCTGGACCTTTCCTATCATTCTAGCATTGTTGCTAATGTGCAGGTGGGTGAACTGAATACAAACTTTCACTAATAAACCATCATGTGGTAACACCATCTCTTCTGTTCAGTAGTTCCTTCTTTTCAGATATAAGATTGTTGCTGTTTTCTTAGCTACTCTATCACATTTTGAGCTCATGTTCAGATCAATTCTGCTTCCAAGTCACTGTTTCCTAAAATACAAACACCACTGGTAAATGTGTCATACATTCTCATCCATAATGTGGGCACAGTCTAGCATGTGATTCACACTCTTCTGCAGAGCTAAACCTGTCCTCCTCATCAGTTAACATTGCATAGGTTTTGTGACATCTGCAGAGTTCACTGTCAAGGATTTTATTTTTGCTTCCACGTTGCTGAAAAATATGATTATTGTTTTGACCAAAACCTCCTTAATGACCAGGAAAAAAGCCACAAGGAATTATTCTTACTGCCAAAGAACTATCTGAGGTCTATCATGGTGCTAGGGTTTCATTCATTTAACATGTACTGCATTGGTTTGGTTTTGCTCTGTTTTTTAGACAGGTTTCTTTGAGATGATGCTATTGCTTTCTCTCTTGGTCCTGCATAGTATATTATGGATGTGTTAGTTAATGTTAATCACATATTTAGTTAATGTTAATCACATATGATACAGAACAGAAAGCTTCTGAGGTATTGAATAAGTGAAAATGAGAGGATGTATAGAAAAGAAAAAAGATCATATCAGTTCCAAACTGAAGGAGAGGAAAAATGTTGTTATATTACTGTACACTAGAGAATCCATGCAGGGAAGAGCCACTGTTCACTTTGATCAGAGCTCAGTCCTCAGAGGTACAGAATAATCCAATTACAAGGTGTGAACTCACCCCAAACCCTCAAAGGCTTCACATATGCCACTGTTTACAGAGTACCTATTTTTTAAATGGAAATCGTAGAGCGATAAAGACAGATAAGGATGACAAACTGATCTTGGCAGGAACTTTTTCTGTTAAATAATTTGCATCATAAAATATCCCAGTTGATAAAACAAGTACATGTGTACATACAAACATAGAGTTTTGATGAGACCCGAACCAGGATTTCACATAAAAACAAATGTGCCATGTGCTGGACTACGAATACTATTTCTCACACTTTTCCATTTCAGCAGTCTCACCAAATCTAAGCCCCCATTCCTCTGATGCACCTCTAGTGAAATTGAAGCTTTAAAATAAGTCAGATAAGAGTTCTTTTTCGGCTGTTGGATTGAAGGAAAGCCTTCACTAACTACTGCAGCTCTTCCTAGGTCTGCTACTGCTTTCTAATATATCCTGCTTGTACACTGGGGAGATGGGGGTTTGGGCGAACAAGTAATTCAGCAGAAGGTGTTCATTAATCTTCCAAGTAAAGATATTTCCTTCAAGATCATTCAGCCAGAGTAAAATTTATTTCTGTGTAGAGAGCTAGCAGAAGGGCTATCTCCAGTCATGTTCCTCTGAGAATAGGGTCTTGGGGTAAGGGGGCAGAAGGTTGCCCATTGTCTTTTGCAGTAAAATGGTAATTAATTTCTGTCTTCATCTCTGGACTTTTGTGTCTTAGAAGCTGTCACATAGCTCCAAAAGTTCTGTAAGTCAGATGGAAAAAACTGCTGCTTTATTTACAACATATATTCCCAAGTCAGCTGCTAGCTATAAATTCTCTTTTATTAACCAAGGAACCTCAAATGCCTGGTACTTACCATTCTGTAGAAAAGTGTATTGAGTTAGACTAAAGGGCAAGGAAATACTCTGACATAATGGTAAACCAACAGCTATAAATATTTTAAAGGATCACAATAGAAAAAAATGATGTCCTTGCTGAGAATGCTCATAGTGGTGTAATTACAAAGATATTATCATCAGCATATGCTGTCAGTATAAATGAATATGTCTGAAATGCTGATTATTTCAATATATTTCAAGTATAATCTCAGATGCTTAATAGAATATGAAGGAATAAACATCTGCTGAGACTGATTTATAGTCACAGGCAAACTGTGGCAATAACTTAGCCTCATAGCTGTTTATTATGAGAGACTGAAGCTGAAATATGCCCAACCCTAACACCAGAATGATTTTTACATAGCAAGTCTGTGTTTGGCTAGGAGGTAGTGCTTCTGTGTTGGGACATGCTTACAGTAATACAGATTGAGACTGTGGTTCAAGCGTTGCATTAACCAATAAACAGCCTAGAATCACACTGTATTAAAAAATAAAAATAAAAAAAATAATATTACAATATTGCATTACTGACCTAGTCTGAAATGGCAGCAAAATTCAGGGTAGTAGAGGAAGGAAGTGTAGCATAAGCAGAATATTCATTTCAAGGAGTAACAGATGTGCAAATTAAATATTAGACAAAGAAAATTAAAAGGAGTTCTGTCTTGTAATGTTTTAATTTGTTTGGAGGTGGCAACTTAATTCAGTTAGTTCCATTTGTTATGGAAGCCATGTACAGGAAGGCAATTGTAGTCCATATGAATGACAGAAGGATGACATACACAAATGGCAGTCCTGGGTAGGGCTGAGAAAGGAATCAAGGAAGAGAGAGAAAATGTCTAAAAAACAACAGCTGGGAAAGTTATGAAGCATATGTTGAAGAACGAGAGAAGCCTGACTGAAAGGAAAGAAAAAAAATCAATGGTGGGGGTTGAGGGAATCGAACACATATTGAGAGGGAAGAGAAGGTGACTGGATTGCATTGGGCTGAGGGCTGACTGAAGAGCTGTGAAGGACAGTGCTAGTGTGTGAGACAATTGCGGAAACTGGCCTGAGGGATAACAAAGGGAAACGAAGGGCAGACTGGAAAGTGGCTCTGTGCCACCTGCCTGCCATGGAGAAAAGAAACCAAATCCAATCCCCAAGCTTTATAAATCAGAGAGGACCGCTGATTAAGAAAAATACACACACACAAACATACATACACAACAAACATGTGCACACACCCCACCCTTCCTTCCCAGACGGTGTCAAAAGACCCAGATTTTGTGTGAGGGTTTATGTCTGGGTGGCAGAAAAGAGAAACTGCATCCAGTTGTGATAGCACTCATCCCTTGTCTCTAGGAAATGACCCATACTCCTACATGAGCCACCTATGTCATCCTCGGAGCTGGGTTCTGCAAAAGAACATTATAGCAGGGCTATAGCAACACAGTAGCACAAAGTCAAACAACATGACATCCCACTTGGCTCTTCATCCCTCTGACCCCTGGGAACAGCTGGTGATCATGAATGAATGTTCTTATAAATAGGAGGGGTTTGAGATGAGACTTCATAGGAAGAGAACACAATATTTTTTGTCGGAGCTTTTCCTAGATCAAGTTTTCTAAATATCTGGTATTCTGATCAGTTTCTAACTTGCCAACCTAATTAAAAGGAGCTAAGACAAATTCATGCTTTGCAGCAGGAACAGAAGTCAGGGGAGGAAGAAACCATAAGTCTCTGACTACCTATTCAATAGGCTACATGCAGTAGAAGTGTCAGAAAAAGAGTGAGTGGAGATACTGAGTTGGAATCCTTAAATACATTAGAAATTTTAAAATTCTAATTTCTTGATATATTATTTCCCCAGGCCATAAGTTATTTTAGACTCTTTCCTCTGAACTCCAAGCCTCTATATCAGTTGGATTTTACATAAAATAATCATTTTTTTCACCACACCCTTGTAGGTACTGAGCATCCTGCACTTCCAGCACACTCAAAGCAGCTCAAGGGATGCTGGTGAACTGCTGCCATTAGCAAGCTGGATGATCCCAGTGGAGTTACACTGGACAGCATGAGTTCAGACAAGATGTGCATGGTTGGAGGGGTGCTGAGCTCCATGAAACATCTGAATAACATGTTGGGGTAAATTCTACCCTGCTACCATGGTCACCCTGCTTCAGGGTGCTCATCTACCTTGGAAAGGCTGGAGGACAAGAGAGACATCAGCTCTCGTAGTTACACTGAGGAGAGTGCTCCAACCATGTATCTCTGAGATGGTTTTGATAATATGAGGAAGGAAGTGGTAGAAGCACCCATTTACCACTGGCACCTAAAAATTTAACAGACCAGATAGAGGCGGAGGCCTAGGGAAAGGATGGAGGAGTAAAGACATTTCAATTAAACTAGCCTGAAAATTGAGTTGTTAAAACTCTTCTGTACAAGATATTTTGCCTCTTTTGACATGGGTAAACCAATAAAACAGGTAGAGCATCATAATTAATATGCCATGAGAAGAAAATGGAATCACCCCTTGAGGAAGAGGAAAGTTTTGTCTTAAATTCTGTCTTCACTCTCACAGTTTTTATTTTTAATAAGTGCAGCAACCACAGGGGCAGTAAAGCGCAGCTATCCCTTGCTCCCCGACCATGATAATTTCAGCTCTGGAAACTTCCTGTAGGGTCCATTGGTAGTGGGAATCACTGGCAAAGCCAGCCAGTTAGCCTCTTGCTGGAACTATTTCCTATGCAGCTGCCTATTTTCTGTCTGTGCTGAGAAAACTTGCATCACTAAAGATTAATTTTTAAGGGAAAGGTAATATGCAAATATCTTCATTGGTTCTTTTTCTTTATAAATATGCTACCCCTTTTCCACTTTTCCATTGCAGACACGCAGTGGTGGATGGCATGTGTCTGTGCATGCATCAAGACATGCAGTGCCAGCTATCTTTCACATATACAGTATAAATCACAGCACCAAGTAATGTTATGATGCTATATGATCAATAACAATCTATTTGAAAAATGCATATGGACTATTTATATAATCTATTTATATAATATCCCATAGCACATATTTAGAGGGCCAAAATTCAGAATTTTATTGAATCTGTAAGGTTCTAAGCTATTGACTGCCATATTTTTGAAGTTAATGTATCAGTATACGTAAGAGGAAATATTTGCTTTTCAGAGAAAAATTAGTATGTTTTTCATTTGAACCTTGACAACCTGCTGTGTATCAAACTCCTTGTTAGGGACCTGCTGCTGGCCACTGTCATGAGGATTTGGGGACAGAGGAAGTTTTGGTTTGATCCAGTAGAACCACTCTCATGTACTTTATAAGACATGTACTCATATACTTTTCAAGACATGAAGCTGATGGTCTGAATTAACAAAGCAGGAAGCTCGAGACTTTTTTTTCCCCACGTTTTTAGACTAATATGGTTTTCTTCATTGAGTTCCAGTTACACGCCTTCATTATTCTTTCCCATGGGTAATCTTGTGCTTCCTTCCAGAAAGCCATAATTTCAGTTCCTCAGGTTTTATACCATGTCAGCTAAGGAACTGAATTCCATACATTCAGATATGAATGAAGTAATAAAGGTGAAAAAAAGTGGTAACAAGCACAAGGCCACAGCTACAGTGTGATCAGGAACATACATTCCCCTTGCCAGTGCTAAACCTTTCATTCTTTCCTTCCTTCTGGCTTCCTTTCCCAGCGAATCTAAGTGATAGCAGTCATGTATATTAAATATGCACAGATAAATCTACAGAGTATATGTGGTACCTATACCACTTCGGAGTGCTAGGGTATGTGTTAGCACACAGAATTTCTTTTGTATAGGTATTTCTGACCAAGAAAATCCACACCAGAGTGAGATAACCCAATCTAAGGCATATTCATCCTCTCCTATTATCTTGGACCTATGATCCTCTAAATTGTTCTCACTTCGCGAGGTTTCTGAATGAGAATGCATTGCCTTGTTTTCCCAGGGATAATCCTACCCATCTGTTCTGTAAGTACAAAAGGAGAAATGTGATTTATATTGAAAGAGAAAGAGACTGCTGAAAACTCCTGCTTCCCAATGCACTGCAATATTCATTTGAAAATTGAGATAAAAAAGGAGGAGGAATAAACTCTGACCTAGGGAGAGATGGTAGGAAACCTCTCAATTTCTTAGGTTCTCATTTACATGTAAGTCATTTTTAGCTGGCTACTGCAATTTAAATTCACTTTCACTCCAATAAAGCCTTCAATTCTGTTTGAATAAAAGAACTTTGCAAATCTGAGGAAAATGGCAGTTTTTGTATGCTGTAGCTGCCAACAAATGCTTTTCTTTTTTCCAGCATCTTATTATTATTCTCTGCTAAAATGTATACACAGGTAGATGTACATTCACTTTCTTTCAGAGAACATTTTATATGATTCATTTAAAAGTAATCCAGGATCATTTGGGGGTTTATTTCAAAAAGAGGCATATCAGATGCAGACTCCATGTTAAAAGCCAAGGAGCCTTGCGAGACATGAGACATACCTGCCATTACTGGTTTAGACCTGGCTGACACGTTTGTCTCTGCTGGGATTTTCTTAACTCTTGGTTTGTTAAATAAGATATTCATGGTTAATTAATGGAGAAAATACTGATTAGGTACAAAAGGATTTGGGGGTAAAAGATGAACTACTAATGGAATGATACAGTAAGGCGATACCGTTGAGGAAACAATGTCTCTGCGCTGTATTACGGGAGTGTTGTCTGCAGGACACCGGCAGTTATTCACCTTCATTCACCTCAAATGACCTGACCTAAGTACTAGCACAAGAAACAAATTTGAGCTAAGTCAAGGAAAGAATAGTAAAACAACAAGTCTGGAAAATATGACAATGTAATAAAAGTTGAGGACAATAAGAGATGGGATATGAATTTTCCTATAGATAAAAGTTTACCTTGATAAAAGGTGCTGATGAAAAGATCCCCATTTCCTTGGAGATGGGAATACAGAATAAAACCAAAATAAGTAATCTTCAGAATAATTAGATTTCCAAAATTAGAAAACATTTTGCCATCATTAAGATGGTTCAGGACCCGAACAGTTAACTGAGACACTCTGTGGACTCCTCATCACTGAATTTTTTACTGAAGAAGTCAAAGACAAGCTAGGAGTACCTATGATGATGCAGTGCAGGAGATGTAAGAGATGCTGTTAGGTAATTTCCTGTCCCCTATTTCTAGGACTCATTATGCTTTGTCAAAAGCCTCTGAGTAGGATAAACTCAGAAGGTGCTTTAAGATATCTTGCAGTTTAAGAACATAAACATTATATCAGTAACCTCTGGTATCTAAAAGTCCAGCAGAATATCTTGTGTGTAAGAAATGCTAGGTAAAAGAGTCTTCCCATTTGGAATTCTGAATAGTTGTTAGGTGTTTTATGCCTCTATTATATTTGAAAATGGATAGTTCTGATATTTTATGGTGTTCCAGTGTCATTGTTTCCCACAGTGGAGATGTGTCTCCTACTCACTGTGTGCTAAGGAGGATAATGGTCACAAAACTCATCTCCAAGGTCTACTGCAGCCTTCTTGCTCGATGAGAATCTGTTTGCTTATCTGTGATGCAGAAAACTGCAGAATCTCTAGGTAGGTAGCCTGTCCAGAAATAGTCCTCCAGTGGGGGTTTTCTGACATGACCCCAATAAAAGGAATGCTAAGAATTCAAGAAGGTATCAATGAACAGATGCTCTGGGAGTAGTATGTAGATGCAGTGAGTGAAAGGGCTCTTCCTTGTGCCTGTCTTACTTTCAGGGGCATTGATTTTTCCATTGGAAGGAAGTTTCTGAAGTACTGAGTGTGGCTGTTTGTGAAACATCTCAGTGCACACATAGTGTTGGTTATATGTTCATGGAAGGAATGCTCCAGCCCATGCATGAGCCTCATAGCCTGTCCTGGTGGCTGCTGTTGAGGAGAACAGCACAAGAAGGGCCTTCAGAGCTCTTCCTACCCTGCAGATCAGCAGTCACATTCCTACATTCAAGGAAATTTAATTAGAGTAAAACCACCTTTATCGTAACTCTGAAATACACTGGAGTATGGTTCTGGCACAGTTGACTATATAGTCTCCAGGACATTAAATGCTGTTCTTGAATACTACTGGACCTACCAAGCCAAAAATACTGTCTTAGTAGAGTGGGTTTGAACTTCAAGGAGTTTACTGTGCTATCTCATTCAGCTGCACTAGAGTCAGGGAAAGACAGTCAATAGCAAAGATTATATTAACATACAATGCAGGGAAATAACCTACAGGCGATTGTCAAACATAATAAAATGTACAGACTTTAAATGCAGCTGCACCAGAACTCTTGCCCAGTCAATCCAGAACATGGCTGTTGAACTGGGTAACTTACTGCATGATGTATCTAAAAGACATTGTACTCATACTGACCAATTGTGTTCACCAGCAACCAGTATCCTATGTGAATTTGTTTATTTTTTTGCTATCAGCCATTAACTGGATCCTAACATACTTGGATGAAAAAAAAAAAGGCAAGCCTTAACCCCCACCCTAGAAATTCTACGATCTAAAAGGACAAGAGAAAAGGAGCATTGAATACCTTCAGTAAATGAAGAAGAGCTTGTCAGGGGGTCAGGGGCTTCCTGGTGGCTGGAAGCACTGGTGGTTCCCTGGAGCATCCTGGTCCTAATGGGGGGCTCACAGTCAGACAGTGAATCAGTGACATAGGGAAGAAATAACTCAATATTTCCTACTTGTCACACTACTGTCTTGAGGACAAGGTCTTCTTTAATCTTACATACAGAAGGAAACCTGAACTGGCCCCCACAGAGAGACCTCAGCCCAGGTCAAGCTCTTACACCAGGGAGCACAAGACAAACCCCTTTGCTTACTTTTTTCTCCCTTGAACAAGCTCTATATCTCCCAAAGATATGGTGGAAAATAAGTATGTTGGCTGACACCTAAGTCTGGCCTAGGCTATAGCTCACTATAAATGTCTACAAATGCATCTTCAATAAAAGCACGATTATTTTGTTATCCTGAAGTACCCAGAAACATCAGAAGTGTTACTATAGTAATGGTACATTGAGAAAACAACCATTTGCCAAAGCTGGTGGTGCCAAACCATTAAGAAGGGCACATAAACCTTGGACAAGACTCATTTCTGCATGTGGCAAATTGCTCCAGTGTGAGCATGGCAGGATAATGCAAAATGAAACAAAAGAAAAGAAATTTAAATAGTTATGCTAGAAGAAGTGCCCATCATCATGAAGCAGGTATGATTTATAGCTCAGTACCTCAATTAGTGTGTCCTCTGAGGAGAGGCTCTGGTCAGGACCCGGGGAGAGGCAGAGTGCAGGGGTGAAGTGCTGCAGGCCAGGCAGGGGAGAGCAAGGTGTTCATCAAGGTCCTGCTTGCACAAGGTCCCACTGTGCCAGTGCTGTACGCTGTCATGCAGTTTCCTACTTCTAGAATGAAAAATGGCCTAATTCATGCCTACAATCATGTTGTGGGGTCCTTAATAAAACTAGGGCACATGACTAGGTCAGAATAAGTGAACTAATAGTCCGTTTTCCAACCTACATGAAACTATGAGTGAGATTTCATGACTGAAGCCAGGGAACCTCCTTACCTAATTCTTTCAAAAGCATACAGGGTTCATGCATTTCCAAAGAGCAAGAAGGCAAAGAAAAGGGTTTTTTTCATAACACCTGATTTAGCAATGTATATATTCACATGCATGTGAGCAACCCCAACAAATTCAACTATGGAGACAAAATGCAGCAGTGAGACTATTCATATGATTTACATTAGACATTTTCTTAAGTGTCTTATGGCTTAATATACTTCTTGTGCAGAAGTGAAACCAGTGCATTTACTTGACTGTTACGCGCTGTTGATTAATATTAAAATTGCAAAATCTTAACTAAACTTAAGTCAACTGAATGCAAGAGTTCTGGCAGATCAGGCTAAAAACCACACAGAGAAGCTGGAATCATTCTGCTTTTTGTGTGTTTTTGTGGAGTAAAACTAATTGCAGCATATTGGGTTTCATTTTGTGAAGACTATATCACTTGTAGTTTTTCTTTGATACTGCCATAAGGCCTTTTAGTAACATTTTTTTGAAGTCAAAGCATTGGCTAGAATAGAGAGAAGTATGTACCAGAGTTGTTTTTAAGCAGATGAATTCTGCTGCTGTAACAAATGTGTCGTAAGACTGTGATTAGATCTGTAGGAATGAACTCTCCCTGCCTGGTTTTCCCCTTTCAATGAGAGTAAACTGTAAGGCAGTGACAGACAAAAAAGGACACCCAATGTAGTATTAACAAACCCTGCACTTTTAACGAGCTATCCCATGATAACAAATCACAGCTTTGATATATTAAATCTTCCAAAGGTCATATCTTGCCTGTTAGGACACAAGCACCTCCAATGCCATCTCTTGAAATGTAGGCATTACTACTTTTAAAAAAGGCTTTGAAGTGCAGCTATTCCAATAAACTGTTTGTGGTAACACTCAATGCCTTTACTTTCTTAATATCGAACCACTTAGATCCCAAGGAAAATTATCTGTGACTCTGTTTTCATAAAGTTTTTTTACAGGAAGGAATAGATTAAAAATTCAGTGCTTCTTTGTAAATAAACTTGTGCTAATGACTGCATGCAACTCTTTTCCAGAAAACAAGAGAAAGTAAGGAACAAGGGACGATTTATTTGTTGAGGACTTCTAGTTTTTCTTCTAGTATTTTTCTCAAGGCCATGTAACTACATGTGCTGTGGCAATGTCTGCTGATCCTTTTTCTGCCTCTTTTTTGCTGACTTTTGACAAAAGAGAGCCTCCCTTCTGTCTGTATCTTCACTGAAGTGATCACTATTGACTGTATTCGGAGCAAAGATCGTGAATGTTCCAGCTAAGTGGCTTGAGAGCTGCCTCCTACAAATATCACTGTGAGGTCTGGCAGGACATCGTTGTGCATTGAGTTCAAAAGCACAAAAATTTTAGCTGTCTACTATTTTCTGTACTTAATTGTTACGAGTGTTTCTCCATGAACAATTATTTATAATTGAATGAGTAGTGTAGTGACTTCAATTAACATTTCTTCAGTAATTCTCTGCACTATGTGAGATTCTTATTAGAATTGTGGAAAAAAAAAAAAAAGAAGAATTAATTATATTAGCTTCACAATAAAAAGCAATATAAATTGAAATAGAAGAGTATAAAACAGGACATCATCAGTGTACAGTTTCCAGTTGTTTAGGAAACCTAAAATGCAGCTCTTTCCCCCAGAATCATCAAATCTTGAAACAGTGGTTGCCAGAAGGCAGAGACTAAACATGCGCACATGTAAGTATATTTTACTGTACAGAGGTTAGAGTGATTTAGGAGGTTGCTGATAACATGTGTAATAAGAAATTAACAAAACTTTTCTTTCAGAATTCCTAATGTTGCAATTCACACGAAATTCTGTTTTCAGCTCAACTGAATTTTAATACTTTATAAATCACCTAAATTGTTTTTCACTGGCAAGTCCTGAGAAAACTTTTTTTTGTCTGCCAAAATAACATAACATTGCTACTCCAAGGCAAGGACCTTACTGCACTTGCAACACTAATCTGTGCTCTGCTGGGAACTGGCATGTACCAAAAAATTGTACAGGCTTCAGGGAATTAGAGGATAGAAGTCTGGGCTTCCTTTCACCATTACCATATATTCAGTGCAAAGCTCCACAGTTCTATTTTTGCCACCTTTGGGATCTCAGTTTAAACAGTTACTACACACTGCTGCTGTCAATCCATCCTGTCCCATCCAGGATAAAGCCTTCATGTTGCTAGATCATGGAATTAGTAACTTTGGTTAACTGCAGAAATTTAAGGTTTCAAATCCCAATTATGAAATGTAAGCATTGATTAAATACTTCAGGTAGATCGTCCATTCTTTTCTTTTTCTTTTTTTTTTTTTTTTACAAGCCACTACATTCACAGAAATTGAAGTACTAAAAAATTATGAAGTACTGGTCTTAGCGTTTTAAACTATGTTTAATTTTTCTCTTTGTGTTTATGATATTTGAAATCATGTGTTAAAAATTTATTATAGCTTAGTTTGTCGACTGATCCTGTACAGGAGACATTTTGAGAATAACTGTAACACTGGCAGCTTCTAATTTTCAATTTGCAGCCTGCATTTTAATATTTTTGTTCCATAATTACTTCACCTGTTTTGAGAAAATCAGTGTGAACACTGTTGTATTTCTAAATGAGCTGGGCCAGTTACGTTAATTTGTTCAGGTTGCTGCTTTGGAAAAAATTCAGGGGAGTCCTTCCAGGCTCACGTCTTTTCCCTTTGTCCTGCGATTCTCTCAGAAAATCATATCTTGCAACTTCAAGGCCAACACCCCCCCCCCTCCTCAAACCCAAAAAACATTCCAAAGGACTGTTTTGCCAAAGAAACCCCGTACATCCCAGGAAAGCTCCCTTCCTCACTTGCGAACCATCAGGTGTTTTTAGCTGTCTCTGAATCTGAACACTTTTTGTTCCACTTACCCAACCTATTCTGCATAAGTGGTAGTAAAATCAACTGAAAATGATTTTTATCTTCCTTTAGGCAGACCTCTTTTTCTCCATTGCTGTCATCCATACAAAAATACACTTAGTAAAAGGCTAGTAATGCTACACAGTATAATGCTGATGATACTTGATTTCTGTATTCAGTAATTCCATTTCAAAAGGAGCAATTGCCTCACTCGCTGGAGTCATTACAGAAGCAGTTGTCATTCATGCTGCCTATAGAATTAAATTCCTAGGGTTTCTACTGCAGTGTGGTATGATTCAGACTGATGGTGTCTTCCATAACTTTTGCTTTCTACTAGCTACTTATAAAATTCATTCTGTTATCAGTCTTTTGTGACTGACATACTGGGGAGTCATATGTCCATGGAAACCAGATCTCCCAAAGCAACTTCTGTCAGCTGTTTTCCACATGGGAGGTCTGGTAACCAATGAAGGCTGAGGCAAAACTGGAGAATGTGAATAAGAAGATATACCTTTTCTTAATTCCACTGGTAACATTTGACCAGGCTCCTTACTGTTGGTTGGATCACATCGCATTTTGATCTTGTTAAAGACTCTGTAAAGTCTGGAGTCTTCTACAGATATGGTTTCTTAGGGGAAACAGTTGTTGCTACTCAGTCCTTCAGTTTCTTTTGTGAAGTTGCATGAAATATGATCCACTCAAAACTGGCTATGGTGAAAACTGCTCATATTTCTTGAGATTCATGGCACTGCGTATCCTTTTCAGTGTAACTGTGCAAAGCAGTTTCTTTGTGGCTGGTAGTACCACGATCCCATACACTTTTAACAGTCTTCTCTATTCCATAAACCTACACAGGTTCATTTTTTTCTGGTCTTTCTCCCCTGCTCAGCTGAATCATTATAGCGAATTTTCTTCATCATTGTTTCTGAAGAGATCTGCAGTTAATTTTTCCTAGAACTCTGTCTTATGAATCTTCATGGCATCTGTTTTGAGTTCCCAAATGATCATTTCTACATCAATAATATTAAGTTCTTCTATCTTGTCAGCTATATCAAAGTTGCCTATTGTTCCAGTGGGAAACCTCTTTGATATATAATGCTTGACACATCTTTTCATTTGCTTATAAGAAATGATTAGAATATTTTCATGTCTGTCTTTTATTGGCCTTGAAGGACTCCAACTAAAATAATTTATAACACTTTTTGTGACTAACATCAATTTTGTACATCTTTTTAACATCTGCCACTTTCGCTGCCTAGATTTAAGTACAGGAATAACCATAGGTAAATGCTTATTTGCCTGATTGAATAGCCATTTTAGTGTTTACTAAGATATACTTGTGTTTCTATTTTTTGACACGTCTTCTCATGTCTTGATAAACTCTTACCTAATATCTCTGAAGAGTTTCAGCTTTGATTATTTTTCTTTGGTGATGATATCCCACATGGCTTCATCAGTCTGTTCTTGCTGTCTAGCAAAACCCTGATATGCTCTCCACCAGACAGGCATAGGGACCACTGAGCTTCTCCAAGCTTTTTGATAACATAATCATTTTTTATCATCCTCTATATTATGATAGTTAAAATTCCATTTTTACTGGAGAGAGGTTGTAAGTCTAGATACTGTGGTGTTTCTGACTGCTTTCTTTGCAAATTATGTCTTTGTTTTCACTGGTGGCATTGCTGCTCACTGCCCATACCTGCTCTGCTTTTTGCTTTCATTCCTCCCAAAAGGAGAAATAAAACATGGTCTCTCTGACTGTCCATTATACCATCTGGTGATATTAGAACTATTTTATAAACCTTTATGTGGAGATACACATTACTACCACAGCATGATCTTGCCAGTGAAGATACATAAACCATTTTCCACCATCTTCATTTGAACCATTTCTAGACATACTATGGCTGTGAGGTCTCCAACAGTCAGTCTCTATATGTGCATTCATTTCACACAGACCAAGGAGGATGTCATGCTGCCTTAATAAAGTCCACTGAGATGTTGTATTTTTCTTTTTATAATATGTTACGAGTTTTTTTTAGGAACATAGTACTGCATGACTGTTATCTTCATACACAGTGTCTGGAATTTCACGTACAGGGTACTACCCATAACTTGGTCTCAGTTACTGTGGCTTTTCACCATGATCACCTCAGGTCTGCTCTTCCTACTGGATAGATGTCATTCCTTGACCCTGATGCAAACTGCTCTTGACAATCTGGACTAAATTTTCCAGTTTTCCTATGGTTTGTTCTGACTTTTTTTTCAGCCTGTAGAAGCAAGTGTACCTTCCATAATTCCATACACAAGAAAAAGTGACTCTTCAGCAGAATATTTTTCCAAATACGGGCTGCTTTTACAGGCAAGTTTTGACTCTCAGCTGACAAGCACACTGATTGTACACTATTTGTGGCGCTAAAAATTTCAGACGGACGAGATTTCTCTCTGGCCTTAGAGCTTCACAGAAATTTCAGCCTAAGTACTAGAAGGAAAGAGGTGTTCAGGCATACCTTTTGGGTTCATTGTCATCTTACCAGCTGAAAGTTTATTACTGCAATTTCAAGCACACAGAATAAGTCTGCTTCTTAGCTGAACAGTTAAACTTTCCAACAGAGGTAGAGAAAAGTGAGTTTCTGATTTCACTTTCAGGCACTCTGCTACATTTTTCAAAGCTCTCTGGACTGATGAGTGTTTTGTGAGTAACCAGGTGCTGTTTGAATATCCACAAGCAATAACATGACTTTTGTAGTTCTGAACTCAGCACTTGCAGAATATATACATTGGTGAGTAGTTATTTGAATTTAACTTTATTATTTGATCTAATAATCATCGAGGGCTGCTGTAAGAATGACTGGTTGCAACCAAAGGAACAGTTAGAAAATACTGTTGAAATTGTCTAAGGTAAAATATGTAAGCATACCATTTAGTTATCTAATTAAAAAAAAAGAAATCTTCTTGTGAAGTTTGGATTAAAGTATTTTCAGAAAAGTTAATAAATATATGGGTGAACTCTCGCCTTGCACATGAAAGTGTCCCTGATACTTGAGGCAAAGAATAGGATTTGTAAGAGGCAAAATTATGTTATCATAATGCCCAGCAGTAATATTCTTTTGGCAGATGTAGGTGAGGTAGGTGGTGATAGACAGAAAGTAAATGAAAGTTGTGTAGTTCAGTAAAGATTAGCAAAAATGGTGGAAAACTCTATAATGACCTAGAAAAGCAGCATTTATAATGCAAAGAACTCTAAGTGCAGTGCAAGAACATGTTGGATTTTAATATGTGGCCACATCTTGTATGCAGATCCTTTATTCTCTCTTAACTTTATGCAGTTCCTTCTGGGTTTTCAATTACTTTTAACCTTTTAAGAAAAGCATCAGGTCGTTATGGACAGCACAATTAATAAGTGTACTTATTGTGCAGTAGTGGTCAGAAAAGTTAATTAGATGTTAGGCTGCATTAAGAATGAGATGGAGAACAAATAGGAAAACATAACATTTTTTTATGTATGCTGATATTCCAAACTCACCTTGAATACTGAGTTCACTTTGTATTATCTCAGAAAGAAGGGGATGTAAAAAATTTAACTGTCCAAAAAAAAAAAAAGCAATAAAAGGAATTCATTAGCATTGTGAACAAGTGAAGTAATTGCATCAGGAAGGAGCAAAAAGTCCAGGGCTATTTCAAATGGAAAGATGTTGACGATGAGGTGAAGATATAGCTAGAGAGGATATAGTGGAATCACACAGAGAAAACTGACTGAACCAGTTGTGCCATTTGTGCCAAGGCTGTGCAAGCACACAGAAAAAAATAAAACAGAGGTCACCAGGCATAATGCTTCTAACCACAAGGCATTCTTGCACCAGCATACATTTTGTTCATTATTACTACAGCTGTACTTTGAGGGAACAGTATCACAACATTGGTAAAACCACGATGTGAGATTAAAAACTACCTCTCAAACAGTATCCTGAGCTGTGACCATCAGTCTGTTCCCATGTGTCATCTCCTAAATTTCTTACACTGGAGACCACTAATCTGAAACCACCATGGACTCTCTGATTGTGCTCATGCTGGGATGTACACTTTGTCCATCTTCCTCATGTTCCTTGCAGAGGACATTGCATTTGGGACTATCTAGGCAAATTACCACAGTGGCTTTGTTGAATTGATTTATTGATTGCATTTAGTGGTTGTAGTGTAGGGCTTTTAATAATTTCCACTGTATCAACACACTACCTGTGATTGTCACTTACTCCTCCTCAACAAAGAAATATGCAGTGTGCAAGCATGACATTGATCTGCGTACTAAAAGGCAAGAAAATCACCAGTGTGTAGCTCAGAAATACTTAATTCCTGAAGGAATAAAACAAATCCACAGCCAAAGGAGCAGTCATATTGCACCCGAAATTCAGTTCTCATTTCCCATACAGCAGCAGGCTGCAAAGCAGAGCTGCACACTACCTCTGAGAGTCTTCACCCTGCACATCACTGAGTGCTCTGACCGGAGCCCAGCCAAGGCATTAGCCCGGTGGCTGGGCTGCCCCACTGCACCCACATGGAGTCCTGAGCAGTTGCTGATCTTGTGCTGTGAAAGGTTGCAGTTGGTTGCCTGCTTAATTTGAGATCAAGTTTCTGGAGAGCTCAGGGAGAGATTTTTTTTAAGCTCTCGGGAGTGTAACAATTCTATTCTTTATCTTGGGCTGATTCTCTGCTAAATGGTGTGACACTTCCCTGGGCTGAGGCAAAGGGAAGAGCAGATGTCACTTCCCCATTCGCCTGTGTAGGTCTTTGCTGGAAGCTGGTCCTGCCGGGGCTCCAAAGAGCCCCATCACCTGCATTCTCCTTCCCTAATCGCAGGGGCTGCAGAGGTCCCTGTTTTTCAGACAATTCACACATAGAAAGGGTTCTTGCACAGTTACATTAAGATCACGGACAAAGTATTCATTTGATAACGGTGCCCACAGTATGAATGAGTGTATGTAGGAGGAGATCAACGCAGACTTGAATGTGGAGCATGTAATTCAGGGGCTATTGGTTGCTATGGAGTTCAACTGAAGCGGAAAGTGACAGCAAAAAACCTCGTAATACTTGTATATAGAAGAATCTCCAGCAGAAATATAACAAGGGGAATATTTTTATATCTTTAAGAAAGCCACTGAGAGGCAATTTTTGCATGATAAAAGAATAAACTGATGTAGTTTCTTTCTGCAGGCTGGTACATTTCCCCTTCACTGACAAAGGCAGAGGCTTCCAGCTCACTCCAAGCAGGAATTCAAAGCCAGCCAGATATCTGTGGGTGGCTGGCCTCCATTCAGTTATAAGCTAAGCAGTGGATTTCTAATGTTGTTATATAGAGTTCAGGATTCAGCTTAGTCTGTGCTATTCTTTGTATCCAGTGCATTGTTGGACTAAGCACTTCTGAGGAAAAAAAAAAAAAAAGTCAGTACATTTGTCTATCTTGCTTGTTATCCTGGATGTAAAGTTACTTGGAAATTTTATTTTTAGACTTACACAGATGCTGTGGGGAAAAACTTGCTATCTTTTCATCACAAAACAGGAGAGATGACTGTCTGAAGCTGACATACTGGAACAACCAAAGATAGCTACACTGGATGTGACAGAAGAATAATTTGGAGATATAACATTAAATTGATGCAACCTGTGTTTTACTCAGTAGGAGTTCTATGTGCATATATTCTGGTTCTACGGAGAAAAAAAAATCTGTAACTCGAGCACGACAAAGAAGGGGTTGGTACCCTACAAAATAAGAAAAAAATCTCATATTTTTGTGTGAGAATTTCTCCAGTTTCTGTGCTGGTGAATTATTCATATCTTGCATCTAATGAGTTTAAATGGCTTTGAATTGTTCTATGAAGAAGGTTACCCACGACTGGTCAAAATATTTGCTGTGAACAGTTGCTGTGAATGCAACCCATTTTCTCTGTGAATTGGAGACAAGCCTTGCTAATTTCTGTGCACATATGTGCTATTCAGACCTCAGACAGATGAGACAAACAAGCCCTTTTCAGCACATGAGTCAGCTGTGAGCTCCTCTGTGTGACTGTTCATCTTCTCTGGTGCAGGATTAGTCAAGTGAGTCGTCATGGTTATTCACGATTCTGCAGTTATTCTTCCTGGTTATTCTTCAGCCAAGGTCTGCCCTGTCTTGTGTGGGGTTCCTATAAGGGGCCTTTCTTCACATAAGTCATAAAACATGAAGATTAGGACTTGCAGCGCTTGGACACTGACTGCTATTTCCCTCTGATGACAGAGAGACAGGGTAGCTACTCATGATCATGAGTTTGAATCAAGACATGAATCCCCAAGGACTGTAGGTCACTAATTTTGAGTGTTTTTTTAAGCAGAGATGAGTTTGAAATTCCTAAAATAAATATATTCGTTAAAAAACCCAGATGTTTTCTAAGAACACATTAATGGAACTTGAGACTTTCTTATCAATACTTCATGAGCAGAAAGGAGAATTTAATCTCCTAAAATAAATTACTTTGTATGATTTACGAACAGTGGTTCAAAACCCAGTGCTGACTGGATTCTGAGGGTTTTTCCATGAACAGTGTAACTTGGCTGTGTGTGAGAACAATTAAAAAAGTTCCTTCCTGGGTTCTCCCTCCTCCACCAGCATTGACCTGTTGTGTTGTTCATGTCTTCCTTTCTAAGCCTTTCATAGAATCATTTAGTTTGGAAAAGACCTTTAAGATCATTGAGTCCAACTGTAAACTTAACACTGCAAAGTCCACCACTAAACCGTGTCCCAAAGTGCCACCGCTACACATCTTTTAAACACCTTCAATGATGGTGACTAAACCACTTCCCTGGACAGCCTGTTCCAGTGCTTGACAAACCTTTTGGTGAAGAAATTTTTTATAATATCCAATCTAAACCTCCCCTGGTGCAATTAGAGGCCATTTCCTCCTGTCCTATCACTTGTACTTGGGAAAAGAGACTGACACCCACCTCGATATAACCTCCTTTCAGGTAGTTGTAGAGGGCAATAAAGTTTCCCCTGAGCCTCCTTTTCTCTGGACTAAACAAGCCCAGTTCCCTTAGCTGTTCCTCATAAGACTTGTGCTCTAGACCCTTCACCATCTTTGTTGTTCTCCTTTGGACTTGGTCCAGCATCTCAGTGTCTTTCTTGTAGCGAGTGACCCAAAACTGAACACAGTATTCAAGGTGCGGCCAGCTTCTTCAGCTTTGATTAGCTCATAATTTGGGGCAACATGAAGATATTTTTCTGGCCCTTCTTCTTTCCTCTTCCTCTTCTGTGCTTTACTCCCAGTGAGAATCCTCCTTGCACGGCAGTGCCAGCTCTCTCCCTATTAGAAGCTAAGAGAGCATTTCTGCTTTCTGTTGGTGATTTATTGTGTGGGGAGGGAACAAAGTGAGATGTGGTCTCTTACCTAATTTGTATCTATGTAATGTTTGCAGCTTGCTAAATGTTACTCAGCTTTGGTCACCTTTTTAAGTACTATAGGAGAGAAGCTCTTAGCTCATACAAACATAGGAATGTTAAGGCAAGTTGTCAGCAACTGCCAAGATAATGACACTGGTCCAAACTTTGTTAGTCTGCTGTCTTGTGGGACAGTCAGGATTTTTAGTGACAGCTTGGTTTTGCTTACTACCAGACAATCTTAATGTCTTCAGCTGTCAGTACTTCTGTATGTTCATACATTTAACCATCTGAATAATCCAATTAATTTCACTAGCATACTTAAAACAGAGACTGCTTAACTCTTCAGACAATGTCAAAAGCCTTTACTGATGCCATCTTCTTCAAAATGTATCACTTCTTTGCAGTGTGTCTTATTTGACCCCTTATTTTCCAACCGTCCCTCAGCTTTATTAACCATGTATCTCTTCGAAACGACTGGTGGCAGAG
Organism: Athene cunicularia; assembly: GCF_003259725.1. NCBI lineage: Eukaryota > Metazoa > Chordata > Aves > Strigiformes > Strigidae > Athene > Athene cunicularia. The sequence goes on from NW_020799095.1 coordinate 114,633,200, forward strand.
ACATGCAAATAGATCATTTAATTTCCCTGCAATGTCTTTATCCCCTTTAATTGTTCCCATTGCACCCTGGTACTCCACTGAGCCTTTTGATTCTCTCACAGCCTGCTTACACCTCTTATAATTAAGTAATTTCTTCTTATTTATTTTCATGTTATGCCTTTGGCTAATCTCCCCACCAAATCCCTCAGCTAAACCATCTTCATTTTTGTTTTACATTATTGTTCCTTATCACTAGCTTCTGTTGGGCTAACTTCCCATTTTCCAAAGGATATTTGATGAGCCTCTTTTGTGGTACCTTTCCGTTCAGCCAAGGCAGATAGACACTCTCCCCCCTCCTTTTTGTCTTTCTGGGGCTTGTGCAAATCTTTTGTAACTCATTAGTGGCTCACTTCAGTAGGCTCCATGTTGAATCCTTACAGCACCTTACACATTTCCCTTTGTGTAACAGTAATTTATTTCACTTTTTTTTTTTTTTTTTTTTTTTTTTTGGTTGGAGTAGGGAAGGGAACATTAAGCAAAGGAACAAAAGAGATGGACTAATAGAAAGTGGTTCTGTGTTCATGCATAGAAAATGATTTGGATGCAAATCAGTCACACAGCTGAATGATTTGTCTCAAAGCCTCAAGATTAGGGAGCAGAGGGCTTTGGCCTCAAGTGGCACTCTGTCTGATTTTTATCCAGGCCCTGCATTCACAAAACAGTGTGCCTGCAGACAGCCCACCTGGAGGACTTGTGTGCTGCTTTCATGTCTCCTTGTACTTATCAGAAAAATGTCCTTGTGTTAATTTTGAGTTATTTCCTACATCATGTCTTAAAACTACAAATACATAGAGGGAGGCAGGGATATGGGCAGGGGACATCCAGATTAGTTACACACTAAGGAAACTGGGTACCATATCTTCCAGACAAGTATTTTCTACTTGGAAGTACAGGGAAGTGCAGATGACTAATTGTTTGACAACCCGGTAATTTATTGTGTGTCTATAAATTAGACACACAAAGATTGGAATTCCTCAGTAAAGAGTCCGAGAGGAAGATTTTGTGCTCAATCAAATGAAATATTTCATTGTGATTTAGAGTTTAAGTGTATTACAGAAGATAACTGGTATGCACCATTTCCATACAGCCCTACTGAAATCAGTACATAACATTTAAAAGCATCAGAGGTAGCAGGATAATGAATATGATTTTGAATGTTCTATTAAGGAAACTTCTTCCCACAAAAGAAGCATGAAATCCTTTCTTATCACATTGTGTCCTTGTTTTCTCACCTTCAGTAATACAAGTTAATAATACTGTTAATAATAACAGTAATACTAAGCTTCATTTTAAGATTTGCAACTGTGGGATTGAATCAAGCTCTGGATTAGTCCATCTTCCCCAGTCTATCCAGAAATCCCATCCATTAATGATATCATTCTGTGTAGATACCAACAAGCGAGTAGAGAAGCCTGGCATGTGTGTGAGGATACTTTTGGAGCAACTGCATACCTCTGGGAGCTTCCACAGGGCAGTTCTTGTAGAACGCTGACCCCCATGAATAGAGCTGGGTAGTGTAGGATATATTAAGTAGATATGATCTAGGGGTTCAATCGCTTTTTTTCATCACTGAAAGTCTAATAATTTGATGCTACCGTTTGAAAGTCATCACTCATTTCAGCTGGGAAGTGGGTAGTATATTCATACCACAGTTTTTTGAAATAAATCTAGACTAAAAATAAATGTCAGTTGACAATCCAATTGATATGTCTTCACCTTACATTGTTAAGGAAAGTACTCCTTCAGTTTGTCTGGTTAGCACAGCGTCCCCATACAATTTGGAAAGGTCAATGTTGTCCTGTTACTCCAAATGAGGGAGGGGTGTTCTGGCATCCAGTAGCAACAAAGTTAAATATCTGTAAGCTCTATGTACTGCAAGTTGCCTTAGCAATTACACTTCAGAGAAGCTTCTAACTTAGGCAGAGGCACAGTTCAGAAACAACTTTTTCAAGGGACTGTGTCTTTAGAGAAAGAAAGTACATTTCCACTTGAAACCTGCTGACAGAAAAGAGAAAGAATAAGAAACACTTCACCATTTACTTCTAATAGAAATTCATCATGTGTTGCTGCCACTGAGGGGTAGAGGTCTTGACAGTAGAAAAAAAGTTTGTTTTGACTGCACATAGGTTTTTTTTCTCTCAGGCAGAATTTGAAACAACGCTCTTGTAGACTTAGATGGCTTGTTTTAAATTAAAGAAAACAGCAGAAAAGAATTAAATTAAAATCTCCATGGGAGAACATGGTGGGAGCCTTCCTTATAATAGACCTCAGATCTCATCAAAATTTGAGAATTAAGCAGAAGTAAAGCAGACCTCAATATCAGTGTGTTACAATTTCATTTTACAGAAGGTTAAGCTGTACTTTCTGAAGCTTTACTTGTTTGTTGTTCTCTAGAAGAATCTGTTGTTTGTAAATCATCTTAATGGGAAAGACAGATGATGAGAGTGTCTGATTCAGTTTACTCAGCTGGAATAAGTAGAATAAGTTATTAAGTAGAGTATGGAATAAGTCATCAAATTTTCCAACACACTTTTGTAAAATGCATGAGACGGAAGTAGAGAGTGGCTGAGGCTTCCCAGTACAGACTTCCACATTAAAGAAACCATTTCAACATTTTCTTCTCTGTCACTTGCCATCTCCTTCAGGGCCTCCATGGTTTCTATTTTTTCTCCCAGAGCTGAAGGAAGCCTTGCAGTCAGCTTATTGGTAGCTGCTAACTAATAAGGGGTTCCCCTTTGAGTGGATGCAGATATTTCCCATGTTGCATCTGGTTTGCAGAAAAAAGGTAACAGTCAAACTTTATTGTGCAAAGCCTTGGAACATTCCCTCCACTCAAGCAGGAAGCCAGGGAGCCTAGCTGTAACAATACCATTTTTATTAATATCAGGCTGATTTATTTCCTTTTCTGATTTTCTTCTTTAGAACAGAAAGAAAATAAGGGGACAAAAAACCTCAAACAAACAATAAAAAGGTGATGTATATCCAGAGGAGCAAGGATTTAAACTGATAGCTGGTGTCCATGGCTTCACTAAGAGCAAATCATGCCTGAAAAATCTGGTGTCCTTCTATGACAGGGTTACAGTGTTGATGGATATGGGAAGAGCAACTGACATCATCTACCTGGGCTTGCGCAAAGCTTTTGACACTGTCCTACATGACATCCTTGTCTCTAAATTGGAGGCATGGGTTTGGTGGATGGACCACTTGGTGGATAAGGAATTGGCTGGATGGTCGCACTCAAAGAGTTGTGGTCAACAGCTCGATGTCCAAGTGGAAAGCAGTGATGACTGGCATTCCTCAGGGGCTGGTATTGGGACTGTCGCTGTTTAACATCTTTGTTGGCAACATGGACAGTAGGGTTGACTGCACCCTCCGTGAGTCTGGTGATGAGACCAAGCTTTGCAGTGCAGTTGACACACTGGAGGGAAGGGATGTTCCATCCAGAGGGACCTTGACTGACTTGAGAGGTGGATCTGTGCAAACCTCATGAAGTTCAACAAGGCAAAGTGCAAGGTCCTGCACATGGATCAAGGCAATCCCAAGCACAAATACAGGCTGGGTGATGAGTGGGTTTAGAGCAGCCCTGAGGAGAAGGACTTGGGGGTACCGGTAGATGGAAAACTATAAGCCAGCCATGCGTGCTTGCAGCCCAGAAAGTTGACCGTGTCCTGGACTGCATCAAGAGAAGTGTGGCCAGCAGGTCAAGGGAAGTGATTCTCTCCCTTTACTTCACTTTTGTGAGACACCACCTGCAGTCCAAAGTAGGGCCATGAAGATGATAACGGGGCTGGAGCACCTTCCTTTTGAGAACAGGCTGAGAGAGTCCAGGTTGTTAATTTTAGAGAAGAGAAGGCTCCAGGGAGACCTTATAGTGGCCTTCCAGTACTTAAAGGGGGCTACAGGAAAAATGGAGGCAGACTCTTGATCAGGGAGTGTAGTGATAGGACAAGGGGTAACAAATTTAAACTGGAAGAGGGTAGATTTAGATTAGATATAAGGAAGAAATTCTTTACTGTAAGGGTGGTGAGATGCTGAACAGGTTGCCCAGAGATGTTGTGGATGCTCCATCCCTGGCAGTGTGCAAGGACAGGCTGGATGGGGCTTTGAGCAACCTGGTCTAGTGGAAGGTGTCCTTGAACATGGCAGGGGGGTTGGAACTAGATGATCTTTAAGGTCCCTTCCAACATAAACCATTCTATGATTTCTCCACAGACAAATATTTTCCCAGAATAGCTTAGCTAATATCTATTGTAAGAAATGCCAGAAGAATTGAAAAGGTCTAACTCAGGGTTTATTTTGTCCACCAGTGTGCAGGACTCACCACATCAAACAGAGGCATGTGACTTTCAGAGTGGGACCACGTTAGTGATACCTCTGAAACAACTCTCTTTTTGGAAGAGTTTTACCAAAACAAATCATCATCCCTTGCTCATGTCCCATTCACAGCAAAGCTCAATATCTTGAGGTTTGAAGATAACTGCAACCACTGATTTTTTTTATTTTTTTTTTTTTTTTTTTTTCTGCTTTGTTTTTTCTGCTTTGGTTTTAGGAACTCCTTCATAGATATACTTCGGGCTATCCTACTCTCCTTGGAAGTGCTCATCGAAGATCAGGAGCTTCAGATAAATGGCTTCATTCTAATTATAGATTGGAGTAACTTCTCCTTCAAACAAGCCTCCAAGCTTACGCCATCTATCCTCAAACTGGCCATTGAAGGGTTACAGGTAGGTGGAAAGTAATACATGTACCTGCAACTTTTATTGCTGCAGCTAGCGATTTTGCCTCAGCAGGCACTGGGCAGGGTGAAGAATGGTGGGAGAAAATAATCCAGAATGTTTTAGTGTCCCTTCTACTCACAGCATATAGATTGATTTTCAGACGTTTCTTTTTAACTGTCTTTGGCTTTTATTTCAGCTGTAAATCAGTGTAAACTGTATGTGTGTTACTTACTGCAGCATTAAGAAGGACGGTTAGAGATTTGAGGTTTAATCCATCAGAGGATTCAGAGGGATTAAAATCCAGCAGTGTCTGCCTTCTGGAGTGTGCAGCCCACATGCAAGCACATCTGTATGCAGAGAGAGGGAGGCAGGAGAAGGGACCAGCTCCCTTAGCAGATGGAAGGGTGATGTCGTGGATTTGTGTTGGAGGGAAATGAGGAAGAGTAAGGACAGGCTCCCTGTTGTGTCCTCATTCTGACTGCCTTAATTTGTCACACAGGATCCTGTTACATTATGGCTCAGACTGTTCATGGGCTGCGCATCCACTTGGTGTTTGCAAATAAATAGGAGCAAGCTAGAACCATGTGCTGTCATGGGTTTAAGTGGAAAGTGACGGTAATGCACCTGGGGCCTGATGAGACAAGCTGAGGATGAGGATAAACTGTGGTGCACAGAAAGGACTTCAGTCCTTTCCACAAGAGTCTGAGCCCACCACTGATGTTAGACCTGAGAAGGATTTTTAGGTCTGAAGTACTCTGATACAACCTTATTAACCGTGGGCTTTTGACAGTATCCAAGAACTGTTTAAGTTGGAAATCACTGGAGATCACCTTGTCCAAGCCCCTGCTCAAAGCAGGGCTGACTTAATCTTAAACCAGGTTGTTCAAGGACCACATGTTTCATGTAGTTCCATACTTAAAAGGAGACATTTTGTAAGTCATTGTTTTTCCATTTCATTTTTAGTACTTTTCAGGTATCCTCCAGTCATAAATACCTCAGGAATAATCTTTCCCGATGAGTGCGTATCTGAACTTAAACTCATACACTAGAAAGAACAATTTGTTCAACTCATTTTTTGACTAACAAATTGTCTACAATTAGATCATTACTATCTCTATGTTATTATTCAGAAATGAAATAGAAAAATCCGCCTGCAGTTTTAAGCCTGTTGTGGAGAATTTTCATCTATTCTAACAAATTAGAAAGTCAAGCTGCGCAACTAGTCCCTAGGACAATACTTTATCTTCTCCTGCTGATACTATCATGTCATTTGCCTTCCTTCACAGAGCAACATTCTGTGGTTCAAAAAAACCCTCCAGTCAAAAGGAAGATAAAGCCAAGTGACACTCATAAGGAAACGAAATTCTAGCAAGGTGTCTTTGTGCCTAGCCAAATTTTGCACTTCCAACTCTCTAGTAAGAGGCCAGTCCAACCTTCATCCCATCTGATTCCTGACCATGGCACTGCCGGCTTGCCTGCCTACAGTTTATTTAGTTGTTGACAACAGTATGTTTCTGAACATACCAAAGTCTGGGAGTACTAAAACTGATCTCATGGTTGTGTCATTAGCCTGACATCTTGTGCTGGACAATTTAAGGAGGCTGCTTTTCTTGTTGGTGGGTGGGCATTTAATTTCTCATTTAAAGTGACTGTTGTCTTCATCATAAGTAGAAATACAGCTCTCCCTAAAAAGTACAAATTGGGGTAACATGTACTAGACTTTTCTAACCACTGGTCGGGCTTGATGAGTTGTAAGAGTTGTGATGCACACTCTGATTTACCAGGTTTAGAAGCAAGTCAATCATGCTTATAAAGCACATATTTAGCAAGCGCTGTTGGTAGGGATTTTTTAGGGGTGGGTTTTTTTTTTGGCTTTCACTGTCACTGTTGAAGTACTTTCATTAAGACTTCATTCTATTATTATTTTAAAAGAACTACCACTATCCTAATGTAAAATTTATGTAAAATGTAGTTGAAATGCAGGCAAGACCTACATACAGAAAAAGAAGAGGTGCAATATGAGTTATGCTGGAGGTCACTGAAAGTGAAAAGTCAGATTCTATTCTCATGAGATGATGGCTGAAAAAAATCGAGATTGTTTTAGTTCCTTGTTACTTCTTACAGCTAAGGCACTGTGCATGTACGGATGCTCATACAGGCAGGCTACATGGCTATCCCAGTCGTCCTTTTGAAGAAGAGATTTTGATGATACCAAGTCCTGTGTAAATCTTAAATTTATGCATTTGGGTTTTTTTTCTTTCTTTCAAATAGCTTTAAGCCAATTAATATATTGTCAGTTAATTTTTTCCCTCAAATTGCTGCTGCAGTGCCTTATCACTAAGTGCAGTGAACTAACATTACACAGGTGCATATGTTAATTCATCCTGTGTTGTAAGACCAACACGAGTCAAATCTACTAAACTTGGCTGCAGAGATTAATATGTTGCTATAGGATGCTCAGATCCAAATACTGCCAAGTCTGTAAATGCTGAGGGATGTGAAATATGAGTTACATCACCACATGGCTGAAAGTACATTTTGCTCAATACAACTTTTTCTTCTGTTTGGATTTCTGTATGTATTACATCACACAAAATAGTTCATTATAACTCAACTAGACACCTACTCTGTTTCCCAGTTATTTATTCAATAACCTAAAAGTAGCCTAATGTTTGGACTTTAAGCAACAGCTGTTCAGATCCTAAACAACATTCGTACAGTACGGCAATTCTCATTATGCCACAGCATCACAAGGACAAATGTGTTCTTAATGCCTAAACCACCTCTAATTAATGAGCTCTGCTCTTTTATCACAAGGCAATAGCTACTGTATGCTTTGAGCTCATACTGTACTCCTTCCTAGGCCTTACTGATCTTTTCAGTTCTAACACATTAAAGAGAAGATTGCCATGTGGATGAAGAGGTGGGGAGATGTATTTAAGCCCCATCTATTTTGCCAATAACTTGATGAGTTTTGACTTCTGATCCTTATTCTTTTAATGTGAACAGCTTTTTCCCTTCACAGCACATTTCTCCCCTCTGTTCTCTTCATCTGTGAAGTTATACTTCTCTGTGTGTCGTGCTGATCTTATAATTATCCTGTGATGGTAGACAAAATTTAATTGTTGCTTAAGTTAACCAGAGACTGATCCTTTGGCATTTTGTATAACAGTTTAGAAGTATGAGAGTTTAATGGCAAAGGCAAGAAATGCGTGTTGCAATCATGAAGCAGGTAAAGCATGTAAAACATGGCCACTACAATCCTTCTTAGTATGCAGTATGTTTGCTACTGACCACTGCATTTGAAGAGCTCTAATAAACGTGGCAATTACAGCTGAAGTGTGTGTGTCACAGTGAACATAGCCTGGGTGTCCAGTAAAGCCCTTTTTTTTTTTTTTTTTTGATGCTGGTTGGGTTTTGCTCAGAGGGTGTAGTTACTTCATCTCCAGACAGGATTTTTTATTTTAGGGTGCTCCTAGGGAACCACTGCTTACTTCCACCTTATCCAACACCAGAGCTGTGTGCTGCAGTTGTGTAAATGCATGCTCACATCCATACAGAAATTCCCCCAGCTAGTCCTCTGGGTTGAAATGGAACAACTTCTCCAAGAGCATCCACAAATATTCCAAAACTTTCAGACCAGCATAAGGTCTGATCTCACCTGTCATTGCTTTGGTGAAAACAAAGCCAGAAAGCCACTGACTACCAAGACCCAGCTGAGTGGCTTTACAGCACAAATCAGCAAGCTGGATTCAAATATCAGTTTTGCACTCCAGCGTAACTAGTACTGCCTTACATAAAGGCTAACTTGCCCCAAGGCCATCTCAAGGTACTCAAAGAAGTAAGGTGAATGCTTATATCCTGGCCATATTCTTTTCTTCTCTGATAATTCTGTAATATGCAATTGTGCTCACATAGGTGAGGATAGTGACTCTTAAAAAAAGCCTTATGCCTACCTTGTGACAATGATGAATCACTGCAGGAATGAACTTTAGAGTTCAACAGGGCTTTGACTCAAATTTCACAATCATTGCAGCAAACAGCAGTAACAGCAGGGAACAACCAAGATCAGCAAACAGGCATTTGTCCCCAGATTTTCTTTGGTAATAGCCAGACAGAAGTTACAACCAACAATGTCCATTAGAAGATCCATTAAAGTTCTTTAGTTGGGGTTTTGTGATTTTTTTTTTTGGTTTTTTTGTTTGTTGTTTTTTTTTTTTTTTAATTATCTTCAGTTTGTCATCATCCAGTGAAAACTGGAAACTGATATTTTTGAGAGGTGAGGGAAAAGAAAGGAAATCAATGATACTTGACTTAACACCTTAATCAGATACTGGTACTGATAAAATTATTCTGAAAAAAATTCTTCAGATAAGGGAAAATTTTATAAGCTTCTCTTAGAAAATTGTTTAAGGTACATTTGTCCAGAATACCTCTGATGCTGAGATCAACTCAGACAATCTAGATAACAAGTTTGTTTGGACATTATTGGAGGTTATCCCACTTCAAAATCTGAAATGACAATAGGGAAAACTCAGCCTGCTTAGAATTATATGAAGCTTTTTGATCTTTAATATGAGCAATAGTTTAAGATATGGGGTTTTTTTTTGGCAATTCCCTCCTACTGTAAATATGTGGGATCAAGAAACTTAATGTTGGTTAAATTATAGCAACAGATTACTTGTCTCTTAACACTATCTTATACAATCAGGTATTTTTCATGTTGTGCTTCAGAAGGAAGAGCTAAAATATAAAATAGGCTCAAAAGGCAGACTAGAATATAGACCTTGAAGGAAAAAAGTTTACTTCATTATTATGGCAAATAGATAATTTGTTATTTGTTTGTTTTTCCAAATCTTAGTGAAAAATATGAACTTTTAGAGCCAATAAAAGTTTTCCAATGAAAAAATTATTTTTTCCGGAACAATGCCGTGTTTTCAGAATGGAAGTATTACAGTGAAATATTTTCCAAACTTCTCTGGAAAAAAATCTGAAAATATGTTTTTTTCCAAAAACTTTCATCGGGAAAATCAAAATAATACTCCATTTCACTATGAGTAGTAAGAAGCAATTAATTTCATTCTTAATTGTTATAATTTCTTGCTTTTTCAAAGTTGAAATCAAGCTGAGACAATGGAACAGTAGTTCTGATCAGCATGACCTGGCTTAATGGGTATGATCAAATCTTTGTCATGGTCAAACTGGTGATCTGAACAGAGCCTGGGCAGACCTCATGCATCTGGAGACTTTATCAAACTCTCTGCCCTGCAGGCTTCATCTGTCCTTCACTGGCCTGGACCCTGGAGCAAGGAACTGACTCCTCTCTTTTCTTAAACACATTTGTCCTCTGAAACCCAAGGTAGATGTGATCTCTTTGACTTAGTACTTCCAATTGAACTCTCTATGAGTCATGTGAAGGATGCAGACTATAAGATGCCTTACATAGTAAGTATAAGATACAAATAATGTTTCCATAGTTTCTGAAAATAATACTGCTGTTACTTGAAAATTTGGAAGTGAGTGAGAATCCACATCATTAACAAACTGAAGAACATTCTAAAAAGGCTTCTTCTAGCTCAGGCGTTCTGCAGAAATCTGTAGTGTAGGCAGAAGTCTGTCTATGCTATAATTATCCTATGATGCTGTTATATCTCATCAGGTATTTATAACAGGTCATATTAAACAGAAAACAGAGAACTCTCTGTCACTGACTACTGAAGACAGAACAGATCAAATCCTCAGTAATAGAAACTAGGCAAGTAAAACCATGTATCGGCACATGCATACACTGCCTTGGACAAAGACAAGTTAAAAAAACCTTAGCACCTCATGTAAAAAACCCCTCAGTGTAGACTCTGTTTATCTCTGGGAGACTAAATGCAGACTCAGAAGTCACTCATTCATTTGTTCAGATTCTCCTCAGTCTTCTGGGTTCAAAATCTGAAAGACAAAAATCAGCAGAGAACTGAGGTCAGTTGCTGGAGTAGTGTAACTGGCTGGTGCTCTGTGTACCTCTGCAGAATAATACTGATCTATGGCAGCTGAGAAAGAAACAGGTCCTTCTTTCCTGTCCTCTCTTAGAAAGATGTCCAGAATTTAAAGCCTTGTAAAAAATTCAGGAAATATTTAGATTTTGGATTTTGTGCAAAAGCCTTGTTGTTATCTTTCCCAGAATAGGGAAATTGAAGAAAAGGGGATATTCTAGGCTGGGTCCTTGAGAATGGATAACCATTTCTTCAGTAGTGGCCTACCAGAGGACAGGCAATTTCCCCAGTATATAAAAGCAGGATGTTCCTGTGTCATAATCATAATGTGTTCATACGTCTGAAAGACATGTTGTAGCTTCCCAAACTAGACTCCCTGCTAATTCAAGCTTATATTCATAGAGGCAAGATTCACTATATAAACATGGGTTTACCTACAGAGAGGGACAAATCTGGTTTGTGGAGAAAATAGACAACTCTTCCCAGTATGACTGTTTTAACTGTTTCTGAAAAGAGAGTTCCAAGATCTGATGACATTCAGCATCTGGAAAATGGCTACAGATCAGAATTTAGCAGATGCTATAAGAGGCAAAAGGTTGTCCCAAACATCTAGAAAAACCTTTCTTGATTTGTATGAAACGTAAGTCTGCATATTTACACAGATACTTGGATGAAACTGTTTCTAATATATGCATATAAAAAGCATACACTTTTTTTTCATTAAATGCTGTCTCAAAAGTTCCCAAATCTGATCTCTAGCTATTTTTTTCCTCAATATTAGAATGAGCTTCATTCTAGAGACTTTGTTGAACTGCTGAACATGAAGTCACTACTAATGATGAACACTTAGTATCCATTGAAACAAGGTCAGTTTTAATCATTCCAGAAGTGCTCACGCTATCTGTCTCCAGCAGCTGTTGTGATACACAGTGTGCATACTCTCTGAGATGCCTGTGAGGGTGTCTTTGAAATTTTAGGAAACAAGAAAAGGAATTGACTCATTATATATTAAAAAGAAAGGTAGATAAACAGACTTCTCTCTCTGCAAGAGAAGGCCTATGCTCATTGTGTGCCTATCGTATCTAGGAATTTGACTGGAACAAGGGAAAGGAAAAGCATAGGAGGCTGTAGGCGCACATTGGTCATCTGAAAATTGGATTTAACTGCTTGGTAAAATTGATCAGCCCAGCCATGTTTGCCAGTTGGAGGCTTTGGGACTTTTGGCTGTGAGTAAAGGATAAGCTGCAATGTGGACAGCCCGAAAGGCTGGATATGTTAAGTGGAAAGTCTTTTTTTTAATACCAGTTATTACATTTTATTGAAGTTCTCATTGAGTTGCTGATATGAGTTAGACAGGAAGCAAATACTCTTTCAGCCTCAGCAAGGAAAGTTTACTGCAGTAAGTCTGCTTAGAATCGAAAGCAGCTGCTTCTTACTAGTAGCCAGTAATAAGGCAGCTAGAGCTAACACCAGTCCTGCTCGAACCTTCCCACCAACATACGCATAAGTAGCTGATGTTGTATCTTGAGCCTTTCTTCCTCTCGTAAAATGTGAAGGTGACCAAATGTACTTGCATTAGTGTAGGGTGTCCCTGTCCTCAGCAATTCCATAGAGCTTTGGAAGTGATGCATCTCTAATAACAGTTTAACGTTGTTTACAGTCCCCAAAACTTTCTCCTTTTTAGCACAGAAATGGAATGAAAGCTTCCTGAAGAGTGTTTACTACAGATACCTTCTAGCTACAAGATCTATATAAAGTAATTATGCAAAAATATAAAAGGGATTGTATATACAAGTCTAGACCAGAAAGATACAGGAGTAGTGACATTTCAGTGAGAGCTATGTGCCAAGAGAGATGGAATGGGTATTATTTGGTTTGGGCTATGGAGTGGCAATGGAGGTATATGTGGGTAGGGAGAGGAGTAACAATATGGTTGTACACTGCGGCATGTGGCATGGATTAAACCCTGAGCACAGGTAGATAAGGACTTTGCTTTCTTTAGGAAAGAATTCCTGCTGGGCCCTCGCTAACAACTGCAGGACTGAAATTCATGTCCCCTGGGAAAACAGCTGTGGCGGTGTAAGATCAGTTGTTCCCTTACAGCCCGGCTCACAGTCCCCTTTTTAGCACATGCCTTCAAGGATGTGCTGCATCCGTGGAACTGGCCATGGGTCTCTGGCTGCTGCTGTGCAAGAGCCAGAAGCCGGGCTCACACATATGCAGGAGATGTCTCTCGCCAGGACTCTGTGTTCACACTGTCCACTCTGCTGCTCTAGGCAAGGTAATAATTTTTGGTGCAAATTTTTTACAAAAATGCTTCAGACAGTAACATTTTCAAATTATGGAGAAAGGCAATGATTTTGAGAAATGTTTGCCTGCTAATTGTTTGACTCCTATTACGTGCAAAAACCCAGGACTTTTCTACTACACATAACAATTGTCTTTAAATTAAAGCCCTGTCTGTTTTTATTATCTCCTCCTAAACGAGGGAACATATAAATTCCTCAATACTTTTTTACAGTCAAAATGTGTATGGTCCATATGGTCAAAAGAGACTGCAATATTTCCAGTAAGTTTGAGGTGAAGTCCCAGCTGATGCGAATGGAACATTTGCCCTTGACTTGATGGAGGCTGTAATTCCACCCTATTACACCATGGCAGGAAGTGATTTTCCACTTCATAAGAGTTTTCCAGGCTTGCAGAAAATATCCCCCAACATCTGAGCACTTTTTGGAAATTTTGCACATCAGTTAGAACTTTTTGTCAAATTACAATCTTGACGCACCCTGTTTTGTTCTCAAGCATTTTTATCTTTTCTTATTTGTGTAGAGCTTAACACTTGAAACAAATATTCCTGAATAGCAGGGGTTTCTTGATGCAAAAATGTCAACTTGAAACATATCAAACATCACAAACTTTCAAGGAGAGATGAAAACATCAAGTGAAAAACTCATCCTACTTCCTTCTCCCTTCCTCTTGCCCCCTACTAAGCTTTGATTTTGACAAATTGATATCTTCTGAGGAAAAAATAATTTCAATGAAAATTCCTCCAATAGCTGTACTGCCCTATAATTCAAACCTTCCTATTATTCTTTCAGGATATGTTTTGCATCCCTTTCCCATAGACACATATGAATGTGATTTCTGCTTTTCACTGTGAGCACACTCCCACTGTTTCAAACTGTTTACAGTAGAACCAGTGTAAGAAAAATAATTTCCGTTTCATAGGGGACTTTCTGATCAACTCCAATCTACATTCAATGAAAATGCAGATAAGAAAAAGTGTAGCTAACACAAATACAATTACAATGCAAATATTCTTCAAATAGCAGATACATTTAGAATGTCATCAAATTGACATTTTTTCAGAAGAAAGGCAGAAGCATGAATATATGTGATGAGCAAAACAGTAGATTGCTCTTTAAGAATTACAGAGGATAACAGCAGAACTTTCAATAAACTGAAAATAGAATTCAAGCTTGCCTAGGCTTATAAGGTAATATAAATCTTATTCTTCTATTTTCCAACATAATTTAGAAGCAACTTTGAATTAGTAGAAGTGTGCTCAGTAGCATGAGTGCTCAACATCTGGAGGAGATGGTTTCTGGTGAGTTGGTGGAAATGCTCATTGTAAGAGGACATCTGCACTAGTTACAACGGGTCCTACTCGAGCCTCCGTGTGAAGTCTCATGAAGAGTCCCCCTGGCAATCCTAACATTATTTGGCATCATTTACAGGTACAAAGAACCTGAATTTAAAAGTTTCTCAGGAAATAACATCTCCTCAGTATAGCACAGATAACATTAACCTCCTTGTGATGGTTCTTTCCTTTATCATATTATTTGGTAACATTTATCAAACTTATTGCTAAGTGTAAGAAAAGCTGTGAGGGCACAGACCTCACAGAGAGAGGAGATAAGAGATAAAGATTCCTGAATCTGTACTGTAACTGAAATTAATGAATTGGTACAGATAAAGTACCTTAACTAATCAGTGTGAGTGGGCTTTCTGCTAACATTGGAGACAATATCTACTACTCAATCTCTCTGAACAAAAAAGTTAATAATTTGTCTATGCAAAAAAACCACCCTTTTGCATTTGCAGAAAAATTGGAAGCATTTTATATCAAAAAGAAAACTTTTGCACTCAAACAAAATCAACCAGGTAAACCTCAGTTGCTGTTGCTGGCCACTGTCTTTGCTTAAGCTGTCAATGATCACTGCAGCATGGAGACTGACTCATTCAGCATCATGTGTAGAAGAGCCACTTGGAGAACTGGACTCACAAAGGACTAAAGAAGCAGAAAAGCTGCAGTTCTGGTCAGATACTGTATCAGAATCTCTGCAATTAAACTTTTTCTATGGAAAGCCAATATTTTCTGGAAGAAACCCACAACTTTTCTCACAGAAATAAATAAATAGTTTGGCCAGAAGAGCTGCCTCTTATTGAAACCAAGAGAAATTTGGGTTCTCTGCAAGATTCTAGCTTATGTTTATAGTGTATCAGTCCACATATTCCCACTCAGTCTTCGCCAGGGATATGTGAGTTCAAAGGGTCTTCTGGTCATCTAATAACAGTGTCTGCTCATAGCAGAGTGACTGCAAATACTAGATCAGTTCAACTGCAGCCATCAAATCAGCCAGCCATTTTCTAGCTTTTTCCACTCCCCAGTGGCCCTCCTCTTTCTCTACCTTTGATATTGTTTTCTCCTCTAAATATTAAGAGATAAATAAAGCTGTGAGGTAAACCAAGTGTGCAAGGTGTGCATTTTGTGGTGCTGAGCTCACAGTGTTGTGTATTCAAACACACAAAATACACTTAACTATTCCAGAAATTTCCCTCCTCCAATTTGTTATACATGCCTGAGTGAATGTTAATGGGGTCACAGCTCTTTGAACTGCTGCTGACAGAACAATAAAGAGTTCCTGTGGTTTTCAAGAAACAGCACAGTATAATTTTGCTTGCTTTGCAAGGTCATTTCTTAATGATATCATTATACCCTCTAAACTCCTAGTCTCCTCTCCAAAACTCAGAACACTTCAAATGACAAGTTACCTTCTCTTCTCCCTGGGAGAATTGAATCTCAATTATAATTTATAATGTGTTACTTACTCAGTGAATATTCTTTTCCTGGGCCTCTGAGAGGTGCCAGCTACAGTATTTTAATGAAGCACCCCTGTTTTGTAGCCTCTCTCCTCTGAAACTGGAACAGTGTTTAAAGGGCTAGACCTCTTATCCAGTTTGTTGAGGAAGGAAAGCAAATAAATTCCATTTGAACTGGCTTAAAAGACAATGGAAACAGCTTAGACTTCTCAGTTCCAGAGGTTACTTATGGCTGAACAGCATTGCCTGAGAATGAATAACCTTACTAGCAAATTCCTGCCATGTCTGATAAAATCCATTCAAATGTTTGAAGCATTTTACTTTGACTGCTTACACCATTTTGATGTTGTTTGTTTTGCAAAGATATTCTAGGCAAATAAGATCAGGACAGTTTGTTAAACTAACAAAATAAGTGAATGTTACTATTAACTTGAGTAAATTTATTTGGTGTCTAAGGATTCCCCAGCTTTGAGTGTATATAGGGGAAAAAAAGGAACACTTTTTAGTGGTGCATTACTTTTTCTTTGAAGTTGATGCAGAAAGTATATTTGTAGGGTTCCAGTTTTAGACAAAAAAAAAAAAATAAAAATCAGGAAATAACCTTGCATGCTTATAGGAGATCTTGTAACATAGCTGTCTGAATTTTTTTTTTAATTGATACTTCACATAGTACAAATTCTGTAATAATATTAGAACATGATTTTCAGAAATTTGCTTTAAACAGCAGAGTGCTCTGTTGGGCATGCACATTGTTGAAAATAAATACCTGAGTTAAATGTACTTCCATGCAGTTAGTTGTCAGGCTGCAGTTTTCCCTCAGCAGCAGTATTTCATACTGACTCTCCTTAAATTGCCTGGACGTGTTAGCAAGTATCCGTGACACTCACATGAACAGGGGCAAGTGATCAAGGATTTCAGCACAGTGAATCCCCAAATATGTCACTAACACTACTAACATGACTGTGGTAACTACAGGCAAAATGTCTCCCTCGTTTCGTGTATTTGGGAGCTCAGACAGCAACTGCTTGCCACCTCTTTCCAGACCTGGAGGCTGTCTTTTTAAGGCAGACCTCTTTGAATCTAGGCTGGTTGGCACAATAAAAGAAGATGTGGAATAACTCTTGGCAGGAACATCTCACTAAAGATGAAGCATCTGTTGATTTTTGTGTATATTGCATCTTTTTGAGAAAGCTACCACCTCAGAAGGAACAGCTCTGGAAGATGTGACACAGGTGAAGACTTTGAACCCATCTGATTTCTTTGCCATTCATCTGTTGTCATATGTGAAGCCTTTGCAGCCTTTAAACATTGCAAAATACTGTTTGTACATGCTAAATGCAGCAAACCACAAACTTTAAAATTATTTATCTTTTTCTTTTTATCTTTTTCTTTTTATCTACCTTTCTGCCCATGCAGTCATAAGCTCACTTTTCCCCTGCATGTCTCCAATCACTAATGCACAGCAGAGCTTTACAAGCTGAAGTATTGTTACACTGCCATGACGGGAGATTTTATGAAGCAGAACAGCTAGTGCCATATCTTTTTTTTTTTCTGTTT
Source organism: Athene cunicularia (assembly GCF_003259725.1). NCBI lineage: Eukaryota > Metazoa > Chordata > Aves > Strigiformes > Strigidae > Athene > Athene cunicularia. The sequence goes on from NW_020799095.1 coordinate 114,650,601, forward strand.
TTTCAGTATCAGAGTTATGTAAATGAGCTCAGCAGCAACACATCAAACATTGATAAGCTTCCTGTCAGGAGGTAGTACTGGAAGGATATTTGCAGTATTTTGCTTTGCTAAATACATCAGAAAACATGCCATTTCACTTTTTCTTTCGTTGCCACATCTCCCATGTTCTTGGTGTTCTGCTCTTTCTCAGATAATTTTGCCTGAACTTCAAGGTACTGTCTCTTCAGAGATTTTCTATCTACAGTAAGCAAAGCTCAGATGGTATTTAACACTTTTACTATCTTTAAAAGCTTTTAAAGAGTCGTAACATGTGGAGGGGTAGAAAAGATGGTCATTTTTTCATACTATATACTTTTCCAGGACTTGTGTACTATAGCACATTTTGAAACGCTATAGGAATGCAATAGAAGTGGTATTCCAAAAAAACCCATTAATTTTCACCCTGCAGCAAAAGATAAAATAAAAATGGGAACAAAACAAATAAGGCTGAAGTTGGCCTTTAAAATACAACACTTCTGTGTGTTTCTATACCCTGGGGGTGCAGGCAGGAGAGCAATAAACAAATTGGGGCTTGTGAAACCATAGCAATTCCAAGTGGGGTGTGACCCCCACAAGAAGTCCAGTTGTGAATGGTGTGTTTAAAATCTAGATGCAGCAGAAGCAAAGCTTTGAACCAGAATTCACAACAAACTCCCTGTCTGTGGGTTAAATTTTAACAGTGGGGATGGAATAACTGTCATCTGGGAACTACTGCTCTGAAAAACTAAAGGACCACAGGGCTGATACCTTGCTACTGCCACTAGTGGCACCTGTTACTAGTCACTAGCACAAGCAAATGAAGTTGCTCGCAACCAGGTTTGGAACAAATGAAAAGAGCCAGCTCTTGTTGCAGTGCGTTGTAGGCCTGAAAGTTCTTGTCTCAAATGATATGTGGATGTTACATGATATCAAGAGACACTGGACAGGTTAATGTGAGAGAAATCCAGTGAGGGTGTCTAAGGAGACTGGAGTCACATCTGACTTTAAAAGCTGAGAATAACTGAAGGCTGAGAGCGTGTTGGGTAAAGACACATTTACCTGTTCCTCCTCTTCCCTCAGCAGCTGTGTAGGGCAGCTGGTCTAGAGAGAGGATACGGGGCCAGATAAGTCCTTGGTCTGGTTTGCATGCCTGCCTCCTGCTTCAGAAGCAGCAAAATTTGCATCTGTCCTCAGTCATTCCTTCAAGTACTGTCTAGTCATGGTAAAAGTTATAAAACATTAGTTTCCAAGAGTCCGAAGACCCTAAGCAGAAATGCTCCTAAATTTTCTCCTGGGATGCAGCCAATGTCAGGATGGTGGACTGTGGTGGTGGCTCAGGGGCAGCCTTTGGCAAGACTTGGCTCTCCTCTTGTCAGTGCAACTCAGTGGTGTCAGGACATGCACTATTGGTCTATACTGAAATAAATAAAAACATATTAGTATTGACCCTTATGAATAGTGATCAAGCCCATCATAGAGAAACTACAGTTTGCTCGGGCAGTTGCTCTGTCAGTGATGTTACTGGCACAGCAGTGTATACCTTTTTCCTCAAACATCAGTTTATTTCCAATTTCTAGAATGAGGGGGGGATTTACTAATGTGATCTTTTGGGTTTATTAAGTAAGTAAAGATCTGATTCTGTTCAATATGATTAAAATAAGCAAATGCCCAAGCACCATCTCTCTCTGATCACCACCAAAAGAGGGGAAAAAACACATCCCAGAATGAAATAAAAATGTTCGAGCCGATGCTATGTAAGCTAACAGGAAATCATTAGATATATACTGCCCACCCCCTCTGAGATACATGTTTCATTTTGAAACAAATCTGTACTTGGAGGCATCAGTAATTATTTCCATTTATTTTCTGCTTCAGTGATATGTAAAGCTGCAGTTTTGATATGGCTTGCCAAATGACTCCGTTGATTTACATAAAAGGTTCACAGGAGGCAGAAATATTTGCCTGAAGGATAAAAATAAACATATTCAAGCAAATGAAATGCTAGTAAAAATGTAGTAAATTCCAAAATTTAGTGGAAAGCTGATTGTATTTCTCCTTGTGCTTATCTAAGCATGACCACAGCAGAGCTTGGTGAATCAAAAGCAGAGAGCGTTCAGTCATTGCCACTGATCCATCACCTGCTCCTAAACGGCACTGCTGGCATCCTGGTAGCCTCTTTTGCAGAGGACAGCATGAAGGGCTGGTGGATTGCTTGTCAAGCCAGGGTGGGTGGGGGCAGGAGCTGCTGAGCTGAAGGTCTATTTGTCCTCTCTTAATGCTGGCGTGATCATTACTGATGCAAAGGGCAGAGAGAGAGAAACTGCAGAGCGTTTTCCTTCACCCTCTACAGCAAACACCCACATTCCCTGTCCTGGAGACAGATGAAGTGACCATGATCATGAGATGAAAGCTGGACTGTGGCACTATTACTCCAGTGTCATGAAACACCCAAAGCACAGGAAGAGCAAAAGCCCCCTGAATTCCCCAGCTGTGCTCTGGCAGAAAACCACTCAGTCTCTTCCAGTGGTTTCCAGCTTCTTTGCATCAGGTCTGAACAAACCACAGGACTCAAAAGGGAGATAGTTTCACCCAAAACCCTGTTGCTGCCACTGTGCTCCACCTGGCTCTCTTTGAGGAGCTCATGGAAACCTCACAGCATGTCCTCTCCTCCAGGTGAGCAAGAGACAGTCAGGGTAGCTGCTCCATAGTACTGTTACAGTCTCCCTTTGGAAACATCAAAAAACCCCACACCTTTCCTCTGTCTCCTTAGTGTCATGTTGGTTGGTTTTGTTTTGTTTTGTTTTGTTTTTAAATAGAGCTATAAGTACAAAGAGAAAATTTAAGACTCTTCTTTGCATATGCAGTCTAGGTTTTTAGTCTCTGAGGTGCATTCAGTTGATGTCTTCAAGACTGTGTCTGCTGCCATGAAGGCTGGAACCATTTTCTTCCCTTTCTAATGAAAAGCTTTAGTGTAATATCACAGGAACATCAGCTCAGGCTTTCAGGAAATTTTTAAAAATCACAAGATTTTTTGCCACTGCTGCTTAGAATAGGTTTACATATGCTCTCACTCAGCTGCTGCTGCTGACCTTACAGCAGAGAGTGCTGCGTTGGATACGGTTGTGATGGCAATGGGATGGTTAGGTTGGATGGAGGAGACATGGATGGAGAGGTACAGCCTCTCTGAGCCAAATAACACACAGCATCTGTTGTATTAAGCAAGGTTTTGTAAGCACTTCAAACACTTCCCTTCTCACCAAGTTCACATCTAAGTGTTTTCCATAGAAATGCTGTTTATTTTCAGTTAATGTGGTTCATTGCTAAAGACCTCCTCCTTTGGATGCAGTCAAAAGAATTCTTTGTTCAGAGATGCTCATTGCTTACTTTTTGCACAGTGACAATGTGGGGTGGTTTTTTGCTCAGTGAAGAGTTGATGTTTAAGAAATATTCTTCCTCTTCAAATCAGAGTAAGAAGGCTTACTTTGAGGATGAAGTGCTGTGTTGCTGTTTGCTCCCATTAGCACAGCAGAATCAAGAAAGAAAGGAGATAGCAAGCTTGATTTTACTGCCACTTGCACACTCCCTGGAATCCCATGAAGTGGTGACGAGTGAGAACAGAAGAGTCTGGTGTTATTGCTGATTCCAGGCTTTAGCTGGAAAAAAAACCCCTCATCTTATCCCTTGCAAAATGGGTACAGTTTGATTTGAAGAACATAAATTCAGAACATTGTTTCAGTGATAGCAGAGAGCCCTTAATCTAGCTGTTGAAAGACAAGTTCAGGCCAGAAAACAGGTCTCTACTTAGTAATGTGTGCTATCAACCACTACAGCATCTTGTTTAGGAGTGCAGTAGATTCTCCACCATCTGAGCTACGCTAGTGAAGGCTTGAAGGCTTCCTTGAAGATGTGTGCTATCCCTAGCTGGATTTACTGGGCATTTTGCAGCAATCACTTGCTGAAAATGTGGTGGCTTTTGCTAAGCAATAGTCCAGACCAGGTTTCCACCTTGCTTCATTCTATCCTTTAAAGCTCTGTATGACTTAAAAACAAGGACTCCTACCTGCCCAGTTCCTCCCAGTAGCTTTTCAAACCCACAGCATACCTTTACTGCTGTAAGCTTCCTTGTACCCTGTTTTTTGTTCACCTTTTTAACACTGACAGCAGCATGAGGCTGAGGGACAAACATGTCATTTACAAGGAAGTATATATGTTCCTGTACTGGAACAAGGAGTTTTCAAACAGGAAAAGGTCTAAATGAGGTACCTAGTAGGGCTTTGTTATCCAGATTGTCCTTGTGCCTCCTCATCCAGCTATTCTATTATTTAAGGAGCGTGTTGAGCTATAGCTGCATTTCCACGGTGCCTTGTAGGAATTAGTGCACTATAAATGGAGGAGAATGAAGTGTCTTTTTCAAAAGTGAAAACAGGACTAATAAAGTGATTAATGAAATAACTTCCCCCGTTTTGATTACAATGAGAAATATCAATGGGGAAAAAAAAACCACAAACAAACAAACAAACAAACAAAACCACAAAAAAAAGGTTCAATGAAAATGAAGCAAATAACACTCCCCCCTCCATGAGAAAGGAAGGACCGATCAACACCATAGAGGTAAACACCCCTCGTGCCAGTGGAAAGGAAAAAGAATTTGTTCAGATTTGGTGAAAAGTGACTGTGTGTCATCAAGGATTGCTAGTGAGTTTGGTTTGTACTCTGCCTTGTATTTAACCCATGATGATTTTCAAGACTCCTGCAAAGCAAGATAAATTTTTGCTGATACAGCAGTCTGGCAGCAGGCAGCTGGGCTTCAGGGCACTCAGTCAATGGTACTGCAATTATTTAAAAGAAGATCAAGTAACCTCTAATTCTTTGGATCTTAGTCCCCTTTCACCTCTTCCACCTTCCTTTCAAATACAGGGCTAAAGAGAGGGAGATAAAGGTAAAAACGTTCTCTTTGGGTTTAATCTCTCTACTAAACAGAGGTAAGGTGAAATAAAAAAAAAAAAAAAAAAAAAAAAAAAAAAAAAAGAGGAAAAAATTGACATAGGCATTTTCTCCAGTTTTATTTTCCAAATCCTATAAAAAAGGAAGTTCCACATCTAATTGCAGAGTAAAGGTATGGAAATAAAGGGTCTGGTTTTCCTGAAATAGCTTTTTTGTTCTTTGCATCCTTTTAAAGTACTTTTCTGGGAAACAAATGTATGTAGGTTTTAGAAATCCCTGCAAGAGATAGAAGCAGGATTTTTCCCTTTGGGGGCGGGGTGCTGAAGGGGGAGGTGTTGTGGTGGAGGAAGGTGGGCTCAGCCAGTCATGGCAGCTCATTGCAGTGGGTGCAGATGTTGGCGGATGGCTCAAGCAAAACTGATGGGTCTAGAGATGTAGAGTTGAGCAGCCATCACTTCTGGGAGATCAGAGCTGAGGGTCCTGGCCACGAAGCAGTGAAGGGTGGCAGCAGAGAGCATGGGAAGTTGGAGGGTTGGGGCAGAAGGAGGTTTGGGGCAGGAGGCTGGAAGAACTGAGATTTGGAGTTGGGTGATGCTTTGGATGTTTTTGGGGGCCAAAGAGGGTGAGTGGTCTGGTATGTACTGTGAAATTTTGGGAAGCTGTGATCTGAGATGAATATGTAGAATTTGCAATAACCATGAATGGAGTGCTAAGAGCTGTGAGCTGTGCTGCAGCTGGAGAAGGGACAAGGGAGCTCCAGATTTGTTAGACTAAAAATGATGGAGAGAGCTTAAGAAGTTGTATGGGGATAGCTATGGGGCATCACTCAGGCATTCTTGTAGTGATCCTGGTTTGGGATGGGGAGCACACACAGAGGTCTACTGTACCACCCTGTATCCTTCAGCAAAGGAACCTGCCTTTTTCCACCACCAGGGTCACCAAAGCCTGTCAGGTGGCCTACAAGATGCTTCCAAGTACAGTTAAGCATTTAGTCAGCTTTAATAATTCATAATACTGGACAAGGCCTATATTTATGTCTTGTTGTTAGGTTTAAATATGGAAAATAGTGTTTTGTAAAACAGGAAGGGTTAGTCTCCCTTTTTCACTCTCTCAGCATCTGGAGCCAAAAGGATCTTGTCACTACATTCAAAGGAATATACCAACAGTATTTTAAGTATATAGCATCCATATGAAAAGTCAGGTCTTTTTTTCTCATTCCCCAGAGCTTGTTCTGGCAAGAATACTTAGCACCGGCTGGCCTTTGTCATTCCTGAGAGTGTATTTCTACTACCAAAAGCTCCCAGGACCATATTTTACTGAATCATATTTTTTTTTAGTACAGTTTGTGTGTATTCATACATGATGGTCCTCTTAAAAAAAATGCCAGGGCTATGATTTTGAGTTAGCTAATTGGAGTTGAAAGCAGTGTCAGCTCCAGAGCAAGGTCTGAGGATAACTGTGTGCATGCCTCTCTGCTGCAGTACCCTGCTCTCTGCTCATCAGCCTCTTACAGTTAAAAAGCCCACAACTTCATAAACCACTTAACATAATGTAGACACTAAGGAACTGGTATTTCTTCATATTTACCCTTTTGCTTACTGATATTGAAATGATTCCCTCTTTGAAATCTCAAATCCTACAGTAATTGGCCTTATATGCTTCTCTATTCCTAAATTATTAGTTTTCCTCATCTCCCCTGGTCTGGAGCCTTCTCTTGGTGGTGGTAACAAACAGGTTAAAACTTTAATCTGACATATGTTTATTGTAGCTGCAGCTATAAAAAATACAAATGGTATACTGGTTCATAGCTTAATCAATACCCTTAGCTCTTTACCTACCTTTGGATTTTATAAATTGAATTGTCAATACTCTGGTGAAGGTACATTTCTTAAAGTTCATCAAAAGATGTGAAGTCATGAGTGGTTATTTTAATCTAGAACTAGATATTACTCTTCGTGTCACAAACAAGTACTGTATTTATTTTGCTCCTCATCTCATATCCTCCAACACAAACCTCTAAGGTCCCTCTCTCTCCCCCTCCCTCCCTG
>NW_020799095.1:114657660-114698269 GCF_003259725.1 Athene cunicularia
ATAAGAGACAGCTGCAGGGGTCTTTCATAGGGAGCTAGAAAATGACTTTACAACCTGTACACATACCCCAAACTACAGACAAGATGGTCACCCCATAGGCTTGTGAAGCTTTTGACATACCTCAACTCTGGACAACAGTCACGTTTTCCACCTTGTGGATTAATCTTGTGAGGGGTGAAAAGCAAGACCCCTTTTACAGTCATGGTTCTACTGCAGGAAACCTACACTGCAAATCCAGTACTGATCTCTCATGCGTTTCTAAACCTTCCAGACAGCAGTAATTGAGCTACAAACACCACTCTGTTTAGGGTTTTTTTAACAAATAAAGACATGTATACGTATGTATGCATATACCTAAGGTGATGGTGGCTTGATGGAGGTCTCTTCCAGCCTTGATGTCCTGCTGTAGCTCCAGCAAACTTTTCACAGACCTCTGTGTTACTGGGATTGCTGCGTGACTGCCAGGAGGTGTGGATCAGCCCCTTCAGTTCATGCTCACCAGGAGCCCAAGGCCCTCTGGGGTCTGCTGTTGTTTGGAAGTGGCACATCCTCACAAATACACAGATGCATTTCTGTCATGGTAACATTTGCACAGTTACAAATGAGAACTTTCCCGTGCAGGCAAGGTTTTACTCATGGCCCTGCAGAGCTTCTGTTTGTCAGCATATAGGGTTTTTTTGTCCAGTTGAATAAGGTTCTAATTCTGGGACAAAACCTGCAACCATTTCTATGTATGCATGTATGTATGTACGTATGTGTGTTTTATTTAGTGGAGGTCTTACTTTAACAAGAACTGCAAGATTTTCCCTTCTGAAGAAGCAGCACAGTGGAAATTTTGCAATAGACTTTGCAATAAACTTACTCATATCTGCTGCAGATAAAGTTTTGACATAGCTACTCTTATTTTCATTGAATCACAGCTTTATAATTTTACATATATTGAAGCTATGAATAATATGCACTCAACTTTCTTCAGGCCATTTCCCACCTGTTTTCATTTCAAAGGTTACATATATTTCATAGCACTTGATATTTTAAGCAGTCCTTTTTCCTTCTTTGAATATAGATAAGATGCCCTATAGGGAAGAAGGTAGGATATTTTAATTCATGCACTACATTTTGCAATAGATGCAGAAATATGAAATAGAAACTTCCTATTTTTTAGTTCAGAAAATTAAGAGTAATTTTCTCTTGGACCATTTTCTCTTCTATCCACTAGCTTAAAGATTTTGTATCCGTTTGATTTTTGCCAACAGCAAGATCTGATGAGTAAACTTACTGCTTACATGAATTCCCAAAACTGACAACAAGGGCAAATCTTTTGGTGACTTCAGGACTGAGAATTTCCATCTAGTCAGTAATTTTGAACCATTTGCTCTTCTCAAGAGTTTGTAATTACAGGGGATTGGATGCAAAAGTGGAAAAGTGGCTGGAGAGCTGCCAGTCAGAGAGGGACCTGGGGGTGTTGATTGATAGCTGGATGAACAGGAGCCAGCAGTGTGCCCAGGGGGCCAAGAAGGCCAATGGCATCCTGGCTTGTGTCAGCAATAGCGTGGCCAGCAGGGACAGGGAAGGGATCTGACCCCTGGACTCGGCACTGGTGAGGCCGCCCCTCGATTCCTGTGTTCAGTTTTGGGCCCCTCACTACAAAAAGGACATTGAATGACTCAAGCGTGTCCAGAGAAGGGCAACGAAGCTGGTGCACGGTCTGGAGCACAGGTCGTACGGGGAGCGGCTGAGGGAACTGGGGGTGTTTAGTCTGGAGAAGAGGAGGCTGAGGGGAGACCTCATCGCCCTCTACAGATACCTGAAAGGAGGGTGCAGAGAGCTGGGGATGAGCCTCTTTAACCAAGTAACAAGCCATAGGACAAGAGGGAATGGCCTCAAGTTGCACCAGGGAAGGTTTAGACTGGATATTAGGAAGCATTTCTTTCCAGAACAGGTTGTTAGGTGTTGGAATGGGCTGCCCAGGGAGGTGGTGGAGTCCCCATCCCTGGAGGTGTTTAAGAGTTGGGTTGACATAGCGCTGAGGGATCTGGTGTATCTGGGAACTGTCAGTGTGAGGTTAATTGTTGTACTGGATGATCTTCAAGATCTCTTCCAACCTAGATGATTGTGTGATTCTGTGAAATACAGGAAGTTCCTGCTACCATGTTTTGAACTGCAGATTCTAAATTATAGTTTCACTGGTTAATGCATTTAGAACAGGAAAGAGGAGTATTTTGCATCACTGAAGTTCATGAAATTAATGGATTTTTCCTCCATTGCCTAATAGCTGTCTTTCTAGCTGTGAATGACAGTTACTTGCAAATGAGCAAATACTTCTGAAATAATATTGTATTATCACTATTTTAGCTGCATTAACAGCTATACAAAAAGGTGCAGAGAAATTTCCCAACCCAAAGCAATTCCATAGTCAAACTATTTAATTAAGAATGCATAGCTCTAATTAAATAGCTGCCCTTTCTTCTGCTATGATGTGTTGCTTCTCACCTCCTTATCTATTGATGTCTTGCCAGGGCAGGGTAGAACAGGAGTGGAGACATGCATGAGAGACCAAAGGGAAGGGGGAGTTGGGTGGCTGTAATGCTTGTTTCAGATATCATGGGATTTTTCCCACTTCCCTATCCTTGTCGCATCATCCTATGGGAACATGTACCTGTGTGAATTTGTGATGGGACCAGCGTCTTATTGGAGGGCTGTCTTCCAAGAGAGACAAATAGTTTGTTGCTTATGTTCAGCACCATAAATATTTGGCAGCTCTCTGCACCTAAGACAGGGTATGAAGTCCGGGAGGACTCGAAACATGTTTCTGGGAGCAGAGGTCTTATCAGTTTTGGGGTGGGCAACAGAAGGAGTCCCTCAGAGACACCCTTGGAGAAGGGTCTAGAGGACTTCTTGAGAGACACCCATCAATGCTCATTGCCTCTCTGTGCAACACGACAGCTATTTTTCCCCTTTGCCAGTGCCCTTGCTGGAATATCTACCTCAGAGTTCTGGAGGACATGATAAGAAAATCTAACTCCTGACAACACAGATGTTCTGCTTTCAGCATCCAGTCACTGGTGTTTCTTCCAAATGCTCTGTCATTTACTGGGCAGATCTCAAGAGGGAACAGTTCTGCTCATGTAGCCATGTTTGTGTTCAGTGCTCCTCTTCAGTTGGACAAAATCCCTCATTTTTGCCCGAGGCTCATTAACCTGGGTTAATAAACTCTCATTATCCAAGGTTTCCTCAATCGACCGCTGAATTGCTGATGAGCCTTCCAATACATGGCTACACCAGAGTGAGAGGTTTAACATCATGTAATTAAAATCCCCATTATTCTAGCATGAAGGTGACTGAACTGACACAGAGCAAACTATGCCTACTAATTCAGAAAATAATGATGCAGAGTGAAAGCACTCAGCACTTCTCTTATCCAGAGGTCTTCCCATGTCTGCATAGGACAGGAACCTCAGATGCTGGGAGGGACAAACAAATAATTTAAAATCGAAGAGTGAGTCGAAGGAGGTTCACAGAATAGTTTATCTATACTGTAAGAGAAGGGACAGATTTCTATGATAATCAACTTAAGAACTAGTAAGGAGCTAAATGAGAGAGATGTGAGGAAGTAATATTGCTTCAGATGTGATGTGGCACATCCACACTTCATCAAGTGGACTTAGTAATTTACGTCATGCATAGTTAAAGAATGCACTCTGTGGTGAGGTGTAGGTATGACTTTGGTACCCCTAGACTTGTCTTGCTGGCTCATTTCCTTCCTGTTTACAAGTCATTATTTTTCTAAATGGTACTGTCCTGGGGCACGTGTCATCCTTTTCCTAGTGAGGCTTGAGGAAAATCTTCCTTGTTGAGATGTCTTTGAGAATACTGAGTTATAAAATACACATGCTCAAATAATCCACTTAACCAGTACCTCTGTTAGATTTTTCTCAGGGTTTTTAGGTGTTTGTGTCTTAACTAAAATATAGACCGGAAAATTATTAGGAATATATTAAGTCTCACAGGCAAAATATCTTTTAAAGCAAAATAGCCATGACAAGAAGGAAAATGAAGATGTTTAGATATGTGTTCATTATATTGGAAATTGAACTCAACAGGGGATGTTACAATTTTCAAGGGAAACTCATCACAATTAATTCAAAGTCTTATGATAATCTTGTTACAAAAGCAAAATTTATCCCATGTCTGCATAGGTTTGGGCAGGTGGTTCTGATATCAAAAGAGGATGATGGATTCTTGAGAGTAAATTTGCATTTATGTCCAATCAATATTTGTCAAAGGGATTATGAGATTGTTTGGGTCAATTTAACCAAAAAACTTTAAAATAACAGTTTAGAAATTTACACCATTTTAGTTACACCAATTTACACCAATTCAGTTACACCAATTCAGTTTATTTCATCTTTAGTTTGTCCAGGTAAGACAGCAAAGCTTTGCTGCTTCTACAGGACTACTGTATATTAAATCAAAAGAGGAACCATTCAACCAGGAACAACCCCAACCTCAGAACAGTTCATGCTATAGACTCTTAGAGAAATGAGAGAAACAGGGATAAAAATCTTCTGACAATTCGTTCTCTGACATTCTAATTCCCTGGGTTCTAATGTCTGCCCTTGTGTCCCTCAATATGTCTCTGTCACATGAGCAAAATAAAGCTGCCTTTATTACATTTCTGAATGAGAAGGGGATGTGGCATTTGGTCATGCAAAGTCCATCCTTCCAGCCATAGAATAAATACAAGGATGGGTCTTATAGTCTTCTGGTATCTCCATAGAGGTTACATGACACATCACAGTCAAGTAGTTGCCAAAAGGAACTGTGCAGGTGGCAGTTTTGAAGCTGTTCTAGTTTCTGTGGAGTTCCAGCAGTTTTGTAAACTTTCTGGAAAGGTATGAGTGACAGCAGAACCTTTGGCTTAGAAGCTAATCAACATCTTTTTGTTTAATAATGTGTCAATTCTCTTGATCCAAAATTTGTTTAATGTTAAACAGCATTTTTAAAAATACTTAAGTCTCCTGCAAAAGTTTTTGTGATGAGGAAACATGATTGACTCCTCTTTCATAGCAAAGAAAAGGTAATCAGATACAAATATTTACATCTTTCTGTCCTTCAGATGTTCATCTTCTTCAAAATTATTTAGCTTGCCGCTGTGGGAAAGAAGTAAAACATACTTTTTTTTTTTTTTTTCCCCCCAGTAATTTGGAACCCACATGATAGTGGATTCTCCAGTCAGTCTTATGATTAGGAACTGATTTCTTAAGATAAATGCAACATTCAAGTGTTGAGTGTTCCCCAGCTTTACAGTCTTCCCAGCTTTCATTGAGGTCTCTGCCTGTATTTGTGGAAAAAATGACGTTTTATATTTTTTATTTAGGTAGACGGATCTAGTTCCACTTCTTGGCCAAGCAAGTACAGTTTCCAGTAGTGATTTTCAAATGGGCTTGAAAGACTTTAGCTTCGTCTGTGAGGGGATGGGAAATAAATTGGAAAGATTATTTATTTTAAACATCAGCGAAAAGATGTGGGTCAACCACTGACACCTGACACTGGCTCTGCTCTCTCAGTCACACCCAGGACACATTTTCACCTGTTTCCAGTTTGATTTTCAAACTGGAGAAGTGTTTTCTACTCAATTTCTGTTCACAATTACTTGATACGTACCATGTCTTATTTAATGCTTTATTTTATAAAACTGAAAACAAAGAGAGGAATAGGATTGCTTTCCACTTTCAGAGGTGTTCGGTTAGGCATGTTTGTTTAACACCAGGAATTCACAGTCCACAACTCCTCTGTGTTAGACCACAGGAACAGGACTTGCCCTTTGACATGCATTCAAGTCATATGCCTGAACTGTGCTAAGGATTTATGGTTTCTGACCAGATCGTGAATATATATCAGCTATACAGCTGTGAATAATAGCTGTATTTTTGGTATCATTACCAAAATCAGCAACTGAGAGAGCTTATCACAAAATACCAGACTAGTCAGATCACAGGTCCAATCTAAGTCCCCCTGTGCTATTGTGGAAAAAGTGATGTGGAAATTGAATTGTAATTTTATGCAGGCTATAGCACCTTTTTCATGTAAAATATATGCTCATGAGTTTAATTATTAACATTATTCCATACTGTGTCTAATTAAAATTCATCCTCAGGGTGACAGTAAGATGCCTGCAACATTTTAATATGGCAGACATCTACATAATGCAGCAAAATCCCAAAATTATGAGCGCATGTATCGTGAAGACAGGGTGGAGTATCTTTGTGTTAGAATCAGGGGGGAAGGCCAACAGGGCAGATGCCCTACTGGGAGTCTACTATAGGCCACCCAGCCAGGACAGAGAGGTGGATGAAATATTCTATAGGTACTTAGGAGAAATCTCACAATCTCTTGCCCTTGTTCTTGTGGGAGACTTTAACTTCCCAGACATCTGCTGGAAATACAACACAGCAGAGCAGGACCAGTCCCGGAGATTCTGGGAATGTTTGGGAGACAACTTCCTGACACAACTGGTGAGTGAACCAGAGAGGGTGCCCTGCTGTTTCTCCTCCTTGCGAACAGAGAAAGACTGGTGCATGATTTGGTGGTTGGAGGCTGACTAGAGCACAGCAATCATGAAATTATGAGAGTTCTCTATTCTTAGAGAGGTCAGGAGAGAGCTAAGCAGGACTGACATCCTGGACTTCCGAAGGGCTGAGTTTGTCTTGTTTGGGCACCTGATTAACAGGATCCCTTGGGAGACTATCCTGAAGGGTATACGGGCCCAGAAAAGCTGGACACTCTTTAAGAATGAAGTCTTAATGGCTCAGGAGCAGGTGTCCCCAGGTTCTGTAAGAGAAACTCGTGCCATAGAAGGCCACCCTGGCTAAACAGGGAGCTTTGGCTGCAACTCAGGGAGAAAAGGAGAGTTTATGGCCTTTGGAAGAAGGGGCTAGCCATTCACAGTGATTACAAAGATGCTGTGAGGCCATGCAGGGTAGAGATCAGGAGGTCTAAAGCCCAGCTGGAAATTACTCTGGCTTCAGCAATCAAGGACAACAAGAAATGTTTCTATAAATATGTCGACAGCAAAAGAAAGACCAGGGATAGTCTCCATTCCCTGCTAGATGCAGGAGGAAACATGGCAATGAGTGATGAGGAAAAGGCTGAGGTGCTTAATGTCTTCTTTGCCTCAGTCTTTAATAACAAGACTGGTTGTACTGAGGGAATCCAGCCTCCTCAGCCAGATGACAAAGACTGGGAGAACGACCCCCCCACAATCCAGTAGGAGACAGTGACCTGCTGCATCACACAGACACACACAATCTATGGGACCAGACGGGATACACCCGAGGGTGCTGAAGGTGGTGGCTGGGGTGCTCGCCAAGCTGCTTTACATCATTTACCAGCAGTCCTGGCTGAGCGGGGAGGTCCTGACAGATTGGAAATCATCCAGTGTGATGCCCATCTATAAGAAGGATCAGAAGGATGATCCGGGAAATTACAGGCCTGTCAGCTTGACTTCGGTGCCCGGGAAGCTGATGGAGCAGCTCATCCTGAGAACCATCACACAACACGTGTGGGACAACCAGATGCTCAGGCCCAGTCAGCATGGGTTTGTGAAAGGCAGGTCCTGCCTGGCAAACCTGATCTCCTTCTACGACAGGGCGACCTGCTTATTGGATGAGGGAAAGGCTGTGGATATTGTCTACCTTGACTTCAGTAAGGCCTTTGACACCATTTTCCACAGCATTCTCCTGGCAAAACTGGCTGCTCACGGCTTGGATGGGCACACGCATTGCTGGGTAAAAAGCTGTCTGGATGGCCTGGCTGAAAGAGATGTGGTGAACGGAGTTAAATCCAGTTGGTGGCCGTCATGAGTGGTGTCCCCCAGGGCTGGGTTTTGGGGCCACTCCTGTTTAACATCTTTATTGATGATCTAGACGAGGGGATCGAGGGCACCCTCAGTCAGTTTGCAGATGACACCAGGTTGGGTGGGAGTGTTGATCTGCTCGAGGGCAGGGAGGCTCTGCAGAGAGACCTGGACAGGCTGGAGCCATGGGCTGAGGCCAACTGGAGGAGTTTCCATAAGGCCAAATGCCGGGGGCTGCCCTTGGGCCACAACAACCCCCAGCAGCGCTACAGGCTTGGGGAGGAGTGGCTGGAGAGCTGCCAGTCAGAGAGGGACCTGGGGGTGTTGATTGACAGCCGGCTGAACAGGAGCCAGCAGTGTGCCCAGGGGGCCAAGAAGGCCAATGGCATCCTGGCTTGTGTCAGCAATAGCGTGGCCAGCAGGGACAGGGAAGGGATCTGACCCCTGGACTCGGCACTGGTGAGGCCGCCCCTCGATTCCTGTGTTCAGTTTTGGGCCCCTCACTACAAAAAGGACATTGAATGACTCGAGCATGTCCAGAGAAGGGCAATGGAGCTGGTGCAGGGTCTGGAGCACAGGTCATAGGAGGAGTGGCTGAGGGAACTGGGGGTGTTTAGTCTGGAGAAGAGGAGGCTGAGGGGAGACCTCATCGCCCTCTGCAGCTACCTGAAAGGAGGGTGCAGAGAGCTGGGGATGAGTCTCTTTTACCAAGTAACAAGTGATAGAACAAGAGGGAATGGCCTCAAATTGCACCAGGGAAGGTTTAGACTGGATATTAGGAAGCATTTCTTTACAGAACAGGTTGTTAGGCCTTGGAATGGGCTGCCCAGGGAGGTCAGGTTGTCATAGTACTTAGGGACATGCTGTAGTTGAGAATAGTCAGTGTTAGGTTAATGGTTGGACTAATGTTTAAGGTCTTTTCCAACCTAGCTGATTCTGTGATTCTCTGAAAATCACACAGGTGACAGGATGATGCACACACCCCCTCCTGGTGTACCTGCTTTTCTCCATTACTTTAATGGATAATTCAACACAATCCAGCAAATGCTTCACTGGCCAAATAGACATGTAAATCATCAGACCACCTTGTCCAGACTGTTTTTATAAGATTTTGCCATAAGAAAATCTTTAAAATGCTCAGTAAAAGCAGAAGATTATCTTGAATTCTGACAATGATTTGTGAAATACTGAAGATGTCTCACCTGCACTGTAAAATGAACAGCATTATTGGGTGTTCATGAGCTCATGTGCTGAAAATGTTAGTGACATTGAATAAGTTGTATATTCAATGTGGCCATGAACCACACCGAATGCCTCGTTACCCACTTAATGACTAGAGACGAACAAATTGATTTTCTAAGTTGCTGTCCCAGTATAAAAGTTGGAAAAGCAATTGTTGTGGGTCAAACCAATACAGAAAACATCCAGTCCACTCTTAGCTTTGCAAAAGGCTTTGTGTCATTTTGGAATGTTTCTTTCTCCCTTTTCATATCACATTGAAGACACATATCAAAAAGAAATCAGAGTTCAAAGCAAAAGTTGAAAATTCTTTGGGCTTTGCATTTACTTGGGTTTTTTTCCTCATTCTTTTTGTCAAGATGCTTCATCAGATAAATACAAGGTATTTCAGTCAATCCTTTGTTTCTTTAGTGAATAAATTACTTTCTTAATAAATTCCGGCCACCTGGGCCTTGTCTCTATGGTTGAGGCAGACAAATGTTGTGTCATACCCACTTGCTAGTACTAGCCTGCAAACTGTGTCGTCACTCTGGTGACAAACACGGAAGCTAAGAAGCCCTCCTGAGATGTGAGTATATACATTACTTTAGACATTGCATCATGTCAGTGTAGCTGTGCAGCTTTCCTGAACAACTTCTGACTCAGACAGCAAATGCTTGATGTTGCCAGAAATTTTCCTCCAACAGGAATACTTTTTTTGTTTTAGTCCAGCTGTTTCTACCTGAAACAAATTGATACCAAATTGTATCACCTTCCAGTGTTAAAAACTAGATAGCACTGGATGGAAGAGCAGACATCTTTCACTGAGGGATGTAGGGTTTCAATTTGGTCAGGTTGTCAGCAAAATTAATTCTTGTTTACCTATCTAAACAATTAAATGGTCATGTAAGAATGGTTAAGTGTCTATAAAGGAAGACTTCATGTGGTTTCCCAGTCTGTTGCTTGTTTACTTCGCAGAACAGATGGTGTTCCCAGGGCTAGGGGAGAGGAGCATTTAAGTGCTCCCTGTAGGTCAGGCAACAGAGAGAAATCCCCAGGCAGGGGGTTGTCCTATGGTGAGGATATTCACATCTTGATTCTAAAGGAAGGCTGTGCACAGGCCAGTATACCCTATACAAGAAGAAGAGACTGTACCTCTTTGATGATTTTAAACTTTTTTTTTTTTTTTTTTTTTTTTTTTTTCCAGGGACTTTTACAAGCACTGCAACCCTCCACCATTCTGAATAACTGCAGTGAATTGCTTCCACTAAGATGCTAAATTAGATTCTATGGATTTTGTGGGTAGTTGGTTTTTTTCCTAAAACCAAAGGGCTTTATGGATGAGACACTCTGTTTTACAGGAATAGATTTTTTTTTAATGACTGATTGGGTCTATCTTCACCTGTTTTGGTACTGCACAGAAAATGAGTAGCTGTTAACACACAGTGTTTATTGGTTTGACACTATGGAACTTTTAGAAAATGCATTTTATTGCATTCCCACAAGACAGCTACAAAGGGATGTATTATACCTTCTAGAAGACACCGTAGTCCTCGTGACCTCTTCAGAGTCAGCATTTCCCTCTAGCACTCTAAACAGCTAAGTGTAATGAATTGTAAGGGATTCTTTAATATGTCATATTTTGGTGAACTGAGAAAGCTTTAATACCCTTTTTATCATCTCCTTTTCTCTATACAGAGTGCTGCTAAACACTTGGCAGTATCAGGAGATGCAGAAGTACTGTTGCAGGATGTTACAGAATGGCAAGTGCTTCTGGATGAAGTGCTGTTGCTGTTTTAGCTTTCATTGCAAATTGTTTTCTTACAATCAATCATCACTTTTTTCACCTCAGAAAGCCCACATGTCTCAGGCTTGGAGGTGAAGTTAAAAAGGAAATGTCATTCTAATGAAAAACAAGCAAGTGTTTTGGAAAATCCTGAGTTTGTACTTGTAAGTGTTCAACACAGAATACCGAGCCAGGTCAGGTTCTCAGGTACTCCAAGGAGATCTGCCACCACTGGGTCCTGAGGTGACTGTCACACTACAAAATGTGCTCAGCGGCTATCAGCTCCAAGGAAGACTTGCAAATTATCTATTATATCCAGCAATGTAACCAGCATGATCATAAAGATCCTGCGCTTCTTTGGTTTTTACAAACTTTTAAATCTTGTCGCTTAAGCACTGCATGGGAGAGCAGAGCTCTCACAGGATTCACTAGTATCTGAGGAGTGCCTGTAAAACTTCCCTGGCTAACACTGAAATGTTCCTGCAGCACACATGGAGTTTCACACAAGATAATACCTGACCTGAGACATGAAGAGGGAGGAGCTAGAAGGACATTGTACAGCGACATTTAGGGTCCTGATTCATTCTCTCAGGATAATAATAGTCTCGACTCCTCCCACAGAAATGTTTTTTGTTATCCAGTGGAAATTTCAGTCTTTCAGTGAAGCAAGTAATGAGCTGTTGACTGTGACAATTATAAAATATATTGACAAGGCAAACCCAGAGAAACAGAAATCATGAAACCCTTCCCCTTCTTGTAACAAAACCTGACTTCCAGGCACAGCATTGCAGATGGAAGGATCCCTTCTGTTTTAGTAAGGAATGTTTTGATAGGAGAAAGATAAACCTTCCAATCTATCCCCAGGCAGGCAAGCTGGACTTCTAAGGTATCAATAGTCTTCAAAATTCCCATCACTTTAGTTGATTCTTTTTTTCATCTATAGATTACTAGGATGGAGAATCATGACTGAATTGTCATTAGAGAAGAGATGTCTTTAGTGACAGAAAAATCTTTGAGGAAAAGAGCAAATACAGGAAGATGTTAACTGGAGACTGAGAGTACCCTGGGAACATACCAGATTTTATCCTGTTTCTGTACTTCTGTGCTTTGAAGAATATCTTTCTTCTTTGAAGAACAAAAGAACAAAGGAGGGAGTATGAGAGGAGAAGCAGCTTGTAGTAACCTTAGAGAGGAAGATACCCTGAGAAGTCTTCTAAAACATGGCCTCAGATGAGACCACTGAGTGCAATTGAGAGGGGTTGAGATTGCAAAGATGTCAAGGTAGAGTTTTCAATGTATAATGTTATCCAATGAAAAGCAAAGCAATGGGTAAGAAGATTCTCATGAAAATGTCCAACCTGTCAAGCTACCACGAGACTCACCTGTCAGGCATGTTTGATGGCCTTTCATATTCTGTGATGAATATTCCCCCTGGTGGTCTGATATTAAGACGACCTGCCAACTCTCTTTTGTGGGCTTCTACTAATAAATGCAGTCCTTCAAGATAACACACAATCAGCATTCACTATTACTGCCATTTAAATGTCAGATTATTTCATCGTCCCAAACCTATGACAGTGAAGGCAGCTTTTAAAATACACTGCCATGATATTGCAGTTGTTTCCTCAAAATCTGATACCATGAAGTATGAAAAGAAACATCAGGTTCTTTAGGGGGGTGTGTGCAAAGCAGACACAGCCACTCCAATCTGTTTAAAATACAAAGTAATATCTGCCATCTTTTCACCCCCAGGCTCACCATTGCAAACCCATCTATTTGCTTGATGCATATGTCAGCATGTCTGGGTCTGGAGTCAAAGCTTACAATGCTGCATGGCATAGCAAGAATGTATGGATGAAATCTTCCCTCTTATGCTGCCAGTTACACCAAAAATGTACCTGAGTTGTATTAAGTATTACAAAATAAACATATGCATCACAAGGTTGATCCAAAGTTTAGTGTGGAAAATCAGACAGAAATTAGAATTGGATGGAAAATGTCCCAATTCTCCTCAGTGGAGCTAGACTTGAGGCCAGACTCATTCAGAAGTTTTGACAAACAATTCTGTAACCTGAAGCCATTGGAGCTGGGAGTGTACTGTGGAGCTACAGTTTCTACTAACATTAAAATCTGCTGTAAAGCCAAGACCCTCATCAGGAAGAAAAAACAATACACAGCAAATCTCACTGCTTCAGGCACTGACAAGTGTTATATTCAGGTCCTCTTCTAAATAGAGACAACATCGTCCATACTTTCTGTATGTAAATACACAAGTGCAAGATTTTAATCTTTTCTTCAGTAATCTGACTTATAAAAAACTTAAACCCATAAAAAGATATTTCCCAAACAACTTAGAGAATAGACGTATGATTGAATAGTAAATTAAGACTTTTACATGTTACCGTATTTTATTTGAGGGAGGGGAAAAGGACAGTGAAGCTGCTGTTAACCCACCACAATTCTGAGGAGATGAGTTTAAGAAACTCAGATTTCATATGTGTACAATTGAAGGAGTACCAGAGATTGGCATATAGTAGTATCTGCACCTCAGCTTGTAGTTTTCTGCAGCTGTGGATCAGAGATACTCTGATGACTCAGGTTCACCTAAGCCATCCTGGAAAGTTTTATCTGTATGTTATAGGGACCGTCACAAGGCCAGCTACCATGAGGGATGGTAAGAAGAAGCTTCAAGCAGGTTATTAGAAGTGATGGGACAATAATCTCTCTTGCTTTTTCAGAATTGCACACTTGTTTTCATGCGTTGAGTTTCACTTCACAGTATTTTTTTCTGTGTCTCAGCAAAGGTAAGGCTTTTAATTTTGTTTCTATGTCTTTAGAATTACACAAAATTGCTGCACACAAGCAGGTGCAGTTTTCTTCAGCTTCTAACTGTCTCTGCTAGCTTCATGTTTTGCTAGGATGATCAGATATTTCTGTGGTATGTACTATTTATTTAGAAGAATACCTTATAAAGCAGCAGGGAGCAATGAAATTTTTGACCCATGGCTCTAAAAACACATGGGAAGTCAATCAAAATCTAAGACAAAATGCACATTGAAATATATGGTCCAGGATTTTGCTTCAACAAACTTAGTTCAACCAGGAGAGGACTATGGAAGATGGAAAGGGTGAAGAAATGACAATGAGGAAAGAAAGGGCATAAAAAAGGTGCTTCAAGAACTTTAGCATCAGGTCATGGTTTGCAGTTTGTATCTGAAGATTGTGACAAGGTTTGCAGCGTAACAAAAACAAATAGTCCTTGGCTACTATACATGTATTTTCTTGAAGGAGTAGGAAAACACAGCAGAAGGCAGAGCAATGAAACAATGTCCAATAGCTCATGCAACATCACGCTGGCAGCTCAGAGAGGAGGCCAGAAGAGGCCAGAGGGAAGGTCAGAGAGAAACTGTAGGAATGTGTAGTGTGCACGTGTGTATCCACAAGCATAGGATAGGTCCAGCCACACGGGGTGGAACTGGCCCTATGAACTTAACCCACATGGGTGCATAACGTGGAGATCCTGAGAGGGGTTGGACTCTCTGCAGGGAGCTGAGTCCTGCACTCCTGCTTTGAACACCAGGGTTGTGCTTATCCCTGGCTGTCACTGGTATTGAGCATGGCTGATACACTTACAGTAAAGACATGACATGAGTGTTTAAAACTCTCTTGCATGGTATCTGATTCCAGAACATTTACATTTCATTTGTGGGGTTTTTTTTTTTGGTTTTTTTTTTTTTTTACTACAATTGCTGGTATTACTAGCTTTATAATTTTGTAGGATGCTTGGTTATTTCTCTTGTATTTCTTTCTTTTTAGAAGAATGGACAGAATAAACCATGCAAATGATATCAAAATGTTTTTCAAAGAATGGAGAAATAGGATTAAAAATAAGACACTGTAGAGCTGTGAAGTGACTGGATGACTGTCAGCTATCCTTTTGGAGTGTGCTCTTTCCACGAGCAGATGGTTTGCTATTATGACGAGGGCACAGGAAACCAAGAGAAATAATCCGGTTGTGAGAATGCCATTGGAGACAACACATTTCCTACCTTCTTCTTCCTCCTTCTTGTCTTCTCTTCCTTACTGCTGCTTCTTACCAGTCTGTTCTCTATAAGCAGTGTGGGACACTTTTTTCTGTCCCTTGCAAGGGTGAAGAGGCTGTTCCTGCCACTTTTGAAGGAGATACAAAGAAAGTGCTGTTTCATGTTTCTGCTCCAAGGTGTGAGCACAGCAACAGTGGGGGTAATACACTGATCACAGTTAGATTGATGGAAGAGGGGAAGGGATCAGTAATCATTTATTACCAAGTGGTTATTTTAGGGTCCTCCTGCAAGTTCTTTACTTTCCCACAACTTCCCTTCCTAAGCACACCATCACTGATTTTTAATGCAACTCAGAATCTCAGAGACTATCCGTTAACAGTGCTCAATTAACTCCTGAGGTGTCCCGTGCTGTCACATGGACCCTTGGATCTCAGCTGTAACATCCATCTAACATCCATTTCTGCCATGGCCGGGTCCTTCAGTTCCTATTGTTGCATGTCCTGGGCCTCAGCTGCCTCACCTGCAAAATCCTACTCCACTTACTTCTCCTCTGCTTGTGTCCATCTGGTGCAGCAGTGTCACTTGCATCCAGGATGAGTACACTGCACATTGGCGTGACTGATTCCCAACTTTATCACTGCTAAGACTGTTTCACAAACCACACTGAACTTGCCACTTTGCTCTATCTGTCTCAAGACCCCTGTGAGGCCAAAGTGGCTCTGACAGCTGCCTGACAAGCACAGGCGTCTTGTTTACAGAGTTCATGTGACCTCCCATGCATCACTGTAATTTCACAACTTTAACTACAGACCTGTTTGTGACCTACCCCTCCTGCAATGTATCTTCTCAGTAGCCCTCTCATGCAGGCAGCTTGATTAGGTGCAAATTTCCTTATGCCTCCCCCATCTGAGGGATCTGCTGGGATAGGCATTCCCATGGGATTCTCTGAAATATATCTGTATACTTTACAACTATATTTGTTTAGTTTATATCAGAATTTGTTGTGTTTTCTGAGTTGCTTGAAGCCTCCAGACAGAATTGTTTACACTTTCCCCCCATATCTAACATAAATTATGCATAACTTCATACTGTTTACACTGTCAAATGTGTTGTATTTCCAAGCAAAAAACTTCTGGCTCCGAGCAAAGCCCAATGGCATTCTGAGAAAATTATTTCCTAGAGAGATAATGACCATGCACAAATGGATGCCCCAGTTATAAGGTCACCTCCCAGAGCGTTACTGCCCTTCCAGTTTCTCTTTAGAGACATTGCAATAGATGCCAGTTTTAGGTCCTTCATATGCAAATGAAATATTTCAACATTTTTGCTTGCTTTTTACATAATCTGTAAGAGCACTACCTTCAGTTGCTTTTCCTGGTTATATCTTCCTCCCTAGAGCAAGAAGCTTCTCTTACTGTAGCCTAAAATATGGCAAGAGAAACGTTCCTAAGTAGATGAGCCATGGACTGTCCTGACTCTTTCGTCTCCATTCCATACTCTGTTGAGAGTTCCCGTATTCCCTGAAAGCATCCTTATTTCCTCATCAGTTGCTGTCAACCATTGTCCATCCATTGAATAAATTCACTCTCTGAGCTCCAGAAGGTGGCATCTTTTTATCTCAGTTATAAGCATCTTTTTACTTTTTGGTACTATTATAAATTTTAACTTTTCCATATTTTTCAATATTTTTCTTTATCCAAACACTTACTGACATAATTCAATACTGGAATAAGGTTTACCTCCATAAGACAGAGTTTCCTTGACTCCTACTTGTCTTTGCTGACATTGATGCACCTAAACACCATGGAAAATCATTTCATGTCCCATGTGCCTTCAGGTAGACAGTCCATTCAACTTCTACTGTGCTGTTTCCCATGACTGCCATGAAGAAGTCTGCTTTCTTCTTCTACAGATCTCTGCTGATGCTTGTAAATGCCTGTGTAGTGTCATGATCCTTTCACAAATGGCACATATTATCTTGCGTGAATTGTGTGTCCACTCTGAGTTTCTCAGTCTTGGCCTCTGTGGATTCCCACACTGACAGCGTTATGTTTTCCCACCTCAATCTCATCTGCAGAGACATTGTGGGTTTCTTTTCATGTCACAGCAGAAAGCAACATCTAACCTCCTATCATGCTTTAGCACCAGCCAGCCAATAAGCACCACACAGCTGCTCGCTCATTCCCCCACGACTGGGAGGTGGGGAACAGAATTGGAAGGGTGAAAGTAAGAAAACTCCTGGGTTGAGATAAGAACAGTTTAATAATTTAAATAAAATTTAATAATAATTATTTTAAAAATTGTAATTAAAAGGAAAATAACAGGAGAAATAAAACCAAAGAAAGACAAGAGATGCAAATGAAAAAAATTGCTCAGCATGAACGGGCTTATGCCCAGCCAGTCCCCAGGCAGTGGCTCCCCAGACAACATTTTCCCTAGTTTTACTGCTAGCCATAACATCGTATGATATGGAATACCCCTTTGGTCAGCTGGGGTCAGCTGTCCCAGCTGTGTCCCCTCCCAGCTTCTTGTGCACCCCCAGCCAACTTGCTGGTGGGGCGGTGTGAGAAGCAGAAAAGGCCCTGACTCTGTGTGAGCACTGATCAGCAGTACCTAAACCATCTCTGAATTCTCAACACTATTTCCAGCACAAATCCATAACATAGTCCCATAGTAGCTAACGTGGACAGAATTAACTCTACCCCAGCCAAAACCAGCACACCTCCTCAAACTTCAGGCAAGTCTTTCACTGCTTTGGAAATGCTGATTGATTTGCCCCAAGTTGATTCTGGGTATTTCAGCAAACATTTTCTTGAATGATTTTTCCCAGAATCTAACTGTGATCTTAACACAAACTGAATTTGATTCCAGAAGTTGAAGAACTTTTTTTAACTTTCTATCAATCACAAATGTTATTTTATTTTTACAACTTTCTTTGTA
The DNA here is from genome assembly GCF_003259725.1 of Athene cunicularia. Lineage (NCBI taxonomy): Eukaryota > Metazoa > Chordata > Aves > Strigiformes > Strigidae > Athene > Athene cunicularia. The sequence goes on from NW_020799095.1 coordinate 114,675,506, forward strand.
AGGTGTGTTTAAAAACATACATCTGATATGTTTCACCTTACCTTGAGAGTAGTGTTCAAATTGCTGTAAAATTCTTCCATAATTAGCCTCCTCTGCCGAAGTTAATGGGAAAATATTTAGAACAGTCAAGGTGCTTCAGTACTACTCTGTCCAAAATTAAGCCACTTTTCCAGTGGCACTTCTGGCTTATGGATAAAGACTGAAGTACTAGGCAAATGACTCCAATTGTCTTCTGTGGCCTGAAAGAATTTTTGTGCTGTCAAGGTATTTAACTTCTCTATTTTTCTGTTTAGGACATTGCCTTGCTGTTAATTCTTGGAAAAATTAGTTGTTCAATAATGACCCTGAGTGAAGAATTTGCTGCATTCGGTGATGGATTTCACTCTGAGGAGACTTTCATAAGCTGAACCCCTTCACAGCTCAACCAGCTCAAATAGCAGAACCTATTAATAACTCTAATAGCAGAGTAATTTCTTCCAGGTTGGACAACACAGTGTGTCTAAGATTTGTTTTAAACTCAAAACTGAAACAATGTATAGTACCTGAAGCAGACAATTAGGGAGAAAAAAGAAGGAAGTTTGCGAAGGGTTTGGTCTTAAATTTTTGGAGAGGATGGTACCAATAAACAGTGAACCAACTTTCTCAGACCCATAATAGAGGTGAGGCATATATTAGTATAATCTCTGCATAAGTGTGTTGTTAGTGGCCCTTATCTTGACTTTTTGTGCAAAGATGTACTGTATATGAACACTACTGCGTATATATGATAAAAATGTGACAATGCCAAAAGAAAAGGGGAAAAAAACCCAAAAGAATCCTGGGTCAAGCATCTGCAAAGCAGTACTATTAACTTCTCACGAACCCTGAAGACAAATGTTGGCTTCGGTTGCAATCTCCAAGTGTTTTCCAAATTGCTGGATTTCCAGCAGAAATTGTTTATACCCTACCAGAAATGGCTTAGCACTACTGGAAAGCTGTCCAGCGAACAGCATAAATGAACACTTTTTCATAAGATGTGATCCCTTTCTCTGTCAGTTATAGATTTTAATAATGGAGGGGTCTTAATTAAGTTGATGGACATAAGTGGGATTAATATGCATTGGGGCATGTGTGAAATACTGTAGCAGTTAATAGGGAATGCAGCTTTTCTGATGACTTCTGTTCACCCAGCACATTCCTGATAACAAGAAAATCATTCTTGGAACAACAGTTCAATGCAGGGAATTAGTGATATAGATTTTCCTCTGGTCTGAACAGATTATTTTCTTTTGTTTATTGCTGTCATTTATGCTCATAATATGGGTTTTGTGGCAAAGTAGATCATAAATAAGCCTTACCTTCCTGCCCATTAGTCTATAATAAATTCTGTGGTATATTTTAAAGATGATAAAAGGTTCTACTTTAAATGGAAACTGCAACCTGAAGCCCTGAGTAACCAAAGATCAGTCAGCAATAAGTGTGGAACACGACTAAGTAAATTACAGGGCAGGAACAGTCTGACAACCTCAGATACATATATACCCACACATATAAAATAACAGAATCATTGGGTAATTAAGGTTGGAAAGGATCTCTGAAAGTCATCTGATCCCATTCACAGCTTAAAGCAGGGCAAACTTTGAAGTTACATCCAGGTTTGAGTTTAGATCATGTTGCTCAAGGTCTTTTCCAGCTGAGATATGAACATTTCCAGAGATGGGGTTTCCACAGCCTTTCCAGGAAATGTGCTCCTGTGGTTGACTGCCCACCATGAAACTTTTTCCTAATGTGTGGTTTGGCTTTCCACCACAACTGCAACTCATGTTGATTACCTTGCCTTTTCTCCCTGAGAAGAGTCTGGCTGTTATCTCTGTAGGCGTCCATTAATGAGTTGCAGGGAACAGTGAGATTCCCCCTTAACGCCCTCTCCTGTGGGCTGAGCAGATCCTGTTCTTTGAGCTTCTCCTCATATGCCATGTGCTCCAGTCCTCGGCCATTGCAGCAGCTTCAGAAGAACTCATGACAGTACGTCAGCCTCTCCTGCAGTAGGAGGCCCAGAAATGGACACAGCACTCCAGATGTAGCCTCACAGACCCTGATGGGAAGGATCACCTCCCTCACCCGCTGGTTATTCATTTGCTAGTGCAGCCTAGGACACAGTTGTCCACTTTTGCCATACGAATACACTGCTGACTCATATTCAACTTGCCCACCAGAATGCCCAGGTCCTCTTCTGCAAAGCTGCTTTCTAGTTGTTCAGTGCCTGACCTGTCCTGCTGCATGGGGTTATTCTGTCTAAGATAAAACACTTTGCATTTGTTGATGTGGCTCCCAGCAACTCATTTCTCCAGTCTGACAGGATCCCTCTGAATATGGACTCTCTGCCTTAACCTCCAGCATATCAGCTGTACTCCACAGCCTGGTACCATCAGCAAAGTTTCTGAGGGTTAGTTACTCCTTACCATCACCCAGGTCATTTATAAAGACATTAAGCTGTACTGGGTCCAGTGTCAACCCCAGATAAAAACATTAGCAAATGACCATGAGACAGACTTCGTACCTCTGATCTCAAAGCTTGAATCCCAGCAACTTGATCAATTTTTCACCCACACCTCTGCAAACAAAATCTCTTCAATTTGCTAGAGGGACAATATGGGTCACCCTGCCTAAAGCCTTGATTTGCAAGTGCCATGGTACTCAAGCAGGGAGCAGTAATAAAATGCTTGGAGTTTAACAAGGAGGATATGCTGCTTCATGCCTTCGGGTAGAAAGAGTTCTCAATGAGAAGCTTTCAAAGAAGAAGGTATAGACTGACTGCCCTGTATCTACCTAGCAAATTTAATGACCGCCAGGGACATGACACAGCTTAGTCCAAGTCTCTGGGTGGAAAAAGAATAATTCATTTAAGACTTCATGTAGCAGTACTTAATGTGTGACTTTAATCCAATATGAGAAGAAAGAGGAAGAAAAATAATTGTATGGCTTTTTAATCTGACGTAGGTGAGAAATGAGGTCATGCCTTCCTGCTAGCTGTAGTTTTAGCAAATTCTGATGTTTTTCTTCTTTTTTTTTTTTTTTTTTTTTCATTAGCTTGCAGAATGATGCTGTGCTGCCTGAAAACACAATTAAGAACAACCTTTTGGGATAGGCAATGCAAGAACTAGTACTTGGGCAGTAAACTTAACTGGTAATCCTCAGAATCCTCTTGTTTAGGGACTGTAGCGGGAGCAGGTGATAATATAGAAGAGGTCACAGGACTGAAGCAGTGTCCTGGAATTACCCCCGCAGTTTGATATCCATGCTTGGCTGATGATAATGAAAAGGCTGGAAAGTCACACTGATTAGTGCCCTGTTTTGCTTGCACCTACACAAACAGGAGAAATAATTTTCCTGCTGCTATGTTTTAAAGTTGTTTTGAAGTCAGATTTAAGGTTGCACCGAAGTAAGGTAGTGAGGAATAAGAAGCGTGAACTGAAAGGGAAGTTGTGTTCTGAATATGAGATCTGTTACAGAGTATAAGCATGTATTCTGTGTAGAAAAGAGTACAAAGTTTATGCGGCATTTGACGCTGCCAGACTGATAAAAGCCCTGGATTCTGAGTGATTATGTGATGAGCAGCACTAGCTGTCAGCTAGCATTGTTTTCGGTGGTGATGAACACTGCAAAAAAGAACATTAAAATGACAAAGTCACACACTTAGGAAAAAAGAAATCCTAGTATCAAAGTACAGCTTCAGGGGGCACTGACTCCACCCATGTTTTATGGTACCTCTAGGAGCAACCACTGCAGAGAGAGAGAGCTCTGCCCCCCACCCACAGATCAGAGCTGCAGCCGCTCTGTTGGAAGAACTTAGTGAGTGAACTCTTAAGGATTTTGACTGATCATAGTTTTTAAGGCAAGAGGGTATCACTATGACTAGTCCAGTTCATGAAACGTCTCAACCTCCAAACTTCCCTGAATGAGTTCTGGCATATGCTCACACAGAGCTGCAAATTCTCACTGTGCCAGTAAAAGGATGTACACTAGGAAAAACCTCATGTGAAAGACTGGGTCCATACCCCAAAGGCTTTGAGCTTTAAATCCCCACCCTCCAGTAATAATATATTTGTACATGATTTGACATGCATAAATAATATGCATTTGAAAGTATATTTGAAATGTGGAAAACAATATTTTTTTTCCCCCCAAGCTCATTGAGAAACACTCAAATCACTTCCTCACTCCCACCCTCCATCCCCCAAAACTGTCCCCATAGAAATACATTTAGCTCCCTGTTGACATTTCTGGGCTCAAAATGTAAAACTCTGGCAAAGTTACAACAAATTGCAAATGTAGCATCACACAGTCTTAGCTACTGGTTGTACTATTATCAATGCCGACTTTTACAACCACAGGGGAAAAATATCAGCGTGTTCTCTGTACTGTATAGTATAAGGCTCTTAACTGCAAAATGGTCTTAATAACTTGTTTCTTAAATGCAGGGTGTACAAATGTCATGAAACCTAAAATGCCATCTGCCACTGTAAAACCAGCTTTCCTCAAAATATGTTTTCCACAACATATCTTTACATGTATCTTTACATTTTTTCCTCAAAACTTATTTCAAGGACATTCAACTATGATCAGGCTTCTCATTACTAATGCACTGCTCCATTATTTAAAAAAAAAAAACAACAAACCAAACAACAAAACCAAACACAAAACTAGAGAAAGAGAACACAAAAGGGCAGACACAAAGAGATCATATATTATTGCAGACGTGACACATTGGTCTGCTCCTGTCAAATCAGCCCTTGTAACTATGTGGGACTTTGTGAAACACAAATACGTGAAAAAAGTTTCCCTTCAGCATGGAGGGATAAGAATGCTAAGCAATCTCACTAAGAGATTGGAACAAGGGCAGAGACTGAATCATGCAAATAATAAAAGATTTTTTCCCCCAGGTTCCTATTGGTTCCAAGAATAAGAGGTTGTACATAAAGCAAAGGTGCTGTTGCTGTCGGGTGTTTATGCAGTGTGAACTGTCTCATATTGAATCCCCCCACCTCGAGCTGGGTTTCCACCATTGCACAGGCATTTAGCATTTTGATTCCCTTTAAAACAAAGGAGGTCATGGGGTTCTCTCACCCACCCTCACACACACAGACCCACAGACACACTCCTGTTGAAAGAGAAAAAAGAATTGAAAAAAATGTCTTCACCACAGGGACACTCATCAGACTACATTCACCAGTGATGGTAAAAAAGGGTTGTGTGAGAGCTAAGTGAAAGCAAATCTATTTTAAAATTAGGTTCCAATCTCAAACAAATTAGGGTAAAACCTGAAACTCTTAGTGAATAAGATGGGAATCTAGCTTCTGTTTGGCAGATAGTCTTGAGAAAATGGGTGCTAGAAGACTATCATACCTTCAAGGAGCTGTATGGAGAAGTCATCACAAAGGATTTTCTTAACTTCTTGTTAGATGCAGAGAAATTTACTGGAAAGGGAATCATCCCCGTCAAATTGTTTTTCAGTCAGTCAACAAATGCCAATAAAAAAATTGCTTGATCATTTTTTTTTCTGACCCATGGTAATCATATAACAATAAGAGTTTATAATCTTCTTTACATGCCACTCTATACGTCAATGCACATGCAAAAGCTTTCAGATGATTCCAGGTTTTGTTTGAGCCAAGCTACAGCAGACTTCTGTTCAGCGCCAAAGAGGTTGCTTAGCACTATAAATAACGAAATCTCCTTTTCTCCATCATCAGCTTTCAATCACAACACAAGTGTAATATGACCGTATGGTTTCTGTGTAACACCGTAGCACTTTCATAGGCAAGATGGAAAGCCTTTCTGCAAAGTCAGTAAGTCTCCTGAGAAGAAAGGCAAGTGCCACAAGACCTTTTTTAATTGCTTTTCTTTGGCTGACTTTAACTAATGCTGTGGGCATTTGTCCTCACCATGGCAGTTTGGCCTTCATTGCCTCTTTGCTCAGATACAGGGCTATTTTGGCAGAGAGCAGATATGTAGATAGAGCAAGTGGCGATATGAAGAAGATATAGTATAAATGTTTTACTTATATGATGTAAATTCTCAGCATAATAATGCATATCTAAAGAGGCAGTCTTTGTACAGGGCTTTTTGTTTAAAATCCCAGTGTTGCACAAGAAATAAGGTGCTGTACTCTGTCCTTTTTCAGGACTGGCTTTTTGCATGCACTTGACTCTCCTTTCAACAGTCTTTTAAATCTTAGTGGACTTGCCTCATGTCATCTTCTTCTCTACCCTAACTCACTCCCTGTGCTTTCAACCACAGATGTATTGCCCTTCAGGATGGGTGCAAGGCCTGTCTATGGAAATGGAAATAGCTAGGAACAGAGTTTTAAACTAGTTCATATAAGGAAAATTGCAGATTTTGGCTACAGTGGTTAATAGCACTACGTGATTTTGTTTAGAGCTTAACTTTTAAAAATTACTTTTAAAAAAAATCTTTAAGTTATTCTTTTCCAAAAACTGTATATTTAAAATAGAACATATTTTGGGTCAGGTTTTCCATGACAAACTTTTTAACCCCAGTGCTCCTGGGTGGATTCTTTTCCAGGTGCAAGGAAATTAGGGGGGTCTGTCCTTAAAGATGTCTTAATGCTAGATATGCTTATTCTGCATGTGGCCCCTTTGTTTCAAAAGGTCCTGCATTAAAATCTGGCTACAGGAAAAATACACTTCTTTATGAGACATGCAAAACTGGGAGCCACTCACACCCACATGACTCACCAATGGCTCAAGTGGAGACGAACAGCTTTTCTTTAAGTCCTGGTGTCAGGGAAAGGATTGGAGGGAGGTCACTTCTCTCAGAAACCTGATGTTTGCCCAGAGACTTTCTGATGATGACTTTGAGTGAACAGCCAAAGCTTGTAGGCTGCAGCCAGCTGAGGGCTTGGGTATCTCAGGGAGAGCGAAACATCACAGCTGAACTGTGGTCATACGTGTCAGCCAACAGACCTGTGTTCATCCAGGAAGCCTTCGGGCCAGACTTGCACTGTGCCCAGCACATTTTGCAGTTTCTAATTAAGCCCTGAACAACTTTCAGGTTTGATGATCTTCCTGCTGTTTTTTCCTTTCCCCCACAACTAATTTCAGACGTTCATGTTCAGTGAGATACAGGAATAGAAGCAACTCAGCTTGCAGTCACCCTCACTTAAGAGAGCTGGATATAAACATGTTTCTGAGCTACAGTTTACACCAAAAACGAGGACACTGGAGACAATTTAGCCCAGTTTGCTAGAGCTGGCTGCAAAGAGCATAGCAGATTCCTAAACTAACTCTGAAAAATAGACTCCAGTTAATTTATGTCCCTTACCATGCTGCTGCCTGTTCCTGTGACCGAGTCTACCCCTCCTTAGTTTAGCATGTGACTTTCACTCTTCCCGCTCCACCAGACACTCCCTGATCTGGTCTCACCTAATCTAGAGCAAACTGTGTCACTCTGGTCACACACATGTGTGGGCTACTTCCAAATCAGTGTGTCAGTGCTCTTTATGTTATTAATTTTTAATCACCTTTCAAATTCCTCTCTTCCCTGTGATAACTCTTCAATCAAGCCCCTGAAAAAACCTGCTGCTTCTCTATCAATACAATTTATCCATCTTTTTTTCTGAAGGGAGCCTCAGTCTTTACATTAAGTGTGAGAAACACTTTTAAATCAACAGGGGCATATGCCAAGCAATAAAGCAGCACTGGGATACGGTGTCAATCCCACGGAGTCACTATTTCTGGAAAATTTTCTGTTCCTAAATTATTCTGAGCTGGTTCAGCAAAGGGTTTCTTATAAAAAGGTAGTGAAGAAATCCCCCTTTTGCCCCAAGGTTACAAGTTACTTTGTTAGACCAGATGATATGACAGCATGATTCTATCAGGACAAATCAAAGTTTACTGAGCAAATCTGTGTTCTATAACCTGATTTATTGGTGCCATCTGCCAACACCCATGAACAGATGCTCTGTAGGACCTCACTAATGTGCAATAATGACTGGGAGAAACCCATTGCAAATGACTGAATTTTAAAAGTTATCGAGTGTAGCGGGAGAGATAACAAACATAATGAAAAATGTCTAGGAGAATGCATCCCAATGTTCATTTTTCAGTTTCATTTTCCTGACAGCAGTACTTCAGAGCATACTCATCTACATATGTGGGTATGCAGTGTAAAAATAAACCAAGCACTCATATTGTGATTTTTCTTCAGTCCTTTTCTACTGTATGCTTCAAAGAAAAGAGAGTGTTTTGGTGTGAGCAGTTATAATCACAGCTTACCCAAAATCCATGAGTTTTTCATGACTGCAAGAATTCTTTTTACAGTCCTATTGGAGCAGGTCAGCACTGCCATACTGCTAGCACTAATGTCTTTTTTTAATGGTTTTCCCCTACTCTGCAGCTATTTCCAAGCCCCGTGTACTCTGAGGGCATGCCAAGGTAGAAGCAAACGAGTTTGCAATTATTGCCACTGGCAACATTAATTTTGCATTCCCGTCTCTTCAAAAACACAGGGGAGCAAAAAGAAATAACACAAAGATGAACAACTTGTCCAGACGGAGGTTTGAAATGTGCCCGGGCTCAGAGCAGGCTCCACAGCAGGTGAGTGGGAGCATCCCTAGCTCCCACAGCCCCAGGGACTGCTCAGAGAAGTGTGGGAGCAGCCCAGTCACAGAGTCCCTGCAGCCCCCAGCCCTGCCACTGCCTCCCACCACCTCCTGCCCATGGGATTTCCCTAACTAAGCACTCATCTCTTAGGCTGCATTAAAATTAGAAGCTGAAGCTGTAGCGATGGGGTGAACACTTTATCTTCTCTCCTAGCACCTACTATAAGACAGCCTGCTCCATCCACACCAAGGGTGTTACATGGCATTCATTCAAACACACTTAGGAATGTGATTTTGATAGACAGAACCTATCTAATACCTGACAAACTTGTAAGACAACTTTCAACCACTGCTACTCTTTCAGAGCCTGAATTTGGATCCAGAGATGGAGACCAGAAAGCCTCCTTCCCTTATCGTGCCAATCTATTAAAATCACATACTCACAGAAACTCTCCATGGAGAAACTATCACTGAACTATTAATAAAACCTTGCTGAACTATTAGTACGGTCTGTGGAAGCTGGAGCTTTAATCCACCACGGGGATTGATTATGTAAGTGCACAGGCACGAAGATGATGTTTTTATCCTCAGTTTAAATGACCTTCCAGTTTAAACAGTTTTGTTTATGATTGATTGAAATCTTCCTGAATCTAAGGGAAATTATTTTCTTTCAAAGGGGATTATATTTTTGTTTGCAGCAAACTGGCAAGTGTGGTTGAGATTAAAGTGCATTTAGATGGCAAGATGTGTGTTTGTTTTTCTGACTGCAAGGGGTAGAAGTTATTAAAGCATTTTAAAAATGTTTGTGTCACAAAATTCAGATGTCCCATAACCTAGAAATATGTTATAATTTGTTTTTTTAAGCTCAGGTCATTGGTCTATGAAGACAATTAATGCATTTTGCAAAGATTGACTCTGAGCACCAGGTTGGATTTATTCCTAATTTTGGTATTCCAAAGATTGTTTTGCTTTTCTGCCACACTTTGGTGTGTGAGCTGCTGGTAGATCTTCTTGATTTTAGCTTTCAGGCAGTTCCAAACAACAACACAGTAAAAGGTTTCTGATGCATACTCATGCCAAAAGAAATAGATGTCATGAAGGCAAGAGCAGGCAGAAATAATGAAAGATTGTCTCTCATTCACCTTGTAGCAATCACTCCCAAACTGTTTAGTGGAACATTATGTACTGAGGGTTTTAAGTCCCAGGCTCATTTCAGTTCAGAAATTCCCCTTCACAGGAGGTCTGAGTGGAGAAGGAAAACAATGATCTCCATAACATTTTCCTCTGATCTGCAAGCTTGGAGACACTTCTGCAATCTGAAATGAAAGAGGTATTGAGGCCTGTATGGATTTTGGGGTGTCTGTGCCAAGGGGAATAACTGAAACCAGTAAATAAGCAAATACATAAACTCAAAGACAAATCGGACAAAAGTCCAGTCCCACATTGTTCAACCAACAGAAACAACTAAAACCCCGTGTTAGGGTGATTTTCTCTCTCTAGGTTTGCCTACAGTTTCAAGACGGTGCCACTGCAGTATGGTTAGATATATTACTTGTTTTAGTTCACTTCAGGTCCCAATGGAGAAGACCCGGTCTGACTTTGGAGTGAGCTATAATAGCTGCCCAATCAGGTATCTGGAGTCCTTTCACTGTTTCTTCCCTGCTATTGCTGAGTAGCAAGTTAGCTGGGTTAGCACTGCACTGAATGTATTTATTCATGTTGCAATTTCATCTCTGAGCAACATAGTAAAATGTCCAGTCTGGTTTTCAGATAAAATGACAGTAGTGCACACAATAATTAGATCAATTCCTGCATGCTATATTTTATTTATGGCACTAGAATAAAATGTAAATATATCCTCAGGATTGGGTATTTTTAACAAGGAATCAGTTTAAGAAAAGGCTCCATGATCCCAGGGTCCTTTTCACAGTAGGCTCCAAAAAATGTACCTCATTATAAAATACACCTTCCCAAGGAATCACAAGACATGAGAAATCAAAAGAGAATTCCTAAAAGCAAAAGCTCTCCAGCAGAAAATCAATTTCTGCTACTTTCACCTTGCCCCAGGGAAAGCAGCAGAGACACTAAGTGGGGTGTGGGAAATGTCTCATGCATCTTCCTGGAACTGCACAAGGCAGACCTCCAGACGGGAGCTTTTCTTTCCAAGACAGCTCTGCTCTAATTAGGGACTTGTGCAAAATTGGTATGTTGCAGTTCCAAACAGTGTCTGGATGATTCCCATATCAAATTTCTTTGGTTTAAAAAAAAAAAAATTGTCTTTGTCCTTGTTCTAATTGACAGCCTTACAAATGCAGGTGGACTGAGGGATGAAGGTCAAATTGAGCTTATTGTGCTTAATAAGGCAAGGAACAAAAATTAGCAGAAAGTTACCCACAAAAATGTGTTCTTTGGTGGTCTTTTTCCCTGGCCATGATGTTGCCTTTTCAAGGGTCCCTGTGCATTTTTCAGTGTACCTTCAGAATGAAAATAAAGAAATTGCCTTTATATAAAGCTAGTATATGAGGGGCTTCCCTGTAACATGTAATCTACTGATGTATCAGACAGAATCTAGTCTTTGGACTCAACAATCTATGTTGGGTGGACATAAAATTCATTTTCTATATAGGAAAGTACATCCTTCTTCTTAGCTGACATTTTCCAGGTGCAGTCTGCCAGTTTAAACCTCTGGCTGGTTCCTATAATTCTCATCATTCAGACCTTTCTGGGTAATGTGGTATTATTAAGGCTAGTCAAAATATTCTAAAATATCCATGTTCCCCCTTGGAAATGAAGTCTGACTGACATTTCTCACTGAAGATTGTGATTAATATCATCTGTGCATTCCAGTGAGAAGGCAAAACATTTTTTCTTTTTTGGTCAGTATAAACCTCAGTGTCTTACAGTTATTCCCCTCTGTTTCCCATCTCTCATTTCTTTATTGTCCTTTGCTTCAGACTCAGACTGTATCTTCTACACTGACCTATGCTGCTATGGTACAACCTGGGACAGCTGTGTCAACTCAGGCCCAAAGAGCAAAGGAGTCCAGAACTTTTCCCTTAGAAATACGGTTTGTGGGATGGCAGCCAGCTTGACAAATATAGAATTAGTGGGGAAAAAAAAAATCTAATATTTCTTAATACTTTTTTTTAGAATGTTCTGTGCAAAGTTTCAAATCTTCAAATTTTCCTTCCCATGTGGGAAGAAAGAAACTGAATACGCAAATTTTGTATGAGATGGGCATTTTTGGCTTTGGTCTGCTGTAAAACTCAATTTTAGGTTACCACAGGGTAGAAAATAACTTTGAGGTTCACTTTACAATTCTGTTGGTCAAAGTATTTTTCTAGGTGGGCTTAGACTCTCTACAACTGTTCTCCCAGCACAGCCCAGTTGAAGTCACTGCAACCTGCAGCACTGCAGTAATTTATATCACAGATCTGAACCCCTGAACTCTAATGAATATTCCAGCAGCAATGGAAATACAGTTATCTTTATCATGAACACTTCAACGGAGCATATGTTATTCTTTAAAATCTCAGCTCATAGTTTATTGGTATATAAAACTGGATCACCTGTTATGTTAAACTGCTTGGCCTCCTGTGAGCTGGCCTGACTATCCACTAGTCTTGAACAGAGGATCCAATATTGAGATTTGTAATGATTTCAGGTTATCTGATATGTTGGAGGTGTAAGCAGCTTATACTACTGTACAGCAAAAGAAAAAGTTATCACTTAATACCAGTGGCCACTCACAAACATTTCCCGAGTATGGTTTAAGATGACTGCCAGAGCAATCCATGGCCAATGCTAAAGAACATAGAGTCCTGCCAATCTGCCCTGGGTGGTAGGAGGTGGTGGGATGCCTACATAGTGCTAAATCTGGGGAAAAAAATTGACCTCGGAGCAGCTCAGAAGCTATAACAAGCAGGTGTATAAAGGGATTTTTCCATATCATCTTGCAAATCCACCCCATATCCCCCCCACCAGCTGTGCTCAACCTCTGATGCTCTGGAGGAAGGTGAGAGAAAGCCCCAGGACACTCTGTGCTAATTGTGGGGGGAATGAACCTGCCTGAGTCCCAAAGCCAAAGCCCTGAAGGAAGAGACCTGATTATGCTCTGTCTTTACACGCTGAGCTGTAGGGAATAGGGGCAAATGCAGGATGAGGACGGCTTCATCAGAATCTCCCTTCACAGGGGAGAAACAGGCACCTCTCCTCTCACGGGAGAGCTATTTGCTCGCAGGAGCAGCGGTCATCCCACCATTGATGCAATGCGAAAAAATCCTAGGCTTTTCCCTGACTGACATTTGTTAGATGACAGTATAGGTGCAAAATACCCACCACAATATACAATAACCTTTAAGGCATGCCAGCAACCTCCTCTTTTATTAAGTATGCCACGCTGGCTGAGCGGAGTAGGACGCTATTGCAAACACCTCCCTGGCGGGACGCTACCTGCATGTTAATGTGGAGGGTGTTTGTGCACAGCCTGGCAGCGAGCGCTGGGCTCCGGCAGTTTCCATGGTGCCGTCATGGTGCTCTCTCCCTACACCTTCACTTATCAGCATTTCCCACCCATCCTCCTCCCCATAATATGCTGCTTGCTCACCCCGAAAGGTCAGCCATTGTAATGATGATTTTAGCAGGGGGGAGGCAGGGAGGCCGAAGGGTGAAAAGGTGAGCTGTGTGCAGCAATGTGCGTGGGAACCGGCGACTTGCCTTACGCTGCACAATGAGAAATTAGAAAGCTTCCCCTCAAGGGAGCGGTGCTCATCAACCCCCTCTCACATCCCATCCTTGCCAAGTCAGATACCCTGATGGAGTTAAAAAATGTTCAGGCAACGTGGCTGGAGATCCTACTTTAAATCATCGGCAATTGATGCATTAGTGCGTGGAGGGAAGAAGGGACTGCCTCTGCTAACAGAGGAAACTGATGCAAACGTTTCCAGGCATCTTTCTTTTTCCATCTCCCTCCTGCCCCCTCCCAGCAAGCCCAGTGCTCGTCTTCAGATGGAAAGAGGCAGACTTCTTCTGACTTTCATCCTATTGACTGCCAGACTAAAGCACTGCATCTATTAACTGCCTTCCTTTTCTTTCTTTCTGCAGGACAGCTTTCCTGCCCGCTTTGGAGGAGTCCATTTTGTCAACCAGCCCTGGTACATCCATGCCCTATACACGCTAATCAAACCGTTCCTCAAAGACAAGACAAGGAAAAGGGTAATTAGATGGGGACAAGGGGGATAGGAAGCTTCAGAGCTGGAGTAGCTGAATAGCTGCCTGGTTTCTTTTCTTCCTTCTTTTTCTCTCTGCATTTTTCATATGGCCTCAGAGAATTGCAGCTGTTATTAAAAGTTAGAGTTTGCAATGGTCTGGATTGAATCAATAACTCAGCCAGGGACCAGAAAGCTGTTATCATTAACAAAGTGTAGATACATTTTAATGGGACATGCTCAGGGATAGAGAGAATTGGCAATGTGGAGGGATGATCAGGCCTGGCTGAGGTCACCTGCAGTGAAGGAAACTTCAGCTTAACTCTTTTTGTGGGAGTAAAATTTCCTCTTTCATTCCTTCAGGAAGTTGACTGTTCTCACATGGTGGTAGCTCACTTGTTTCCACAAAAAATGCCCATGCCTGGAGGCTGTTTGCTCACACTGCAGAAGAGGCAGATCTTCCTCACTGAAACCCATGTGAACTGTGGTTCTGCAGGCAGCTTAGCCATTTGTCCTCTGCAGTCTACCAAACAACCACTGGATCATTCCTCAGGAGGCCCCAGAGCCTGCCCTAGCATGTGTCTGACCGGTCAGGGCAAGGGCAGTACCAGCCTGAAAGCAAAGAGGTATTAAAGAGACAAATGTTGCTGAAGCAGCACAAAGTGGTGACACAACCTGGTACACCCCTGGGAAACATCAGTCCTGGGGTGCAGGCCTGGGTTGCCCTCTCAAATGCTGAGGACTTACTCTCTATATCTTTCAGTAAGCTGCACTATATCCCTTTTCTTCTAACTGCTCTTTGTACAAGCCTCTATCCTCTTACAGTAGCAATAATCAGTCATTATTCCTAACTTCCACTTTCCCCGATCTTACTACTTAACTACTTAAGAAAGTGAATGTCATGTCTCAAAAGCAAGAGAATCGGGGTTTTCAGAAGTGTTCATAGTGCCAGACTAATTCTTCAGCTGCACACCCCAAAGCTAATCCCCTGCTCCTGCCTGCCTGAGCCAGCCCTGAGCACTTCAGAAATTCCCAACTGAAACTGCAGCATCAACTAATGATGATCCACACCTCATTAGTGCTGTTATTATTGGACTTAATGAAGTAAGGAATTGATGATGACTTTGAACTTTCTTTTCGTTTGTTAAAGATTTTTCTTCACGGTAACAACCTGAACAGCCTTCACCAGCTAATACACCCTGAATGCCTGCCCTCTGAATTTGGGGGGACTCTTCCTCCGTACGACATGGGGACGTGGGCTCGAACGTTACTCGGTCCTGACTACAGCGATGAAAATGAGTACACCCACACGTCCTACAACGCCATGCACGTGAAGCACGCATCCTCCAACTTGGAGCGGGAGGCCTCGCCCAAACCCATGAAAAGGTTAGTGCTGCCTTTGAAATCATCTGTTATTTGGCTCTATGAGCAGGTTTCGCATAAATATAGCAGGAAGGGCTCATCTGGCTTGGAGAGAGGCTGTAATTTGGCACACATTGACAGTAAGAAGCACTTCGCCCTGGACTGTGTTCACGGTGTGGTAGGAGAGACGAAACCTCTCTGTGGAACCGTAATTACTTGTCTGATTACTGTGCACAAAAACAAGGAGAAATTAATGAGCCCCTGAACAGAGCATTACAGAAAGTAAGGCGTAGTGTGGCCAACAGCACCACTTCAGTGCTGGTCTCTATTACTTGCTGCTGCTTTGCTGCTGCTGACCCCAGTTATCAATAAGGGTTTTACCTCCTTGGAAATGCAGCTTTTGTACGATGAACACCACTGCCATCTAAAGGGAAAATGGGTTAGTCTCCTCCCGCTGCTTCTGGTCCCGCTTTCTACATCCAGCCCTGCTAAGGCAGCAGAGCTGCTCTTTTAAGATCCTTGATTTTAGACCTAGCAGATGTGCATTCAGCTCTGAATGCTTAAAATTACACCTCTCAAGAGTATCACCCTCAGTAATTTGCACTGGTTGTGGGAATGGGTGGAAGAGGGTCAGGCACCTGGCACAGGTTTGTGGGTGGCACGGCAGAGCCAACACCAGCTGCGGTGAGCCATGGCGGGGCTGGCTGCCATGCAGGAGCGTAACATCTGCACTCGCCTTGCCCTCTCTGTCCCATTCCACAAAACTGTTTTCCATGCAGATCGTAGTGTTGCTTTCACTCACTGCTGCCACTTGATGAGTGTGGTGCTCACAGACACGGCACCACTATGTGTGACAGGGAGCGGCCATCATTTTGCCACAGCAAAATCAAAGCTGACAACACAGACAAGCCATAATGTCATGCAACTAATTTTAAAAGTCTTTCATCTTCAAAGAAAAAAGAAATGCATTCTTGATTCACAGCTTCCTCCCAGGTCAGAGGGATGCCAGGTTGCTGCAGCTGTAAAGTAAAGCCTTGTGTGGGAAACGCTCACACGTACAGGTGACATTGAGTGCTGTGAGTCCCACAACTCCCAGGGCCACGAGACCGCAGGGCTATGACTCTTTGCACGGTTACATCCAACGCATGAAGAGGAGTGGCCATCTTCATAGCCAACAGTTCTCACTACTGACCGCCAGCTAAGACTGGAAGCCTGGATGAATTTACAGACCCTGTCCCAGAAATCTGATTTTAAAATAACATTTTTTTTTTCTTTAGTCTAAATATTAGCAGTGGAACACACTGAATGATTTTAGAAAAATGTTAAGTAAATATTCCATTATTAAAACATATAAAGAATATACAATTTATGTAGAAAGAAATCTGCAGTTTTTAAAGCTCTGAAGCGTTAAGAGCTGTTCACAGGTAAATCTTTGCTGAGGATTAGATCCTTGGCTGCAAAGAAGGGAGGGTCTTATCGTGCCCTCAGGGGAGAACCTCATATTGAAAATTAGTTCAGTGCCAGAAAACCCTGCCTCAAGGCAAAGCCTTCTTTTATAATCTGTTCACTAATACAAAAGTGCATTAATACAAATATGGTGAGTGGATGAATCTAATTTGTCATGTTGCCTCCGGGCAGACTAGATCTAACTTTTAGCCTAATTTCGTTACCTTAGCGGTTAAGTGAACCATCTGATCTTGTACCCCGTGGCCATTACTAGCTGTTAGAGGTGAAAAGTTCACTGCTTCAACAGATTTTCTCCTATGAGTCTTTGCTTTGATTCTTCTTCCCCTGAAATTATGGTTTGGCCTAACTTGAGGTAAAAGCCTATGCTTAGGAAGAATAATTGTGTGCTTTATTAGATTTATTAGACCAGATTTATACCTAAGGGCTATTAAAAGGTCTACAGACTTCTACTAGCATTACCTGCCTTTATATCCCTCCTCCTTGCCTCTTTAGGTTCATACACGCGAATACGATGAGAGTCTCAGGCCATGGATGAGATTCCTGTGTACTTCAGGGAGGTTTACACTAGGCATAGGTGATTTTCTAGCATTAGTCTTCATCTTCAATATAATTCTCTCACAATTGCCCTATCATTTTTCCCTTATGAAAGCAATTCTGCAGTTTCATTAAAAATCTCTCCTCCTCCACTCACAGCGTTAAAATCTTTAAAATCTTGAATAAACATGGTAATTTTGTAAGTGTTCTATGCAGCAATGTTGAGTTTAACAAAAAAAAAAAAAAAAAAATCCTCTGAAAGGGGTAAATATATGAAGACTGAGCCTTGGGTTTCTGTATTTAAGGATGAAAAACCTTGCTGTAAAATTATGGGTCTTCTCTCTGACTTCCCATATACCACTGCAGGTTTAACTGTCCAGTAATTAGCTGCAGGGGAAGGCAGTGCTTACGAGAGCTGGATTTACCCCAGAGGCTGCGTGGATGGTGGTTGTTCTCCCTCCGGAGAACTGTCCTGCTTTGTGACAAGGTTCAGAGTTGTAGGTTGCCCGTCTTGGTTCTGCTGCCTCTTGCTGTAAAGCCATGGAAGCACGTCCCCACTAGAACTGCCATTGGGCCAGTGCTGTGTTAAAACTTTCTTAATATCAGAGTTCAGTGCTGCTAGAATAGCTTGCAGTCTTGCACTGTGAAAACAGAGAAATGTCCCTGTGAAATGTAGTACTGCCATCCAACAGCTAGAGAGAGGCTCACCCTGGGCACAACCTACTCCAAATAGTGTCCAGCAATTTCAGTAACAGAGATGCTGAGAAATCAAGATAGGAATTACAGATCTGGAAGAAAAATGCCAGGAAATTGAATCAGAGAATAACTGACTAAAATACTTTTGTAGCAACTTAATCTATGTTAGAATATAAATGCAGAGGGGAAGAAAGAGGACATTTTCAAGATGTGACTGAAACCAAGCTGAAGTTATTACCTGAAAACTAAAATGCCTCAAAATACAGACCGGGATAAAATGCAGCACCATGCAGCAGTGCGAGGGAGTGAAACTGGAGCATCTACGTTCCCATACACTGACTTCAGGACTGACAGCAGTGCCTTGGCTCCCGTCACCAGGGTAGATGAATATAAATTGAAAGAAGTTTACCTGAGAGTTGCAAGGAGGGTGAGGAGTGTGGAGAGCATATTTTTCAAGCAAGAAGCTATGGAAGTGTTTTTGTCAGCCTTGCAGAGCGAAGGTCAAAATGGATATGATCATGCTCTACAAATACAAAAGGGGATAAAAACTGGGGAGAGAAAACAGGTATTTGAGTAAAAGGCCAGCTTAGGTAGGTTTGTTCATCATCAGGGAAGTGAGTTACTGAAACAGCAAGATGACAACCTGATACATGAATAACAAGTCTGATATGAGGTGGCTACTGGTGGTCACAGGAGACTAGACTTGCCCCTCAAAGTCTCATTAGGTTCCAATTTCTGTTCCCCTCAACAACTATGGGACCAGAACGTTATCATCTCCCCAATCACAGGCAGGGGTAATTTTTCCCTGTGACTTGAAATTGCACAATATTTGCTCTCAAAAAAGAGTCCTTGTTTACTTCAGAGAATGGAGGCGTTGCAGATGGAGAAAGGATCGAAAATCCTTTTAGAAAAAAAAAGCCACTGACTCTAGTTAGCAATATGATCTCAAAAATCTTGAGATTTGACAAGTTTCTATAATGTGGAAAATCTTTAATCAAAACCAGTGCAATTGTCATTTTTCCACCAGTGACCACACAGAGCCTCACCGGGGCAGAATGAAAACAGTGGAAATTGCACTCCCATCTGCAGTATTATCTCACACCTTGGGAAAAATCCCAAAACTCAAGTTCTGTATGAGCAGATGGGAAACAAAGCAAAACAGCTGATGACTCCATATAATGAGTCTTAATGGCCAGGGAAAAAAAAAAAAAAAAAAAAAAAAAAAAAAAAAAAAAAAAAAAAGGCCAACAATAATAAAATCCATTCAGAATATATCTGTTCATCAAGATTCAGCTCAGTGAAGTTCGAAATGGGCAAAGTAATAAACATGCAAACCAGCATGGACACAGTAACAGCACAGTCAGTTCAGTCCACAAGTTTGGCCATCTCCATTTGATAATTTTGGGAGTAGCAATGGCAACACAAACTTCCCCTGTCTTTTCTGCATGGTCTGCATCCAGCAGGGAGCCTGTCACATACGAGCTATGGGATTTGAGAACAATGGAAATGGTGTGAAAATTCGGAACACGGGGAAGAAGATCACCTCCCTTTCATCTGTGGCCAAACCTTCTGTGAGCCCTGATGGTCAGAAAGGGGCCTTGGGTTGCTTCAGTCAACAGGGAGCTAACACAAAAGGGAAGCATTTGCCTGAGGCACTCGTGCTGGCTTTTGTGATGAGCTGTTGCTTTTGGGAACAGCTGGAGGTTTTATCCGGGTGTGCAGTGTAATGAATAGTTATGGTGGATGGTTAAGCTTAGCAGATAAAGAGTCAGACTGCTCTCCACATATCTCTGAGCCAACAGGGCACAGTCTTTTGGCCAGCTACACTGGGAGAAGGATTCCTGTAGCTATCTGAGTACCTAACTCATTAAGCAAGCATCCCCAATCGGAGAGACGGATTCAGTGAGTGGGGAAGATGTGAAGGAGCTCAGGGCTTTGAAGAGTTTCCTTTTTTTCCCCGGTGTCACCTTACTCTTACACTTGGGTAACCTGCAATAGCACACTGCCTCCCTGTGACTTGCTTTTCTTTACAATATTTGCCTTTCTTCAGCTGCATCTAGGTTACTTCTTGATGTCTGAACTTGATCTTCAGTCCAAGGGACTAAGACTGTACTCTGCCTTTGCTTGTTCCCTGTTCAGTCACCAAGCACAGCCTGGGAGCTGACTGTTCCTTCTTGCCCTTCCAGGCATCAAAAGAGCACTCGCTTTTAACCTGCTGCCAGTGCAAACAGGTCTGAAAACCTAGTGCAATTTAAAGTTGCCCTGCAGAGAAAAGAAATTTTACCTAACAGCTACATATTTATTCTAGCCAAACAACATGCTAAAAAATCAGAGCCTAATTAAGGATAACTTTAATCAAATTTGGCATTTAAAATTATTCTTAGGTTAACATGGATTGGAAGAACATTACTGTCACCAAGTCCACCTCATTAGAGTCTCAGGAAATTCAGAGTTAGGGCAAAATTTTTAAAGTAAAACTTCAAAAGTAGAGCCAAGCATGCTAATTTTGAAAATGTACAATTCATGCATCAAGACACCATTAACTTTTCCTGCTGTGAAGTAGAAATCTGAATGACTAAAGATGCAATGTCCTGCCTAGTGGTTCATCAAAAGCTTCCATATTAGGCATTTTGAAAATGCAGAAAAAAACCCCTGTTGGAATGCACTGCCCCACGTTGTTGAGTCAGAGCATGTGGATTTTTATGTCCTAGATTAGAGTGAAAGGATTTTCAAGTACAGATTAGGGTTTGCCATTATTGCCTCCTGATGTGTGTGGTTTCATAAGGATCGATCTTCAAATGAATTTGATGCTGAAACTAATTGTTGGTTCTCAGAAATGGGATCCTGCTCCCAGAAGGAATGGTATCACAACTGGTATACACTAATGCCAACTGGAACAGTTTTAGATCCAAAAGGGGTCATTCATGGGGGTCACTTATGTAAGGTTTTTATTTATTCAGACTGGTTCCTCCATATGCCCAGCTGGGCTGAGCAAGGCAGACCTTTCTAGTTGTTATCCTTGGTGTGACCTTAATGTTCCTTTGCCATATGTTTCTGCTTTTATGGGTCATGTTTTATGCCGGTTCACAGTCAGCACCAATTTACTGCAGAAGCAGTAAAATACCAGCAAATAAAAATCGGTATGAAAATGTGTGAAAACTTCTCACTGCTCATGGATGGCACCTGGGTTGCTCTGCTTGTAGCTGGGGTGCATTTCCACAAATGCTGAGGGAAAAGGGAAATACTCTTTGTAAGCTTTTGGTTAAAGTAGCTCTATAATGTGTGAGATCTATGGTGAAAGACTTATAGTCACTGTTTTATTTTTACTTATTTCACGTAACAGAGAGTTTCCAAATGCTTCTGTGGAAGTGATTCTCCCATATGCAGATTATTAGAGACATGTCTTGATAGTAAAGCAAGTGTCCCAGGGACATGCATAATGTGTAATGTATGCATTATCTAGCAGTGTAGATTATTATTATTATAGCTTTTGACTGGAATTCTGCTAATATGTCAGGGAGAAATAGAAAGGAGCTGCTGGATCTGGCACGTTAGCAGGTCCCAGGGAGGCTGCAAGGGAGACAGTGCAGGATATCCTCAGGAGCCAGGAGTGAGAGAAACCAAGGAGGAGATCAAAGTCGCAAAGCCATGGCTGAACCAAGGACAGGAGGGACAGGGAGCTTGGTGCTGGGGGTTCCCTGGGCCAAGGCAGGAAATGAGTTGCTCTCTGAGGGCATTGGCAGCATGGTTTTCATCTATTTACAGCACTCAGTTATCAGTGACCAGTGCACGGGTGCACGAACACAGGCTGGATGTGGGACTGGCAGAACCATGCTGTTCAGACTGCCTAAAATATTGCATTGTAAATTATGTTTTCAGCTGGCTATAAATTTGCCAGAAGTTTAGTAGTTTAGATTAGAGACATGACACTTAATAAAACAAATGGTGTTACACTGCTCATGTCTTTTGCTGCCTTGTGAAAAATCCACCTACATCTGGCTGAGTTACAAGCGTTTGAAAAGGCAAGTCACACATGCCTTGTAGAAACATATTTAATTTTAGCATTTAATGACCCTAACGATTGCCTCATGCTTTGGCTTAGCCTCCCAGAATAAATAAACTTGGTCAGCTCGGGTTGATGGTTCAACGCCCACAATGCACATCTCCGGTCTAGGCCACGGGGTGCAGAGGGCTTTTGTAATTACAGCTTTTACTTGTGATCACAAGAACTTTCTCTGCATTAGGCCAGGCTGTAGCAAGACATGGAGCTGGGATTTGGCAGACTAGCACTCCATGCTCTTGGGGGCTGCCTCTTCCCTGCTGTTGGCAGAAGAACTGGAGAGACGAGAATTCGGCGGTGATTCCAGCTGGCATCTGGGAACAGGGGTCACTGGGATGGGAGCCCCAGGCTGGACTGAAAGATGGGTCAGGCATAAAGGACTAGAAGCAGCTGGACAAGGAAGCACGCTTTGTGGGCAAGCAAATGAGGATGCTTATCAGGAGAGCTGATGGAGACCAGGAATGATCGTTCGGTTATGCCTGTTGGGTGCAGCCCTGGAGAAGCAGATCCCACGCCCCCTCTCTCCCTGAGCCCCTGTGTTGGCTTGGCAAGTCGCTTAAACCAAACTTCACACAGATGGTGAGATTGCATGTTGCTTATTTTCAGCCTGCCAAGCTATAGACTCTGGGGTCTAATTTCCAGAAATACTCAGCGCTCACCTGCAACAGAAATCAATGGAACATGTGCTCTGAACGCACAGGCTGCCATGTAATGCTGAGCGCTCTGCAAAATCAGACCCTTGGCACTGGGAAATGGGCACCCCACTTTAGAGAAATACTTGGACCCTAATCTCACTGTGCTTCAGCTCTCCTCATGCAAAATGGAAATACCTCCCC
>NW_020799095.1:114698319-114755976 GCF_003259725.1 Athene cunicularia
CCCCAGTCGTGCTATGGCAATAAATGAATTAACATTTAAGAGGCACACAAGTACCATGTTGATGTACTCCACAGAAAAGCTCATGAGGGAATTAACAAAGGCTACCTTCAGAGCAGGCTTGGAATAATACGCAGCAAATGTGTCACAGAGCCACATGCTGAACCACTAGAAGAAAGCAAAATAAATAGCCACTTACTAGCTCGGCACTGTCTACCCTGAGCAGTGAGGGAGGAAAGAGCCCTCCGAGAAAGAACAGTGCGTGCCCCTAGGGCTGGGGCACAATGCGGGGTCACAACGCCCCCACACACTCAGCCGAGTGACTGCTGCTCCCACAACCTACATTTTGCCTTTTCCTGCTGCGGTGGTGCTTGACTTCCCAGCCTAAATAGTACATCTGCAGGGTTGCTTTCAAGCTGCTGTGCCGTTCTTGTTAAAGACAGGAAACTTCTGATGTAGGACAGGGGAGTAGGAAGACTGACACCCTTTGCTCTCAGGGCTCCATCTTCCCTGTTACTGTTACACAGAAGTGAAGAGGCTGTGATTCAGTGGCAAATCTGGTTGAGATATTGGGAACCGGGGTCAGTGGAATAGGAGCAAAAAAGGGAGACTGAAAGATGAGGCAGGTGTAAAGGACTAGAATATCCGAGCAAAGCGATTGGAAGCTGTTGGGCTAGAAAGAACGCTTGGTGGGCAAGGCAATGGGGATAAGCAGGAAAAGCATGAATGGTGATGACAAGTCCATATATGTGTGTGTGTGTGTGTGTGTGTGTGTGTGTGTGTATAATATTCATAAAGTGGGAGAAGAAAATTTTCTTCATTACCTGACCAGAACTTCTTTTGTTTGGATATCATATCCTGCACACTTTTTAGCAGCTTGTGCTGACTCTGCTGTAAATTGGTGTTGACTGCTGCTGCAGTGTTGTGTTTATTTGGTCCCATGACTAGGTGACATATTGCACCCCAGGGAATTAGGGGTCTTCCAGGAACTTCTGTCTGAAGCAGGCACTCCTATCCCTTCTATATGAAAAAAAGAATTTGGAGGAGTCAGCCTGTAGCAGAGAAAAAAAACCGGAGAGGACAAACTTCCACCCAAGCCTTTCCTCTGCCCTGAACATGGGGTGTCACCAAGGCAAGATCTTGGCACTGAAGCTCAGAGCACTTAGGAGCAGGAGACATCAGACACATCCACACTGATGAAAAAAGACCAAGGTGTGCACCCTAATTTCAAGGTTGTGGCACAGACTGACTCCTGTCTGTATTGCTCTGGGAAAGCCTCTGCTAGAGGAGTCTCCTCCATTTGCCCTGCATAGTGCCTGGCTCTTCCTCTCCTCTGGGTCTCAGTGGCCTTAAAGCATAAGACCATGTGCTCTGCCAAATACTTAAGCATCTCTGTATGCTTTCCCAGTTCAGAGTGTCTGCAGTAAGCTGACAGCTATGTTGTAGCCCACCAGAGAACTGTTTTTACAGCAAGTGCCAAAGGGTATGGGCTGCATCCCCCGAGGTGTGGGTGAAGGGATGGGTCAGGAGAGGGTGCACAGCCATCTGGGCCACAGTTAGAGCCAAGTGCAGTGCAGTGCCATCCCTACCACTCTTTGGTGCAGACCCTGCAGTAAGCTGTGTTCAGGGTTTGCAGTGGGGAGATGCAGCTGGGGCCAGCTGTCGGGAAAGGAGGGGCATTGAGAGGGCTGGTGGGCACAGGGAGGACGAGGCGCCATGTGTTGGGGTTCACTCTGCAGCAGCTGCCCCTTTAAGGTGGTGATCTACACTGTACATCTGCAGTGTAGATGCACTCACTGAGACTTCACACATGCGGTTAAGTACAGATCTGGGCCATGGTGACTTGGCTTTGATGTTCCAAGGCACTGCTTGGAGACCTCTCCCTAGGATGTAGTAACCATCAGGGAGGAAGATGGTCACTGCTGCCATAGTGGTCACAAAGCCAGCTCCTGTTTGGGAAGCACAGCAGTTTGTCACCATTGTCCTGTAGGCTAAGCATGGGACTGGCACTAAGGTTAAGCCAGAGTTTCTGTGCTGCTTTTCCCCCTGACTCACCATGTCGATGGATCACTTACCCAGCTCAGCTATGCCCCTAGACAGGGATGCTGCTTCACCTCTTTGAAATGCTGCAGCTGGTGTATCAAAGCTGCCCCTTTGGGCAGGTCTCTGCGGCACAACATCATGCTGTTTTAATGCAGAGCTGTGAGCCAGCATAAGTGCAGAATCTGCAGAGTTGTATTAGCAAGAGATTTCAGAAGGGCTTATTAGCCTGGGCAGAGAGCCACACTTCATGGCTTCTGTGCTGGAGCTGTGCACCACTGAGCAGAGCTTGCCTGCATCTGCCTGCACCACCTGTGGGAGCATACATGTCTTTCAAGATGCTTTGCCCATTCATTTCATTTTCAAGTGCTTTCAAAAATAAAATAGTACCTTTTACCACAATTACTTCACACTTGCACATTTTTTCTGCAATACTGAGGGTGGGGTGGGGTGCAAATCCTTGGTTTTCCCACCTGAGGAAGGCATACAGGAGAGCACAATGGAGTGATGCACTCTCCTCTGCAGTCTGATGGGGAGGGAAGAGGTCAGAGAGAGAAATGTCCCTCAGACCTTGTCAATACAAAAATTCACAGGTATAATTTTTAAAAAATGCTTATTATGTTGTAAAGAGAATGAATAATTGGGAGATGAACAGCCCTGAGGTGCTGGTGAAATGGGAAGGGAATTAGAGGGAAATGAACAGATGGGAGGTGAGAGTAGATGAATAGAGTTACACGATGTGATCTGATTGATTGGCTGCAGTGTGTCATTCTGAGAACTTAAAGCCTCCTGCACTTGGGGAAAAAACCATGCCACTCTCCTTCTTCCTTAACAAAACCCTCCAAAGGAAGCCCAGCAAAAATGTAATATGTCCTCACTCCTGTGGGCTGCAGCACATCAGCATTGCTGTGATGTAAAGCATAAAATGAGGGATCAGAGGACTGGAAGATGTCTTTTAAAGCAAGCACATCATTATACGCTGGCAGTTACTGTTAGCTCAGTGCAGGATTTTGGTATTTTATTTTTTATGGGAAACAAAACTGATACCCAACAGGCATCAGTTCCTGTGAGCTGATTGACTCCAGCTGTACTCTGACAAAAGCCTTCTGAAATCAGTGCAGCTAGAAGGCCTGAATCCAGTCTTCTTACATGGTTTTTGACTGAATTTGAGACAGTTGCATTAAAATGACCACACACATAAAGCCATCTGCTCTCTTAGATTTTGATGTACATACCTATGCAGTTCTGTCATTTGAAATATATGGCTGACATGCTGGAGAAACAGCTGGGTAGTGTTGATTTTCCAGACCTCCAAATATTCTTGCTGAACAGTAAAACAACCATGGGGAGTTTGATTAATGCTTTAAATAGAGCACACTCAAATGGTGCCTAGGCTTCAGAATTGAGACTGAGAGATCATTTCTCTTTCCATTCTCATTTTGCTCTCCTAAGCAAGGTTACATAGCCTTGTAAACTAGGCTAGGAAAGTGAATGGGCATTGACTTGTCTGTTAATTACTTCAGCTCTCAGCCCACAGTGATCATGTTGTACTTTTACAGGTGGTAAGTCTCTCTCCTGCATGTATCATGTCAAAGAAACACAGCCATATGGTCTGTCAGCTCAGGGCCTTACACAGTAACCCCACCTGTGTGATACAAACAATTGTCTACCTGTGTTAAAATTTAACTCAACCAGATCCTCCATACACAAGCATCTTCCAGACTGGTTATTGAGATTTTTTTAGCTGAGAAAGGAAGAAAACCAGAAGGCTTTGAATTCAAATATACTCCAAAGTTGCAGCACACCCAGGACATGTGCCACATTTCAGGGGTGTTGAAGGTAATATAGTGTGAGGTAGTTGTGGCTATGATATGAAGGAAACATTGCCTTGTAAATCATGGAACCCGTTCCCCTTGGCATTAACAGGTGAGAACTCATCACAACTGGGACCTAAATGTAGGTAACCCATGAATCACATGATATGACCATATATTTATAACAGATCAGATGAATTGTACCCTGAGAAGGTCTATTTCTCTCTGCCATTTATAGCACAGAGAGATAGATGTCTGATGGTGAGATGAATCACAACACAAAATGAAAATGTAGTGATATGAGGAGAGGGCCAATGCAATTACTATATCCTGCTTAGATGATTAGTTCGTATCTGGCCCAGGTCAAAATGACTTGGACATGTCTTGAACATTACAAATTAGTTGCATTCATCCTTCAGAAACAGTTGAGGCTCTGCTGCCTAAGTATAGGCATCTTGTATGATCCTAGGCACTGTGATGTCCTCTTGGGCTCCATCTGTTACTCCAGAAGGACTTCTGGAGTAAGTCTTCTATAAATCCTGGGTCAAACAGTCAGCCATAGAAGGTTGTCTTGGATACCCTAAGGTGCCTTAAATTGCAGTAGGTATCTACACTTAGCAGCTGAATGTCATCCACACTGTCAAAGTTGACATCTCAAAGGCATAATGAGCTTGGAAAGAAAATCATTGCCCTGTCACGATAGAGAACGTGGATTAGGATGGTTAAGGGAAGCTGGTATTTTTGTGGGCACAGAATGACAAAAATGTTGAGCAAGGGACCGCTGAAGATCTTCTACCCAACCCCTAGCTCAGAGCAGGGTCAGCTAGAGCAGGTTGCCCAGGAATGTGTCCAGCTGGATTTTGAATATCTCTAGGCATGAAGACTTAATAACCTCTGTGGTCAACTTGTTCCAGTGTTTGTTCACTCCCCCAGTAAAAAATACTTATTCTCATGTTAAAACGGAAGTTCCTGTATTTCAGTTTGTGCCTACTGCCTCTTCTCCTATCCCTGGGTATCACTGAGAAGAGTCTGGCTTTGTGTTCTCTACGCAGTCCCATCAGGTAATTGTAACATTGATATGGAAAGACAGCAAAATAAAAATGTTTTTGTCTGGTGCCATAAACAACCACCTGACATAGGGTATCAACAGAACAGCATTTACAGGATCAAAGATTAAACAGAGCTTGCCAAACAAGGAAAGTTCTGTACTGCCCATTTACTATTTCATATCAAAATAGCTTAAACTGTTGTGCAAGTGGGTGTTTTGGTGTTTTTAATTCAAAGATGGTTGTAAATTACAAGGACTAGAGTGGCTGAGGGAACTGGGGTTGTTTAGTCTTGAGAAGGCTGAGGGGAGACCTCATCGCCCTCTACAGCTACCTGAAAGGAGGGTGCAGAGAGCTGGGGATGAGTCTCTTTAACCAAGTAATAACCGATAGAACAAGAAGGAACGGCCTCAAGTTCACCAGGGAAGGTTTAGACTAGATATTAGGAAGCATTTATTTCCAGAACGGGTTGTTGGGCATTGGAATGGGCTGCCCAGGGAGGTGGTGGAGTCCCCATCCCTGAAGGTGTTTAAGAGTCGGGTCAACATAGCACTGAGGGATATGGTGTAGTTGGGAACTGGTAATTGTTGGGTTGATGGTTGGACTAGATGATCTTCAAGGTCTTTTCCAACCTAAACAATTCTGTGATTATTTCTCAATAAGAGATTAAGGTGGAGTTAGACACCCAAACACTTTTCAAGATCAGATTCTACTTAAAAATTTGAAACATGATTGTTTGATTCTCTGGAGAAAATGTTAATGCAGTTAAAACAGGTAGCAGTACTTTTAGAACAGAAACTAGTCTTAGCCCTAGGTTCAATACCAGTCAGAATACCAAACCCCTTAAATATTGTGTACACTTGCACATACTAGAATATGACTGCTTTCTTTGAACTATTTGTGTGAGATACACAAAAGCAAGATGAAATCAACATACATGATGCATTTTTTCAGACATTAATTTCAGATATTAATTTCTATATCTCCAAAATATAGTTACTGGTGAGTTGAAAATCCTTTATGCAATAGTGGCCTATTGAAAATAATTTCTCTGTCATTAAATAAAGTATAGCTATAGAATACATACTTCAGGATGTTCTAGGCCAGTAAAACGTATCTCTCAGTCTACTGGACTGTGACCTGCAGTAATATATATATTGCCAAAATACTCTTCTGAGCAACTACACTTGTAATACTTACCATAAATGAAGAATATGAAAAAAGTATTTTAGAATCTTGTGAACAGAGTAATTTTCTTTTTTTCCTACATACAACTTAAGTTACAAATAAAACTAGAAACATTTTTCAGCAAATGAAAAACTGATGTATCCAGAAAATGGAAATCCAAACACAACAGCAAGTTCTTTATTGTGGTGTCATAGAAAACAGCAATGATTTTTCAAATCACTATCGTGCCCTTCAGATAGATGTCTCAGTTGCGTATTTTAGGACAGGGGACCAAACATCCTCTAGGAGAAAAGGAAAAATGATTGTTGCTGCAGAGCTTGGCAGATACTAAGATCTCAGTTGGATCCCTCTGTGTCATTCAGAAGGGCTGAGCATAGCATTTGAATCATCTGGCATCTTGAATTTGGAGGTCAGGTGGGTTGCAACACATTTATTCGATGCTCTGGCTATTTTGGCTCTGTGTGAAAAGGAGCTGCATGGGATCTCCATGCAGAGTTTAGGATTAAGTGGCTCCTAACCTGGTGTGCATCTGAGTATCAGTATGGGAGAGAAACTGGTATCTTGCTGTTAAAGGTGCAAGAAAATTTTTTTGTGTAGTGAGATGAGAGCAGAGATAATCAGCTGTTATCACAAAAGGCAAAATTGCAAGTTTTTACACATTTGTCTTAGAGAAGAAACTTTCTGCTGTATGTTTGCAAATTCTGTAATGGATCTGCAAATTTTTATATTCATTGTAGGGCAGCGGGTCAGACAAAAACAACAGATTGGTGACAAGTATTAATCAGGTGCTATTTAATAATAATTTAATCTGGTAATCCAGGAAAAAAAAAAATCTGTTGATATTGTGATTTGAATCCATTCTGTATCAGTTTCAAAGCTGCATGATTAGTTTATGCTGCCACATACTAGAAATATGTAAATTGCCATTTTGCATAATCTCTTAAATCAGCTGTTTTTCTATATTAAAATGCAGTCATAAACATTACACATGTCACATTATTGTAAAAAATACACAGTGAAAACATTGGGCAAACATTTTCTTTCAAAATTTTGGCATAGAATCTTCCCATTGAGCATCCAGTTTTTGTTATCTCTCTTTGGAGATTTTTTTTTTTAAATGAAAATTTTTTTATTATGCTTTAATGAAAGCTCCAGGCATAAGAAAAATAATCATACAAGATATTCACAGTCACGGTATTCAGTCCTGATCAAGTGCTGCAGTACCAAAGGATTCAATTTTTCATGATTCTTATCAAAAGAGAGGTGATATCTAATCTCATGAGATAGCTAAGGCTTAAACTGAGGTTACTGTAACAAACAACTGGGAATTACAAACACATCCTGTAGGGAATGATACCCAAAATTCTAAAAGCTATCCATTGGAAAACTGGCTCTGTAAGACAATGTGCACTATGCAAATACCTGGGCTGGATGATACTAGCTCTACCTTTGAAAAAGTTCTCTTTTAAAAGTTCCTGACCGCAGCAATGATTTTGCACTAAAGCTCATTGCCCACTACAAACTGGGAGACAACTCCTAGCCCAAAACAGAGAAAATGGAGGATAACAAATCTCTGTAACAATAAACTTATCAATCTGTCCTTCCATAGCTCAGTGAGTTAACACTGGAGCATGAAGACCTCAGAAAATAAGTGTCTTGGATTTTCCCACTAGTTTAAGCCCTTTCAGCTTGTGTCACTGCAAGAAATCATGATGTTCCACTTTCTCTAGTGTTTACTCATTTTTTATGTGTTGGTGGTATTTTGTCCATTAGCAGCACAAGATAAACTATGCTTCCAAACTTGCAGACAGACATTAATTTCAGATGGACTAGCCCTGAATAAAGTTCTCCTTCAAGGGTGTAGACAAGGAGATAATGATAAATTGCAGGACTGGGCACACCAGAAGCTCCTCCGTTGTCATATTAATTCTGGCTTCTTCATTGATCTTGGGTAACTCGTAGAAGTTCTGCCCCTTAAACCCCTACATCAGTAAAATGTGATTTATATATCTTGAGATTTGTAACAAGTATGAGCTGAGACTCACTCCCGCAAGCACTTGTCATTTTACAATGTTCTTTCCAGCAGTTTTGCCAAGGAAGACATCAAGCACCAACAGATCTCACAGCCTCTCAGGATCAGGTCTTTAAGTTGCTGAGTGTGTTCAGCATTATGGATAGCAGCTAAGCACTAAATATTTTGAAGGCATTTGATATCTGCAGTAAGTCATGTCCCTGTTCATATTTAAAGGAATGCTTCTCAAATTCCTTATGTGCTCCACAGAAAATAATTAAAAAGCCATAAAGATGAACAAAAGCCAAAAATCATAAAATGAAGCAAAGGGACTCCAGGAAGGTGAGTGTTTCTGCAGCAGCTTTTGCTAGCATGCGTGTATTCTTGCTTTTAGGTCCCAGTCTGTGGTGGAAGCCGGCACACTGAAACACGAAGACCAAGGGGAAAGCGACAACACCCAGCCGCTGCTGGCTCTGGACTGAGCTCCCACGTGCTCAACACACAGAGATACATTAACTGGCATCCACCATACCAGAAACACACAGAGCACACCACACACACACACACACACACACACACACACACACGTGTTTTGCTTGAGAACAAGTCCTTCATGTTTCTTGACCAAGTAACAACTGTCACCCACCATCTGTCCATGTGGCCAACAATGAACAAAACCAAACACTTCTATTGACACAGGAGTCTGTCCATACATAAAGAATTTACTTTTTTTTTTTTTTTTTCTTTTTTTGACTTATGACATTAAAATATTGCAAGTGATGGGACTGCATTATCTTTTTAAAGAAAGCGGGGTGTGTCAGTAGTTTTCCTGAAGACTCCATCAGGGATGCTCAGTTTTATAGAAGCAAAGGTTAAGTGTGTTTTAAAGAAAAGCATCTCAGATTTAAATTTTGCACTGTAATCAGCAGTTTAATCTGTCTCAGAGAGCAGAAACAGCAGCATCTACATAGTGCCCAAGTTTTACAGAAGAATTTTGCATTTAAAAAAAAGAAAAAAAGTCAGTGCCGGCATGCCATTCAACATGACACTTTGTGACTGCCTCATCCATGCTGTTTATAGGAGGTCACATTTCAGCATCTAGCAAAAATTATTCTTAACTTTTGAAGCCCTTATAAAACTGTGAGCTAAGTGGAATGAGCTGTGTGGGCAGTAGACGCACACAATTTGAAATGCAATTATTTAATTTTAACAATGTGTTTTTCCACAGGCAACTCGGGAACCTATTTAGATACGTGCGTGTGCATGTGTGTGTGTGTGTGTGTGTGAAGGGGGGGTGATAGGGAGACCCATTGGATACATTCACCAGTGATTAATGGTTCAATCCAGATTGTTTCATTTAGGTCACAACAGCAAATGAAAGCTCTGCAGAGCCATTTTCCCTCTTCCCTCCCGCAATCAGTGAAAGGTGTAGCCAGAAGGGTATGCTGATTGCAGATGTGGACCATGGTTAAAATGAAAAAGGAAAACTTAGAATTAATTATTCAGTACAAGCTTCTGTTAGAAGGAAATGTGGAAGAATAGAACTGAAATGCCAAAGATCAGTTTGTTATTTCTCTGCTCTAGCTGCAAAAAGAGTCCCATCCCTTCATTGAAATGGAAATCAGATTAAAGAAATAAAAGAAAAATTGTTATCAACTTGCATGTGCAGTGACTTTATTTCCTAAAATGGTTACAACCACTGTACACACCTTTAGTCTTCAATTAAATTGCCATACATTGACAATTTACTAGAACAAGCAGTTGGCAACAACACATCAAAAGTAGTAGTGTAAACCATATATATAAAATGAGATGATAATGGGCACAAGAGTTTTTAATGTGCCTCTGGAACATCCACTGAATACACAAGCAATACACTGAAGTGATGATATAGTTCAACTGGTCAGCCCTAACAGATGGACTAACAAAATACTGCCTTTATCTACAACAACATTTTATGCCCGCACAGGGCAGAAAGGACATTCTGCCAGATCCTATCAACACACCTGGGATTTAACCACTAGTATTTGTACAGAATAGCCTCATTCACACTAACCACCTTCTGCAGCAGCATGTCATTGATACAAAGCCTGGTCTCCATGATAGAGAGCAAGTCTTTAAGGCAGTGGATGGCCCCAGCAAGGCAACACGGGAGTTAGAAGAAGCAGCACAAGTTTGCAGTAACATTAAACAAGCAAGACAACTGAGCCATTTATCTCTGGGATTTCTTCCATTCCCCCTCCCCTGGCATTACCACCTATTACAGAAAACTAGGATGTCAACTCCTGGTAACAGGACAAAGGTCCCTTCCTTTCTCAGGGCTCATGAAGACTCACAGGCATCTGAATTTGTCACAGAGAACTTGCTTAAAGCAGAAAATAAAAAACCAAACAGACAAAAAAGGACAGACATTGGCCATTATACTGCAGCATTAATGAATAAATACTTTGGCTTACAATTTTTCTCTGTTAATACTCTTACCTCCACTGCCATTGAATCTTTGAGACACCTGTTACAATCACTGTTCATTCAAGTGGGACTTGTTCTGCCCAAGAAGTGCAAATATCACTGAAATCCAGTCCTCGAGGATTAATCCTTGGAAAGGATTAGAATTTTTTTTTTTTAATCTGTGACATGAATAAATACATATGATGCCTTGTATATAACCATATGATGCTTGTATTTAACTGTAGGATCTTATACAGACTGTGCTTGCAAGCAAGGCAACTATAGCCAGGGAGAAATCCACCTCCTAACAGCATGATGAGTACATACTGCCTTACAAACAGGAGACTATATTGCCCTTTTCTGTCATTGCCCTCCGTAAATTTACAGAAAAAAAATATTTAAATTGCAATGTCTCTCCATTTAAAAAACATTTCCATTCACTTCTTTCATTGGCATTTTCAATGCTGAAAAGCTTTTTCAAGGTGAAATGCCAGTTGGCAAACAGGAATACCTAAAATAATATACCACTTATTCACTACAAAATTTCTGTAGTTTACTATATACATATCTATCTCCTCCATATGTAACTAATCCGCTAACTGTACCTAAGAAAAAGATGCTCTCAGTTCCTTGACATGTAGGCATAGAGTAGATTTACTTCAGTATTGCAGGAGCTATTCATAATACACCTTGCCATATTCAAGGCACTTAAGATTTTAAATTGCCAATATATCACTACACAATTTAATAAACAGTGCTACTCCAGCACACACACATCTTGGGTAGATTACTTTTATCTATTTGCCAATTTTATCTATTTGCCAATTGCAAATGGACAAGATAAAGTATGAGCCTTCAAATGAACAATGAAACATTCTGAAGGATGGCATGGATTTTCATAAACAAAGCTCCAAAGCTTTTACTCCTCCTTTAGTATTTACTCTGAGCTATAGAAATGAAAATGCAACATTAATAAAAATATTTCTAAACCACAAATTTTGGTTTAAACAGTTCTTGATTTCTTCTTTACAAACTATGTCTTTATTTTAGAGAATTACAAAATAGTTTATAATTTCTACTGATAATCACTTTATAAAGATACAAAATACAGCCTCTAACTAAACAACTACCGGGATATTTAATTTTATTTTTTTTTACTATCTTACCCCCCACAATAACGAGTACCTTATTTCGACTTTTGCACCATGATTCTCCTAAAGCTCCCCAAAAGCACTTTTATATTTTCTTAAGCATGAAACTTATAAATCTTTTCAGTTTTCATGATGATGAAATGAGAACTGTTGCTTTCTTGTATATTATGTATAGTCTTAGTGCTGTTTTTGATATGGACAACACATTAAAGCCTAATTATCATAGCTGTCTAAAACTGATTCTCAATTAGGGAGGGTTTATCAGTTTAATAGTCAAAAAGGAAATTAAAGTGCACACCTCCAGAAACTGGTTATACTAATTTATGGTGCAATCACCACGTATTACACGGCATTACAAGATTTAGTTACCTAGTAAAATACAAACTCTGAAAAGCATTCAGTTTATGGGAAGGCACAGCTCTTATCTGTATTTTGCTTCAGCAAATGTGGCATTCTGGTCACAATACTTAGGTACCATGATGTAGTCTCTGCAGTAAAAAAACCACTGAGCATTAAACAAATAAGATGACTGTTCACTGTCTTTTGGACAACAAAGCCAAAACTGTGGAGACTCAGTAACTTCAGTGTCTCCTTGCTTAGTGTTTGTCTCTCACAACCCTCGGTAATGATGCCACTGCTCTTGACAAGCCCTCAGCACCCTAGCACACCTATCTACACCCTGATGGTTTTGCCAGCTATAAACATCTACAGTGCAACCTCAGGTCACTCTTTCCTGTTAGTGTTCTTAGAAGTTAACAAGGGAAGGTTCTGCACCCTCCATTTCCCATCAAACTGTACGGACCCAAAAGACCAGCCAACTGCTTAAACATCCAATCAGTTTTCTTTCTTGAAAATAGGCCTTTTTCCACATAGTAAATTCTGTATGGCAAATTCAAAGCATGCTGTAAATGGTACTGGGATAAGACTAATTCAGCATTATGCCATACATTTCAAGACAAGGAAAACACTTTTAGGTCAATTAAAGGATCATTCTAGCACTCTGTAGGATGCTGGCAGCAGAAGTTAATACAAGTTAATAACCTGAAGCTCTTTGTCTCCTCTGCATTCTGGCAGGAAACCAAGTTAGACTTTGTCCTTCTGCCCAAAGCACAAGAAATTCTTCACATATTTTTTTCTCCGCTGAATGACCACCCAAGGGTAACATAGGAGCAGCCCCTAGAAGGGGGTGCCCCAGACCCCTGCTAGGTAGAAAATGGATATCACAACACAAACTTTTGTAATGATATGAGAAACAGCAGTTCACCACAAAAGCCTAAAAACTGTCAAGCACTTTACGATCTGAGACCACAGATGTCACATTTGCTCAACATCTTCCAAAATCACATTATCAAACTGAAGGTTGCCTGCTAAGAGAACTATTTTGTTTTAGAAGAACAATGCTTCACTAAGCAGCTGATTATGCAAGTTTCTGTTTGCCTTTGCAGGAAGGCAAGAGAAGGCCACACTTGGCAAAAATGAAATCTGTTTATATATAACAGTATTTTCCTTCTGCTGATCGCTAGAGATGCACTTTTATATATAGGATTTTTTTTTAAAAAAATAGTGGTTGATTAAAGAAAATTTGTTCATAATTATGCTAGAAAAATACAGTTACTCAGGTAGAAAAAAAATACAAAACATACATAATGTGTTCACATTATCTACAGTTGATAACACAGGGACACATTCTATGCCTAAAGCAGCTAATATTACAATTGCATACTGATTTTCAAAGTTGATTGTGTGCATATGTTTGTAAATATCTTACATGTTGCCTCCCAGATAAAATCCTGGGAAGTATTTCCCAGATGCAGAATTGCAAATCTTGTGCCTGAACCTGGTCAGGCAGGTGACAGACTAACTGCCTTTGTACGTATAATGGTCCATGACAAAAACATCTGCACATTCCTCAGTTTGAAAATCCAGACCTACTGCTCTTTGGCTGACAAGATCTCTATTTTTCAAACTTGCAGCCAGAAAAAAATACATATCAGTGCTGTATCAGTATGAACAAAACATGGCTTTTTTTTTTTTCCTTCTTTTTTTCCTTTTTTAAAATCAAGTCCTCTGTGATTGCAAAATGTCGTCCTTATCTCTTCTAACCCTTACAATACTTGTATTCTTTGTATGCTGGATAAATTAATCCTATCCGCATACTCTAAAGGGGTTAAAGCTCCTCTGCTCCGCACAACAGAAGGAACCCCTTAAATAGCAGGAAGGGTGCGTCTCTGTTGTGCTGTTAACTCAGGGTGCCACACATCCACAATGAATATCAGGCGATAATTTTCAGCATCCTGCCATACTTCATGTTCGAATGAGTCATCAAAAATAAGAACTTTCCCTTCTTCCCAGGTTCTGCAACACAAAAAAAGAACATGCTTTAGTGTAGTATTTGAAGTGCTGTGGAGCAGGGCAGCTATATATCAGCTCTGAAGATGTTCCTTGACATATTACAATGATTTAAACAGTATATATTGCACAGTCAGGATTTCACTACCTAATATAAAGAGATTACGTATCAGTTTTAACTGAAATAAATTACAGAAAGATCAGTCTAAAGGACCTTTGTATTACTGAAGGATTGTTTCTCCTCTCCTCATCTCCTCACTCTGCATAGTTATCCCCACATACAAATTAAGACATTTATAATATTTGTTACTTATATACTTCTGAGTTGAGTCCAACAAGCAGGGAGCAGGTATAATACTGGTGTATCAACTTTTCTCCTTTTCTGATCAGATACATACATAATGAGTGATGGCAACTGAGGGAATGACCAGTAATATGGTCATATGGTTTGAAAACAAATTACATTAAATCAATCTGCTTTTTCTAAAAATCAGAACAACAGAATTGGGCCCTGATCATGCTTAAAATTTCAGGGATGTTAATAGCAGTCAGTCTAAAGGCTTTTCTTCAGAGGAAGGTTGTAATGCCATAATGTACACTGGGTTAACTCTACTGTTAAAACTGAACTGGAAAGATGAGTCCACATAACTTAAAGCCCCTCTGCTTGCCAAGTTCTGCTTAGGCAGAGCACATCACTGAATGGATGCAAATAACCTCGGTGAGTGTTCTTTACAGCATGTAAGAGTCAAGATTTAACTGTGGTACTTTTCCAAAACCTGTACCTTTGTTAGGCCCCAAAAGAGACACACAGTTTATTTCAAGTGGCTTGGTTATGAGTGCCTTCATTGTTTGAAAAATTAACAAGATTACCAGATTTAAAAGCAATGGCGAGGGGCAATGTAGAAGGGAATTCTACAGAACTAACTGGCAGAAGAATCAGTGTTTCTGTCAATTTTATGAAGTATAGAATCACAGAATAATTTAGGTCAGAAGAAACCTTGGAAGGGCATCTGCTCCAAGCCTCACTGCAAAGTCAGATCCAACTCTGAGGTTAGATGAGATATCTCAGGTTCTTGATTAGTGGAGTTTTGAATATCTGCAACCACAGACATTCTACCACCTCTTCCCGTGTTTCACCAACCTTGTGAGAAATTCCTTCTATCTAGATGGAATTTCCTTCACTGTCATTTGTGTCCATTACCTCTCATTCTATAACTGCACACC
Organism: Athene cunicularia; assembly: GCF_003259725.1. NCBI lineage: Eukaryota > Metazoa > Chordata > Aves > Strigiformes > Strigidae > Athene > Athene cunicularia. The sequence goes on from NW_020799095.1 coordinate 114,713,588, forward strand.
TCTGGAAAGAGTCTAACTCTGTCTTCTGCACAGTCACACATTAGTAGTTGAAGACAGTAACTAGGCTCCCCTTTAGTCTCCTCTTCTTCAGATTCCAAACCAGCTCTCTGACCTTCTCCTCATGTGTTGCATGCTCCAGTCTCCTAATATTTTTTCAGTCTCCACTGGAGTCCCTCTAGTTTATCAATGACTTTTTTTGTACTGAAGAGCCCCAAACTGGATACAGTACTCCAGAGGCAGTGTCTTGAGTGCAGAAGAGAGCGAAAAAATTACTCCCCTCAAACTGCTTCCTATGTACTTAATAACAGTCCAGTACACAGGCCTTTATCAAGACAAGAGCACTTTATGTCTCATGTCCAATTTATCCCCTAGGACCCTTAAATCCTTTTCTACAGAGCTACTTTCTATGCAGTCATCAGCCAGCCTGTAATGTCACAAGGTGTTAATCTGCTGTTATCAGTTGCAGGGTTTTGCATATGTCTTTGTTGAACTTCATGAAATTTCAGCTTGCACGCTTCTCCAGCCTGCTGAGATCTGGATTAATGATTTTGAAAAGAGCTTTAACACCTGGTTAAAGGCAGTCCTGATACTGCAAAAAATCAGCATCTGATCAGTGACCACTAGTGATAATGTCACATGTCAAAAAGTCACGGTGCTACTCGTTTGTTGCTGCCCCTCAGATCTCAATCTAACCCACTGCATTTAGACACAGTAGCTGATTATGTGTTTCATGTTTTGTCTATTGTAAAGTCAGGCAGTGGTATAAGGAAAGCAAATTTATCGTGCATTGCAGCAGGATGAAAGCATGCACCTGATTATACCCTTTCAGGTAAGACTGGATGAATAAGTCAGTTGATTCAATAATGGTCAAAGAAGTGTTACCTCCTAAAGCCACTCTACAATGACTGCATAATCAAGTTTATTAACAGATTCCTTAGGAGCTGAAGCTGTCCAAGAGGATGGATGCCCATAAGGGGAATTAAGAACTACGACCAACAGTAGGATGGTAAAGAAACAAAGGTCTTCCCATCAAAGACAAAAATACATTGCTTAGCTCATTCAATTGTGTTCAAATTTTTTTTTTTTTTTTTTTTTTTTGTTTTCAAAAACGGGGTGAATGTGAGATTTAGACTCCCAAGTCATCTCGGTATTTTAAATTTTTTAAATTCAACAAAAGCAAAAATTAACCATCGAAATTTTTTGGGTTGTGCTGTAATGTTCTGAAGAGAACTAGAAATTGGAGCATTTCTACTGAATCTACTGATCTACTGATCACGTAAACATATTTTAAGCAAGAGTAGATAAAGCAGAAACCATAACAGTAAAAAATGCACACAGGTTTGCACACAGACATAAGCCTTGAAGGCCCAGATAATGAGCCTTTTGCAGGTTTCAGCTATGATCATGTGTTTTTTTCTGTTACTGTGTCAATTATCTGGTAACAAAAATGTTTCATGCTATACAGACCCTGAGTCTCTGTTACTGCACTAAAGTTACACTGGCATTATTCAAGTCAGTGGGAGTCTTACAATGCTGTAATGTGGTACAAAAATCAAGTAGACACTCGGGTTTTTGTGGAGTGTGTGTGTGGGTTTTGGTTGTTTGGAGGGGTGGGGAATTTGTTTTTGTTTGAGGGGTACTTTGTTTTGGTATTTTTTTGTTGGTGGTGGGGTTTTTGGGGTGTTAGTTTTTTGGGCTTTTTTTTTTTTTTTTTTTGTGGGGTCTTTTGTTTTTGTTTTAAAAAAATAAACCAAGCCTGAATAATCCTGCCCTAAATAGCCTGAAAGTGCAGCTCAGTTACAGACAACAAAAAATCCAAGCACCCAGATGAAGTAGCTTCAGAGGTTAAAACCCAGGATCTATCATTTGCATCATAATGGGATGGGCTGTTTTGCACAACAAAGAAAAAGTCACAAAGTTGACAGAACTATTAGCTCCTTTTAAACAGATTACAAACCCCACCATTAGCATGTAAATAAATATTTTCTAGAAGCCTTTACGGTGTGAGAAACAATTCACATGGAACCATATTATTCCCGTCTGGTGCTGAGCCACTTTGGGATAGTTTCTGTATCACCTGCATGGCTCTAACATCACATGTTACATGTGAGATCTTGGACTGGATTCTGCATAAGGCTGCAATTCTGCACCTTCATTTCAAAATGAGATTATCTTGTCTGACAGAGATGTTCGATTTTGATAACTGGATATTATTTACCTACTGATTTTTGGGCATTGTACCCTATACTTTACAGAGCTGGGACTTCAAAATGGCCCAAGGACCTAAAATTACTATAGCTGTACTGAATAGCACTGAGGTGTACCAGCTCCTAGCAGCTGCAGAAAGACTCTCATGCAAGTGAAGGAGTAAAAAACAGTACTACACAGAGCTGATTTGCCTGTCCATCAAAGGATGAGTTCTACTGTAACACTGTCCCTCTAAACACCCCCACTGGGTGGCACAGAGGTAACCAAGGAAAAAATTCTTACTGTTCTGTTCTTTATCTCATATACACAGTAGTGGGACAGGAGGCCAGAAAAAGGCCTGACCTACACTAACATTCATATTTGAACCAGACCTCCTATTTTAAACCACAAGTTTGCCACTGCTCTGAATCATCAGGAAGGGAGGAACGGAAAATGCCCAAGGTACGATTTCCTCCTGACACCATTCTCTTCCATAGCAGTTCACCCATCTCCTCTTTCATGGGGGAAGGGATGTAAAAAAAACCCTGCCAGCAGCAGACACACTTTCAGTGTTTTCAGGGAAAATCCTGTCCTTGATTCTGAATGTATAGCTCTTGCCAAAAGCAACTGAAGTTAACACAGTCCAGCACAGGCTGTAGTTAGCACTTGAATGCTTTATGTTTCAAATGAGCGAGTCTGATGCCTGAGATTGAGCCAGGTTCAGGAGCCCAGACGCTGAAGTGCTCTGTCTGCAGATACCAGCAACAAAAGGTGTTTCTCCACTCTTGACTTTGACAGTGCTGCTACCAAGGAGGTAGTTAAGTTTCACTTTCCACAGGACTATCCCTTCTGTTCAGGTTAAGACAAAGAAGGGTGCCAGCCGTAATAATGGGTGGTGAGCTGGGGACACCTACTCTGTTGATAACAGATCAAAACCACCACTTCATTCATGCAGGCTACTAAACAGCCATCTAATGGTAATGCCATTCGGTCACCACCCATCTGAATTCACAAAGTCCTAAAGTGAAAAGACTTCACGTCTCTATATTAGTCCTCTAAGCCCATTAGCTACCTCTCCCTCTACACAACTTATTTTGGATATTGGATTGGAATGCTGGAAGCAAATGTCCATCACTACCTATATGTAGGTAGTGTAGATTGTAACACTGACTGTGACAGATTATTAAATAAGTTAGATGTTGACAGGAGTCTATAGTGACAACAATTTTGGTTATTAACGGATACTTCTCAAAAATTCTAAACATTTCTTGTAGATGTTTTCAAATGTTATGAGAAAAATCTTTGCTACATATTGCAGTCACACAGGAGTGGCATTTCATTTCTCAATATTAGATGTATCTGTGCATTACTACCATGAAAAGAATTAAAAATTAACACTTGTTGCACTCAGATGCTACAGACAAGACAGTGAATCTCCAAAAAAATACATACCGCATCATTAAGTATCATTAGAATTTCACATAAGTCTCAGAAAATTATGTAAGCAAAAAGCAATATAGTTAATACTATATTTTTCTGTCTATGTTAAATCATATCATGCAAAACCATATCACATTTTCTTATATTTCCCAGGGGAGTATATGTCCTGATTGTAAGTGCATAAACTATTGCACTTTATTTTGTTTTTTTTTTTACACCAAACTGGTCTTCAAGGCATCATAATTTTTCCCTAAGGGTTAAGAATTCTTACTTAAAATGCACTTTAAAGATATTTGCTACTTGTGTAACTCATTGGACCAAACACTTCATAGATGTCTCCATTTTTCAGTCCTGAGGAAGGTGGAAAAAATAACCCCAAAAAACCCCAACCATACCTATTCTCTTGAGCACATCGAATTCTGCAGCCTTCCTTAGGTATCACCAAGCCCAAATGCATCCTTAGCCGACAATTGGTGGGCCCTGTGTGGGGCCAGACATGAGTCCCCGGGTGCATGATAGAATATTTGATCTGCAAGAAGAGAAAGGCAGGCCTTCAACACATTCAGCTTCACAACCATACTGATTCAGGATTCCACTCTGTCTCATCCTTGATGATAGGCCAAAAGTGCAGTGTTGCCTTTTATTAGTGTTATAACAGTTGCGTTTTCTCACGTCCTAAAGGCATTCAATATTACAAAAAACATGTCTTGTGCAGGGGGGTGTGTGTGTAAAAGTGCTTATTTTTCACTTTGCTTAAAATAATCAGTATTCATATTTCAATCTGGAAATAATTGTCTTCTATCTACAATCAGAAAAATACCTTCTTTCCTATGGAAAGACTTACATACACTCTTAACATTTAAAAGGATGGATCTCAGGAGACACAAAGGCCTGTGTTGGCCAGACTGACTGGTCCCACTCAGATGACAACGTGGCTGTCAAGGTCACTGTCAGCCTTGGCTAGAGCAACCATGAGATGGTAGAGTTCATGATCATGAGAGGAGGAAAGAAGACAAAAAGCAGGATTACTACCCACAGCTTCAGATAAGCAGACTTGGGCTTATGCAGGGATCTGCTGGGAAAAATCCCATGAGATACAGTGCTGTCGAGAAGAGGGGTCTTGGACTGCTGGTTGATTTTTAAGTATCACCTCATCCAAGCTCAAGAATGGTTCATCCCCATGTGCATGAAGCATGGTGACCCAGACAAAATTTGAAGCACAAAAGGGAAGCCTTCAGAAGGTAGAAACAGGGTCAGGTCGCCCAGCAAGACTGTAAAGACACTCTCTGAGTACGCAGGGATGAGGTTAGGAAAGTCAAAGCTCTCCTGGTGTTGAATCTGGAGAGTGAATCGAAAGGCAAGAAGAAAAGTTTCCACATATATGTTAGTAGTAAAGGGAAGTCTAGGGAAAATATGGGCCTGGCTGGTAAATGTGGCAGGAGATCTGATGATAAAGGATATGGAAAAGGCTGAGGCACTATGTGCCTTATGGAAAAGGCTGAGGCGCAACATGCCTTCTTTGCCTCAATCTTTACTGGTATGACTGACCTTCAGGAATACCGGGCACCTGAAACCAGTGAAAAACACTGGAGCAAAGATAACTCACCTTCCGTGAAGAAGGATCAGGTTAGGGAACATTTAAATAAACTCAACAAACTGGTTCACAGGTCCTGATATAATCCACCTATGAGGGCTGAGGAAGCTGGACGATGTTGTGAATCCACATGGTAATGAACCAGCAAAAGTCACTGAGGACTGGTAGAAAGCAAACGTTCCTATCTTCAAGAAGGGCAAGGATCTGAGGAACTATAGGCTAGACAGGCTCACCTCTATCCCTGGGAAGGTGATAGAGAAAATAATCCTGGAAATCATTTCCAAATACATGAAGGAAAAGAAGGTGACTAGGAGGAGTCAGCACAGATTTATGAAGGGGAAATTGTACTTTATCATCTTTCTATGGTGAGATGTCTAGCTTGGTGGATGAGGCGAGATTAGTGAATACTGTTTATCTCAACTTTAGAAGGACTTTCAACACTGCCTGCATTCTCATTGACAAACTGATGAAATAGAAACTAGGTAAGCTGAGAGTGACCTGGATCAGGCAGAAGGAGGGACCCTAAGAGACGAGGGAGGCTGGAAACAGGTCCCTGCTCGGGGAGGCAGGAAAATCCTCTCTCCACCTCCCTCACCCTCCATGGTGCCCCTTCACAATAGATTCGGGGCCCTGGAACTTTTTAATGAAGAAGAGAAGGAGGAAGAAAATGAGACAAACGAAGAAGACCAAGGTCCAACTAGGCCAGGTCACTTCAGACCAGGTATTGAAACCAGCTCTGAAAAGAACCCCAGAAGAGTCATTTTAGTGGGTGACTCCACTCTAAGCGGTGTCAAAGGCCCCATATGCAGACCAGACCCACTCCATAGGGAAGTCTGCTGCCTCCCTGGGGCCGCATCAAGGACCTCACGGCAAAACTCCCCACTCTAGTGAGAACCAAGGACTACTACCCTCTCCTGTTTTTTCAGGTAGGTAGCGATGACATCACCAGGAGAAGGCCTAAAGCAATGAAGAGAGATTTCAGGTCCTTGGGGAAACTGCTTAAGGGGTCGGGGGCACAAATTGTGTTCTCCTGCATCCCTTTGGTTGTGGGGATGGACGAGGAAGATTACAGGAGAATTCAGCAGATGAACGGATGGCTCCAAGACTGGTGCTACCATCAGGGCTTTGGATTCTTCAATCATGGGTTGGTATACAGGGCACCAGACATTAGACAGAATGCACCTGTCCTAGAGAGGGAAGGGGATTTTGGGGCAGGAGTTAGCTGTGCTCACTGACAGAGCTTTCAACTAGATTTGAAGGGGGAAGAGGGCAAAACATCAGCCCATCTGAAGTGCATGAATACCGATGCACACAGCATGGGTAACAAATAGGAGGAGCTTGTAGCCGTGATGAAACAGGAAAATTATGATGTTGTTGGTATTACAGAAACATGGTGGGGTGTATCCCATGACTGGAGTTTGCCAATTGATGGTTACAAGCTCTTTAGGAGGGACAGACAGGGAAGGAGAGGTGGTGAGGTGGCTCTGTATGTTAAGGGCTGTTATGATTGTTTTGAGCACAGGTGTAGTGAAGACAGGGTAGAGTGTCGGTGGACAGAGAGGTGGATGAAACATTCTATAGGCATTTAGGAGAAATCTTACAATCTCTTGCCCTTTTTCTTGTGGGAGACTTTAACTTCCCAGACATCTGCTGGAAATACAACACAGCAGAACGAGATCAGTCCCGGAGATTGCTGGAATGTGTGGGAGACAACTTCCTGACACAACTGGTGAGTGAACCAGAGAGGGCGTCCTGCTGGTTCACCTCCTTGTGAACAGAGAAAGACTGGTGCATGATTTGGTGGTTGGAGGCTGACTAGAGCACAGCAATCATGAAATTATTAAGAGTTCTCTATTCTTAGAGAGGTCAGGAGAATGCTAAGCAGGACTGACATCCTGGACTTCAGAAGGGGTGACTTTGTCTTGTTTGGGCACCTGATTGACAGGATCCCTTGGGAGACTATCCTGAAGGATATAGGGGCCCAGAAAAGCTGGACTCTCTTTAAGAATGAAATCTTAATGGCTCAGGAGCAGGTGTCCCCAGGTGCTGTAAGAGAAGCTCGTACCAGAGAAGGCCACCCTGGCTAAACAGGGAGCTTTGGCTGCAACTCAGGGAGAAAAGGAGAGTTTATGGCCTTTGGAAGAAGGGGCTAGCCACACACAGTGATTACAAAGAGGCTGTGAGGCCATGTAGGGTGGAGATCAGGAGGTCTAAAGCCCAGCTGGAAATTACTCTGGCTTCAGCAATCAAGGACAACAAGAAATGTTTCTATAAATATGTCAACAGCAAAAGAAAGACCAGGGATAGTCTCCATTCCCTGCTAGATGCAGGAGGAAACATGGCAATGAGTGATGAAGAAAAGGCTGAGGTGCTTAATGTCTTCTTCGCCTCAGTCTTTAATAACAAGACTAATTGTACTGAGGGAATCCAGCCTCCTCAGCCAGATGACAGAGACTGGGAGAACAACCCCCCCACAATCCAGGAGGAGACAGTCAGTGACTGCTGCATCACACAGACACACACAGTCTATGGGACTGGATGGGATACACCCCAGGGTGCTGGAGGATCTGGCTGGGGTGCTCGCCAAGCCACTTTCTATCATTTACCAGCAGTCCTGGCTGACAAGGGGAGGTCCCGACTGGCTGGAAATTGGCCAACGTGATGCCCATCTATAAGAAAGGTGGGAAGGATGATCTGGGAAATTACAGGCCTGTCAGCTTGACTTTGGTGCCCAGGAAGCTGATGGAGCAGCTCATCCTAAACACCATCATGCAACACATGAGGGACAACCAGATGCTCAGGCCCAGTCAGCATGGGTTTATGAAAGGCAGGTCCTGCCTGACAAACCTGATCTCCTTCTACGACAGGGTGACCTGCTTACTGGATGAGGGAAAGGCTGTGGATGTAATTTACCTTGACTTTAGCAAGGCTTTTGACACCGTTTCCCACAGCATTCTTCTGGAAAAAAAAGGCTACTCGAGGTTTGGACAATTGCACGCTTCACTGGGTAAAAAACTGTCTGGATGTCCAGGCCCAGAGAGTTGTGGTAAATAGAGTTAAAACCAGTTGGCAGCCGGTCACAAGTGGTGTCCCCCAGGGCTCGGTTTTGGGGCCACTCCTGTTTAACATCTTTATTGATGATCTAGACGAGGGGATCGAGGGCACCCTCAGTCAGTTTGCAGATGACACCAGGTTGGGTGGGAGTGTTGATCTGCTCGAGGGCAGGGAGGCTCTGCAGAGAGACCTGGACAGGCTGGAGCCATGGGCTGAGCCCAACTGGAGGAGTTTCCATAAGGCCAAATGCCGGGGGCTGCCCTTGGGCCACAACAACCCCCAGCAGCGCTACAGGCTTGAGGAGTCGCTGGAGAGCTGCCAGTCAGAGAGGGACCTGGGGGTGTTGACTGACAGCCGGCTGAACAGGAGCCAGCAGTGTGCCCAGGGGGCCAAGAAGGCCAATGGCATCCTGGCTTGTGTCAGCAATAGCGTGGCCAGCAGGGACAGGGAAGGGATCTGACCCCTGTACTCGGCACTGGTGAGGCCGCCCCTCGATTCCTGTGTTCAGTTTTGGGCCCCTCACTACAAAAAGGACATTGAATGACTCGAGCGTGTCCAGAGAAGGGCAACGAAGCTGGTGCAGGGTCTGGAGCACAGGTCGTACGGGGAGCGGCTGAGGGAACTGGGGGTGTTTAGTCTGGAGAAGAGGAGGCTGAGGGGAGACCCCATCGCCCTCTACAGCTCCCTGAAAGGAGGTTGCAGAGGGCTGGGGATGAGCCTCTTTAGCCTAGAAAGTGACGGGACAAGAGGGAATGGCCTCAAGTTGCGCCAGGGAAGGTTTCGACTGGATATTAGGAAGCATTTCTTTATAGAACGGGTTGTTAGGAGTTGGAATGTGCTGCCCAGGGAGGTGGTGGAGTCCCCATCCCTGGAGGTGTTCAAGAGTAGGGTCGATTTGGAGCTTAAGGATATGCTGTAGGTGGGAACTGTGCTAGGAGAACGGTTGGACTAAATGATCTCCAGGGTCCTTTCCAACCTAGATGATTCTGTGATTGAAATCTGGCAGTTCAGCCAGGCTCAAAGAGTTGTGATCAGAGGCACAAAGTGACCTCCAGCTGGAGGTCACTTATCAGAGGTGCATCCCAGGGCTCAATACTGGGTCCAACACTTGAATAGCTTCAAAAATGACTCAGATGATGGGACAGAGCGCATCACCCTCAGCAAGTTTGCAGATGACAGGAGAGAAATGGCGCTTTTTTTTTTTTTTTCCCCCTATGCCATTCATAGGGACCTTGGCAGTCTGGAGAAAGGAGCAAACAGGAATCTTCTGCACTGGAGAGGAATAACCCCATGAACCAATACAATCTGGCGGACAACTGTCTGGAAAGCAACTTTCTAGAAAAAGACTGTGGGGTCCTCACAGACAACAATTTGATCATGAGCCAGTAACATGCCCATGCAGCAAAGAAAACCAACAGCCTTCAGGGCTGCATAAGGGAGAGGTTTGGCAGCATGTTGAGGGACATTATCCTTTCCCTCTAATCACAGTGAGACGACTCGAGTGCTGGGTCTAGTTCTGTGCTACTTACTATGAGACATATACGGACATACTGGAGCAAGTCTAGTGAAGGGCTATAAAGGTGATTAAGGGACTGAAGCATCTGACATACAAGGGGAAGCTGAGAGAGCTGGAACTGCTCAGCCTGGAGAACCGAAGCCTCAAGGCAGGATCTTATCAATGTATATAAATACCTGATGGAAGAAGTGAAGAAGACGGAGGCAGGCTCTTCTCAGTGGTATCCAGTGAAAGGCAAAGAGGCAATGGACACACATTGAAATACAGGAAAATCCATTTAAACATAAGAAAACACTTTTTTACTGTACACTGGAAAGGGTTGCCCAGAGAGGCTGCAGAGTGTCTATCCTTAGAGGCATCCAAGCCTGACTAGACACAGTCCTGAGCAATCTGCTCTAGTTCATCATGCTTTGAGCAAGGGGTTGGACTAAGTAATCTCCAGACACCCTTCTCACCTCAACCCTTCCGTGATTCTGCAACAACTCAATGAACAGAATGTGAGAATAATGCATGACAGTGTCAAGAAACGTTTCAACTGTGAAATTTGCACATCTGGCTGGGATAGGATAACTTTGATACATCTTAGGGTTTAAGGTGTTGCTTGCTCTCCAACTGTAACAAAAATCAGCAGAACCAGTGTGTGTCTAGTGCCTTAGCCATTCCCACCATCTGAGGTTTCAGCTTACCAGCAGTTTCTTACAACAGCAAGTAATAAACTCCAGCGGCTGTAGTGAACACTGATGCTCCAACCCACTACTACACTGAGATGCGTTAACTTGATTGCTCTATCAGACCCTAATGCAACACAAATAATTGGCTATGCAGAATAGTTACCAATAGCCTAGAGAAACAATTTTTTAAATGCTCAGATATACCAGCAGTGCAGAATGATTACTGTCATGTATTTTGTCTGACTATGGAGATCAGTTTAGATATGTCTGTGCTGTACTCAAGTATTACTAGAGAGTTGTGAACTACCAATGACTTATACTATGGTTGTAAAGTAAAACTCCAAAGAGTTAAGAAATGCCCAGAATTAAAACTGCATGTGCTACTTGTAGTTTACTGCTATTTTTAAGAACTATATAACTTTTAATAATATGATTACTTGTATTGCTCTATAGCATATCTCAGCAGCATTGAAAAGGTTGTGAATTACTTTACATTTCTTTTTATTTTTGTCAATACACAAGGTGCCCAAAGAATCCAAAGGCTCTATCTACCACAGAATTGCTAATTTCCTGATTATGTTTGTTCACATTGCTTCCAAGTCCCTCAGTACATACAGAGAGATTAGGTGATATTTTTAATTTAATTTACCAGTAACAAATCTAAGGCATAGCTAGCACAAAACCAAAATAGTCCTAGGTATTCTGTAATACTGGACATAAGACTTCCAGAGCACCATTTTTCACACTATTTTACATTTTATATCTTCAAAACACGTGACTTACAGCTATAGCTGTGAATACACAGTGATTCTGCAAACATGTTCTGGTGATAACATGTAGGGTGCTAAAAAATGAACAAAATTGTAGCTCTCAAAGCAAATTTGCTCTCTGGGATAGATCCATTTTGGCTGTGTACACCACAGAAAACATTTTTCTTGCTGTTAGCCACACTGAGGGTGATGACCTCTCTCATCAGTTATATTCACTGCAACCAGCTTTTGCAACAAATCAGTGAAACAATAGCCTTGTTCACTGCCACAATAGTAGCCATCAAGTGCACTTCTGCACATCAAAATCAAAAGTCTAGTGAAAAATCTGAACACCAGCTCTCAAGGCTCTGAATTAGGATTATGCTAGCACTGTTTTCCAATTTTTGCATCCTTAATTTTTCAACATGAAGGTTATCCTCATGTACTCAGTCATTAGAGATAAAATATAATAAAGAAAAAAAAGAATAATGAAAAATTCTGTCCTACGGAATCACAGGATATCTGTGTTGGGCCATTCATTCAGCTGCATATGTACAGATCCATACTGCATGATTTAATGAGGTTAATTTGTAGCCGAGTAGTCAGTGTAGACTAGGCACTTGAAACAACTTTCGTTGGCACCCAAGGCCACAGCTCATGGATATAAAATTTCCTTCCTTTAGGAAAGAAGCATGAGACAGCAGTATTGTTCGGCTTCCAGGAGGTGATTCTCCTTCTGTCTAATGAAGTTAGGCTGGGGTAGATGGGTGAAGTTAATCACAGTGAGCTCACTGAAGTAGTCTTGGAAAGTTTAGAGAGGAGTAATGATAGGAAAATTCAGATTCAAAAGGACCTAATCCAACCTCCCGCTCAAAGGAGGGTTAGCTGTGAGTCAGATCAGATCATTTAGGGCTTAGATTTAGTAAATTATTACTTATTGGTGGACCCATTGCAAATAACTACTCACCTACCACGAACTGCCAGTGTACACAAGGTAAAATAGCACAAACTAAAGATTCCATAGAAAGGCTTCAACTAACATATTTCACCTTGCATTTACTGAGGGCTAAAACTGAGCATGTTTTTACTGTTAACTTCATTGTGTGCCTGAAGCACCATTAAATATACCAAGGTCATACATCCCTCTATACACATTCCTCAAAATCACCTGCTCCCATCATTAGGAATTTTCAAAAATGAAGAAGTTTGCTAGGTACCTGCCCTCTTCTGCAGCCAGTAGCTTCTGGGAATCTTTCCAATAAAGTGCATGTTTTTGGAACACTTTTACAAGCATTCTCATTTTTTCTTCCTAGTGAAAATAATTAATAAAGCATTGGTAAGATCAATGAACAAACATTTCTTTGTTTTCTGCTTTGCAGAGAGCAACAAAGCTGTCAAAGAGCTCACACTGAAAGGCAGGTAAATATTATTCCCATTTTACAGATCGTGAAACAGCAGTACTCTCACGTTGTACTATCAGAGCAGCCTAGACATCTTTGCTTTTAAATGATTTGTGAAGACCAGACTTTCTATCATTTTTAAACGTGATTCTAAAAGTATAATCATTAATGAGGCTGCATAGAAAAAAAAAAAAAAACCATCAGAAAAATGCCACTAACATCGTACCATTTTAACACCAGAATATATTTTGATATAAGTTGCTTTTCATATTTTATTTTACAGTACTCTTTCATATGCAGAGTCTTATAAGAATTTAAGGTCATTCCATCAGTTGGGCCTCTCACTGCAGAGCTCAGGGACAAGGCAGAAGTCTTAATAAAGCTTATACTATTTTGTTCATACCATTTCTGAATGATAGATCTCACCTAGCTGACAACATAATATTGAGGATGCACCTCTCCCCACATTCTTGTCTTCCCTCAGGCTGATCTGTACTATGTAAAATGTTGGCAGCCTTGCCAGAAGAGGAGTATTACCCTCAAGGGATCCTTAGAAGTGCTTGGGGACAACATGGTTTAGAATAAAGAACTCTTGTTCACTGTCACAGGGGTCCCAGACACTATTTTATTAGCTCCATTCTTCTGCAGATTCAGTGATTACAAAAATGGTTTTGGAAAAAACTGTGTTGCTACTCCTTATTACACTATATTAATCTGAGAAAGTGAAATCGGGGAAAGAAGAAATAGAAAATGTTTTACCTTGTTGCCATAAGGTAAACTGGCTCCAGTCTCCTTTTTCTCGTAGATTCTCATCTTCAGGCAGGAAGAGGTTTCTTTTTTTATCCATCACAGCAAGCCCCTCATCCCGAATGAGCTTCCAATTTTTTTCTAAGGACTGTTGCGACAGCCATGTTACTGCACTGAGAACTTACTACATTTGGCTTTAGTACTTTTAAAATTTTTCCCTTTCATTACCTTTTTTTTTTTTTAATTTAAAAGCACTAAAAGAGTGTTCATCATCATTATCAAGTTTCTTTATATTCAATTCCCTTCTGACACATTAAGGCAGGAAAAACAACTTCCACAGCATTCCTCAGATTCTATTACAGTTGGATCATGAAACTTCAATAATCCCCAGCCTCTCTGCAGGCTAGGCCTCACTTTGACTTGCTTTTAAATTAGCCTAAAGTCTCTCTAACAGATCATTTTGCATTGCAAGCTAGGAAGAGTATTGTTCTTCAAGACAGCACGTTACCTGGAAGCAATCATGCAACTAGAAAGCCACTCCCATAACCTGGAACTCAAGGCATTGGCAGAACATCACAGTTCAAAGAGTACAAATGTAAAGAGGCCACTTAAGTTGACAGTTATGATTTAAACCTTCAGAAATGTTTGCAAAGATTCACTTGCATATGCTGATGCTATTGAAAAAGATCAAATACGACTTGAAATGCCAGGTGATAATTTATGGACACAACCATTAAAAATGTGTAAGCCGCTTGTACTTCATGCATAGCCAAACCATAAGAATGTAGAACTAAAAATTCTATTCTCTGTTGCCTTAGGACATTAAATTTGTAAAAAATCAGATAGATGAGAAAGCCTTTCATTCTACCAATAAGTCATTTTAATGTTATAGCAATATAAATGAAAAACCCATAGTGTAACAATGGACCTGGATAAGTGACTGGCATTTCCCAGCTACTTACTTTACTCACTAAACCTTATTTTGGGTGAATAGTTTCCATTTTTCCTTTGTGCTCTTGAACAAAGCATTTCTGTAAGACATTTTCAATCAATCTCATACTGAAAATAGGCTAAGGTGTGCTCCCACACTACCTCTTTATATGATGCATAAAGCTGAGTAAAACTCAAGTCTGTGAGACAAGGTGATATAACTGCCCCTTTCTAGCCTTAAAGCTCCATATGTTTATCAGCCTTCCCCATTTAAATTAAACAGTTGCATTTTCCACTTGAGCTTTTTCAATTAAAAGACAAGTTAATCACAATAAAAATAGGTTGTATAATATGTTGATACATCATGAAAAGGTCAGCAAGCCATGGCTAGAACATGCTGTTTTAGCAACTTTCTCCCACTAGAACATTTTTAGGTAGGCTAAGACCTATGAAAATTAGGATTGCACTTCTGTTATTACAGTACTCCTTCCTAGCAAATTGTTTTCTCTCTCATCCGCCAGTAAAGGGGAAGAGCACTTATTTTTCCTGGTGTATTCACCTTATTCTCTCTCATTGATGGGTTTCCATAACACTTGTTTAACAGTTAACATTAAGTAGAAATGTTTCTTAGGATATCTTCGGAAAACTGACTTTTCCAAAATGCAGGGTACAAAACAAGACTGAAATTTTTCACCCAATCAGAGATGAATAGTGAACTGTGCTGGTACTGATTCAACATTACTACATCCACAAAAGGAAACACCAGCTTGAGTACCTGATTTGGCACTGGCTGGAGAAGAGAAAGAAAAGAGTAACTTACATTTACACAAGCCTCAAATTACAGTGATACAGATCAACAAAACCGGGAAATTTTAAAAGATATTACAAGTGCTTCTCTGTTTTCTCAAACTCCTCCTACTTCCTCATCTGGAAAAAGGTAAGAGGGAGCATTCAACCATGCAGACAAGACGATGTATGAAGAGCACTGATGGTCTAAGGAGTTGCATGCAACAGCTGCTTTGTCACCTCTAATCCTTCACGAGTGCTACAGGCTGAAAGTTAACCTCCAAAGGTGCATGTTTGTCCTTGCATTTTAAGACTTCTTCCCTACCATGTTGGATACGAAGTGATTTGAACACATATCATTGATTTTGAACTAGCTCCTCAGTGGTTTTAGATATAACTTGCACTGAAATCAATAGCGTCTCTATACTCCTGAAGACCTGGACCCCATCTATAAAAGACTCCGACAGTGCTTTACTATAAGTAATAGGCAAATCCTAGGTAAAAAGGAAACAGAATTTACAGTAGTTCAAACACAGCTCAGCCTTGATCTCTCTGATTTTACAGACTCTTAGGCATACCTTGAATGGTAAGAACTCATAACACCATTAAAACATAAGGACTAAGTCAATAAGATGTAGCAATTCAAGCCTCAGGTTAGAGCAACAAATTCATATAATATTTGGTGCAAAATTCTTATTTTAAGTGAAGAATCAGGTGGTGAACAGCACTGGAGGCATATGTACTTGTTTCCTAGCAGATGATTCCCATAAACCTCCATATGGCTTTTTAAATACAGTTCCTAACAATAATGGAAGTTTACAGTTGCTTTACATCTGGCAATAGTGTAGATTTTATTGCCAAGGATGTTAGTATATTTAAATAAGGATTTCTCAATATTGGTTTATTTTTATGTGTGACTATTATAAGAATCTTTACTCTATGCTGTCAAACCTTTTCAAATGCACAGTCATAAACGACACAGGCAGAGATTGAGAGGTTACTACTCTCTGTGAGGCATAACTACTGACCACATGTCCATTTTAATTAATTGGACTATAAAATAAAATCATGGTGAAGACTTCAATCTATTTCACTTTGTAACTGAAACAGAGTAGGAGAGTATTCATGATCAGTTACTGTATCTCTGCTGGGGAATGCTGATAACCTCCAAGCAAGGGGCAATATTTTAAACCTTTCAAAATAGGTTCCTTGTACCCATCTGGTCACTCAGCATGCTTGAACATCAGCATGTGTATGCATCATCTGCTCTTTTCAATGCAAGGTTCCCCTTAAAGCATCCAGTCACACTTTAAATGTATATTTCAATTTAATTTCTCCATTATATATGAATGTTTAGTTTTTATTAGTTAAACCTTTAAAGTCTTACCTGTCACTCTCCAGAAAATATTATGGCTATGTGCTGCTGCCAGTACTTTAATTCTCTGTGCTTTTCTTGATGCACTTTAAATTTTTAATTAATAAAATCTAAGCCAGAGAAAACTGACAATACAAGATCTAGTTTAATCAATCAGCTATTCACTGTAGTACTTTATTGGCAAAGCATCCTCTGTGTCTTTCCAAAAAGTCACAGGACACAACATGAGGAAAGGAAAATGTTACCTAGGCCATTAACCATTTTTTTTTTTTTTTAATGAGCACCAGAATAGAAAAATAGTGCTACAGTGAGGTTCTACAAAAGGTACCAGAGAATGATGCAATGACTCAGTAAGACCATTCATGGAAAGGAAAGCTAATTGCCTCAAGGGGACAGGTTTTCAAAGATAAAAGTAAGGTTTCCTTTTAGCTGAGCTCAAACAAGAAAGGAGTTTCTATCTCCAAATCCAAAGGCTTGAAATACTGTAGATCAGAAACATTAACAGAACATTTCTATATAAAACACCTGACACACTCTTCCTAATTTAAACTTATGTCTTCTGTTCCCTAAGAAATCAGGTGTCCCTCCCTATTCTTTCAAGGGAACTATAAAATACTCAAGTATTCATGAGCAGCAGCTAAAGAACTGCAAAGAACCACTTCCCTTCATCACTGTAGCACTAACCAGGATTTACCACCATAATACACATCCTGTTAAGTGTTACTTTGTGGGGGGGGTTCAGAAACTAAAAAAATTCCCTCTTCCTTAAGACATCCAGGCAAGTAGGTAACAGTTAAGTAAATAAAGTATAAGGTCATCTTTAATCTTACCCATCAGGCAGTTAAACATCAAGGCTAAATTAGTTATCTAGGCTTCTTTTTTCAGTAAAGCAGTGGGAAAGTTAACACCAGAAAGGACGACATGCCATCTTTAGTTATTTAACATAGTAAAAATTAATCATCCTCTGGAAATACTTATTTTTTTGACCTGTAAACCAGACCACTATTATGGACAATATATCTTGTGTCTGTAAGGCTACAGTTACGTGAGCTGAATGCCCCTCAGAAAGAATTTATTAAACTGGGAATACCAAAAAAAAAGACAGTTTTTTTCTTCAGGTTTTCTGTGGAAAAAGCAAGGCATTGTCAAAATTCACATCCCCATCTCCAATCCCAAGAAATCACATGACCCTTTATAACAAAATCAAGCCAGGTCTCTGCCATAAAATGCTATTGACCACAGCTGTGCTAGTTGGTAGAATGAACCAAGACAAGCTGCCAGTCTGGCTTTAGCACTGTCTTAGTTAGCCACAAATAAATCCTCAGTTAGCACTGTTAAACTACCAAGACATTGAAAAAAACTTGTTCAAATTTAACAACAAGTAAACAATGGGAAAGAGGGTCTGGGTCTCCAGGGCTTTGCCCTTCATACGGCAGTTTTCCATGTCAAATTCTATCATTTGGATTTGGTAGGATTTCCCACACATCTCGCACAGATGTAAGAGGAATCTAGTGAGATGAAGCAGTGAGAAATAACTGCTAATTGGTTTTTGCTCTGTGGAATGGGAAAAAATGGTTTTTTTTTTTAAACTAAAACATGTACAGAAGTTGTGTATTTCAGAAATTAAGTGAATGTTTCCAATGATTTTTTTTCCACTTTCTAGAGAATATTGCTTCCAATTTTGCTTGCAGCATCATATGTTATTAGAATCAAGCCTTTTTTTCAAAACTGTAGTTATGAGGGAAACACAAGAATACAAATATTTTTCCTGATGCATTTAACATATTTTGAGTTTATACTTCCAACTATGAATATTATCTTGAAGAATGTAAATCTTATGACCCCCAAATTATGACACCTGTGTAAATAAATTAACAGCCACAATTTAGTCCAGATTCAATGACATATTGCTAACAGAACAGCTAAAAAACACAGCACAAAATGACTGGATTAAAAAGGTATGAGTGGATTTCAGAGAGGCACTTGTGCTGTCAACGTCAGGGTGAACTTCTATCCTTGTTGGTCTTCTGAATGGTTCTTCTAGGAGTCATGTAGGATGCTGATCCAAACCAAGACCTCCATATATGGTCTAATATATCTGAAAAAATTCCCTTCAAGGTGGAGCCCTGGCCATTTATCCCAAGGGTGAAGGGACCATTGCCATCTGTGACTCAGGAATCTGAATGGTTTACATGTAAGTGACTAAAATGTCACTGCAGATAGCTCTAAAATATCGATAAAATAACATATATTCTTTCTTGGTTGTTGGGCAAAAATACGATAAAAAGTTCCCAGCTTCTTCATCTCCTTTATGGCAGGGAGTATCTATTCCTACACATTCCTTGAGAATTAGTTCAATACATGCACATTTAAAATATTCCCAAACGCTAGTCCACAAAGCCAATTGCCTTTTTTTGTGTGACTGAGATTACACTGGAGAATCACACTTTAATCTAAATTTCCTAGCCTTATTTATGTTGCCATCAAAAGTATAACAAGTTTAAAGGAGTAATCTTCCTTTTTCAGTTTCTTTATTTCCTTTTTAAAAATAAAATCATCCTTTCATAGTAGGTTTTTTAACATGTTATGTAACTAAGTATAAGGAAGCAACCACTCTGAAGGAACCTGTCTCTTGCAAATAAATATTTATGTTTTTAAATTATTTGTGCAAAATATTTTTGCTAAACCACATAATAATAGTTGAAACATACAGAGGAAAAAAGGGTGGGTTATTTTAGGAATTATGATTAAAATTATTAAAATTAAAATAATAATTATGCTGTTGGAAACAAAACTATTATTATTAATAACAGCCAGACTAATTGTCTTTCATTAAATAAAAAATTTAAAGAACTTAAATTCTATGTTGTTATCTTTTGCGAAATCCATCACTGGGAGTCTAAACTTGTTTCTATTATGCAATTAAAAGCTTCTAAAGAAGTCGCTAAACATTACACAAAGGATAAAGGACACAGCCTTTCCTGACTAATTAAAAATTCACAATGGGTATCCCAGACATTACTAAAGTTTGTTGTCATTTTGCACTTGAGACATTACTGTTGTCTACCACACAGATTTTGTATTTATTAATCATTTCAGCCACCCTGTTCCCATTCCCAATTTTGAAAATGCTTATTTTATAGTATCTTAGTTAAACCTTGTGCTCAGTCTGAGATTGGTGTCCGGTATTCACAGGCAGTGATTCAGACTTCATAGATTAGAAGTTTCTTTGCTTAATACCTTATAGTTATTATTAAAAAAAATAACATCAAAGTACACAGAAGCAAACTGTCTTACCTTTACCAGTTCTGTATAACCAGTTTCCCTTGCTGTCCACCAAGGCTGAGCTTTCAGTCCCTTGACATTGTAGAGGGAGCGCTGCCAAACTGATGCAAAGTGACCTCTTTGGTATCCAAGTTCATACCACTTGTACGCCTAAAATATTGCAGTGTTAACAATCAAATTCCTATCAGCCAACCTCCCACACACAAAAAAAAGTAACTCATGCTTTTTTGGTAAGGTAACAGACTGTGTCTTTGGATGCTGGGGTTATTCTTCTGATGTAATGTAGTAACAAACACTTAACGAAAACAAAACAAAACAAAAAATCCCAACTAATAATTCCAAAATACATCAGTCAGACAAGGCTGTCCAATCCAACATTAGCAAAAGAGGATAACCTCCTCACAACCATTCACACCAAATATGGGTCAATACTATCAGTGCTCTCCTTGGACTTGGGATATCCAATTGTTTCTCATCTTGGCAACCTTGCCTTCTCTGTTTCAATTCTCTACCTATGTATTATAGATGATTGCCTTCTGCTGCCAATGGAGATGATGTGATGATGAAAATAGTGCTCACTTTGTGGATTTAAATTGTTACATAATTATTTAAAACACATATGCATTTGAATTTCTTCAAATATTTGTTGCCATAACAGAACTGAGCTGATGCTACTAATTTTTCTTGACCCTTCCCTTTATTTCACATGGTAGAAACATACTGATGCTAATACCAGACCTTTGTTAGCCTTATTCTTCCTTTCCAGAACTTGCTTTACCACTACATAGCAGCAAAACAAGGTCCTGCAAAGGAAGAAAATGGATGCTTGGAAAGAAAAGATCCAGCATGAGTAGCACTGTGATGAACCATACACAGAGAAGGGTACATATAGCTGCCTCCTTCCAGTCTAGCATTGCTGCTATGGCTGCAACATTTTAGACAACACCCAAAAAAAAAAAAAAAAAAAAAAAAAAAAAAAAAGGGGTATGATAGGACAGCTAAGTAGGGAGATAGGAGGTAAGTCCAAAGCAGAGGGACTGAAGAAAGCAGCGGGACTGAAGAAAGCAGCAATCACTGCCTCAAACAGAAACCATCCCAAAACCTTTTTACTTGGAGTCATGCACAGAGTCCCTCTCTAGCTACACTGCTTGAAATCTGCACCCTCCCAAGCCTGTTACCTATCCAACTCATCTCCATCTAAGCATCACACATCTAAACTTGGACCATGTTCTCACGCTCCTTCACCCAATTTGATATTTATTCCTATCTCACTCTACATATAACAGCTTATAATTTCACCCTTGTGCTTCCAGTTAATAATACTCCCCCTAGACCTCACCATTAGCTGCCTTCCCTAGCTGTGCCCACCTCCCTGTCAAGTTCTCCTCCAAAAAACAAACCCTCCACTTGTCTTTCCAGCAGGAGTACAGAAAATCTGGTGTGCTGGTTTTGACGGGAATACTGGCACTTCACAGTGCTAGTATCCCAGTGCTAGCATGGGGCTATGTTTTAGACTTGTGCTGGAAACAGTGTTGATAGCACAGGGATGTTTTAGTCACTGCTGATCAGTGCTCACACAGAGTCAAGGCCTTTTCTGCTTCTCATACCCCCAGTGAGGCTGGGAGTGCACAAGAAGTTGGGAGGGGGCACAGCTGGGACAGCTGACCCCAACTGACCAAAGGGATATCCCAGACCATATGACGTCAGGCTCAGCATATAAAGCTGGGGAAGAAATAGTAAAGAAGGATGTTTGACATAGTGGTGTTCGTCTTTCCAAGTAACCATTAAGTGTGATGGAGCCCTGCTTTCCTGGAGATAACTGAGCACCTGCCTGACGGTGGGAAGTGGTGAATGAATTCCTGGTTTTGCTTTGCTTGTACATGTGGCTTTTGCTTTACCTAACTGTCTGTATCTCAACTCAGGAGATTTCTCACTTTTACTCTTCCGATTCACTCCCCCATCCCATCCCATCAGCAGGGAGTCAGAGAGCAGCTGTGTGGGTCTTAGTTTCTGGCTGGGGTTAAACCACAACATCTGGACAAGATGAACACTGTCCACAGTAGCATTCTGGTATGGTACTTTCCCTGGGTGGCTATTTGTTATTTGGTTTTCAAAGAGAGTAACTTCTTGTATTCTAACTCATGAGCATGACAGTTGTCCATTAATCTGCCCACATTTGACATGAAGGCTAAACCAAAATGGTTATTGAGACAAAATCCACAGTACTAACTCTTAAGCTAAAGAATAATCATTTCATGTATGGGATCTAATGGAATGTGAAACATACAATCAAATAAACACACCCCTAGGAGAACAGTTCATGACAGCTTATTAGTTAGGTTTACCTCGAAGCCAGTAAACTAGAAAGAAAAGCAAAATTTTTTTGGGTACAAATCAGTCATGAGAATAGTGTGTGACTTACTAAGACTTAGTCTTATCAGTCAGTCAGTCATGAAATTCTTCATGTAATGGATTATTTCTATAACTTTTCAGATGTCATGTTAGAGATTTTTTTATTTCAGATATAAGGTAAAAAATGACCTTGGGTGATTTTACTTTCACATTTTTACATAAGTCTCTATACTGTAGCCATAGATTATTTTTTGAAAGTCTATAAATTTTCTTCAAGCTTTTAAAAAATGTGGCACTCTGATCTTTATAACCCTCTTAAAGTAGGGAGGAAAGGCCGCAATAGAATGTTGCCTTACAGTATTTATCTGAAGTACAGAAAAACAATGTGGATGAATAGAGTAGCAGCAGACCATATGTAAGCTTTCATCTTATTTTTCTAGAGAAGCTTTGTAAAATTTTGTATGGGTAAAAGAAACAAAAACAAACCTTTGGGTAATACAGAGTGTACATTTAAATTCTGATGTTATCTTAGTTACGTATCTGAAATGAAAGCATTATGATTTATAACGTATGTTCCCCAAGATGTAAGTTGCAATAGCAGTGGGATATCAACAGATCATTCATGGTCACTGCCTGCATTCATTTGCAATGTCTGGAGTTAGCCCAAATGATAAGGGGGATGAATTACTTGTTTCAGCCACTGACTGATAAGTATGAATGTTGCTGCTCTTTAAGAGCCATCAGCTATAATCACGATATATAATACTGTTAATCCTTATCTATTAGAAGAATTGTCCTATGAGGTTGCTTTTGACAGCATGAAGTAGGGTTAGGTTGCCTAGGTCATCCTTTCCAGTCCTGAGTTTCCATGAGAAACCTTTCTTTTCACATGCAGATCTTGGCAGTGGACAGACTAATGACTACTGTACTATTCAGAACAGCTACAACAGTATAGCTTCTTTTCCAGGAAAGTAATTGTTTGTGTCTGAGATGCACTCAGTTTATATATTCTGTGTGAACAGTGCTTTGTTCTGTAATACCTTCTACTGTTCTAATTTATCTTTTTTTTAAGTCAATTTGGCATTTGATCAAATTATAGTTGGAAAGGGCATACTCAACATTGTTTCCCTAACACTTACCAAAACCACATCCATAATTCCTAATTTAGCTCTAATAGATGAATATCTACCTTCAACAAACCTTCAGTGATAGCAATTCCACATGTCCCGTAAATATTGATCTGTTTCCCTGATTAAATCTTGAAGTTCAGCAAGTCTAGCAAGGTCAGTAAGAAAAATTTAGCTTAACAGTGGACTTTCCATTGACAAATTTAAAAGTCTCCCCTATGCCAAGAAGTTCATTTGTCACTGATTAAAACTTTTTCTACAGTAGATTTGACCATTAACTCCATAAATATTAACACATGATTATCCTGCATACTGGGATGATATGCATTAATTACATCTGTGTGGTATCTTTAGTCAAACATTGAGCCTAGAGCATCCCATTACCATCATTTAACCCAGAATATCCCACAAAAGCATACAGGGATTTCCTTTTTTGTATTTCTGTTGAGAGAAGGACAGACAGAGAGACAGAGTGCATGCAAGCTGGCATTTTGTATGTGTGTGTGCGCATGCATGTGTGTGTGTATTTACGAACAGAATGAGGCCAATTAATTCTCACTTGTAAATGAACTTTTAAATTGAAGAAACTTCATTGGAAGAATATTTTATTATACTTTCAGGGAAGGCAATCTAACTTAAACCCACAGATATTATTACATTTTAATGGATGTATAAAGTATTGCAATATAAGTTCCATGATTTATAAAGAAAACCAACCTGATGAACTAGGCTTAAGAGAGATCACTAACATAAGCGCTACTATACTCCACCTGGAGAAATGCTGAGCAACTGGGCCAAGATACTCAAGAGGCCAGCATACTTTGCTGTATTTTAGATATCAATATTTCAGACCTATTACTAGACAACTCATTAAAAAGCAGTTCCACTATGATTTTTAAAATTATTATTTTCACATTTCCCATCCAGGAACCTGAGTAGGGCTTTTTGGCTAGTTTTTTGTTTGCTTTTAAATTCATGCCCATAAAGTTCATTACTAATAACAGTCTACAACAAAAGCCCTTTGCTCCCCTACCATGGCAATAGTGCTAATTCATACATTTAAATTTAGTTTTTACATTAAATTTGGTTTTAAATTAATGAATTGGAAACTTTTATGGTTTTCAGTCACATATGTTTGTTTTTGTTGGGCATGCAACAGATTTGTTGCACAAATCTCTGCTTTTCTGATCTGTTTGCTGCTTTAATTATTGAACAAATACTGTCACTCAGCCCACACATTCAGTCCTCTTACCGTCTTCTTTTATCACATACTCATTGGTGCTCAAGGTCACTTTAGGGAAGAAGGGAGGTTTACAAAACACTGTTATATCAGAGCTATGAGAGAACTTCCATACAGTGATATACATGTAATTGGGTTTTTTTAAAACTCTAGTTAAAGTCTTTGTTATAAGTGGCAGGAGCAGAAAACAGACTCTAAAAACACCTTCACTGAGTTTTTGAAAAAGTTTGGTCCATCAGTTTAAACTGCCTCATGCAAGCTTCTAAAGTTTAGGTTAGTTCTAAAGCAACAGATGCTAAGAGACTGACTCTTGTCACACCAGTGGCAGGTTTTTTGCTGTTGCTTATCTTGACCTCTATGCACATATGGTGGATTGTTATTGCAATAGGACTACTCATGTTTTCAACACTGAGCCCATGCTTAAAAGTTCTTTTGGATTCTGCAGTCCATCAGAGGTTTAGGGTTTAAAGCAAGAACATGTTAAATGTGTACCTCTTTGTCTCCCATTCTCTGCAAGGCATCACCCAGATGAAAATAAAAGCGTCCGTCATTTGTGCCAGGGTCACCAGATTCTAGTCCTTCCTAAAAAATAGGAAAAAAAAAAAAAAAGAAAAAAAAAAAAAAGGAAAGGAAAAAGGATAAGAGAAGCTTCAACAGTACTTCTAAAAGAGTTCATTTGATTGCTGTAAATAGGCTGCCAATTCTATGCAAGAGACAGGCTATGAAATTGGCTATCAAATATAACCACTATAGTCCTCTGGAACTCAGGTTGAACGAATACTTCAGTAAAAAAAAATTGGGAAATGTTACCAGTTTTCCAAATGGCATGTTCTCTCCCCTCAGTCCCTCCAAAACAGAAGCGTATTCAGAGATGGATACTTGCCCCTGACTCTATATATACATATACAGAAGCATTTCAGTAAAATGGATGAAGGTTTTATTTTGTGGCGTTTCTTCCCAAACACTCAGAAGTATATGCAAGCCCTCTTGATTTTTCAAGAACCTTAAGTTTGAAGCATACTGCCAAACTCAAAGCAGTTTGAGACTCATGTACTTAGAGTTAACCACTGATAAAACAAATACTTGATGTTTAAGAATTGATGACTCGCAATGTACAAGCTTGTTCCAGATCACAGGCAGTGACATAGCAATATAACTCCAACATATAGTTTAAACTGTGATTTGTGATTAGTATGTTTCTACCTCAACATGTTTTATACATTGCAATTTTATTTTTTACAGGTAAAATATTTACTGAAAGTGAGAAAAGAAAAATACCTTTAGATAGGGTATGCTCTCCGCAATCTTGTTTTCTGCCTTCAAGATGAAGCCATAATGTACTTTGGCAAAGCCATCATTTGGAGCCAGGCTTAGAACCTGTTTGAAAGCAAATAAATTAAATACTCATGAATGGATCTATGCTAATTAACAAACCTGTGCACATATTACTATTTAGCAATGCAATGACATTTTCTTTCATCGCTGAGTCTCAAATAAATTAATGGCTTGGCTGTACTTTCTTTTCCATATTCACTTTTGTGCTTCTCCACAAAAATCTATTACAAGTCAAACTTTAAAGTCTCAGAAGTAGAATTATTCCAACCAGAATCTCTGAATTGCTGTATTTTTCAGTTGTCTGCCTTTCTCCACCCTCTCTCTAGAGTTACAGTATGCTACATTACAGAATTAACACCATTTATTATCACTTAAGTTTTCCCAGGTTTGACTAATCTGAGGGAAAGTAGCTGCTCTTGAAAAAGCCTACAGGAAGCACAGTGTAGAAATATACCTGAAATAGTTTAAAATTAGATAGGTTTATACTGGTGGAAAACTAGTCTTGGCATGAGAAAACATATTACACTCCAAAGCACAGTGAATACAATTGAGAAAGATGCTGTAAGATGAAGACTGCATCACAGAATGGGACCGTGCAGATGCTGGGAACACAAAGGGCATTCTCAGTACTGCGGTGATCTGGAGCATTCTCTGGAAGAGCTTACACTTGCTTGGCCAAGAGAAAGCTATCAGATGGTAATGCAAGGTCTAATGCAGTAGTGATTTGATGTGCTTTCATGCCAGAAGGTGATGGATAAATAATTATTCTACAGTTGTGTGCTGGTCTCTTTGACCAAGACCTAGCATGCTGAATTAAGCTAAAAGATGATGTATCCTGTACAAGATTCAAATAATGTCCAAGTTATAACCTGACTTAATGTTGCAGGAAAGGAAAACCTACAAGCAAATATCTAGAGATGGATATTTCAGAGGACTGTGCAAGAGAAAAATTTGTGAGTACAGAAACAGCTGTAGGAAAGGATCAGTTTATGGGGGAGTCTTTCAGGAAAAGGAGGTGTGAAGCTGGCTGGCCTGAGTTCTGAAACATATACCCATCATTACTGAGATAATTTAAGTGCATTTGGTCTGTCTCAGCCAAAGGGAGAATTAGAGAATGTCTTGATCTACTTCCTACTCCATGTTTCTATGATGAATATATTCAATATAATTTGTAGTGCTATGTGGTATTAATTACATGGTGAAGTTAATTTGTTGTTACACCTCCTCTCTCCTTAAAATAAGGGTGAACAGTCTTATCGGGACAGATCCTCAGATCCACAAGAGCCTGTCAGTCAGCGGAATTTCAGAGGCTGATACCTGCTGAATACTGAATTTAGCACAGCCATTAAATACAAAACAACAGATGAGCAATTTGTCTTGCCTAAAGCCATTTTTGAAGCTACTAAACTTATGCCATGGATAAAATGTCTGCATACATTATAGCCATTTTCCTCTGCCTTTTCCAGTCACTAAGCTAATTTTTCAATCAATTTAATTACAAGCAAACCCATAACAAGATCTCTGGGCCAATTTCTCTGCTTTCTCAAACCTTATTACATTCAAACTACATCCAAGCAAAACTAAAATCAGTGCGATGTGCATATAAAATGTTGTGGGTTAAAAATAGCAGCATTTTATTCATTTTTGCAGACGAGTTACTATGAAGGAACAATCAATTTATCAATCTATCTGAAGTCCATAATATGACAAATTATTAGCAAAAAGTGAACCCCGCAAGTCATAGTAAGGATGAGCTTGATCCATACTATAAGAATATGTTACCACCTTATGCATCTTATACATTTTGAGTACGGAATTCTGTGTATAATTATTTTGATCCATGAATCTGTATCTGCAGGGTGAAATAAATGACTGACAGAAATACTTATTAGCCATATAATTTCGTTACAGTTCCTTTAACTATAGAATAAAGCTATCTGATTAATTAAGACAGAATAGAATTTTCTGTATTACGGTTCGTTTAAACTATGCCGAGTTGCATTAAGGCATGATCTACATTCAGAGCTCCTGAAGAGGAGCTAAGATACAATCAGCAGAAATTACACTGGAAGTATTTAATGTAAATTGTATTACTCTGTTGCTGTTGCTGCATGCAATATTAATTATGTTTAGAAATAAGTTTTACTAAACTGCTCATCGCCCATTAAATATTAATCATGAATATAGAAATTAACCTCTGGGGCTATCAATGGCTAATTAGCCAGGGCAGAGTACTGTGTTAATGTGGATATTCTGCTTTTGGTACCTGAGATAGCTCAATCAGAGCTGGCTTATGCGTGTCTGTATAATGCTGCACTGAGCTATGCAGACATGCCTCAGCATGGCAGGCAGAAGAAGTGCTATTAGCAGCGTAACTGATCTTAGAAAGTTATCTTCCACTGTATTTTATCATAATCTGTAGACCTTTGGAAATAAAAATAGCTCTAAATTCTACTAGGACTACTTCTAACAATATGTTTTCTTTGAAAATAAAAATAGCTATGAGTTCTACTGGGACTACTTTTAACATTATGATTCTGTGTCTCTAAGTGCAATGTTCAAAGAAAATGCTTTAATATTAGAGGCAAAACTGAAATCCTCTCCAGTTGGACACCATCTTCCATCTGTGGTCCAGCATAAATTCTGGCAAATGTGTACTAGAAAAGTGTATTTTGTGTTAGTTAGATTATACCACACTACAGCTGCTAAGTACAAAACTCTCTTGATCTGAAGTTCAGTGTTTATACACATCACTTCTGTAGCTAAAAGAAGGAACATAGCGTATTTAAGACTTTTGAAATAAAAATGTGACTATAACACTCCAACAGCTCCAAAAGACATAACAGATTTGTAATGGAAAACAAGAATTGAATGGAAAATAAGTAAACTAAATGTAAAGCAGGAAGTTTTCATTCACTAGGATTCCTTGGGCATCTATTCAATTCCTTGGAAATGATGCAAGATAGAGTTGGTCTGGTCTGAAATGGTACATGCTGTAATCCCAATGTAGGGGACAGTGCCTGTGAAGGGTCCAGCTGGTTGCATGTATTCACCCCATGCTTAAAACAGACTAATAACATGGAATTAAGATCAAAATGTTACAGCAGGGAGCAAGAATCTAGCAGATGGCCAAGAAATAGGAAATATGGAGTCTAGACTCTTCTGCACAGAAGAATTGTTCAACTACTTGGGAAATGCCTGAGGAGCACAAACACAAAAAGTTAGACAGCCACAAAAAAAAAAAAAAATGGGACCGAAGAGGAATCATCAAAAAGCTGAGCCTTTAGTTGAACAAGGGGTACGTTCTCTTGAGGATGCATCCTGAGCTCTGCTCTCTTTTCCTAGATGTCCATGCCTTCTGCATTAAAAAGCACTGAATAAAATGTATGAACATCCTTACAGTGAGAACTGGAATCCAGGATTCATAAATATTGGAGGTATCTACTTTGTAGCACTGAGTTCATGCTCTTGTCTGTGCTCTTATGTTTTTCTATCAAATCACTAATTTGTCCTACACTAGTGAGAAGAAGGACTTATGCTACAGAAGTTTCCCAGGTTTTTCAAAAAACATGGGAAGAGGAAGATGTCTCCTGGAGGTCCCCTGAAACACTCTTCACAGTTTGCCCTTCTATATCTATGCACAGAACCTGAGCACCTATGGTAGGAGCTCCAAACCATATGCCAATCACCTTTTAAATGTGCATTGCACAGCTGAGCAAAGCACTCAAGAGTAGACCATATGGCCCCTAAACAATGTGCCCAAAATCATGTAAGAAACCTTCAGTATAACCAAGATTAAAAGCAGGTACACATGAGTTTCTCCCTGTTTCTTTGGCTATATTTCCTTTCTTAAAATTCTTCATATAATTTTTTTCTTAATTAAAACAATGAAAAAAAATTACATTACTGCGTTGGAATTCATCCTGAATATAGAAACTCATGTGATTTTTAAAAACAATAAATTCAATTCCTTTTAAGACATATTTATTTGTTGCTCTTTTACAAGGACAGCACATCACTATGATCTATTCTATTTCAGTGGTTAGTGAACCTCAAAACAGAGTAATTACACTGGATAAAGTCTACGGATGCATGGAAAACAATATATTAAAAGCAGACTAGTTCTTCTTTTGCGTATTTGTTCTTAATCAGAGCAGTATACACTTTTTCTGCAGTATATCAAACATTATCAAAGTAATTATACTGCAAACTCATAACCTTCTTCCATTTATAAAACATCCTGTGATTATTGATAATGAGAAATTCTAACAACTGTACCATCTGCAGCAAAATACTGAAAAATTACAAAGGAAAATCTTGCCCAAAAGGAATACTTTTTTTTTTTTCTTCAAGTTCCTTGCAGCTTGAGAAGCAGGTTCAGTTAATATATTCTATCTTTAAAAGCTGATGTTTCCAATTCTCTGTGAAATTTTGACAGCAGGCCAAAAAATACTGAACAAAAGTATTTTATGGAAGGACCGACGAAGTTGTCAAAGTAGCAAAGCAAACATTATTCTGGCAACATTTGAGACTACCAGAGGATCTTGAGGGGGAAAAAAAACCAAAACAGTATTATCAGGGTTTGGCTCCTGCTTCCAACCATACAGTTGAATGTCCTCCTCTTTAAGAAACCACCTGAGACAAGAATCCCCTCAGACTCCTAGATGTGGGGGATGGAAAACTGGGCCTTTATTCTCAGGAGGTGGTACTAATCATGCTGGCTCATCTTCAGGCTAGGTAACCAGCCAATTACCATACTACGCCTGTACTAAACAAGCTCTGCAGCAAGCGTGCCAACATCAACAAGATCATCTCTGATCAAGTGCTGACAGCTTGTGCTCTACCAGTGATGTCAAGCTCTGCATCTGTCAGAGTTTCCAGATGTTAACAGGGTTTCCAGATCAGAGGAGCAGAGTGGTCCTTCCTGGCAGTAAAGTCACCCCAGTCTGATAATGACAGCATAAGACAGGAATATAAATCCACACAACATGTGTCATGAAAGAAGAAAAAATAAAAATTGAGGCTGCCTGCAAAAATCATGCAAAACCAAAGGTTAAATAGCTGTGTAAGTACTGAACTACTTCATCACATGGTTAGAGATGGTGTTCCTGTAAAGAAACAGGCTTACTTCTGCTTTCCATGTATTGCAAATAAGACTTTTTAAAAAAATAATATACATTACTTCTATATTTGTTATCAATATATTCCAAACTAAGCTACCACAAGGTATAAGAAATCAAATATTATTAGGCAAATGAGGAATATCTGCATTTCTCTGTCTCTGAGGAAAAACACTTAGCATGGCAGTATCTGGAAACCTGAATTAAAATCAGAAGATAATTAAGAACTGCACTAGAAAAAAAAACTTATCTATATTAACCCTTCAAAACCTGACATGTAAAATGTTTAACAACTAAAAAAGTTAAAAGCTAGCAATCTTTCAAAGGAACATATGAATGCAAATAATACTTTTCCTTGGCCGGAATGGAAACTCACCTCTTCATATACTTTCTTGGCATTGCTGTTATCTCCTATCAAGAGGTAACCAACACCAAGGTCATTCTTGAATGAAGTATCACTGGGAAAGAGCTGAACTAATTTCTGCAGAGTAAGCAGGGAACCCCTCATGCGACCTAATTCGATTGAACAAGACTGAATTACAACTACAGATATGAGTAACAGTAGTAAGATGCTTACATAGTATCTAAGATAACATAAGTCAGAGCCAGGTGTTCCACTTTCACTAACAATGAAGAAGCAGATCTTGAAAAAACAACAACTTGTGCAGATAGGAGTATGTTCAGCTGCTTGGTTGTCACCGGGGTGTAGCCCTACAAGGTGTATTTCAGGAAATCACTGCGAATGCCTATTGTGCAGTGTTATGGGAGCCTCTAGTGGAGAACCTTTCACAGTGTAGCAGTAACAACATTTAAGCTTTGGCTACTCTTTCATACACAGATGTCAAAGTGCTCGAATATAACAGGTAAACATATCAAAATAAACCTAGTCTTAATTAAGTAATCAAATGCATGTCTAGTGTTAAGCAATAGTTCTACTATATTTCCATTATTAAATTAATCATGCTTTTCATGCTTAAAATTAAGTACATTCCTTGGCCTGCTAGATTAGGTCTTCCTGAGGAACAGTAAGATCAAAACAAGTTGATATTAAAATTCAACCCATGGGAAGAGAACTCTTCTCCACCAAAGCTGACTGTGCCTCATATTCTAATCAGCACTTCTCGTACATCACAGACTTGAGATCTAAACTTTCAGATGTTTTCCCTAAACTAAATTCCATTTTTCTCTATGTTTACTGAAAGTTTATTCTGGGTATATTTACTCAGCATATGTCATTAATTTCCTCATGATTTCCCTCAGCTTCAGTAGAAAAGGACATTTTCTTCTTTCTGTGTCAATAAAAACTTTTTACCACCTCCCATCATGCCTTCTCATAGCACGTAGTGTAGTGTGCTGTTGTCTACAGGCACCACCATCATTCAAGCAATTATACACACTAGTTACCTATAAATATTTTAAAGAATTTAAAAATATTTTTCATAAGCTTTTAAGAGATTAGGAACACAAGTCCTACCAAATAGTCAATGGAATTGGCAGTTTTAAGTCCTTACTGATCATTTGAAAGTCTTGCTCGTACAGCTTCCATAATTTTTACACCATACTCAAATCTTACCAAGAAACTGCTGCCTGTCTGCTTCTCGTTTCAAGCTCAGTTTTATCAGATCTGAAGGGACATTTGGCAGACTAACCACCTCATCATAGGTGGTGATGGCTTTTTGCAGCATCTCATTACTTCTCATTTTCTCAGCTAAATCATCTTCAGACTAGAAAGAATCACAAAACCATTATTCGAACACATAATAATCCATTAGTCTTAAAACCAACTTTGTTTTCCTAAAAGGCAAATTATGTAACTGTCAGAATATGTGAATAATTTTAGAATTATTTTTATATAATTTTGGCATAACAATGGAAAACTTATTTGGTTGTGCTTCACGGTAAAGCAGATTAGAATTAGTGTTAATTCTTGTTTCCTGCAAACTGTCTGAAAGCATAAGTAAGAAAAAATTTACACCTAAAACATGCATTAACACAGATTTTTGGTTAACATTTGTAGAAGTCCTAATTTATGCTTTTGAAAATAAATGAAGCAATCTGATTTAATAATATGGAAGAAACTTAAATTGCCTATGGTTTATTTGTATACTAAGCCTCACACTGGCAGCAATACACAGATCAAAGCATACCAACAAACATTTTCATATATTCTGAAACAAATTTATTTACACTCTTTCTTAGAAAACTAATTAGGGATCGGCTTAACTCTTTCATATGTTGATAGAATATCTACTCCACAACTCTTTCAGAACTTAAATTTGTTCATTAAGTTCAGGAGCAGACCAAAGGATGTACGAGATCTCTACTGCGTAGTTACAGCTTCATGAAGCTAATGGAAGCTATGACTGATTTCACTCGTAGTATGGCATTTTCGTCATTTGTTTCCACAGCTGAAAAAAATGACTGTATCTCAAATGCTGAATTTTTAAAGCATTACTTTGATTTCCCAAATACTTCTATTTTTATTGGCTTATGTTCTTTCTTAAGTCAATTAGCAGAGCAAGGCATAGATGCATCGCAAGCACTGAAGGTACAGAAGCTCCTACTGGTCTATCTAAATTCACTGTTGCTTCAATCATACACATTAAATGAAACAGCTTCAACTGTGTTAGCTGTATACGCTGCAGTAAGTGTCTGGAATGTTTTTGTACTTCTTTCCTTTTCTTTTTTTCCTTGAGCTACTTTGAAATTGAGTATGGGAAATACCAAACTATGTGGTTGCTCATACAAACAGCTGATCAGCTTGTTTTCAGAGATAACTTCAGAAATCAGTTTTAAGCAATAATTTGTTTTTTTCTGAGGTAGATTCACAGGGAAATTTGCTTTTACTTTTTTTGAGGGAATTGTACAGCAAAGAATAGTAAAAGATACATGAGGAAGAGGCAAAAATTGTCAGCATAAATTCACCGATATAGACACTATAAATCAAATAAGGAGGTTTAAGACTTACCTACTGCTCTTTTCAGCTTTAAAGACATTAACAATCTCTATAGAACATTTTTAATCTGACCTAAATGTAGGTCCAGAAATCATACCAGAAATTGCTCAAATTTCTAAAAAACACATTTATGATGACATCTTTTGTAGAATTTTGGGTAAAGCAGTTGCCTTTTAAAGCTATTAAAAGATCCAGAAAAATGAATCCTCATGTCTTATTAGGAACTGAATATACAAATTAGCAAGTAATGGTTCACAGAAATGGAAAAGTACCTCTTGTGGTGAATTCTTGGCTTTTATCCTTACTGTTCTCTGCAGTTTAGTGAGTGACAATGGATAGCAAATTTGAATGCGTTGGGTTGGGATAAATACCCACTTAAAAGTAACACTGTGTTACAATGTAAATCTTAGAAATAATCCATCTGTTAAATTGATTTACCAGCTGCAGCAAGCTATTGTACCTGCACTGGGACGGTAGTTGTGATATATCTCTTACTGTTCATCTGACAGTTTTCAGGAGATCTACAGGCTGTATCTTATTTTTGTGTTATTTACAATACTTCCCACTAGACTGAAGTTAGACAAAAGCTCCCAAAGCAGTTGGGGAAGGATAGAGCACTGAAACAGATACAATATGACAGATCACATCATTCTCTTTTCCCTAGGAAACATCCATAAAATTATAAATTAAGTCTGACTGAGGTTTAGAACTTTATTGTTAAAAACAAGTTTATTTGGTCTTTTTTAACATTTATAGCTTTTTTTAGTACCTGTGCTTTCCCGTATCTTGCTCGAGGACTCTGTGGATATTGATACACTAATGCTTCAAAGGCCCTTAGAGCTTCTTCAACATTTCCCTGGAAAGTAGAGACATTTATCAGCAATTCTATCTAATAAAAATGCTGAACGACGCATGACCTAATAACACATTAGTTTTTCCAATTAAAAAGCAAAAATAAACCAAAAAAATGCAGACTGAATCAGTTTTCATGCGTATTTTGTTGGGGTTGCCTCCTTATTTAAGAGAAATTTGTTGGCGTTATTTATGAAACAATATTATCTGCTTTCCATGTTTAAAATGAATAGCTTTGATTTTATTTTTCTCACTTTCCCTTTGTTGACTGGAAAGAATGCTGAGATGACAATAACCTGTCTATATAAAAATGCAAAGAGTCTATTGCTAATAAAAGGCCAAACTGAACAAAACAGCGAACAGAAAGGAAGTTCTAGACATACATGAACACTTCCTCTCTTCATACCTCACATGAACAGTATCCTAACTATGGTTCTTCTAGGGGAAATACTATAGACTCATCCATCGTCTATGGCTATTTCCTCCACGTGTTGTGCATTAATGATGTCCCTCAGGACACCTCACATGTGCTCTGTGTCTCCTCCCCGTCACATACAAAGTCTGAATGTAACAATGGTATTCTCATGCTTGATGCTGACTAGCAAGTAAGGACAAAAGCTGAGAAGAACCAGATGCACTGTTAAACTTGAGCTAAGCACTGCTTGGCAAAATTTGGCATCAAACCTTCCTGCCACTTCCAACTCTTACAGCTTTTAAATATGACTGGACTATTATGCACAACTGTCTTGCTATTTTCAAATATTACATGTGTCCGATTTATTAGTAAATTTATCCTGTTTCCTACAAGACAAGCATGATTGTCTGCAACTCACCAAGAGACACAGGCAGGAAAAGTGTCAGCCAACTGACCAAATGACTACTACAAAGATTTGCACCTAATGCTTATGAAGCATATGAACACTTACTGAGAGATACATATTAACACACTTATGTGATTTAAGTTCTCTGATAATAGTTGACTTCAGTACTCAGACAACAGCGATAGGAGAGAACTAACCCTGTTTCATGTGATTAATTTAAGCAGGATTTTGATGATAGGAAGTCAACAGTTAAGCTGAATTTTTTCAAGGTTAAAGGTAAGCAAACACATGAACAGATATACACTTACGACTTAAAAAAATTTAAGATAAACTATCCATCAGAAATGAAACTTGAAGGACAAACATGTACTGAATATTTAATTTTTAAAAGTTAACTTCACAAGAAGTAATATAAAAGTACTTCTCCCTTTCTCGAAGTTAATTTTT
The DNA here is from genome assembly GCF_003259725.1 of Athene cunicularia. NCBI lineage: Eukaryota > Metazoa > Chordata > Aves > Strigiformes > Strigidae > Athene > Athene cunicularia. The sequence continues at coordinate 114,749,572 of NW_020799095.1, forward strand.
ATTTTATTCATTTTTGTTCACTGCCTACAGTCCTGAGTGAAACATTCAAAACTTACTTTTTTACGTAGTTTTTCTGCAGCATCTAGTTCAGCTTTAATGGTCTTATCAAACTTGTTTAAGAGCTTTGGCTTCTTCTTCTTTTTAACTACAAGAGATTTAAAAACTCACAGTTCATTACTTTTGTATTTCACAGCAATTGTTTGGAGTAACCTTTAACTAGCAACTAGTACTGTGCTGGTAAAGTACATGATTTTCAAATAAGACAGTTTCAAAATACACTGAAAAGAAATTGATTTCTTACTTACTACAGTCACAAATTCCTGTATGAAAAAGCAATTTTCAGTCATTCATACAGAATAACTTTGCAGTCAAGTTTTTGATAAAGCATTTTTCATTTCATATAGTCAAGGATATTCTTTGTTCCAAATGGTTCTATTGACATGGAAGAACAAAGAGAACTGTTATTCTTCCATATTTATATGGTATTATGAAAAATATCATTACCAGGAACTTGTTAGTAATTTCTAAAGTTGTGCGTATCTATGTCTAAGTCTTTGCCAAAGGCAACTAAAATAGTTGACAGAAATCATAGTTACTCAGGATAGAAGGGACTCAAAGTCATGTAGTACAACTTGCTGCTGAGAACACGTTCAATGCTGAAATGTCTGATTAAGACCACTTTAAGTTATGAAGTTTCCACGGCTTAGCAAGCTGTCACACTGGAGCAGAGCAGCAGCAGTAGGTAGCAAACCAGACTTGAAGTAAATTGTATAGAGTAAATTGCATTTGAAGCAAATTTAAGTAAATTGTATCAATTCAAACAGCTATTTACTTCATAGCAGTTCACTCCTAAACAATGTCTATTTGGTTGCATTAAGTATAGTAGATATTAAAAAAATGCGAATACACTACAGAAGGATATGACAGCAGGTAACTGCTTTCCTCCACATTTGCTACAGCTAAACTTTGCTTTTGCACTTCATTAGAAAAAAAACTCCAAACCTTTTCTGACTCAAGTAAGGGAAATATATATTGGCTGATAAAAGTAACTACTAGGTATGCATATCTGTTATTTATTAGCATATATCTTTGCTTAAATTACATATTACCGTTTCTTCTTCTCTATAGACATAAAGTCATTAAGAGCATGAAAAGAAGTATAATGATTATCTCCTTCACAGAAGTTTAAACAGGGAATGCTGTAACCGGTATGTTTAGAGCTAAACCCAAACACCATACAGCTTAACATGGCAAGACTGATGCAATGCTGTAGCAAGTACTTTGGATAACAAGGTATTGTAATTAGCCATGGTTTATTCTCCTAAGTCCTCAGGTGCACTGTTCAGGAATGACAAGAGCCATCATATGCTACTGGAAATTGTGCTTATGATTCATTAAATGATACTTTCTCTCTGAGACTCTGATTTCTATACAGAGCTTTAGACAGACAAATCACATCATTTATGTTAAACCTCAGAGAAAGGCCAATGCCTTAGTTAATGCTAAACCAATACTAACCCTATCCAAGCATTAGAGGATCTTATGAGTCTGAGCTGCTTCTGTATGAGATCAAAAAAAGCCAACCTTGAGTGCCTTTGGTTCTTTTTGTGTAAGACTTTTACTGTCATGTTCAACAATGATCTCAGTTCTACATGACAAGAGTTTTTCTTACACTACCTTTAGAAACTATTCTGCAGCATTGGTATGCACAGTTAAATAGAAGCTATTGCTTTGCAGGGTCAGGGGGGAAATATAATTTAAGCAGGATTGAAGGTATCTTACTAAATTCCATTTAAATTAACAAAGATCATACAATGCTTTAAACATAAAAATGTATTAAGATCTATAAAGGAAAGGTACTAAAGAAGCAGTGCATTAGGATTATAATATCCCTGTTGATCCTTCTTGTAATAGAAGTGATTATTTTCCAAGAAGAATAATTTTCCAAGGCATTAGCTACCAAGAAGTTAAGAAAGAAAAAACTGTCTGATACACAGGAATTTACTTATTTTTCAGGATAAACCACCAAATAGCATACCTAAATAGATTGGGTTTGCTCCCCTAAACACTTCAGGTTTTCACTGTACCCCGTGACTTGAAATCAAGCATTTATACTCAAGCACACAATTATGCACTTATGGAATGTAGTTATAGAATTGAACTCATCAATGAGATGTTTTGCCTTTTTTTTTTTTTTGAATACAGTAATACATATTTCATGTCTTTTGTTCATCCCCCATAGATAACATAGTAGAAATGCATTTCAGTCTCTGGCCAATTCTAGTCCTGTTCTGTCTTACTCTCATACTATCCGTTTCATAGGTAAGCAATGTCTTTAATGCATTTTCATGCAGTTAGAGATGACAACAATTACGAAACACAGCACCGGCCCTGTTCCAAGTGTTCATAACCCTTGAATCCAGCAAAACTTAGAGAACCAGCTCACATCATGAAAACAAGTATCCCTCTACCCCAGACCTTGAGTCCACAGTGACTAACAGGTATGGTGCGAGGTTTCTGACATAATGTCACTGGGTCTGAAAAGAACAATCCATAACATGCAAAAGGTTTGTTGGGTTTTGTGGTTGTTTCGGTTTATGGGTGTTTTTGTTTTGTTTTGTTTTTTCTCTAAAAAAATGTCTGCTCGGTTTTTCAAGAAACCATTGTTATTTCTAAGGCCTGGCTTGCTCAACAACAGGTGTGGATGAACTCAAAAGGATCAGCCTAAGGAGCCAATAAAATCAAATGTCCCTGAAGATGTTTTAGAATGGTTGTGCTCACAGCTGCTATGTGAAACTGTCATTTGTTGTTAGCAGGAAAACTGAGGTATGTCAGTTCCTCTGGGTACACGATCTGGTGAGCTTCCAGCTGGACAACACCACCAAACACTTGGTTTGTTCCTGTTCTCTAAGCAGGAGGCTGTACGTACAATAAATTATGTAAAATTCAACTAAAATGTCAGTTCCAAGTTCTACAGCCATGTATGAAAATCTGTCTAAGAACACAAACTGTATTCAGTTAAGAGAGGACAATTATTTGTCAGCTTTCTAACTTTCAGTATTCACAGAAAGACAGAGTCATTTGATCCTTCTCAAACTCAGTAAGCATGGCAACAGCACGGCTCCTTTGAGGCAAAGAAGAGAAGCTTTCCTACCCACCAAGAAACTCTTACTGCCTGTGGGACACTGCTTCTGCAATTCCTTTGATTTTACAAGAAGATGAGACAGAAACAGCTCAGAAGTGAATGAAAATCTTACAAGTTCCGTGGCACAAAGATATGACATCTTTCCCATTGTATCTGACTTTGGTGATGTTTGGAAGAAGCCTTTTCCCACCCCCCATTACAAAAAAGTATTATCTTCCCATTTACAGTATGATTTTATATCAGCTCTAGACCAGCAGGAGATCAATATGAAAAGCTGGAAAGGAGCTGTTAACATAAATATTATTCAGCTTCTAGGCACCAATATAACACAGTAAACATTATATAATGAGCAATCATTTTCATCTTCCGTTCTACTCCTATGTTAAAGGATTCACCAGGGAGCTTTCAGTGTAACGATCAAGAATTCCTCTGTATTAACCAGATAGCCTGCTATCTCCCTGCAGCAGTATTTTAATAAATTATCCATTGCCTCATTCTAGTGTAATAATCTTTTAGCAGATGTGACCCAATATATTAAATTCAATGTTATAAAGAAGGTAACTTATCTGTTTTCAAAGGAAAAAAACATGTAATTTTTCTTCATTGACTTACAGATTTCACCATGTAGCTAAAGTAATGCACAATCATGCAGCTGCTAGGGTGATTTATAGTCTAAATCTGGTTAAGCATTAAAATGATAATAATTCTTTTATATATCATACTATGGTCTTGCAAGAATAATACTGAGGATTTTCAATAATGACCTTGGATGGAAGGTTAGGGTTTTTATCTAGGATTTCTGTCATAGGATTGCTGAAAACTCCCTCAGAGAAAAGTTTCCACTGTCAAAGCAGCAAACTCAGAAGAAATCTTATAAGAAACCATGCTAAATCTTTCTGCTGGAGAATAAACAATGGTCAGTGATGATAAGCAATCTCATATCTCACTTCTGTATTAAGATACAGAAGAGAGGAAAAGAAAAAAGAGAAAAAGAGAAGAAAATATTTTGCAAGTGGCATTGTATTAAATGGTATTAAATGTGCAGTAAACTTAACAGCCTGCAATGTCATCCAATGAAAGATGATGAAATAAGCTATTTTATATACCTATTTATACATATGAAAACTAAAATACCAGACATAGTTTATGTTTTTTATGTTGAAAGGCATCTTGTCATCATCAAAAGCAGAGGCAGACTTTTTCTACAAAGGACAAATACCTTTTGAAAAATAATGAACGCAATTCTAGATACTCTTCAGACCACAAGTGCATCGTGAAAAATAAGGAAAAGTAATCAAATGATCAAAGGTGATTGAATCACATAGTTTTGTACAACGGTGTAAAAATATTTTGTCTTTAATTGTTGGGGGAGAAGGCAACATTTACATCTGAATAAGCAAGAAAAAGAAGAAAAAGGTAGTAGTAGAGTTCGCCACTGGAAGAGGGATACATACAACTCTGTAAAAAGTAGCACAGAGATGAAAATAATAAATTATGTTTCTCTGTCACCATAGAGGATAGAGGAACAAGGACAAGCAAAAAAAGGCTTAGTTTCTACAGTAGAAAATTTGGCTTGAACATCTGGAACTAATATCTCTGAGCAAGCACAGTAGAAGAGGTTGCTGAAGGTAGCTGTGGAATTCTAATTACTGGAAATTTGTAAGAACAGGTTGTACAGGCAACTGCCAGGAACAATGCACACAGTTGATAAGGCCTTTGGTCAACAGAATAGATGAAGTAAGCTTCAGAGTTCCACCTAGTCTTATTTTCTATAATTTCCATAATATACTGCTATATTAATGCGCTTTAGTGCTAAGACTATAATTACACAGGGAAATTCCATTCTCTCATTTGTTAATTAAAGAAATTCCCCCAGAAGCTCGCTGTGCCAGTCATCACTGTGACTGAGATTGCTCCTAGCCCAATGCCAGCAACAGAATATTGAAGTTCAAAAAATAAATGGATCAGTTGTAGTTATCTCATTTGTCTAACAATCATGTTTTTATGTTCTGTATCTTCTACTCAACCATTCTGTTCATTTCCTTTCTCTTTCCTTCTCCTGTTATCCTTTTCTCCAACCTCTCCCCTTCTCAACCTTGATGCTCTACCACTTTTCTTCCCTTTCATTTCTGTACTTGCTCACAATCTGTTCCTTGGTCCAGCCCTCCTTACTTATCCCCAACCTGTTCTTAGATATCTGTCTTCTTCCACACACTTGTTTCTCATGCCCTTCTTTAAGGGTCTTTTCCCCTAAACTCCCTTGCCCCTGTTATTGACCATCTAGGTACTCTACTGCTACTCTCCATCTCTGCTGCATAGTTCAGAAAATGATAAGGGCTATATGCAGTCATGAGAGAGACTCAAGTGACAAAACCCCTCTGCCGTCACATAATTACATATGCCTCATACCAAATGATGCTGACAGAGCATAAGTATGCCCCTGTGAGAAACATCACCTTTTCTACACATGCTGCAGCACTGTGTTAACCACCTGCAAATTGTCAGCCTGAGCAAGCAATACAACTACTTGGCTCAGCAGTAGTACCTGATGCTCTTCACTTTCTAGCTAAAAGTTTATTCATTTAGTCATCACTCGAGAATGTCATCAATGCACTGACAGCTTAAAATAAAGGCAATTAAATTTAAGTTTCTCCATGTAGTCACCTAAATCCTGCTGTAATCTTCAGAAATCTAGTCATTACCATCAGTGAAGCCTAAAAAGTGAGTTCAGCACAAAGCAAGGCTGCCATTGAATGTATAGATGACCACTGTATATAATACGGTTTGGACACCACACCAGCACATACAGCCACATGCACGTCTTCATCTGGACCCAAGACTCGTCCAGGCTGTTCTCCTCACTCATTGATAATACTTCTTACCCATGAAGGCTTTTGGGAAGCCAGTATGAACACTGAAAGACTCGGGAAACGGTTCATTGCTTTTTTCCAGGACCTGATCTCGCAGAAAGTTTCAGAATTGCAAAGGAATAGCATCAGGGCAAAAACTGCTCAGGTTCAAAGATCTAGACCAGAATATGCCATCTGCTTTCAGATGAGTGGAGATACAGCAGCAAACAGAGACTGGGCAGGGGACGGATAATGAAATTTAGTGGGCGAAGTCTCCCCACTGATTACTAGCCAGCATGTGCATGTGTGAACTAATACTTTGTAGCCATCAATACTACAAGCTCTTGAAGTTTGCAATAAAAGCCTTTTTTCATGCAAACGCTGGGGGGGGGGTCGGGGGAGCCCTGAGGG